>NC_051065.1:121428655-122086488 GCF_004664715.2 Peromyscus leucopus | reverse complement strand
GCTGTGGTGAATAGTAACAAGAAAGCACTCATGAACTCCAAATCAAGGAAAATATTGATGCTTTGATAAAACTAAATTAGATATTCCCAATATTGTTGTCTAGGTCTGAGGGCAGTTAGCCATGTAAACTTGGGAGAGTAAATAATTTTATTTCTGTTTTACAGATTTTTCATCTTCTTATAGGGAGAGTAGGACTATGTGAGCACACAGTTTTGACAGTCTGTGAATCTTTAATGCTGAGGCATCACTTTGAGATTGCTATGTCAACCATTGGCCAGACCTTCAAAATGCCTTAGATACAGAGAGTAAGGTTTTCTTCTATATTTCATGTTGACCTTAACTTACTTGACATTTGGTCCCCCTCCAACAAAAGCAGAGTGTTTTCAACCATGCTATTTACTCTCTGGTACCAGTGTGGGAAAAAGTGGTTGAAACTAGGAGGTTTAGTTGTAGTTTACATTAATTGCAGTAACATTTGTATGGTGAATCTTGAGACATCCAACCAGAAAGCTGTGTGATGGAATACTGTAAGACGCACTGGGTTGCGGAAACTGGGTTCTGGATTTGTCACTCATCCTCTGTGGGACTGTGAATACACCAGTCAAGTGACCTAGAAAGTGAGAGAGCTGGGATGGGTACAATAGTCATGATTCTGAAGATGGTCTTGTGAATGCCTGAGAGCAGAGACTGAGACAGCAGTGACAGTCTTTTATCTTTGTCTTTTATCTCTCAGAACTTTACTTTTAATTTATAGATTAATTTATTGTATTGTATGTACATGAGTGTTTTGTCTGCATGTATGTATGTGTATCATGTATATGCCTGGTGCCTGCAGAGGTCAGAAGAGGGCATACATTCTCTGGAACTGGAGTTAGAGATGGTTGTGAACCACCCCAGCGGTGCTGAAAACTGAACTGGATCCTCTGCAAGACCCACAAGTGCTCTTCACCATTTCCTAATCTCTCCAGACCCAGAACATTTATTTTATTCATAGAAGGTAGAAAGTAAATGCTTCATCCATCTTCATTCTACATCCAAATATGACTTCTCAAGCAAGAGTCGGGGGGAAAGTAATTGTCTCTCCGACAGTGAACTCTCTAAGGTGCCCTGTGGGAGATTTCCTCCATCTACAATAGCACACACAAAGGGAAGGCAATTTTATGGAGCAAGAGCAACAGAAGAAAGCTTGAGGTCAGATACATTTAAAAGACAAATTTATTGATAATACAAACAACATTCAATTTAATCCTTTGAAATGCACAGTTAACTCATGGGGTTGTGCACACAACTACTATCTAATCCTTGATTAATCTCATCATCCTAAGAAAAAAAAATCACATAGACAAGAATCAGTCTTTTAATCCTGTTCTAGTCTTATCTTGAACAAGTACAAACTTACTTTCTCTTTGGATTTATGTATCTAAGGGTTCAAATAAATGGAGTACTATAACATAAAACCATTGGGTGTGGCTTTGTTCACTTAGAATAAAGTTTTCAAGGTTCTTCCATGCTGCTATATGTATGACACCATTTTTTACTTGTTATCAATAAACTGTATTTTATTGTATGGACTCACTGTATCTTGTTTATTATTTTATCAAATGATGAGTATCCAAATTCCACCCATTTTATGGAGCTTATTAATAATACTGCTCTGAACATTGAGTATGGATTTTTTTCTCAGTGCTGTTCATATGTCTCTGGAAAGGCCTTTAAAAAATTCCCAATTTTCACTGTTTCAATCTTTTTGCTTATATACAAGTCAGGTATTCTTTACTTTAGGAAGGTGATTCATGGGCTGTGATGAAAACCTCTCTCTCTCCATATGAATGTATATATATATATATATATATATATATATGTATATATATATACACACACACATATATGTGTGTGTGTGTGTGTGTGTACATGTGTGTGTGTGTGTGTATGTGCATATATGTCCCACAGTCTACAATACTTACATATGTTTTCTTTATTTTTTAAAATATATTCTTTTTTATTTTTATGCACATGCATGTCTATGTATCTGTATGAGAGTATACCTTGTGTGTGCAAGTGCTCACAGAAGCCAGAAGTCAGTGTCATATTTCCTGGAGCTGGAATTACAGGCAGTTATGGGCCATCTGATATGTGGGCTGGGAAGGAAACTTAGTACCTCTGGAAGGGCAAGCATTCAATGCTCTTAACCACTGAGCAATCTCTCTGGCCATTTTATTGCTTTCTTAGAGTCTTTATCTTCAAAGTCCTTACTGTTCATTAGAAATTCAAAACAATGCACATCTGTAATTTTAAGTTTCCCAAGTTCTCACATTAAAGCAAAAAGAAAAATGAATGAGGCAAAGCTTTATTTTATATAAACCAAAAAATTAATTCCAATACATGATCATATAAAAATACTAATGAGGTGTTTTGCATTCAATATCCTGAGGAGAGAGAGAGAGAGAGAGAGAGAGGGAGAGAGAGAGAGAGAGAGAGAGGGAGGGAGGGAGGGAGGGAGGGAGGGAGGGAGGGAGGGAGAGAGAGGGAGAGAGAAGTACAGATGGGGTCAGATAATTCCAGTGATGCATCCCTAAGCCACAAAGTTCTTAGGATCACTGCCACAGCCAGACACAGGAAGGGGAAAGACAGGATCCGCCATTTTCAGAATGGCCATGGCCATGTGGTATTTAGCATTTTCCTCCAAACAGAAACATTCCCTGCTAGGAGGAGCAGGATCATAAGCTAAGGAAACATAAAACCAGGAAGCAGAGTTCCCAGGATCACAAGTCCTCATACACATGCATATAAAAAAAGTAATTGTTGGAATAGAAGAGCCTCTGGACAGATGGCTCTGTGCAGGGAGGGCCAAGAATGAAGCTTGTGTGAGCCTTTACCCATGCTGCAGTGAACTTTCACAGAAAGTTACTTTAAGTCTTTAACTCAAGCATGTCACCATGAGTCTTTAACTCACCCTGTAAGTGATCCCTTTAACCTATTATTTCTATGAGCTAGATCTTAGTGGAAGTATGTCTGGGGGGTCTGTTGTTGGTGCCCTACCTGGGGTAAAAAGACATTTGTTTCCATCACCCAGGAAAGTACAACATGTAGGCACCTTGAGTTCAGATTGCCAACCTAAGCACCAGAAAACAGTAATCTTTTGCTGTTTCAGGCCCCACAGTTCGCAGCAAACCCTTAGAGTGGTTCTGAGGTGCTGACTCAAATTTTGTACTGGTCATATTTCATGTGCTCAAGGGGGCTCAAGCATTATGTGAAAGCCTAATTTATAAAAACTTTAGAGAGGGTTTCTTTTATGACACTTTTCAAACTGCTTTAGAAATGAAAATATTTGAAATAAGTCTTAATTTGGATCTGAGGTAGTGAGCTTTCTCCCTCAGAGTCAATTATTTTCCAAATAAAATAATGTCATCTTCCTTAAGGGAAAGTATGCTTGATTACTCTGAGAAAACACGGAACAATCTGGCAATCCACTAGAGGTTTTGTAAACTATGAAAACTTATTTTATCTCCCAAAGTACAGAATTCATACCTAATAATATATATTATCATTTGCTAAAATGATGTGCAATTGTATTCGATTTGTATGCTCAAGGGATACATCTAAATATGCTACAACACATTTCTGTTTCTATTTGAAATTAAGAAGTAGTATTCCATATTCCATCATAAAGTTGATATCACAGGGCTATACGGTACCCACTGGTAGGTCAGAGGCAGTGATGAAGAGCTGTCAGAAATGTTAAGCAATATTGATACTCAGGGTGCACTTCCATCTAAAAAATTTTTTAATCATTATGGAATTTTAAGAATTTTGATGAAATTTCTGCCCTCTTGAAACCTAACTACTTTATGGGATCCAATGATAAAAATTATCACCACCAGCTCTTTCTAGTGCCAACCTGAGGTGCATGTCTCCAACTGGTACTTGTCCCGAAGGGTAAGAGGGTGACTCTAAATGTTTCTTGACCTACATGAAAACATTTGATAATCACTGGTACTCTGTTGTTTCTGCTGCTGCTTCATACTCAGCATCATATACTTGTCCTCTGTATGAAGGCAGTCAGGCAGTCACTGTTCTGAGGACTCCACATCACACAAACACACACACACACACACACACACACACACACACACACACACACACATTAACACACCTTAAGTATTTTGTATTCATATATATTTACCATATTGTCATTATGTAAAGTCACATTGAAAACATTTGGAGAAACAGATGTGCTATAAATCCTGGCACACAAACTTCCAACTTTTAAAGAAGGACCAGAAACCTGTGTGCCAAGAAACTGATCACTAGTATTAGCAATCTCATCATACCATCATCACCAATGCTACCAACACCACCATTATCATAATCATCACCATCACCATCATTATCACCATCAACTTTAGCATCATTTGCATGCTAGAACTGTTTACTTTAGAAACAACCTACATTCCTAGAGTTCAGCCCTTGTAGGTCATTGAACATATGTTGCATGAAGCTATGAATACTAAATGCACACTAGCAATATAATAAACTCAGACTGTTTCACAGGCAAAGTATATAACCATGAGCCCAGTCCTCATAAATGCCAGAGGAAATGTAATAGTTTTGTTCACTTTATAAATTAGATAAAATAATTAATAATAATAATAATAATAATAATAATAATAATACCCATGACCCAGGGGATGGATTCCCATGATAACATAGCTAAGAAACATTAGACTTTAATAACTGCAGATTTAATGCTCTTAACTGTCAGCTCTACTAAATTTCCTAGGTGGTGTTTGCTTTTTTTTTTTTTTCATGAAACTCACAATTATGGACCATTCCAATTTCTGCATCTTGAATGAAGCAGCATCCTTGACTCACATTTCAACAAGAAGCATTGATCAAACAATATTAACAGCATACAATGTTAATATTTTCATTTGTCTCCTTTCATTCTATCTTTAATTCATTTTATTCATCACAATTCTATCACCCTTTTTTTACCCATGATATATCATAGACACTCTCAGTAAATTCTTCTTTTATTTATAGTTAAGGTATCTAGCCTAGCTGAGCATACCTAATGAAGTCATTAAGGACTTTTCTTTAGTAAAAGTTTCAAATTGATTGTTCTAATAATTTTTTTATATAACTGCTGCTATATATCCATGCCTATGGGCAAAAACATCGGTGCTAGTTGATCTATTTACCTCATCTTTACTACTGATTAATATTTTCCATTGTGAAATTATTTAAATATAAAACTCATCACTGAAAAATGTTTTATTTTTGCTGTTCCTTTTTTCCTGGGTGGAGGACATATTTTCTTTGTTTTTGTCTTAAATTCTTTATCTCTGTAGCCATTGTTTTCTTTAACATAACCACTAGCATTCTTCTGGGCTTAATCTTTGTACTAATTGGGCTTTATGACATGGTCATAATTATGAGAAAGCATGGAGGAATCAGGAATCTTGGTTTAGAACTCCATCAACACGATTGCAAGCATACTTTCTTAGAGAAACAATCAAATATGATGTCACTGCAGGACTCTGTTTGAAGTGACTAAATTAGCATTCAGTTTGCTCTCTTTTGATCTTAATTAAATATGTATTTCTATGAGACCACAAGTCACAGTTGGTTTAAGCATCTGTATTAGTTATTTGTCTATTGCTGTGAAAAAACACCATGACCAAGACAATCTATAGACTGGGCTTATCGTTCTAGAGGGCAAAGATTCTATCATCACCACAGTGCATAGGCATGGCAGCTCACAGCAGGCATGGAGGCTGCAGCAGGAAGCTGAGAACTCACATCTTTGACCATAAGCACAAAGCAGAGACAATAGGCTGAATGTGGCTCAAGTCTCAAAGTCCACCCACAGTGATGTACTTCCTCCAGCATGGCCACACCTGCTAAACCTCCCCAAACAGTGCCAACATTGGGACTCCAGTGTTCATGTGGCTGGGATATTGGAGGTCATTTCTAATCCAAATTACTACTGAATCTGTTTAGAAATGGAATTATTTGGCTATTGCTTCTTTTTCTGTTTTATCTGGGGAAAAATAGGAAAGTCTTTGAAAGTGAAATATACCTGGTTGCCCTGTGAGATCAAGCCTTACAACTCACTCTTGTGCATTATCTCTTCCTATTGAGACTATAGAGACAATAATGAAGAAAGAATGAGGTGTCAAGATGTTTTCTGGTTTAGTGCTGTGCTGTAACATTTTGATAAAGTGTCAAAAATGTGATCATCAGTTCTACCTACAAATATGGGTAACTTCAATTGAGTATTTTTACATTCCGGGTTTGTAGTCAGCCAGAAACACAGACAATCCACTTCTATTGCAGGGACCAAGGCTTTCTAATCCTAAAAAGAACTTTCAGAAACACACCTGGAACTTTATTTCGTGTGTTCTTACTTCAGGTCTTGACCTTTGGTTATCATTTTTACTATCACATATTCGAGCTGCATCCCTATAATTCACTATTCTACTGAAGATCCCTTCTTGCTCCAAGTTTATGAATACTCACCAATCTCAGACTAATCTTAGAATATTTCTCCTATGGATTATCCAGGACCTTTCTCCATCACCTACCTTCAGATGCAGCTATAACAGCAGCATAGGTCTCTCTCTCTCTCTCTCTCTCTCTCTCTCTCTCTCTCTCTCTCTCTCTCTCTCTGTGTGTGTGTGTGTGTGTGTGTGTACACAAATCAACAATATTCTCAAAAAGAGACAACTGCTGAAGTTGGTAAATGGCAAACAGAGAGGAGAATAAATTTAGCCTCACTGAAACCAAGATGATTTGAGACTGTACCAAGCTTATATTTTTACACATTCATAGAGGGTTTTTTTTTAAGTCTTCACACCTCTTGCTGCACATCACATATGGCCTAGCCATTTTATTATTTCTTTCAAACTCTGCCAATGTGAACAGAATTGGGAACATGTTGTAAAGCATATGACCTGTGTGAAATTTCCTATTAATTGAATAAAATCTTAGACTTTGTTCTAACCAAATCACCATACATATTTGTATCTCAAACCACGAATATGGAGAGAATTGTAAATTTTTAGAGTTGAAAGAGGTTCTTTAAAGACCATCTGTTCCAGTCTCTCATTACACAGAGGTGTAAACTGAATCCACGAGAGGCAAAATGGCTTGTCCAACATCTGGTAAACAATAAAACTAGTAAACAGTGGAAAGAGTGAAGCTATCCAGTTGAACAACCTAGACGTTTATAGGTTTAACTCTATAAAGTTGTGTGTGCATGAATTTCTTTAAATACAAGCATGCTTAGGCATATATGCATCAACATATGAAGTCAGCTCTGCCAATATTTGGCAAAGCTGTGCTTCTTGCCTGGTGTCTTCCTAATTACTGATATGGACAATATTAGGTATCTGTCTTCTCTTGATTGTTGTGCATATGTCTCAGCAGAGTCTGAGAGAAGAATGTCTAAACAGTTAATTTATCTGGAGGCAATTCCAAAGTCCAAGAGTAAAGAATGGAAAGGCAGAAGTTGCTACTGTGGGCATTTGGGGTTTTTCCTATTGGGGATTCCTAAGGAACTGCAAGAAAAGACTGCCTAAGAATTGACTCTCCAAATAACAGAAGACTGAGTCATTTATTTGTGGACTGTCATGCTCCATTGGCTGAGAACTGCCCCCAAGGAGAGGGTTAGTTTCATGGTTCCCCATGCTTATGATGTACGAGAATGGCTTGAGGCAGAGAAATATAGAAAAATGCCACTAGAGCTGTAGCTGAAGTCAGAATGGGTAACAGGCTATTGGACCAAGAACATATGATACAGACTTCCAGGGATACTAAACAATACCAGGCAATTTTAATATTTTATACATACATTCGATTCTAATTTAAAAATACATGTAGGGGGAAGCTTCATAGGATACTCACTCATTGAGCTATAATAAAGACAATTTCAGAGCACCCCATAGTATCCTATAACTACACTAGAGCCTGAAATTGGAGATATGTGCTTTGGTCTCTTTCTGGCTCTCTCTGGCTCTCTGCTTCTCTCTCTTATCTCTCCATCTCCCTGTTTTATGTCACTGGCCAGTATGGACCATTCTTTCAATCAATATTAGCCCTATGTGCTATGCCCCTAGATGCTGTGTATGTAGCAGTGAACTAAAAGGAAAAACTCTTAAACCAATACAGCTAATACTAGCCTCTAAAACAACACAATTCTAAAATAATATTCTGCAGATACTGATAAGTGATCTGAAAAAAATTTAAGAAATTGGGGAAATAAAAGCTGTGAGCAAAAAAGGAACAATGCTGCTTTAATTCATCTATAGTTGTCATGAAAATATCATTTGATTATGTAACATTGTGGGACACATTGAAATAATAATAGAGACCAAATCTTAGGTAAAGTAAAGGTATATTCTTGACCCTACAGTCCAATTATAAATGATATCATTTCTGTTTGACAAGAAAATCAAATTTTAGGGGGAAAATAATTGCAAAGTAGCAGGTAAGAATTGCATCAAGCATACCAGTTTGTGGTTCTTTGCACAAATCTTGTCTCTTTAAGACACATCTTAATTTGATTCATTAATATTATGATACTGAAATTCCATGAAATTGTGAATAAAATGTCAAACACTATGGGTTCAAGTACACATGCACATACACACACAGAACTACAAGCCAATGTTGATTTTTTTATAGTCACTACCATTCCTGATTATGTAGTACCAATCTGATGGTTTCCTGGCTCTTTTAGAAAGTATAATATTGTCATCCCAGATTTGAATGGCTTTAGAGATGCAGAAATAAGGTAAATTACTTTGCAATTCAACTTTTAGATGATTGTTACAAGTATTCTTTTTTTTTGTACATTTGAATTATCACTGGAGACTGAGCCTATGATTTCATAGAAAAAATAAAGAAAACACACAGAACTAAAAAGCACCAATCAGTGCAGTGAACAATGATTAAATATTAAAGGATTTGTCCTAGGCACATGTAGCCTGGTTATATATTTGGAACAGAAAATGATCAGGAAAGGGGATATTTGTGAAGTGATAATTATAGTAAACATAAGCATACATACTGTCCTTGCCAATTTATTCTGAAATTTAAGGCTAAAGAAGTATAGAAAAATATGGATGGTACACAGAAAGATGAAAATGAGCAGTTGAAGAAATCTGTTCAGCAGTGAGTGTCGAGTGCTATGGAAATTAATGAAATCAAGACAAATAGCAAGAAAACAAAAACATTAATTAAAGCCTGACTTTATGTACTCTGAAAGAGGCATATGGTAGGGAAATATTAATACACTCATTGTTGGGTTGAGACTGCAAATCTTTCAAAACACAATTGAAAAGCTTTGTATCTTTCTGATTTTGTACCCTTTAATTTCTTGATAACTCCTAAAGAACACTGGATGAAATGCATACATTTCTTCTGGTAAAGTTAAGAAATCTATTTAGTCTTATATAGTTTAGAGGATATCTGTGCACAGTCATTATGATAAATAAAATTTCAGAACCTCAGTCAAGGTCTTTAGGGAATTAGGTATCAGAGAAATCCAGCTGATGTGTGCAGTTTGTGTTATACTGTTGAGACAGTGGAAGGTTTAGGCTCTGAATATATAAGGGAGATAAATATGATATCTAAAATAAAAAGGATTCCAAAATGTTCATAAGTCATGGAAGAGTGAGTATGTTGTATATCCAACCCAGGCAAGAATGTTAAAATTGGAATTTGAAGAAAATGTATTCAAAGAATTATAAATAAACAACAACAAATTAAAACAACTAATACACTAGTAAAATAATAAATTAAACAATTCATAAATAAAAGATAGTTAGAAGTTCTAAAACAAATAAGAATGCAAAGCACAATTTCAGGAGTGAATTTCAATCATGACCTGGCAAAATCAACAATCCCACTAAAAGAATGTAATTCATGGTGTTAAAAACTAGTCTTCTTGATTTTGAGACATAGAAGTCTCAAGTCCAGGATTTATGAATTTCAATGATTTTTTTTCATTTCTTGATTAATTAACAATATTGTCCACTATTGCAATAAAAAAACCCTAATAAATACTTACCTCCTAGGGTTAATATAAGAATGAAATGAGTTAAAAAACAAATACTTAGGAGTGTGCCTGCCATGAAGTGAGGGACCCAAACATGATGATGCTGTCTTTGCTCCAATTGGCAGTCTACTTGTGTATCACTAGAACTCCAAGAACATAGTAGCTATGTATGTTCTGTTCAGGTTCCAGTCCTGCACCTGCCCAATGCAAGTTATCCTGTAATATCTAAATGGATGAATCAGTTAAAAAGGATAGGGATCCAAAAGCTCTATTTGCTTCACGTCAAAAAAAAAATCAGAAATATTCAAATGTCCCTTTAGGAATTAACACTACGGACAACAAATCAGGTCAATCAGAGTCATTTAAAAAGACTGTGAAAGATATGTACTAATCCAAGCCAGGAAACAATTTCCAGCCCAGGTGGACTTACAATGCATCACTCCTGAATCACACATGTCAAGTGCTCAAATCTCCCAGCAAACTGAAAAAGCAATAAATGGCACATTTGAACTTTGAAAGCCTCTTTTCTATCCTTGCCTATGAGTATATGGCAAAACCTTCTGTATTTTGTTTTCTGCTTCCCAGTAGGCTATAGGGGCATTGAAATGAAAATCAGAGACTAATAAGATGGAGTAGATTGAAAGAACTACTCAGATAAAATCCCATCCAGTGACAACAAATAGGCAATACTTCTGACTATATCATTAGATTTACTGCCTAACACCTCCATGTAATTGAGCCCTGGGATGGGTAAAAAATAACAATGTTCAAACTAAATAATGTCTTAAAAAGCTGTAAAGGGAAAGGTTGACAGATGAAACATCGCTATGATGTCTGGACAGAGCACCCTGAAAAGAGCCAGTTAAAAACCATCAAGAAGGTGTGTTCACCACTGTCAGCAAATGCTAGCCACAGTAACCTGCACACTTAGGATTTTACCATTGCCATCTAAAGCAAAGGCCCACTTTTGAATTAGTGTGAAATACAGTGGCACTTTTAAATCAAAAAGTTTTGAAATGACACTCTACCTGCAAGGCACAACATGAATGATTGCAGTACTAGCAGTTCCCATGGCAACCTCATCTTCAGTTTCCGAGGTCAAAGGAGTTTCAAGTCCAATAACGAGTGAATAGAACTGCTGCTTCTGCTCCTTTTAAGTTTTGCGCAACCTTTAATCTGTGGACAAGAAGAGACATTACAATGAGATTTGGCTCCATGTCTCCTTACGGTCTCTGAATATCCACCTTTAATTAAATAAGAACAAAATCCACTTGTGGAAAATATGGAAGGAAAAGAAAGAACACCAAATTATCAATATGAAGACAAATAAGCTTCATAATTCTATTTTATTTTGAGATAGGATTTCTCTATACAGTCTATGCTGGCTCCAAAGTTCAAATTCTCCTGCCACAGCCTTCTCAGTGCCAGGATTATAAATGTAGATGGACATGCCTAGCCCACTTCATATTCTGTTCTTTCAAACAATACATAGGTAAGGACAAGGGCTGGTATGCCCCTGTATTAACTGGTAATAAACAAGAATCTCTCCTGATTTGGTAGGAATTAACTTGAAGGCAGTAGAAGAGACCTTGATTTACAAAATCACTCTCTGTTCTTTAGTATCCTGTCTTGTTATTTTTTTCCCATGAAAATAATATATCAAAAAAATTAAATAGAGAAATGTCCATAGAATGAGATAAATAATGTGAGCCTTAAGGTGAACTCTGAATTTCGAGAATGGAATTATATAGGAAAAATACAATTACTCTACCAATTCATGTATTTCCTTGCTGTACTCCATATTCTATTTTAAAATTGTGCTGCAGTACGGACAGGACTTTTGTGGTTATGCTCTCAGAAGGTTTGTGTACATGATCTTGGCACAAAGTATAATAAAGTAAGAGACAATGAAATCTGAGAAAGGTAGGACTCAGTGGGACCTCATGCCTTTGAAGGAAATGTCCTCAGAAGGGATTAAGGTAAGCTCTCAATGGACCCATGAATCCTTACAAGAGTGATTTATGACAGAAAGTGCTGACTCACTCATCCCTTGACTCCTATCTGCTATTGTCTCTTTCTCTTGTATGTACTCTTTCCTTCTGTTCAGCTCAGGGTTATGTCAGGGTCTGTACCAAACTGTTTGTACTCTGAGTTTCTAAAACTATAAGCTACAACAAACCTCCTTTTCTACATTGAGTAGCTGCCTCAGGTAATTCACTGAATAAAGAAAAAATGGGGTAAAACTACAGGCAACCAAAGGACACAGCTCCAGTATCTATTGAAATATATCTTCCCAATTATGAAGATATATTCTCACCTGGGTTCACATAGAGAAATGCAAGACGAAATTAAAAAAAGAATGAAGAGGCTATATTGTTCTCAGGAAATGGATACAACTGGAGATGATCTAAGTAAATTAACTTGGTCTCAGAAAGATAAATATCATTTGTTTCCTCTTATGCATGGATCACTGTCTCAAAGAGATTTAAAATCATACAGGTACAGATGACATGAAAGCAGAAGCAAAACTGCCTAGAGGGACAAAGGGAACCAATGTGAGGGGACCAGGGAGAAGGGGTGGTACTGAGGGATGAGGAGGAACAGGCTCACAGTGTGTTGTATAAACAGGGATGAAGGGCTGACTTATTGGTACTGATCTACTAAGTAATAGGAGAGTCACTTCCTTCTATTTTGTCCCCATCAGTGACCTAGATAATTCAACCAGTGCTCACACAAATGCCTCTAATTAACTAAGTGGGTCAAAAATCAACTCAAATATCATGAGTCTTGGAAAGAGAGTGGTGTGAATGATAGCATGGGGAGGGTGGGATGGGGAATAAGACTAATAAGGACACATTCTACATATATATGTATGAAATGTTAAAAAATGATTAAAATAAAGAGTTTACAAATGCATAGTAAGTGAATTTTTTTATATTGAGCCAAATTAATACTCTTGGAGTCAACTTACTAACTGTAGTTAGTATCCTAGGCCTTGAGTAAAAACTGATGAGTCAGAATCTGCAGATGAGTGTAGAAATAGTAAAATGTTACCTGTATTAGCAACCTGGTCCACTAAAGTCTATAGACAATGCTTTTGCAAAAGACTTTATGTGTTTGCACCAATCGGAAATAATTTCATAATCTCAAAATCTTCTATTACATATCCATTGTGCTGGTTATTTTTATGTCAATTTAACACAAGCTAGAGTTATTTGGGAAGAGGAAATCTCAAGAGAGAAAATGTCCCCAGCAGAGTTGCTTGTGATGCATTTTCTTCATTCTTCCGACTATTGTGGGTGATGCCATCCCTGGGCAGACAGTCTTTGGGTTCTATTTAAAAGCAGGGTGAGCAAGGCATGACGAGCAAGCCAGTAAGAAGTATCTCTCCATGTCTCTCCATGGTCTCTACAACAGCTCCTGCCTCCAGGTTCCTGCCCTGTTTGAGTTCTTGTCCTGACTTCATTCAACGATAGACTGTGATTTGGAACTGCATTCTGAAACAAACACTTTCCTCCCCAAGGTCATGGTGTTTTATCAGCAATACAAAACCTAACTAAGATATTTACTTAGGTGACGCTATTTTGCAATAAATCTAGTGATAGACAAAAAATAAACGAATTTCACTGTTACCAGAAGATTACTACATGCCCTCGGTGCTTCCTCTCATCCACACATTCTTCCATACATCTTGCAGGCAGTCATGCATGATACTTATTTGGAATATCGTCTGCTTTCCAGATGCAAGGGACTTGCATAAATGAACAAGATACTGTCTCTTGCTTGTAGGAGCTTATGCTCCAATGGAGACAGCTAGCCACAACTTCATCAACTGTAAATTATGCCTTTATTGTGAAAGCATGAAACTTTCTGGCTTAGAAAGCTCTTAGCAAGGTGATCTCCCCCCACCTCGGTTCTGAAGGCAGAGTAGAACTCTTACAATACACCTGACAACCACTTAACAAAAACAAACTCCAGAATCAGGAAACTGGCAACTCTGGCAGTAACTAGCTGTGTAGTCCTAAGTACTTCTTAGCTTCCTGTGAAGGTTGTTTTGGGAGAAATGTCCTGGTTAAGACTATGAAACCTGTTTTAAAACTTTCCAGTATCACCAGTTACCAGATATGATAATTACTACAGCCTCAATACATATATATGAATATGCATATACATAATAAATTACATTATAAATGTAATGCATATACACATGTGGAAACCCCTAGTTTTTTTTTTATTGAATATAACCTGAAGTTTCTCATTTCATTTTTATGTATGACAGACACACTGTGAGCAAATACAGGCTTCTGTAAAAATGTGCTCTTAGGATTAATTTACTATACCTGGCCAATGAAAAACCTTCATGTCTGTCAGAAAGACAAAAGAAAAGGAGCTTTCATCATTAGAGAACTCATCCCTCTTTTGTGGCCTTAAATAGATCCACCTGTGGTAGAACTGGACTTAATACATTGTGAAGACAAGAGAGATCCTTGACCTGTGATTTGCTGATGTGGCAGAAAGAGGTTTGTGTCTCTAATTGGTTGTGTTCAGATACTCTTATAACATGAATGGTGATTAGGACATTTTGGATAAACAGGATGTGCTGATCAATGAAAACTATTAATGTCTAAAGAGAGTGATCAGAGTATTAATAATTAATTTGCCAGAGTAATGTCATCTCAGATCTAGAGATTGATCTACAATGTTAAGCAGTTTCTAGGAGCAATTAAAACTAGCTTAGGAAATGTATCCAGTTACAAGACCAAGATTTAGTTCATGATAATGATGCTATTTACAGGGCATATTCTTTGAAGAGCTTAAGATTCTAAAGATGGAGAAATTCAAGAACAGTGTAGGCATTTATTTACATTCGGGTGATAAGGTTCACCCTTAATAATCAGAAATAATGGTGTCCTTGACAGTCATTTTTCTAGTGGACAGGATTATCAGAAGCAGTAGGTTTTCTGAAGGGTGCTGGAGATTCATGACCCTCATGTGGGATTGCGGTGCAGGATAGAAAGTTTCACAATTTCGGTTTTCTGGCCAGTGCCAAAAAGAAAGGTGCAGGATAAGCTGAGAGTTATGGTAGCAATAGATCTCCTGTGCAGCTTTGAGCTCTCTCTGCTTTATTGGAAGGTGGCTGCAGCAGAGGTAGTATACTATGCACTAACTCCGAGATCTTCTCCAGGACTGACACATAAATCCTGGAGAGGATGCTGCACAATGAAACAGAACTTGGTTATTTTTCTCTGAGGAAGACGGAGATGGATAACTGAGAAGTCTACATTTTTTTTTATATATATACACTCCCATACCAAGTGAAATTCTCCCCCAATCCTTGAAGCAATGGCTACACTAGTAATTGTACACAAGGATAAACCACTGGAGAAACTACAAAAGAATGATTCAGACTATCATTGAGAGCCTTGCTTCTGGGACTGTATGCTCACAGCCCAGCCATGTACTAATATATGTTCTGGCACTTGGCTAAATTAAAATTATGATGGCATTTAAATAGTGCTGATTCAGTGCGTGTTGTGGGGACATAAGTGGTAGGTATGCAGAGACAAGAAAGGCAGGCCCTGGTCTTCAGTGAGCTTCCAGTTTATTTGTGAAAGGCAAATAAACCAGTAATTATAATTCCACACAAAGCATCTAGTGAGTCTGTTAAGGAAAGTTGTGAAGGCAGAAAAATAAAAGGGAGGAAGGTATCCAGAAATCGACAGGGCAAGGTCTTCAAAAATGTACTTCAGAGGGGCTGCATGAATCAATCTTAACCATCAAATAATGGGGCAAAAGCTTCCTAATCTCTACTGGGAAAATCAACAGTCAAGAAATGGATCTCAGACAGTGTCAGATTGTAGAGATACAAAAGAGTAAAAAGTTCATCCTGCCACACTGGCATGTGCTCTCATCTTGAACTTATAGTTCTCCAGCTGCATGGTTCATCTAAAAATAACTGGAAAAATACACAAATTTGGAGCTTATTGGAAAGATTAAGGAGAAAATACATGATCCTCTCAGCATGGGTACTGTCCTAGAGTTGGCTTAGAAGTCATCCTTGTTAAAGGCAGCTGGAAACAAGCTATGGTTGAGAATACGAAAGGAAAAAGTTGCTAAGTCCAATGCCAATTTCCCATCAGTCTTTGTGGCATATTACACGTTTTGAACTTGGGCAGGAAAGCTAGCTCCATCAGAAAAGTACATTTCTCCCAAGAATGAGGACCTGAATTTGGATCCACAGAAACAACATAAAATACTGGGTATCATGACCTGTGTCTCAGGAACAACTTCTACACGCATAGACTTTCATACTTGCTTTGGAAGGGCAAGCACAGAGCTAGAGAGACAGGGATAGAGCTAGAGGGACAGGATCCCAATCAGCTGACTTCCCTGTGTGGAGATCTGCTGTCCAAGTCACCCCTTAGAGCAACAGATATTTCATTTATTTCTTCTCTTTTTCTTTCCTAGTCAACAAGGTAATTATGTCTCCAATTACTAAGTATGCTTTTAATTTATAATGCAGTTTTCAAGGCCTCTAATCATGAAGACAAAGCAGAAAAATGCTGGATTTAAAATTTGAAATGAAGCACATTTCTTCTGTTTTTTTTTTTTTTTTTTTTCATGAACCATGTGGTTTTGGGAGAGCTAATTGTGTCAGATATTCTGTAGGTTGCAAATCACACATTCACCTCTATCTGCTACCAGAGGGCATTCTAAAGGTAAACCAGAATGGTTTGTGAATGCTTATTCTTGCTTAGGCTCTGATTCAAATTTAGCTTTTTCCACCCCCTTGCACCTCATCAAACTGAGTTCTTAAATTTATGAAGGAATGGCTCTTAGTTTTCTCCTTTGATATTTAATAGACACATAGAACAATAGTTACTTGTCAGAAAGGGAGTCACTAAACAGTTGGCATGTAAATGGAAGAATAAATGTACCTAACATCTTTTGTGGATATACTGTGTTTTTATATTCAATTCCCATTTAAACCTTTGCAACCACTCTGAGGTCAGGTAGCACTGTCCTTTATAGAATTACAGCTTTGAAAATTAGAATATGAGAGCATATGGAACTTTTCCAAGGTCAAATACTCAGAAATCAATACAGGCTCTATTCAAATCCATGTCTTCATACTAAAGTAGTTGACATTTTACTATAAGCAATGAGCTCTTTTTTGGAAAGTAAAATGTCTTTTAAAGTCTGACATCATGTTCTGATGGTGACTCTCTCCTCTACTTCTGCTTTTCATGCTGTCCTCTGCCAAAGCCAAGCTGGACTATCAGTAAGCTAAAGGATAGAACGTGTATAGCATTCACCATACAAAGCATAACATGGATTTTAGGGCTGAGTTTTTGTCAGAAGGCCACAGTTCCCAAGCATTAATTCAGAATGCTTCTCCCACATGTGTAAGCACAACAGGAACTTTGGTTTTCTCACTAACTATTATTTATTGAGAGCACTGGCATTTTTAATTCATGAATTTAAAAGACGTTCATTTGAAGTTGTATTGTATAGTTGATTGCTTTCTAGCTCTACAATTGGCTACTGAGGGGTGCTGTCAATCACAGTGGTGGAAAAGCAGTGAACATAAATGAAAACATGTAGAAAAGTGGGATTCCACTGAAAGCAATGTGCTTAACATATAGATGGAAAAACAGGATGTAGTTTGATCTTAAAATTCAGTCAATCAACAGACTTTTTTTAGTAAAGTCAGTAATGCAAATAGTCATGTACACATTACAAAGGTCAAGGCCTCTACTCATAAAACATTTTAAACTTACCAGGGTAGACGAGATAAGTGATCATACAAATTAGCTTATAATTAAATAAGAAGTATAGGTAATCTATGTGTTTTATGGTTATACCATCTGGCTTAAAGGTTCTTGGATACTGAAAACTCATGTTTCTTAAGTCAGATCATTTAACACTCTCTTTTATATTAACTTTGTTCTCTAATCTTCATTCTTATGTGGCACCCAACCCTGCCAACTTATTGGAGATTGTAATGATTAGACTGCTAGTAATGGTGGGAAAAAGACTATTGTTTGCTTTAATTGTTAGCATTGCTTAGGGCAAGAATGTGAGGAATACTGGTAATGTATTTGAGAAGTCACAGCTAAGATGTGGACATGGGTGAGCTGAAATTCTTCATGTACCCCCTACTCACTCTCTCAGATGCTGATTTTGTTGATATCAACCAAGACCACATTGGAGAGGATCTCAAGAAAAGGTGAACCCCACTCACCATGTAATTAGAGAGTTTATAGGCAAATAGTACTTTCTATTTCTGTTAATTCTATACAATGATTTTGTTAAGCAGATACATTCTATGGTAGAAGGCAGCTATGCAATATTAATTTCAATTTCAATTGAGAGTATCAGAATTCCTAAAACTGGAGTTACAGATGGTTGTGAGCAACCCACTGTGGGTGCAGAGAACTGAATTCAAGTCTCCTGGAAGAGCAGCACATGCTTTGTACTGCTAACTCATTTCTTCTGTTCTCATTTCAATTCTTGAAGGATCTTTTTCATCTAAAAGTACTATCAGTTTTTCAATGCAGTTTTTCCTCATAATAATTTACTTGATATTGGACTTTCATACATGGCTACTGAGGACTCATCTGTAAAAATCAAAGTATTCCTAATAATCACAATTATTATTATTATTAAAATATTAAAAATACATCACTGATCTAAACTTTAGAATAACTGGGGTCCAGGCTCAGTGGTAATACTGTCTTATTGCACAATTTCCTTCAATAGTTAGAGAGGGCTGGACCAAAGTGTTAAGTTTACTAAGACATTGAATTGTACCATTATCTTAGAAAAGAGCTGTCTCTTAGAATTTATTTAAATAAAAAGCAGTCACCAGGCTTTTGTCACTACTGCAGTTCCTATATTCCCAGTTGCCCATCTCAAAAATAGTTTGAGATACCTTGCTTTTAAATTCTGCACACAGTGTTTTTACTGAAAATTGAGTCCCTAGCTACAAACACAGACTCACTATCCATACCTTCCACTAAAAAATAGCTTACTGTACTGACTCTTAGACTTTTGTTTAACTTTTAAATATATTAAAAGGAATATGTAAACACAGCTTTCTCACTCTCATTCCTCTCAGGGAATGGCTTCCCATGCTAGGCTCTTTCTATGTTTTTTTTTTAATACTGAAAATTAAGTTTTTCTTATATGCTATTTATTAATTTTTTCTCTTCTATTAATTTACCATATGGATAAGAATTCTTCTCTATTACACAGTAACTTTTAGTGACAAAAATACCTTGTTTCACTGTTTTTCAGATTTAGTTATATCATATAATTTGGATAAAAAATTCATCTGAGCCTCATTGATTGCATTTCTTTCTTCCCTCTTTCCTTTCCTCCCTCTTTCTGCTATTTTTGGCATTAGTGATTTCTTTATATAGTTATATTTTAATTGTATACCATGTATTTATCCTGATTTCTCTATCACAGTGAATCCATTCAATAAGTTCAAATATACATGGTAGCACATCAGCTTTAATAAGTGCCATGAATTCAGGACAATGAGGTATTGACAATTTTTAAAGACTCTTTTTCAGTTTAAGTGTACGAATGTTTTGTCTGTAAGTATGTATGTGTACCATGTGCTTGACTGGTACCCACAGAGGCCAGAAGAAGGAGGCCTCATAAATGAAGTTAGAGATGATTGTATGCCACCACATGGATGCTGAGAATTGGACCCAGGTCCTCTGCCAGAACACAAGTGCCTTTCAATTGCTGAGTCATCTCGCCAGCATAGGCATTGAACATTTTAACAATTCTGTTTTTAAAAAAAGCAAACAAATAGAGCACAAAACTTCTATAATTCACTTGAAAACACAAAATTTGTCTACTTCACCTGAAATGTTATTCATAATTTTCCATAGAGACAAAGCTTAAATGTATGGAGAACACACAGCAAAATGTAATAGGAAATAATCATCACAAAAGAAGATATGATTCAAACTTTCAGTCATCGTGGTGATGCGATAAGGGAACATAATACAAAATTACTACAGAAATGATAAATAATAGACACCACTCACAGAATTTCTTACGGAGAAGTAGTTACCTGTATATAAACTTTAAGTAACATAATCTTTAAAATAACACTTAAGGAAGGCAGCAACACAATTTTCATTTAAAGGTTAAGTAAATTGTTCCTTATTAGCTTTCTGAGAAAGAGACTAACTTTGAGTTTAAATATTTCCTTCCTAAGACTATTGAGGTATATTTTACATAGAGGCATAGACTATTTTGTTGTATAGTTTGATGAGATTAAAATGTGTGTGTGTGTATGTGTGTGTGTGTGTGTGTGTGTGTGTGTGTGTGTGTGTGTGTAAAAAGTCATACAACATTGCCACCAGACACAAAGATAATTCTATCCTGCTTAGTAGTGAATTGTAAAGTGTCACTTCATGGACATTTAACTACTTTTGAATTTACCAAAGTAGCTATGTGGGGCCAACTATAGTCTACAAAAACAAAGCTTTCCTCTTTCATTGTGATGACTCTGATGCTTCTTCTTTGCATTAGAGAGTCATTGCTTTTTCATTGTATTCTCATTACAATAAAAACAAGAATAAGAGTAAATTGTAGCTCAGGAAAGAAACATGCCTTGTGCCTCTCCCTTCTTCCTCTCCCTCAGAAAGCAGTGTTAATTGATTGGCACTCATTCCTGCTTAGCCTGAGGGCAGCCCCAGAATCTTCTCAACAGAGCATTTCAAATAGACACGACAAAATCAATACATGTTGCAAATAAAATAAAAACACCTTTGCTCCCCTTTGGTAGTTGAGCATTTTGACTGTAGTGTCATACCAGGCAGGTCTAAATCCCAGCTTTACCACTTAGCTGTTGACCTTGGGCAAGTCATTTAACCTCTGTTAACCTCACTTTCTTCTTTGGTAAAACAACATTGAAGATGCAGAGTTGTTGAAAAGAATATGAGAAAAAAATATTTATAATTGGATTTTTTTTCTAGAAAATACTGAGCATGGTTTTGAGCAGGAAAACTTGTAGAAGGGAGATGGGCAAGGCTTGGAATCATTGGGCATTGAGAAGAAACCAATGCAGAGAGGAGTGCCTAATGCCACAGGGGAAATCCTTGGATTCCCTTCTGAATAAGCAGGACAGGAGAGAGAGTTGGGGACTAGGGACCAAAGGCAGAGACCAGAAGCTACATTCTTACCCCTGCTTTCTGAGTACAGGAAAGCAGATTCTGTGGACTCTAGGGCTCCTACCACAAGGAGAGGAAATAACATTTCTTAAGCAACCATCTCATGTTTGTTTTCTTCCTGCCCACTGGAGTGCTGCACAGTGCCAATTCTGCTAAACTCCCAAATAAATCACTGTTAATGAAGCGTGTTGCAATACAGACAGCAACAGGCATTTTTTAATCACCTAAACTAAAGAAGAGCTAAAGGTAAGCACAAAACACTCTAATACCTAATACATTAGGTGTCAGATTTAAAGAGGCAAGAGCCGTGCAACATTCAGGGCTTTTACTTGCATGCGCTTAGTGGGGAAGCAAAGCTTACTAGTATATTTATCATTATTCACAGATTGCCGATTGCTCAGACAGGCAAATCAGATATCTGGGAGCTTAAAAGAGAGTCTGTACCTACTTCATCAAAACCAGAAGATTTCCAGCAAAAGCAGTCCCCAAAGATTTCTATGATGATCTATACCAATAAAGGGAATGAATAAAATCTTACAAATTATTCAGTGAATGCAACCAAAGGCCTGGGGTGGATAGAGCAAGGAACAAAAAGGATCTACCTCATGGAAATCATTTTGTTTTGCCATGAAACAAATAATTAAACACTATGTTAATCCAGTAGAGCTGGAACATAAGGGCATAGGTACTAATTAAGAGAATATATGGTCTTTGTTGATAAACCAGTAGTTATTCTTGATTTTTAAGACTTTGAGGCTGTTTCCTATTTTCTACTTTTTCATATTTAAAATGGAGTTATTACCACAAATTTCAGAAGTTTATAGAGAAACTCAGGAGATATTGCATACAATGTTATATCACCATAATGCACAAAGAAAAGAATCTATTACCATCACTTTGCTAGATCAGCATAATTCCTTCCTATATTCTAAATCATTCCTCATACTCACTGATAAGTGTAGCTACCACCTATCATCAGAGAAGCTTCTCATTTCAACAACAAATGGAAAGCATCAAAGAAAATAACAACTGGACACATTGCAGAGATCAGTAGATCATAAGGACCCAATCCTGAAGGATATATCTAAATTACAATTACTGCATCTGTAGCTCAGGGCTCATACAGAAGAGGGGAAAGGAAAGATTATTAAGAGCCAGAATATCAGGTAGCTTGCTGTATAACAGTCTTTCCTAGAAATGTCTACCTAAACAAGACTGGAAAAAAGGCAATGTCCATGGAGATGTTAACATGGAATAGAGAAAGCTTTCTGGGATCTTAACCCTTCACAAAGAACTCCAAGCAACAAATGACTGTTGGGAAAAGAAGACTTAGTGATACAATCTTAAGAGTTTTGTTCTACTTAGAGCAAATTTGGAGTCTCCTTTGAGATAAAATGAGCAGGGTTTTAGGACATGCAATGACTCTCTGTTCTTCATTTAAGACATCAAAACAAAATGTAAAAACAATAAACCAAACCAGGCAAAAACAGTAAAAACTCATTTGTCTGGATTATGTGCTATTTGATAGAACAAAATATTATTTTGGAACAATCATCTCAAAACTTCAGTGGACCAAAGATCTGCCCAAGGTTGGTTCTGTTAACATCCTGCCATGGAAATGGGAGGGGCTCGTTGGGTCCCACTCATTCCTGAGGATATTTGCAGTTAATAGTTTTATGGAGGGGGAGACATTTCCATTACTAGTATGTAGCCAGTGATAAGGGGCCCATGGGGGTAAAGAAACCCTCACTCATGTTCCTATAAACAGTCTTAATAAAACTGCTCAGGTCACAAAAACAAAAACCCGATGCGCAAGTGGGAAGGTTAAGTAATTTGGAGTAGAAAAGAGATTACTGGGTGTTGGAGCCAATCAAGAAAGTGTAATGGAGGCAGGTAAATATGATCTAAATATATTATATACATATATGAAAATGTCATGATACCTATGGTTATGCATAATTAAAATATATTCATGAAAATTATGGAAAATCTTGTTGAATATTTGTATTTTATTTGGACATTGGGAATCTTAGTGAATTAGACCAATTCTTGTCCTCATGGAGTTTACATTGTAGCACATATTTTAAGTTATTAAACACTTTTTCTTGAACATTCTAATATTCTACTTTCTTTTAAAACATACTTTTGTTTTACTGTCCCTTTACCTATGAATGTATTTAGATGGTGCCTTATTTCTCTATCATCAGAACAATTCTTAATGAATTTTTATGCAGTTCAAAAAAGTTGTCTAGAGGCATCTTATAAATAAAAACAAAAACTACTTAAGTAAGCTGTTGCCTCCATTTCCGTGTGTGTGTGTGTGTGTGTGTGTGTGTGTGTGTGTGTGTGTGTGTGTGTGCGTATGTCTTCTCCTAAATCATGGGTAGGAAATGGGAGGAACAAAAACAAAAATCACCAGCTGTTTTTCTTTCTTGAGCATGTGCCAAGGAGGAGTTGCTACCTAAAGGGTTATACAGATGACCAAACAATCCCTATAACTTGAAGTACGTTTGTCAAAGAGGCCGGTGTGCTTGAAAGTGAATGAGAGTCACTCATTTCATCAACAAAATTTCTGCTGCTTCCTTCTGGCCCAGTAAATGGCCAGTTTCACTTCTGTGTGTTGCATCAGGGCAGATATTAACAACAAAGAGAAAGTGGGAGCAAGAATCCTACAAACCTCCCTGAAAATGCGCCTTTCTCTGCCTTGGTGGGTAGACTTCCCCATGAACACAGAGACCAACCAATGAGATTGAATTACAGCGTCTATATTCAAAATGATCGGCATGCTAAAGAATTTGCTTCCACCTGATAACAGCAGAAGAAATTGTACATGTGACAGTTTTGAAGGTACTATATATGCTCTTGTCAGTGGGTGGTTATCTACCTAGTTAGCTTAATTATTCAAAATAGTTAGCAAGTAATAAATATGTTCTTTATTTAATCAGGATGACTTAGGCTAAATTGGGCAAATAATCCAGGTTCTGAGAAAATCAGGTTTCAGGGCTGGACTGCCACTTATATAACAGATGTCTCTGTAGCTCTGGGGATGAAATGAACATACTGCCAATTTACTTTGAACTATTCTATTTACGATCTTATTTAAAATGCTATGGGTGATCATTTCCACTTATAAAGTGATTTTTTTAATCCAAGAATGTGTAAATGACAGTGTACTAATTCTTATCCCAAACATATTGGGATAATGGCTAGATGGAAATATTACAACTTTTGGTAAGGAAAATAGACAAAAATGATCACAGTGATTGGCTAACATTTAATAATTAAGAAGGAATACATACGCCTTTGTATAAAGTCAGTTTCAAGGTGGAGGTGATAGTTACAGTGGTGAAGTCAGCTGATCATCGTAGCCTAATTGTCAGGTTTACACTCAGCAGTGATGAGACATATTGCTTCATGATTTCACTGGATGGGGAAACAATACTCTTTTGTCATACCCTTTCAATTCTTAGCCACAGGTTGATTAAGAGAAATATCAGGCAACTACTGTTATTCTACAAAATAACAAACCAATGATTTCCAAATGTTCAAAGACAGAAATTGGCATGGAAAGTCTCAGGAATGCCATGCAGTGATAGGGAGTAAGAAGAAATAGAAAGCATAAATGATGACATTTGGGGTTGGATCTTGGAATTTAAAATAGTGAAACTTCAAATAAGATCAGTTACTTAATTAACAGTACTATATCAATGACAATTTCTTGGCTTTGTCTATTATACTTATGTATAATATCAACTTAGAAGTAGGGCAAAAGATCTATGAAAAATTTCTAATAAATTTTTTGAAAATTTTATGGTATTTGTGTGTGTGTGTGTGTGTATGTGTGTGTACATACATGTGCACATGTTCATGCTCATATGGGAACATGTACAGACATATATGAGGTACTTGCCATTAAGCTAGATGATCTGAGTTTGATCTCTGGGACCCATATAGTATAAGGAGGGAACTGACTCCTTTTGCTTCTTTCTGTAAGTCTATAATTATTTCAAAATAACATTAAAGATGCAAAAATACTACCTTAGCCTGGGAATTTTACTCATACTACTTGTGTTTCTATTGATTCTCCAAAAGCAGAGATATCTTCCTAATGTGGCTGATAGTGTTATTTGCCTACAAAGAACAGGTATCTTACATCTTGGCCTATAGAAAATAAGAGCATAATACAAAAGCTTCTGGGAAATCAAAAATGTCTGGCATTCCAAGACACTATCATTATCATCAGTGTTAAACTTTGCCACAGAACTAGGTTAAACTACTGGGTGATCAAACTAAGGTGTGCAAAGAACCAAATTTACCCTACTAGTCATAATGCTGGAAAAAATTGTAAGAACTGTATATGCAGAAGAGCAAATAGATTTCCCCTAAATTTATCATTTACTACTACTGCAATATTTGGCAATTAAATGTGACTTGTGTGTAAAGGACAAAAATATAAAAATAGCCATAGCAGCTATGGTGGATTGAAAGAGAAATGTCTATACCCTTAGGTATAGACATTTGAACACTTGGTCTCTAGTTGGTGGTCCTGTCTGAGGAGGGTTAGGAACTGTGTACTTGCTGAAAGAAGTATGTCGCTGGTGGTGTCCTTGGCAGTTCCCATCATCATCTGCTTCCTGTTTGCTCTCTGCTCTGTGTTGACAGCTGATGGTGTAATCTCTCAACTTCTTACTCCTACAGTCATGCCGAACATTTGGTGCCATTCCTCCTGCCATGATAGACTCTTATCCTCCTTTCTTCTAGAAGTGACTTTTGATCATGGTGTTTTATCAGAGCAACATCAAAGTATCTAATGCTGTAGCACAATGCAGTTGTATGCTGCAACTTTCCTGACATCGGACTTTGTCAAATTAGCAGTCCAAAGATGTTGTTAACAGAAGATATTGTAGTAATTTTATTTATAGAAATTAGTGTTATTCCCAAATCACAGGGACCCCCAAAAGACCACCACAGAGACCAAATCTTGTATGTAAAAGCTAAGAGCCTTTGTTTTAAGTTCCTTTCAAATTCTGGGCTTGGACCCTCTGTCTGTCTGATGCAAGGGTGAGCAGAGCTCTGAGCTCAGGTGGGGTGGGATTTTTATCATAGCAGAGGTTGGAGTGAGGGTATTTCTAGGGTTCAGGACCCTGATTGACTGATAATTGTCTAGGGGCATCTTGGTAAGAAGGGAAAATAGGTGTGTATTAGGCTCAAGGACATCTGGTTACCTTATTTAATTGTTGGAATGTTTGGGATGCTAGGTATTTCTTTATCCCTGGGTGGATCCCTGGTGGTATCAGTTTAAGGCTTTTCCTGGATCTGGGTGTTGCCTGCCAGTAACCTGTCAAGAAGCTGTTTTAGGCCCCTGAGCCTGTCATGACAGCTGTGAAGTCAAGCTGTTTGGGGGCCCCTCCATAATTAGAAATAGTTTACATATTTAAAAAAAATTATTGAGAATGAAATTATAATTTGTAAGACAAAATTTCAAACTAATTCTGTTTCAGAAATCTGACAAACAGCAAAAGAAAAAAATCCAAATACTTGGAGTTATATCGGGAAAATTAAACTGCATAGTATTTTACAAGCAGATGCCTGCACACAGTTCAAGTTTTTATTTTATTATCTTCTAGTCTCTCACTTACTACACTCCAGCTACAAGTTTTCGAACAGTATTTTTAAAACAGGAAAAATCTTGGTAAAATGTAGTGTTTTGATATAGTGCTGAGGTATATTTAGCTGTCAATATTGCTAAGCTTTCATTGGTCTCTCATTTCATGTTCAGATTGTTTCTTGGGTACCCCAAGGAACCTCTGCTACAGAGAAGACAACAACAAAAATGTCTCCTGGGAAGGAGTAACCTTTTTAGAAAAAATAAGAACCTGCATAAATACAATGAAACAGTTTTCAAAAAACATAACCAAGTGCAAGAAGACAACTTTACTAACTCCACAAACGCCTTATATTTTCACAATGTTCCCGACTCACTGTAAGCCCTCATGCTATTTTGTAATGCTGATATAAAGACATCATCAGACTGTAATGACAGACCTGTGTCACTTCTGAGCCCTGGCATAGATTCCTCCCATGGGAGTTTGTGCTTTCTTGAATTCACACAAGGAGAGGAGTTTGTGAACCATGATGAGTGTGTTTACAGAGATCAGGAAATGGATGGGGGGAAACATATTCTCTTTGGCTGATGGTAACATGGATTGATGTTAATAGTACCTCTTTGAGTCAAATCCCTACACCTTACCTACGGTCTGGTTCTATATCTTTTAATATCCAAACCACAACCACATTAACCAGCAGTTAATGAAACCCATACATCCTTAAATTTAGATCTTAGAAGTTGGATTCTTAGCACTGTTGAGTAAACATTCCTTCTGATATAGGCAGAGTTCAAGCCCATTCTCATCACTCTTCCCCTCAGCCATCCTTCTTTCTTTCCCCAATAATATCATTTCCTAAAAATTAATCCCACAAAATCAATGGAACATACCATCAATTCATTTATTCAGTCATATTTCTGTTCATTATATTATCTGTAATATATTATAAATATAAGCATGTATAGCTATATTATCAAGCTAAATGTAACTGTGTGTACATATTCGCTTCTTAGCATGTCTTTTAAATTGGGTACTGGTTTTTAAAATAGCATAATATATACCAAAGCATAATTTATACCATAGAAGAAAAAAATAAATTTACACATTCTTTTGTATGCTAGTGTGCTAGCTTGCATAAGATAGATATCTTTTACATGCTATTATTATAACTTAGGATAACTTGCAGTAATATCTCACACAATTACAAGTAAACAGATAAGCACCTAATAGCAGCAGGGTATATAATCAGACATGCATTTTCTTCTATGCCAACCACTTCTGAATGCTTAAAACAGACCTAAGGCAAGTCTCTTCTAGGTTAATTAATATTGCCAAAGAAAATTCCCAGGTTTGCCTCCATGATCAAGGATGCCCTTCACTTTCAGCAATCATGCTGGTCTCTTGGTGCCAATCTCTGTCATATTATCAATACATAATAAAGCCTCCTTTGAATTTTAAAACTGTTTCTTTCTTCAGAGACTTTAAGAAACAGTTTTTATTAGTCACTCTTTATAATGTTTCTAGTATCTTCAAATGAAGTTTCATGTTTATGATCACAAACAGATGGTTATGGAAAAAACATTAACTAACACTTGGTTTCTCATCATAACCCAGAAGGTGTGCAGAATATTGCTGTCTATAGGAGGAACTTGGAACTATGGACGTCCCATGGTAGATTACTTGGAATAACTTCATTATAGTTAAAAAAAAAAAAAAAGAATTTCAGTCTAAGCAGCCTGGCTCCTACCAATCTGTTGTCTATAATCCAGCCACAGTCACAGGTCCTTATGGAAAATCTGGTCAAGCCACTTTTAACTTCCAACTACCTGACATCCTTTAAAATCTTCAGGAAATACTCTTTTCCCCCAACTTCCACAGCCTCCTACAGTATAAATCTATATTTTACTCATTCTATAGGTTCTTTGTATGTATCTGCTAATCATCTCTCTCATACCTACTGGGCTACTGTCTGGTCCTTCAAATTTATACCTTAGATGATCTTTGGTGGGAAGCTTTCTCTAACTTCCTACAAATAATATTTTCCCACAGGGGATCTCTCATAATCCACAATTAATCTTATTAGAGGACTTGCCAGATAATATTGGGACCCATATCTTAATTTCCCTCTGTTATTCTATAGTCTTAAGGAGAAAGACAAAGTATGTCTCATTCACCAACGTTTTAAAGTAGGTATCTAGGTTGAACTGCTTTCAACTGTGGTACATAGGATTACTAAGCAAAAACCCGAGTAAATCTTACAGTTAAAATTGTCAACAGGACTCAATGCAGTGAGAGCATAAGAAAGAATTTATCACAAATTTGCTGTCTGAACAGATAAGTATTTCTCTGGCTATCTTTGTGAACAAGAGTTTGTGAGGTGACTTGATTTAGAGTCCAATGATGATATGTCTAGTATAATCTCACAGCCTTTAATAAGATGACATGCATTTACATATTAAAGAGAGAGAGATTCTATGTGGCCTTCACCAAATTTAACTAACCAGAGGGGCATTTAAGGAGCTCCTCAGAACTCACTTAGGACTGTGGGCATTATATCTAATCAGGATTGAAAGAATGTGAACTGAAGACAAAAATCCTTTCTTATTAGGGATCTGGATCAATTCCTATTAAATCATGGGTCAAACTCAAAAGCCTAAGTCCCCAGAGAATATTAGGTCATAGTGATACCTGCTTATTTAGAAACTGACTATGATTATTCTTAGGTGCAATGGTTAGAATAGCAGTGTAACTAAGATCATGATGCTCATAAAATATTATTTAAAAATACATATTTATAGAAAAAGTTGTATGAAAGCTAATTAACACAAATTCATTTCTTTTCAAATTTAAGTCTATTTTAGACATGATAAAATTAGCTGATCACCTGTTAGTGTGTTATAAAATTTATAAATCTATGTATCTATCTATGTATCTATCTATCTATCTATCCGAGTGTCTATTTTCCTTCACCACTGACCACTGGGTCAGAAGTAGACCTGAAGACCTTGAGTTCTTGAGTATTACCTGCCATGCCTGTACTCTCGTTTCCTAAATGTCTGATATCTATATCCAGTCCAGGACCAATTTCATCCACTGACAAGTCATAAATTTATCTCAGAAGTTTTAATGAATATAAATCAACTTTACATGAACATACTAAGAACTTAATAAAGGTTAACTACTATCTTCATCATAGTCAGAGGTTTTATATTTCTTTTCTTTTACTTTTGCCCTTGCTAGGACATTCATTCTGCTTTGACTAAAAATGTGCTAATCTTACAAATGCTTGAAGATCCTGCTCAAATTCCTTTAGTTCTATTGACCTTGGATGATGGGCTAGCTTTTGGCCATTTGTCTAATTTCTACCAAATTGGACCATTTATTATTTTTATTACTCTACCACGTACCTGTATTTTAATTGAAGCAGTATTTGTTTCTATATTGACACTTTCTCTTCTTGTGCCAACTGGACATCAAGTTTCTTGAAGTAAGAGTACAGCCTGTGTTCCTCATTTTCTTTGTACTTCACCACAATTGCTATGCATTGTATTTAATGAGTATTTAAAAACGTGGTTGGCTTTTATTCATCTAACAATTTCTATTCAACATTTTTCTGATGGACTTAGCTTCAAACATGCTTGGATAAACACAGTCAGCTTAAAATCATATAAAAACATTATTTTCCCCCTCTCCACAAGGAGATAGGGATATTTGAATGCAGTACTTGGGGGAGATTGGGAGGTATGGCATTGTTGGAGGAAGTGTGTCACTGGGGGTGGTCTTTGAGGTTTCTGACAAGAGACTAAACCTCTGAAACTGTAAGCAAGCCCCAGTTAAGTGCTTTCTTTGATAAGAGTTGCCTTGGTTATAGTTTCTCTTCATAGCAATAGAGCCCTGACTAAAACAGTCAGGAAATAATAATAATAATAACAATAATAATAATAATAATGTCAAAGCAAAAATGTAGAGAAAAAGAAACCAATAATTATAGACTGTTAGTATGAATGAGGCACAACAATGGAAAACAGCATAGAAATTACTTAAATAATTAAAAAATGCAACAATCATATGACCCAAGTGTTTTACTCCTGGGTATAGAGCCAAAGGAAACAGAGTCATCAGTTAAACAGATACTTAGAAATCCATGCCTCTCCTGGAAGTCTTCAAAATAACTGTGGTATGAAATCATCCTAGGTGCCACTCAATATATGGATAAAGACACTGATGAAGAAAATATCATATCACACATACACACACATTATTCACACACACACACACACACACACACACACAATGAGCAAACACATGAAACTATTTAAGGACATTATGTTAAGTAAGAGCTGCCAGCCCAATACAGAAGGCCAAGCATGAATTTGTTCTCAAGTGTGGGTACTGAAAGGAAATAAAGTTAAAAGTGAGACTCTTAGGTACTAGGAATGAGATATTCAGAGGTACAGGGCTGGGGAAAGAGTATAATAATGGTGAAACGAGAATAATAATAATCATAACATAATAATATGTTCAATGTAGGATATAAGCATGTATAGAAATGTCATATTGAATCCTGGAGTAGATCTGGGGAAAGGAGAGATGGGGAGAATCTGGGAGGATTGGAGCAAGAAAAAACTGTGGCTGATGTGTATTGTATGAGAGAAGAATTTATTTTCAGTAAAAAAATAGATGTATAATTCAAGTGTTGATAATCAGAATATTTTCAAAACCCATAAGCTCCTGTGGTAATATTTTGTGTATGTTCTAACAAATAAAGCTTAACTGAAGATCAGAGGTCAAAGACAGACACTAGTTAGCCATAGAGGCCAGGCAGTGGTGGCACACACCTTTAATTCCAGCACTTGGGATCTCATGCCTTTGCTCCCAGTACTTGGAGTCGCACACGCCTTTAATCCCAGCACTAGGGAGGTTGAGAAGTGAGTGACATGGCTGGGCAGAGAAAAGGAATATAAGGCGGGAGGAGACAGCAGCTCAGCCCTTTTGGCTGAGGAGTTGACGAGGTGAGAGGTGGCTGTGGCTTGTTCCTTGTTTCTCAGATCTTTTAACATTTACCCCTATATCTGGCTCCAGGTTTTTATTAATACCTATTAGGATTCGTGCTACAGGCCTCTAAAGAGTAATTGATAGAAATAAGATATCAATAGTATTTATATAATTATCATGAGCATTGGCAAGTGAGGTCTGAGTAAAATTAATAACATTTATTACTATGGGTACCAGGTGAACACAAATAGAAGTAACTACTATTTCAAGAAAATTTTGGACCAGTAAGTGAATAATAGGGGCTGTACTGTGTGTGCCTAGAGGAAAAGTAAATTAGACATATCTGAGACATGCAGAGTTAGTGTTAGGGGGGAGAGGGTCATTTCTGCTTTCCCTGCATGCCAAAGTAACTCTTTTATTTTAGATACACAAACAAATAAACAACACAATCATCTTTGGATATCATGATCTATCTTTCTTTCCTTCCTTCCTTCCTTCCTTCCTTCCTTCCTTCCTTCCTTCCTTCCTTCCTTCCTTCCTTCCTTCCTTCCTCCCTCCCTCCCTCCCCTCTCTTTCCCTTTCATTTGTGAGCCTGAAGTACACTGACTGGCTCCTGCAATCTCCGAAGCTGAGCCTACAACAGAGTTCATAGCTATGAATCTGTGCCCTAGCATATCTGTGGATGTCAGAGAAAAACCTCTAGGAGTCAGTTTTCTCCTTCCACCACATATGTTCCTGCGGATTGAACTCAGGTTGTCATCCTATTCAGCAAGTTCCTCTACCCAATGAGCCAACTTGGCGGCCCAAAACTGCTTCTTTAGCGTTCTTTATCATTTCTAATTAAATGTACTTCCTCTAAGTTTATTTTAAAGGTTACTTTTTAGTCTGACAAAAAGTAGCTTTTTAACTGGGTAGCTCTGTCTTCATCAAGTGACTTTTTCCATATATATGTTTAGATGCTCAGCTCTTTATAGCTGCAATTACATTAAGACCCTATTCCTTGCAAGATAAAATGTGCTATTCTTTATTTCAAATTAATGGCAGCCTGTGAGCTCAATGTTTTCTGAAAGTGACAAAAGCAGGTTTCCTGGGGTGATTAGAGATGAAAATAACTATAACGGGTTCCTCCCGGTGCATCTTACAGTATGTTACATGTATATAGTTACATGTATATAAATGCAATCTTTCATAAAGTCCACATGTACCAGAGTGGATGTTGTCTACTTCAGCTTTCTCAACACGTTTACTCCAGTGATGGCAGAATAAGTGGGATTTTTTTCCCCAGTGTTATTCAGGATACAAGAGGAGTTTGGTCAGATATGTTCTAATCTTCTAGTTCTACTGAGACCATTTAGTGTTCTTTTTGCATCCTGACCTCTTATGCAGCCCAGTAGATATGTCACTCACTCTCCAGGACACCTAGCACAACAGCACTCTGACTTTTTCCATTTGACTTGAGAGGCAATTTTGCCACTTCATTTAGGAGGCTAGAAAAAGTGCCATGAAGCGTCTCTTTGATGGCAGAAGCCCCATGCTGTGAGTTGATCTTGCTACCCTGAAACTAATCTGGAAATATTTTTACTTTAATCTCCTACAGAAATAAACCTTCTGGAGGTCTCGATCTTATACCCAGCAAAATGTGTACTCTATCAGCTGTTGCGAGCACTCTGTTAGCAACAGGATAAAAATGCAGAAGCCAAGCCTCGTGCTTTTGAGATTACAGCTTGTTTATATTATTTCTTTGTAGAAGATTTTCTGATACAAATTCAATGCCAAGTCTGTCTCCCATACTCTACTTTTCTGTCTTTGCTCCTTCTCGTCCTCAGCCTTTAAATCACACCTCCTGTTCAACCCTTTTGGCCTGGATCCTGGGAAGACCTGTTTTGCTTATCTGACCATTAACAGGGTTCTTATTCATTTGGATGATAAGACTGGAGACTGAGACACCAGGTGGCTGAAGGGATTTTACATTTAGTCTGCTTCAAACACCCTTCTTGGTCTTATCAAGAAGAATTTTTCCTCACATAACTCAATCCGCAGTTAAGTTCAGGGTGAAAATATAAATGACACTACTAAAGTGGCATTACATGCCAAGGGCTACTATGCCACTGACCCAGAGCCAGGCTGATACCCTGCCTTCCATTACAGTATACACTGATGGTTAGTTTTAATGACCTGCTGCCAGGCTCCATGTTGCTGCTTGAAAATACTTAGAAGAATTTTAAAAGCAACTTTCGGTTTCACAGTACTCAGTTCCATAGAGATGAATATGAGAACTGTTAAGGTCAGTGGTCCTGCCTAATGGTTTCTTGGACAGCCAGTCAAGGTGGTACTCCATTCATTGCCTACTAATCAGGAAGGGACAGAATCTTTACCATAGTGCCACCAGCAGAGCTCCCCTCAGCACCTATTTTGCCCTTGGCGGTCTGAGAAAAAATCTGACAGGCACTCTGGTACATGCCACTGTGCTTGCTACATCAAATTTAAGTAACTCTACCCTCTGCCATTGACTGCCAATTAATTTTAAACCAAATGTCTGGGAGAGGTTATGTCAGGTACCTTGAGAAAATCGTATGTGACAAATGCGGGCGACACAGTGTCACAAACAGTGAAAAGCCTCCAAATTCTAGAGTTTACCTTCTGTGGGGCCTGTTTTAGGGAGAAGGAAGTGATACTAAGTGCTCTGGGACTTCGCACGACCCAGGTTTAATCTGTCTAAATCTTCTATGAAAACCTGCTGTTTCTCTTTGACTTATTTATAAAACAAAGTTACTAAGAGTACAAGGAGACTTGGTGGGGTGGCACAAGTCTGTAATTCTAACACTTGGGAGGCAGAGGCGAGAGGACCGCACGTTCCAGGCCAGCTTGAGATATTTAGCAAGACGTTGTCTCAAAATATTATGTTAAGAAGTTTGGCTGGGCGGTGGTGGTGCACGTCTTTAATCCCAGCACTCGGGAGGCAGAGCCAGGTGGATCTCTGTGAGTTCGAGGCCAGCCTGGGCTACCAAGTAAGTTCCAGGAAAGGCGCAAAGCTATACAGAGAAACCTTGTGTTGAAAAACCAAAAAAAAAAAAAAAAAAAAAAAAGAAGTTTGTTAGGCACAGGGAAGTGAATGCTATATGAGCTTATGTCTAGATGGTATTTATTTATCATACCCTCACCTTACTCTAGGAATAAAATACTGAAACTAGGGGAAGTACCCCACATCATATCCCTAAAGCCATTAGCCAACATTGCCATAGGCAAGTGAGAAAGTGAACATGGTGACTTCACTGGAGGGTTTTTAAAATTCAAATGAGTTGAGCATGCAAATGATTCCCCAGACTTCCCATATTTGGTCCCGAGCATCCGAAAATCACTACAAAAAGCTCAGAGACTAGGAGGGAAACAGAAATTTGGACTCCAGTTCTAGCTACACAATGTCAATCAATGGATCTGAGAATCAGGGTTTCTTCATTTGCAAAGCAGATGCTGTGCAATTGTAGGTTCTTTTGTCAGTGTGGCTGTACTCTGACACACGTGGAAAGGGGAGCACTAATTTGCTGTGGGATGTTCTGTATGTCCTGTGGGAGCCAGTTCTCAGGTTCCTCATGGCTTTATCCAGCAGGACCGCACAGAGGATGATTAGGACCACGGGCCTGAGTGCAGGTGTCTGAGATGGTCTGCACTTGGCTGTGCTGGGGGATGTTCTGTATGGCAAATGTGTTGCTCTGATTGGTCAATAAATAAAACCTGATTGGTCGTGGCTAGGAGGAAGTATAGGTGGGACTAACAGAGAGGAGAAATAAAAGAATAGAAAGTCAGTAGACTGCCTGCAGCAGCCGCCAGGACAAGGAAGATGTAAAGTGCTGGTAAGCCACGAGCCACGTGGCAAGGTATAGATTTATAGAAATGGACTAATTTAAGATATAAGAACAGTTAGCAAGAAGCCTGCCACGGCCATACAGTTTGTAAACAAAATAAGTCTCTGTGTCTACTTGGTTGGGTCTGAGCGGCTGTGGGACTGGTGGGTGAGAGATTTGTCCTGACTGTGGGCAAGGCAGGAAAACTCAAGCTAAAATCGTATATTCCCCCTCCTCCCATTTTGTCCTTTTAGTCTGTTGTCTCTTTTTTTCTATAAAAATAAGTGGGAAAAAATTAAGTAAGCACAAAACACAAGTGACTTACACAGTACTCTAAACCACTTTCTTTTGTTACATTTGTTGTTTGCTTGTTTTATGAGGCGTAATATGAAAGTATAAGTAAGTAATAAATGATACCAAACAATACATACATAGTACTTTGCATATTCATCAATCTTTGTGCCAGTGAAATTTCTCAGTGTAATAGTTATTAACTACTCTATTTACTTTGTTTGGAAAACAGCTTAGAGAAAAACACTTTTTCCATTGGAGGAATTAGAATCTGTAAAGCCCTAAACATGGCTTCCTTCTGCCTAAAATAGGTCAAATGGAAGGTAAATTTATGTCAAAGAAATAAAACAAATACAACTTTATTCCAAAAAAATCTTGAAATTTGCTCCTAGTATTTTTGATAAGTAATTGGTTATTAAATTATATTTACAAAATTAACTATTAATTAAACTTTTAGATAATAGTTAAAATTTGTCCATACTTGAAATTTTTCATGTTTTTTTTTCTTTTCCTTTGTTTCTTTCTTTTGTTTTCTTGAGACAAAAATCTCACTAGTCAGTCCGGGTTTCCTGAATCTTAATATGTATTAGACAAACATGGCTTCAAACATATCATCTTCCAGTTCAGCCTCCCAAGTGCAGGGATTACAGATATCCCCACCACCACTACCCTCCACACTCACAAATATTTGGAATTTGTACAGACAAAGGAAATTCAGTATCCGGCATGGAAACAGGACAAATAAAAATGTATCCCCCCTCATAGCTTTTACTCCACATCCAAACATATTCTTCTTCTCAGCTCATTGCTCTTTATTTTTTTGCAAGAGGGTTAATACTCAGTGCCATGGGAGTTATGATGAAAATCAAGCTGTCTGGAGACTCAGCCAAAGTACCAGGGAAGATGATGCAATTCTGTGCAATCAAACTACAATAGTGTGTGTGTGGGTGGGTGTTAAAATGCAACTGTACTCATCTTCAATTTCATTACTCTCAAGATAAACTCTCAAAAGAGGCATGAAAAAGTGTATGGCTAGTTATTTATGCAGGATTCTTTGGGTGGCTCTTAGATTTTCCATACTTTGCAAGTATCTATGACTTCAAAATGTGCTTACTTGTTAACATATAACTGATAATGATGATCCAGGCACATCTTTTCCTTCTTTTGCCACTTGCTTTTCAAGTGATGATGTCTGTTTGTTTAAAGACCTTTCTTTCTAAGTATTACTTGACTGTACAAGGAGAAGGAAAGGAGCATCTCTTAGTTCTCTCCAAGCTCTAAAGCAGGAAGTGGTAAGTGATCAGTGGAATTTATAATGTAGGTTGAGAATCCTTGATCAAGGAACCAAAACTGAAGTGATCTAAAGTACATTTTAAATTTTTTTTTTGCATGCCAACATGACATCATAAGGAGAAATGCCACATAGGACTTTAAAAACAAAAAGGACTTTATACAACTGGACAAACTTTGAACACTGGAGGAATAAGAGGTATACCAAAATTACCTTCCAGTTATAAGGGTGAGATTTGCACTGAACCTAAGAAAATTTCATGTTTATACTTTAGCCTCATTGCCTAGACATCTCATTCTCTGTATGCAAATATTTCAGAATCCAAAACAATACTGAAATACTAAAATCTTTCTTGTCACAATCATTTAGGGTAACAGACACCTGATGTTATACAAAGTAGTACTTTGGGATACAAACTGTGTCCTCTTCTGGAATGTCATTTATCAGAAACCAAAAACAAACAAACAAACAAACAAACAGAAAACAACAGCAAAAAACCAACAAATCCTACTTTATCTTTCTATGATTTCTCTATCATCTCTCAAGAATGTAGATGTTAAGTATCAGGGAGCAGAGCTGGATTCTAGTTAGTTACAACATTAATTTCATGTTTCTCTTTATTGTGAAAAAGAATCAAGCTCATGAAACCAGAATGCTTCATTGATTTTTGCATCAGGAGCATGTGATAAAGGACAAAATGTCAAAGTTAGTTTTCTAAGTAAAGGATATACACTTCATACTTTGAATCTCCTCAGGGATTTAAACCTAAGGCATTTCCAGGTACTTTTGTTGTCAAGATTATTATCTGAGGTAGAGAATAAAGGGGAAAAATAATGAAGTTGACCAAGCAAAGAATCGTTTTTTTCAAGGATCTAGCTATGAAAGTAAGTTAGTGTCAAGGAGCAGGTATTCTGAGGAAGAGGTTTGAGGCAGAAGGTGTGGAAGGACCTGAGAATCATGAGAAAAGGTTTAAACCTTCCCTGAGACAGTGTACACCATGTCATGAAATTCAAATTCCCAGCACTAATAGTTAACATAAGAATCATGACTTACTTCATAACACTGTTCTACTTTCTATGTTTATACAAATTTTAAGAACAAATAGCCATCTTAAATTAGGCAATTCTACTATTATTGATAGGGAAATAATTAACAAAAAAAGCATTACAATTTTGCAACCTTTGACATTTCCTTCTGTGGTCTGAGTAGTCACAGGCACTGCAATAAATACTGAAAGCTACCTACCTACCTACACACACACACACACACACACACACACACACACACACACACATATTAACTGTTTAATAATGGAAATGTGTTACATATACAGAGTTGACCAGGTATGGCTTGTTACTTCAAAATATTCTATAAAAGTAGTATGAAAATATGGTATGTTATAACATACTAACTAATGAAATAAATTTAGAGTCTATGTATGGTAGGGCATACGTGTAATTCCATTACTCAGGAGGCTAAGGCAGGAAGATCAATAAAAGTTTGAGCCCCACCAGGTGGGGCTGTAGAGTGAGACTTCAACCTCAGAACAAATAAGCAAACAAAACTGGGGAAATGACTTAATTGGTAATGTGTATGCTGTGCAAGCATGAGGGACTAAGTTTAGATCACTAGCACCCATGTATAACTCGGGTGCAGTGGGGTACATCTGCAGCTATAGCATTGGCAGAGGCAGGGCAGATAGATCACAGGGTTAAATGGGAAGGTAATATAGCCAAAAAGGCAAACTCCAGGCTCACAGTATAAGGTAGAGACCAGAAAAATAAATCAATAAATAAAAATTACCAGTGATGATGACAATGGTAATGATGATGATGATAATGAGGAAGATACTCTCTACATCAACTTTGGGCTTCCATATGCATATACATGGGTGTGTCTACCTACCATTATTAAGTTTAGAGACTAATTTATATATATATATATTAATTTTAGATTATTAAATATATAAAATACATATTCACAAAAAGTTAAATAGATTACTTCAAATCTAGATCAAAGTATATTATTAACTTGCAGAATTTTGAACAGAGGCACATCAATACACAGATAATTTTATGAACATATTAGCATGTTTTTTTGTCATTTTGAAAATTACCATATGCTCAAATTGTTAGGAATAATATGGAGACATATTTATTCCCACAGAGAAATGTCTAAAGTGTATTGCTAAGTAGATAAAGAATAATTTGCACCAAAAACAGGAGGGTTAAAAATCACATAGTTTGTTACTTTAATTTGCTAGAGCCAATGTAGTACAGTACCACAAATTGAGTGGTAAAAACAGGAGAAATTTACTGTACAGAAATTCTGGAGGAGAGAAGGCTCTCATTAAATGTAAGTGGAGCTATGCACAATTGGAAAGCACTAGGAAAAATCTCTTCTACAGATTGAATCACTCCATTCTTTACATGGAATCTATGATGTGTATTGCTGTGTCTAGTATTTATAGTTTTCTTAAGATTAAAAAAAATTACGAGTACATATGTATCTGTGCACATGAGCACAATTGCTAATGGACACCAGATGAAAGTATAGGATTCCTTAGATTTACAAGCAGTTTTAAACTACCAAACATGGGCGATGGGGAGCCAACCCTGGTCCTCTGGAATAACAGTATATACTCTAATAGCTACCCCCTTTTTATTTTTTTAAATCATGCCTTTGACAATATTAGGGCTACCAAATTGTGGCCACTCTCCTCCGGTATGACATCATCTTAACTAGATCTGAAACAATTCTACTTCCAACTAAGCTCATATTACAATTTATGAAACTGGAAAGCGTCACAATTCAACCTACAGCATTACTTATTAAGAATTAGGGAGAAGAAGAAGGCCCTCATGCTAGCTAAGAAAAGTGCTATTAGAAATCTGCTCTCAATCCCTTTCTGATCAATTTGCTCACTTTATACAGGTATCTGAGATGAGAATTGATGAAGGTTCAGTGTGTAGGTGGATGTATATGGATAAACGCCAATTATAACTCATGTTTCTAAGCATTTACAAGATCTTTTACTCCAAAAATCAAATTCATGGAGTAGTAGTGATTGGAGACAAAAATGGCAAGTTGGATAACATTCTATTAAATTTGCTAAGAAATGGCTTAGTCTGGATACTCATGCCAAAGATTTTACACCAATTTATTTTTATCAGACATATACAACATATGGCTATCAACAGAGAAATGAGGTGAGATGGAGATCAGTAAGCAGATGTGACAAGTGACAGCTTTGAAGGCATCAACATACTTTGGTGACAAATGGATGAATTAGATATGGTTTAATGAAAAAATACAAGAACCCTGAATACACTGTATTCTTAAATTTCATCCATATATTTTGTTTTAGACACCATCTAAAGACACCATCTCCCCAGATACCATCTCAAAACTTCCAGTTATGTGTTCTGTATGTTATATAAAAATGGACTCACTTCTGTGACTTGGACATTTAAAGGTCTCTAAGACAGTGTTTCAACTATCTGTGCCCATTGATAACAGGACCAATATAGTATATGGAAGTAAGCAAAGCTTGGTTCTGAAGATTTTCCTATCCTGAATATATATACATAAGGAATAATCTTCCAAAAATTTAGAAACACATTGCCCATTTTCATATAGTGCCATAGCATGTAGTAAGGCATCTGCTGCTTAGGAAGACTTAATTCTTATTAAATGATCTCTACTTAAACTTAATATTAGCACTCACTCAATAGGTATTAATCTCAGTGTGGTAACCATGATTGCTTTATTTTTATAGATAAGAAAACAGAGAGAAAAATGTTGAATGGTTATCTTATGGTCACATTGTTCTAGTATGAGATCCAGAATCTAAACTATATAACAGTATTCTAAACCCTGGGTTCTTCAACATTATATTCTATTATATTAACTCGCTATCAGATACACTTCTGGGATAAAGAAATAGAAAAGGTATTTTTGCTGACTTAGAACAATGAGTAGGCTTTCATATTTTAAAATAGATTTGTTGGCTTTTTTTTTCAGAACTCACATTCTGTGTACTACTTTTATATAATCTTACCTGCATAAGGTCAAATGTTAATATGATTATAGTATAACTATATATATATATAAACACAAATTTAATATTTCCAGTATGAGACACTGACTTTCAGGTCAGGATTTTTTAAAAAATAAAAGCAGCGAATTAAAGAAAATTTACCTCAACTTGTGAAATCAAATATCACCTCTAATCTTTGGGGAGTTATAATAGTGATTTGACCTCTGCAGTCTACATGTACTAGGATTAGGCTTAAAAACAGTGAAGTGTGGGTACATTTGAGTAAACTGCTTCTCCCAGTTTAACTTAGTAGATCTGAAATTTACCCAAAGATCTAGAAGGCTTTTAAATGATTCCTCGGCATATAAATGTCAGCTCTGAGTAATGTGGTGGGAGGTGTGGATATAAACTGCTGTCCTTTTAAATCTCTGCCCGAGAAATCTCTAGTTGGTTCCCAATAGGAAGGAAGGCTTCCAGTTCAAGATGCCAGTGATGAGGTCTTTCATGTCTGTCTTTTCCCCCATGACACAGAAAAACTACTCATTGATCTTGTTCTGCAATAACAGCAAAATATTGTGCTTGATCTTTGAAGAATAGTTTTCAAAAGCACCACTTGAGGAAGGTGGAGCATCTCTTCAGGTTACCAAGCTGTCAGTGAGTTCCAGACCAGCCTTCCCTTGGATTAGTCTCAAACATTTTGAAAGTATGCCAACGAAAGAAATATTTTTCACTCAGTCTATTTTGAGAGGGTCTCTTACAGCTGCTTTAACAAAAGTTTGAACTTCTCATTTAAATGTTCAAAAACATATTATAATAGAAATTATGACCTCACATTATAAAAATATAAGGGTTGGGGGGGGGGTCCAGTCAGTAAAATGTTTGGTATCCAAGCAAGAGGACTTGAGTTCCATCCTCAGCACCACTGTAAAAACCTAGTATAGGGGAGGCAGATAAAGAAGGATTCCTGGAGCTTGTTGGCAGTCAGTCTAGCCTAAGTGCAGCGTTTCTGATCTCAGTGAGAGATCTTGACTCAAAAAAGTTATATGGCTTCTGAGCAATGACATCTATGGTTGACCTCTGGCCTCTGTGTGCATACCCACAGACATGCTCTCTTTCTCTCTCCTCTCCTCTCCTCTCCTCTCCTCTCCTCTCCTCTCCTCTCCTCTCCTCTTCTCTCCTCTCCTCTCCTCTCCTCTCTCCTCTACTCATCTCGTGCCCTCTCCTCCCAATAAAGCAAAACACTTTCATCTAGATCTGGGAGAGTCAGGGCTCCTTCTGCATACCACTGATGGCTCTGTGGTAAAAAAGGAACAGTTTGATCAACCTGTCAATATATGGGAGATAATTTCTAAATATAATTAATAAAAAGTAAGCAACTTTGTAGAGAAATAAAGAGAGCCCCCATTTCTGTGAAAGTTCAAGCTTCGACCAAGCTTGTGGGGCAGAAAGAAAAACTTGAAAAGTGTCCTGATTATTTTGCAAAGAACACAGGAAGAAGAATGATCCAATAAAAAATAATTCATAACTGAAGCCTAGAAATGTGGGGAAGGGACCCATATTTGGAAACTGAAAAATCAGGACATCTAGTGTGAAAGAGATAGTCATAACAGACCTGGGAAGATTTTTAAAAAGAAAGACAGTAAGGTAGCAGCAGCAGTGGTTACTTGCTGTCATAGTAATAATAAAGTTGGCCCATTATTAGTTTTATTTTATTGTAATTATATATTCAATTCTATAAATTTATCAGCTAGAATAACAACTTATACAGAGTTCAAGTAGCTATCATCTCTAAAATGCCCCTTTGCTTAGCTAAGCACAGTCAATAACAACCCATCGAGACATTTTGTAGTCTGTTGTACTTCTTTTTTGAAGTTCATAGTGCAAAGACATCTTTTGAACACACAGATTTTAGAAGATACACTGATAAAATGATCTGTAAAAATGGAAAGGGGCAGTGGATAATCTGAATAAAAGCAATCTGCAGCCAAGGGGTGGGGGCATGAGCACCATTCAGATCTAGTCCCTGTCACAGTGCTCAAGTGCTTCACAAATGTGGCAAGACCTTCAGATTGCACACAGTTCTCAGTCTCAAAGAGAATGAGTAGAATGATAATCCAGTCTCTCCAGCACTATTTCTTATTTGAGATAATGGAACCTTTTAAAAACACTTTTAGGCTGGACGGTGGTGGCACACGCCTTTAATCCCAGCACTTGGGAGGCAGAGCTAGGCAGAACTCTGAGTTCGAGGACAGCCTGATCTACAAAGGGAGATCCAGGACAGGCTCTAAAACACCACAGAGAAACCCTGTCTCAAAAAACAAAACAACACCCCCCCCAAAAAAAACACTTTTAGATTTGTTTATTTTTAGTTTTTGTGTATGAGCATTCATCTTGCATGTCTGTATGTGCATCATGTTCATGCAGTGCAGCTGGGATTCAGAAGAAGTTGAAAGATCCTCTGTAGCTGGTATTATAGGCAGTTCTACAGCACCAGGTGAATGCTGGGAATGAAATGAAGGTCCTCTGTAAGAGCAACAAGTGCTCTTAAGTGCTGAGACATCTGTCTAGCCTAAGATAAAACTTTAAATTCAATTCTATATATCACCTAAACTCACCTTCAACAAATTCCAAATATGCATTGAAGGAAAAAAAAAGTGACAGGCAATTTAATACCAGGTCTCAAGACTAAAATGGCTCTAACAAAGACTCCTAAGGTGACAGGGCAGGGAATGAAAGGGAGCAGAGTAGAACCAAGTAAGACTGATAGGACTTTTCTCTGAAAACATGAGCCAGCGTCAAGGCTCTTAGGTCAAGGCCTCCTATGCTGAGGGATTTGTACCTGCCACACAGAATCCAGAGTTTATATCAACAATGCCTGACCAAGATGTCTGTTCCATCATCTTGGGCAAGGTATTTGAGAGAAGGAAATAACTCCCAGGCACCCACAGCAGCTGGAAGCAACCTGACCCTGAAAGAATCCCACAAATCAAGCATGCTACATTGAAACAATCTCTATGCTTCATTTTCCCAGAGAACAGTAGACAGAGAAGTTCAAGTGTCAGGTCTGAGTTCACAAAGAAAGTCAACATTAGAAATGGCAGTATTTTAAGAGAGTATGTATTATTCTAGATGGGGTAGTAATTAAATGAAACTGAAGATACAGACCTTTATGCAGTAGCCACACAAAAAAGGTCTCTAAAACATACTTGTCTTTCATATTCTAGAATTAACATCATCAGAGAGCTGTCAAGACTATGAGTCTCACCTTTTCTTCCTTTTCCCAACTTCCTCTAAACATGCATGTATCTATAACTATACAAAATTAAGGAGACAACCTCAGTTAGATATGCATTTTCTCTACTGAAACAAAAAGGAACATTTATCACAAATGTACTTTGGTGGGAACACTGCAGTAGCTACTTTAAAAAAGTAAACGTCTATTTTTGAAATGAATATTTGCCATGATTTTTAGCTTTAGCTGGTAAATTGTTTAGGAAATAAAATGTATTTGTTATTTTCCATTTCTGTTACTTATATGTATGGACAAAAGGTACTGAAAAATATGTTGTGTTTCTAAAGCTGTGCTTCCTCATTTAGTGATTTTTTTATAAAACATTATTATTATTATTGTTGTTGTTATTGTTGTAAGAAACCTGGACACCAACCAAGCCACAAAGCCTTCGATCTACAATCGGTCCTGCCTGCAAGGTATTCTGGGGCAATGGTCACATAGAACTTGGTGGCCAACCAATGTCTGGTTTAACTTGACAATGCATGTATGGCCAGGTACTAGAGACTGGATTGCCCAAAGTCCTAGGGTAGAACCCAACCTGAATGTCCCAAAGCTAAGTAACTATCAATGAAATAATTCTTATTGATATTCTGCTATGCTCATAGATCAGTGCCTTGTAAGTTGTCATAAGAGAGGCTTTCTTCTGCAGCAATGGGAGCAAGAACAGAAACCCACAGCCAAACTTTATGTGGATAGAGTCTAAATTGGAGGTTTCCATCTGGTCCCTCCACTTCAAGCTCAGGGAACGCTTCAGGAGAGGTCAAGGAAAGATTGTAGGAAGCAGAGGGGATGGAGGACACCAGGAGAACATGGCCTGCTACATCAATTCAGCAGGGCCCATATGGGCTCACAGAGACTGAAGTGGCAAGCAAGGGGCCTGCATGGGTCTGCACTAGGTCCTCTTCATACATGTTCTGGCTGTTAGCTTGGTGTTTTTGTGGGACTACTAACAATGGAGTGGGAGTGGGTATGTCTCTGACTCTTTGTGCATACTCTTGGGACTCTTTTCCTCCTATTGGGTTGTCTTGTCCAGCTTCAGTATGAGGACTTTTGCCTTATCTTATTAAATCTTGATTTGTTCTGTTTCATTGTTGTCTATTGGAGGCCTGCTCTTTTCTAAAGAGAAATGGAAGGGTAGTGGATCTGAGATAGAGGGGAGCTGACAGGAGTATAGGGAAGTGAAATTGTGGCCAGGATGTATTGTATGAGAAAAGAATTTATTTTCAAATAAAACAATACTGAAATAACCACTATAAAAACAACAACAACAAAAAAGAATGGCTGACATTTTGATTTTTCTTAATATGAATATTGTAGCCAAAAGAAAGGATATTTCTTTTGACTTGTCACAAAACCCTGGAAAAGTTATTTTACAAAATAGAGAAATAGAATCATCTTTTACTTCTCATAATTCTAAATTTCAGTTTATTAAGTAGGACATTTAAAGGGTACTTAGACAAATCATTTATCAACTAGTCCATCATGTTACAAAAGGAAGCCATAGAGTTGCAAGGATGATGTGATGGAAAGGCTCTAAGGATAGCTGGACAGGAGAGTAAGGGCAGGATATGATCAAAATACACTGTGTATGTGTATTAAAACTTCAAAGAAAAATATGTGTAAGTGTATGCATGTATGTATGTATGTACGTATGTATGTATGTATGTGTGTGTTTGCAACTGAAGGTGGAAAAAAATTGTTATTAAATCATTGAGTCTCAAAACATGGCTTTTGGCACATTCAGAACCAGCATCATTCCAGCGTATGCTTCCCTACTCCTTTAATCTTGGTCCACTTTCTATAAGGTTGAAATTGTGTATTACAAGGTCATGTCTTAAAGCTAACATTGCAATGTACTTATTTTTCCTGCTTCATGTCAGAGATATCAGAGCAGTCCTTACTATGACTATCAAGACAGATTTATACTTGAGTCTGATTTTGTAAAATTGCACACATTAAGCTCTCTGGGCATCCTTGGCTGTTAAAATAGGGGCACAAATTCCAGGCATCAGATTGAATCTTTGCTTTCAGGCACAATACAAAGGAAATTAGAAAATGTCAGAAAGCTCATCACAAAATTCAGAAAAGCATCATTATATTTTTCTTTAATAGACTAAAGCTCACTGGAATGGCTAAAAATGTAAATGGATATTCATGGTAAGTCGGCATACTTCTTACATCCTAGACTGCTGATAGTGCAGACAGCACACATCCATTATCTAGGTGCTATAGTAATGAAATGAAACAAATTACAGGTAACAGTTAGGATCTCTAAGGATTTCTTGCCTCTTGGGTTGGAAGGATGGGACAGGAGGTTAACAAAGATGGAGAATGTCCTCTATTTGTTGGATGAATCTTTTTCTCTGACTGCTAATTTTGGATTACTGACTATCTGTGAGCAAAATGCAGCCTCCACCATGTTCTGAGCCCATCCTTTCCATTATTTCACTGATCTGGAGTGGTTTATAGTGATGGGAATACCTGAGAGCAAGAGGGTAACAATTTGTTTCCCTTATTACAGAGAATGCACAGGAAAAGGCAGAGTCTTAAACTCTGCTACAGTTTTCTGATTGAAAGATGAAAACGCCCAGAGAAGGCAGAGTTATTGAGTGTTGTCAACTGGATTTTTTCTTCCTTGAGTGATTCCTTTCCTAGATTCTGTAGCCATTTCTTCCATGTCACTATCTTCTGATACAAAGTAAAAGCCTAACTCTATGTGGACCATCCTCAAATATGGCACGTATTTTAAAATGGTGATACTAAGATAGCTTAAGAAAAACACTTCAAAGACAAGGACCACCTCAAAACATGGTTAGAAACAACAAAAGGATAGAATCATTTGCTTCTTTCTAGTCCCAGATGATTATTTACTGTGGTAAAGTATAGAGTAACTCACACTTCTAGAACTCATGAATAAAGAATATTATCTCAAGGGAAAATATTTGTTTTACTTAATGTTTTCCAAACAACAACAAAAACTGCAAATGACATATGCAGAATAATACAAGAACTAAAGCATTTGTAGTATGAGGCCAAGGTTCACCCAGTGCCATCTAAGAAGGAAATGTGGCAGAGCAGCAAAATAGAAAAGTATGCTGACAGCAGACTGTACATGATCAAAGGGGAATTTATCTATTTTGAGTGAACTCTAAGCTAATGCAGAAGGTACTGATCCTACTGTCAGCAATAGAGTGTTACAATACAGCTCAAGCCTCCCAAGAAGGAAAGCTGAATGCACAGCATCTCACTGTTCACTGATGGAAACATATCAGCTGCAACTAGTTCACCTCCAGCATCTGGGCCAAACACAGGGGAATCATCTTTACTGGAATCAAAGAAGCATATTAAGTCACTGGGTTTCAAAATATCCTACAGACTGTGCTACTTGTGATGCCTCACTGTGCTTTAAATCATTGTTATATCTGGTAGTCACTACCACAAACTTACTCAAGAGTCAAGACCACACAGCTAGCTGAACTGAGTATGAATAATTTAGTCAGTACAATGATCAACTTGTGTGTTCAATGAGCTATATCTCTTAAAGCCAATAGTGTTATCTCTCCTGTTGCTTTCTTAGTAGCATATCTTACTATCAAAGCTGTTGTTTGTTATAGACTAAGCAATGTTCAGATTATAAATGAGCACAAATGCTGCTACTATAAGTTTTTTTATATAAATATGATTGTCAATAGACAGTCACAGAGTCAATGAGAGAAAAACTTATACTGCAATTTAAACTGGAATTTGAATGTTTTTTTTTTTTTTTTTTTTTTTTTTTTTTTTTTTTGGTTTTTCGAGACAGGGTTTCTCTGTGTAGCTTTGCGCCTTTCCTGGAACTCACTTGGTAGCCCAGGCTGGCCTCGAACTCACAGAGATCCGCCTGCCTCTGCCTCCCGAGTGCTGGGATTAAAGACGTGTGCCACCACCGCCCGGCCTGAATTTGAATGTTTTTAAAGGTTAATGTTCAATAAAATCTTTGTTCCAATTCTATGGGAAGAGCCAACAAGGTCTGTTCTGGTAAATACGTAGAGTTTCAACCATTAGGTAGGTCTCAAAGACCCACCATAGTCATTAAAGTGCTTGGGGAAATTATATATGAGGCAACATGGAAGTAAGTTTTTATACTTTGAAAAGACATGGTTTGGGTGTGCTAAGATTGAGTTACAGGATGTCATAACAATGCTTTATTAGTATCAGAGCTGTATACTCTTGCTTTAAATGGGAATGACTTGATCTCTGGTGTGTATTATGTCCAATTTATGGACCAAAGCATTGAGTGACCCTCAGTATGGTATAACAGCTGATAATTTATTTTATTGACAAATCCAAGACTACACAGTCAAAATCCAATTCTTGTAAAAAAAAAAAAGCAGTGGCTTAAAACCTAGAAGAAACATATTTCATAGGCTATGCTTTTCAGATCAAAAGTGAAGAAGCTGGCAGCCTCTCTGTCTGATCAACAAGGGGGATGTTATAATAAGGAGTGTGAAGAAGTCAGCAACTGGGTTGAGACAAAGTAATGGGTGTGGATTTATCATAAGTCTGAAATTTCTGAGTTCAGGTATTTTTAATAGAAATCATAAAAATTGAAACCTGAAGCAAACTGAATTTTCTAGAAAGAACACAGGAAATGTCCTTGATAAAATGACAAAGAATTCAAAACTAAAGCTTGCAGGTGAAGGAAGACACCAGGCAAAAATGTATACATAGCAACAGAGAAAAAAGCAGAAACTCCTAAATCAGAGAGCTTTAGGAAGGGTTGAGGATGGATACAAAAAGGGGGAAGGAGCGTCTAGCTTTGGGGAAAATGTGTTATCAGGAATGCCAACAAGCTCCATCTCTTTTCTTTGGGAAGGAAACTTTTACACAACTACTTCTCTGGGGATAAAATAATATCTATATGATGATGGCAGATTGAGGATGGAGAGATGGCTAGGCAGTTAGGAGTATAGGTCAGCACCCTGTCAGGAAGCTCACAACTGTCTGTAACTCCAGCTCTAGGAGAGCCAACACTGTCTACCCTCTATATGCACCTGCATGCAAGTACACATGCATACACATACACACACACACAAACACACAAACACACACACACACACACACACACACACACGAGAGAGAGAGAGAGAGACAGAGACAGAGACAGAGACAGAGAGAGACAGAGAGAGAGAGAAAGGCAATCCTATTTGAAGCAACCCTCACAAACAGTAAAAAAGGGGGCATATGTAGTAACAGGAGTCAGTTCTTAGGATACAGGTTTGAAGTCTTTAGATGAAGCAAGACTTTCAAAGTATGTTTTACTTGCAAAGACAGAATACACATTATAAAAATCCCATCTCCCCAGAACCACCTCTCATTTAAGATAGTACTATCTTTAAAGACCCTTCAATCACAGTCACTGAACACACTCTCACCAAATTATAGTCATGTTTTCTAGACAGAGACAACAACAACAAAAGTTTTGGGCTGGGTTTTGTGACTTTTCACATTTGTAGTCAGTCTTCAAGAACCAAATGACAGCTTCTAAATGATCATTGAAAGTGTCAGAACAGAGAGTAGGACAATGGACCCCATTAAACTTTCACAGGAAATATGCATAAAGGTGAAATGGTCAAGGTTCTTAAGTCAGGGCTCTCAGCTGCAATACTGTGCCAAGAGACTTGTACTGATCACATAGAATCTGATGTTCACAGATTGGATGCCCAAGGTGTCTCTTCCACACAGCATCTGAGAAAAAGGGCACTTACTATCTGAAAGTAGCCCCACTCTGAAGGAATGCCAGCACTGGAAGCAGAGGAGCCACTCTATCTTGTATACTTTGCCAGGAGTATTCCCATTCCTATCACATTGCTGAATTCACAAATACTGTCAGAACTGGAAATGACCAATGTCCTAGAATAGTATGATCTGACTACACAAACCAAGACTCCAGAAGACCCTTGCTTTTCCTTTCACGATCTGTAAATACTTGCATGAGCTACATCTTCAACAGAAGATCTCCTTATCTCAACTCCTCTCAACCACGAACATATGTATATTTATGCAGATATTAAGAAAAAACTCAAGCAGGAATTATATTTTCTCTATTCAAGTATAAATATATTAGAGTTAGTTGTGGCAGAGTAGACCCATAGTTACAGCTCCTGAGAGTTGAAGTGGTAGAATTGCCTGAGGCCAGTCAGGGTAGCAATGTGAGATTTTATGAATTAAGAGTTTTGAAAGTGAAATATTTATGTTCTTACATTGCATTTCTTCTAACTATAATGGTTTACTGCAAGTGTTTACTTCTTACACATATATAAAGCTGTTTTCTGACTTGCTTGCTTGGTTGCTTGCTTGACATGGTCCTGCTCTTCAGCTCAGGTTGACCTTGAATTTGTAATCCCCATCTTAGCCTTCTGATTACTAATGACTTTTTATGAAGACTGAATTTTAACAATTACAGAGGGAAGGAATAGCTTCAATTTCATAGTCATTTTCCAAACAGAAAACATTGTAGACAATCTTACATAGACTTTATGTGCCAGTGTAAGGTACAGACTTGTTGATCTAGTGTAGAAACTTGTTTCATCTATTTCCCTTTCCTCTGTACTACTGTCAGAGTATTTGTGGTGATGGCAATGTATTTAGATCCAGTGATAAGAAGGTGAAGAGTGGGGCAGACAAGCAGGAAAGAGGAGAGCAGGATTTAGGCAATGCAGTGATTCATGGGTTCTAGGAAAGTTGAATGTAAAAGTTCACTAAAATGCTCTCCTTGTCTCTGTCTCTGTCTCTGTCTCTCTGTCTCTGTCTCTGTCTCTCTCTCTCTCTCTCTCGGTATCTGTGTGTGTATTTGGTTGGGTCCTAATTCGTCTTTAAAAATATACTGAACAATACACAATGGGATATTTGTCTCATGAAGGTTTACTTGTAGCAACCATGTGAGTGGTGCTATTCATTTCTCTTTCCAGGCACCACTATATACATATATGAGTTTATGTAATATGATATCTAATTGACTCCTCATTACTCAGTTTTCCTGCAGTGTTTACATATGCATATACATTTTTCAAAAGGCTTTGAAAGCCAGTATTTGATGCTGTGTCCAGTTCATGTCATTGCTGGTAATAATAATTTGTAAAATGAGAATCTTGAATTCTGAAAGCAAAAAAAAAAAAAAAAATCAAACATAAAAGCATGAACAAATTCTGAAAAATATAAACAATTATATCATTGTGATTGAGGCCAGAGAGTAATCTGGTGCTATGCAGTATACAACAAAGGTCTGTCAATAACTAGCATTTAGGTGAAATAGTTGTTTCCTGGGTTTGGGAGAGTATTAAATGAAACTCATTTTTATTTAATTCTACAATATTAAAATGAAAATGTCTACAATTGCCTGTATTTTACCAACAATATAAATAATAGCCAGTCAGTTCTTTTTTCCACATTATTGTGGGGGAATCAGGTCAAGGAGGACATTTTTTTTTGGGGGGGGGTTCTTTTCTTTTTTTTTATTAAGAAATTTTTATTACTAAGAAATTTTCTATTCATTTTACACACCAACCACAGATCCCCCTCTCCTCCCTGCTCCCACTTCCCAGCCTTCTCCCCAACCCACCCCCCATTCCCATCTCCTCCAAGGCAAGGTCTCCCATGAGGAGTCAGCAGAGCCTGGTACATTCAGTTGAGGCAGGTCCAAGCCCCTCCTCCCTGCTCCAAGGAGGTACAAGGTGTCCCACCATAGACACTGGGCTCCAAAAACCCTGCTGATGCACCAGGGATGGATCCCGATCCCACTGCCTGGGAACCCCCTAAATAGTTCAAGCTAAAAAACTGTCTCACCTATCCAGAGGGCCTAGTCCAGTACCAATAGGGCTTCACATCTATTGGTCCACAGTTCATGTGTTTCCACTAGTTTGGCTGGTCGTCTCTGTACATATTTTCATCATGATCTCGATGTCCCTTGCTCATAGCATCCCTCCTCTCTCTCATCAATTAGACTCCTGGAGCTCAGCCTGGCAACCAGCCGTGGATCTCTGCATCTGCTTCCATCAGTCACTGGATGAAGGTTCTATGATGACAGTTAGGGTATTCACCCATCTGATCCCTGGAGTAGGCCAGTTCAGGTACCCTCTCAACTATTGTCAGTAGTCTAACAGTGGGGTCATCCTTGTGGATTCCTGAGAAATTCCCTAGCACTCTGTTTTTCCCTATTCCCATGATATCTTCATTTATCATGGTATCTCTTTCCTTGCTCTCCCACTCTGTCCTTGTTCCAGCTTGAACCTCCTGTTCCCCTTTGCTGTCATTCCCCATCCCTTGCCCTCCATTACCGCCCCCCCACCCCTAGTTTGCTCATGTAGATCTCATCTATTCCTCCATTGCTGGGCGATCCATGCATCCCTCCTAGGGTCTTCCCTGGTAGTTAGCCTCCCTGGAGCTGTGGGTTGCAGTCTGGTTAAGGGAAAACATTTTTTGGCTTGCAGTTTGGTTAAGGGACAACATTTTTTTTTTAATGAATTATCTCACTATATATTTCCTCACAGCAGGTTAACATGTTTACATGCTTCCTCTAACTTACTTTCAATGGGAAATAAATAGAAGGCAGTCCCTAAAGAATACTTACAAAACATCAAATACACAGGAGTGGTAATCATATGCAATCCACACAGCCTTCCAAGGTGCAGATTGCATGGATAACATCACTGTCCCCAGTGCATTTGGCAGTTGCCTCCCTAACAGGTGTTGTGAACCAAGTCATATCCAGACATACACAGTAAATATCTAATTCCAATATGGACACACTCTAAATTTTTATTATGTCAACTGGCACCACTAGGAGTATAAAAACACAAGCCTGATGTCGTTTTACATCTACAGCTCTGGATTTTTCAAACAGTGTGACTGAATTTACCCATAATTTTCCATCTTGCTATGCAAATATTAAGAAAAAACATAGCTGAGCTAGAACAAATTGGAGGTTTGCTTTTTCCTTGTGTCCTAACAAAACTACTCTGTAAATGCACTAAATTTAAGATGAAAATATCTTGATGTTAATAAGTGGAAAAGGTAATTATTCATTTCATGTTTTATATAACATACTCTTTAATCTTCTGATGACTATTCACATCTCCCATTGTGGGAGAATGTGGTATCACTGAATTGACGAGACCGATTAGAGTTAGAAAACATTTATTTTAAGGCGACTAACATATTGGGCAACATAGGTTTTGCTTCAGATGGAACAAAACATTCAATGTCAAACATTTTCTTTTAGAGATTTTTGGATATTATTACATTTTAAAATGTAGTGTTTCAGGGTTGCTGAAACTTAAACATATGCTGTTTAAAGATGTTTTATCTAGACCCAGGAAGTTTACCCCTGCGTATGTGTCCACACACAAAAAAACACAACACAGAAGACTATTTATATGGACATCATTTATAACCACAAGTACTTTAAACAACTTGAATGTCATCAAATGAAGAATGGATAAATAGGAAGCTAAATTAAAGAAGCAAGAGACAGAATACTACACACTGTATGAGCGTATACAAATGATATCCACAATATGCAAATCTGGGAAAGTAGTATCTGGTGCTGGAAGTAAGGGATGAATGACTGCTAATGGGTTTATGGTTGTGTGTGTGTGTGTGTGTGTGTGCACATGTGTATGTGTACTTAGAGGTATGTGTAATGTTATATGCCTGTGGGTACGTAGGTGCCCTGTGTTATTGCTCTTTACTTTATTTTTAGAGATATTGAGATATCTAGTGACCAATTTCATATGACTAGGTGGCCAAGAAGCACCTGGGATTCTCCTGTCCCCTGCCTCCGCACTCATGCTGGGTGACAGGCACAAAGCAGCACACCTAGATTTTAAGACCTAAACTCAGGTCCTTATGTTTGCACAGCAAGCCGTTTCTGACTAAACCATCTCTCCAATCTAGTTAAAGCTTTGTTTTGTTAGGGTGATAAACTTACTTTGAAATGTATTGTTATAACAGCCATACATTTTTCAAAATGTACTTAACACACTGAATTGTTCACTGAATGTATTGTAATTGTTATAATTATAATTCAATAAAACTATTTTGAATAAATTTAGTTGAGATTTTCTTAATTTTGCTCAATATCTGTAAAATTAAATTTATATTCAAACTGATAGACAGAAATATAAAATAATGTACATGGGGTGGTATGCTTGTGATGTTTTGTGCTTATTTACATTGTATGATGCTTAAATTGGTTTAAATGTGTATATATCCTCATATTCGACTAGCTACTTGAAGGATGTTATTGTTAACCACAACCACCCTGCTCTGAAACAGCACACCATAACTTCCTGCAGATGTTACAGAGAATCCAGTGATCAACCTTTCCCTAGCCTCCCTCCCTGATCTCCCCCAAGACTCTGGTAACTATGCAAACATTCACAATGGAATGTTGCCTTGGGAATTTAAATAAAGAGAAATGATTGTGTGTGTGTGTGTATGTGTGTGTGTGTGTGTGTGTGTGTGTGTGTGTGTGTGTGTGTGCATTTGCTTTTAAAAAGGTCATTTTGATGAAGATTGAAAAGGTCATGCATTTTTATTCCTAGATACCCAGGGATCACCACCTAAATACCCACCTGCTAGCTGAGGATTCTGGGAAAAGTGCAGGTGAGATTAGCTATGCGGGCCTGGCTTTTACTCCTTTCTGACTCTCTGTTGCTGTTTACTTTCAGCGGCCTTCAGGATCTGAAAAACTCTTCATCCTGTCTTTGGATTTTATTACAGGGAGTAACCTTTGTAAGTTCAAAGCCAAGGTCATGTCCCTCCAGCTCAAATCTAGACTGGAGGCATAAATCTTTCGGAAAAGATCCTTCCACACTTGCATCACCAGACTCTGACAGATGTCACAATGAAGCAACTTTCATTATGTTACAGCACTGAACACACCTGCATTTCATGGACTCTGAAAAATTGCTCTATCTTCTCCCATTCCCATGGCAGCTGTCATCATGTCACAAACGGAGTTAAGTTTAAAACAAAAACAAAAAACCCCCACAAAAACACAAATGAAAATGCCCAGTTCTTTGCTTGCCCAGCTACAGGACAATATGTAATGTTACTAAGGGAAACCAATAGTGTGGCACCCTGGATGGTGCACAGAATAGCAAGTTAGCACTTGCTTTTCATAATCTAGGGGACAAAATAGAACCAACAGTAGTAGCTTTCATAATGTTCCAATGTTCCAGAATATTCTATATGGAGCCCATCTCATTGATCCTCAGTCTAGAGATGACTTGTAGCTTAGCTGAAACATTACATCTTTTACTTCAAGAGCCTTTGAATAACTAACCTCTTGGCTTGGGTATCAGTCAAGATGCATCAGATTAGTGGGTGACAGAAAGCAGACAGGTGGATAGAATTGTTAGTATAAAACATTTCCCTTTAGGATTTCAAATAACAATACAGGCCAGTGTAGTAGCATATTCCAACACTCAGTGGCAGAGGAAGGGAGGGGGATCAATGTGAGTTCAAGACCAGTGTGTTTGCATAGTAAGTTCCAGGATAGCCAGAGCTACATAGTGAGACCTTGTCTTGAATAATAAAGAAACAAACAAACACAACAACAAACTCAAACAAATCAAATAGCAATACAGTGAGCTGAAATAAGAAGGAGAAATGATGTATAAGGAAGAATAAGTTACAAAGTTCACTATGAGGTGAGGAGGAATCTCAGGTTATCTTTTTATGTTCATGACTCAAATACTATCTGCATCCTATCAGGATTAACATACAGGTATCTAGAGCCTTTCACTAGTCACACTGAATCAGAACCACATTTTTATATGCTTGTACACTTCATTTTGCTATGAGTGTTACTATATATTGTTCAAAAACTGGGGGAAAAAAACTTGGGCCATGGAAATTATACATTTCTTAATGGCTATTAAGCCACATTGTGATGAGAAAAAAAATGTAGTATGAGACAAACATACTGTATTGCCAAATTAAAAACAATCTGGGTTCATCATGCCAGATTTCTCATACACAGCTCTGCAGAAGCCTTAATGCTGATACCAGGTTTAGATATTTTTAGTCATTTGATATTTAATGCTACATCATTTCCTTGAGTCTCCATGGAAAGGCAATCACCTTGTTAATGCTGAGTAAAAATCTTTTGATTTTAAAATACTACATTACCTTCTATATGAATTGCTGGACAGAAAAGAATTACTTATGACATTGATGCTATATTATATGCCCTAAACCAAAATTTGGGTAATGGACTTGTAAGGATCTTTCATTACCATAATTTAAGAGGAAAGCAGTATGTTATATCAGTGGAACCTTAATATTAACACAAATATACTCAGACAAAATAGTTTGATCAGTGCTTATGATGCCCATGTCTTCCAAAATGTTTAGAATGAATGGTGTTTATTTATTCCTTTTATAAGGTAATAGGTTCTGTACTTGCTGTTAAACAGTTAAAACCTGAAATAAAATGCATCTTCTTCTAAAACCATAAGATAAGGTAAGATACTAACTTAATTTGACCTATTTTGGAATTTTATACAAGGTAGAATGTCTAGAGTATTGAAGACATAACCCTTTAGGAGATAATACAATATAATAAAATATAGTATGTATCCTATTAGTGAATTACTCTGTATATGGGCATTATCATCTGTTTCTGTCTATCTATCTATCTATCATCTATCTATCTATCTATCTATCTATCTATCTATCTATCTATCATCTATCTACCTATCTATCTATCTACCATCTATCTTTAACTACTTATCATTAATCATTTATCTATCTAATCTGTCTCTCTCTCTGTCTCTCTCTGTCTCTGTCTCTCTCTCTCTCTCTTTTTCCTGAGCTGAGGACCAAACCCAGGGCCTTGCGCTTTCTAGGCAAGCAATGTACTACTGAGCTAAATCCCCAACCCCCAATCTCTCTCTCTTTCCCTTCCTCCTTCCTTTTCCCTTTCTCTCTCTCTCATCCATTCCTTCTTCCCTTCTTATCTTTCTCTATACACAGCCATATATTATCATGAACTATGGGACAATTTTTCAGTTAACAAAAATGTGTGTGTGTGCATGCATGTGTGTGTATGTGTGTGTGTGTGTGTGCTTAACAGTTATCTCAGACTTTGTAAATATATTATGTGATGCTTATACAAAGTTCCTTGTAATGCATATATATGGAAGCAATATATGTATCCATACAGAGGCATTAGATACTATTTATGTATATATATATGTATATATATATTTATGTATATATATATGGTTTTTCGAGACAGGGTTTCTCTGTGTAGCTTTGTGCCTTTACTAGAACTCACTTGGTAGTTCAGGCTGGCCTTGAACTCACAGAGATCCGCCTGACTCTGCCTCCCAAGTGCTGGGATTAAAGGCATGTGCCACCACTGCCGGGCTCTGTATATTTCTTGAATTATATATTATATATGTGTATATATTTAAATATAATTAATTTCTCAGGAAGGCTGCAAGCAGACCAAATCCAATCATGTCAGCAGATGACTTGCTCTACCAATAATGATGAAATGTGTCCCTGATATTTTGTGTTTAATTAGGGAGCAAGTAGAAAGATTATAGGACTTGTAGGCTCCAAACCGTAATCATTATCCTCCCTGTCATTTCCAAGAATCACATGGGGTCACGTATACTTTGCCAAGGTCAATCCCAACTGTTCTTAGTGATAAGCATGCCTGCCTTGGTGATTCTGGAAAATGATATTAGACACTAGCACAGTTAGTCACTGCACAGGGCTCAGGAGCCAGGTATTAGGTGGGGAATGTAATGTTGTCACCTTTTTGGTACATCCCTCTAACTGGCCACTTTAAAGCTTACGTCAGCTCCTGGGTAGCCAAAAGGAAGTTAGAAGAGAGAAAAGTCAATAGACTTGGGGAATCAAAATCACATGGCAGACACTGTATTTTAGCACTAATATTCTTTTTACAAATTGAAATGGAAATAGTTCACTAAAAGCTTCTTTGAGCTTAGTTGTTATAATATTTACTTCTAAATTATTATCTTTAATAGTAATAGTGCTTTGCAGTTATAAAACGTCTTGTTCAAAAAAGCTGAAAATATTTTCCTACATATTAATTCAACTCTACTTAAAATCTTATCCAGGGAAGGACTATTGTTCCTGATCTAGAGAGTTCTAAATGGGTGTAAAAATACTGTTTGGTCAACTAGCTCATTTAAGATAGGTGGACAGGAAAACCTAAAATATGAGTGAATTGTTGAGTTTGCAGTGTCACGCTTTGTTCACTGAAACAAAATAGCAGAGGTTTAAACATCTGCCTTGGTAGCTTCATGACCTAGTTACAAAAACCTTTAAATACACAGTGCTTCCACTGGCCATTTCAGCCCATTTGGGGCTCACAAAAATATCTGGAAAACAGCCCTGCACTTCAGATGGGCCCCATGGAATTGACTTAGTACAGATGTGTATTCATCTGAAAGAAAGGGTGGGCAGAGTAAAAGGAAGTGGTGAAAAGAGAGAAAAGCCACCATAGAACTACTACTGGTATCCTGAGACTACATCCTTGCCTGTCCTACCCAGATGCATATCTTATTAGAATACACAAATTCTCATAAGGGAATTCAAATTGTGTCTTTTTGATTTTGGCCATTTTGTATCATTAGACCACAGGACAAGGTAAATAATGTGGGGTATTGATTCTATTTACTGCAGAGCATGACAAATCTATCTGTCTTAAACACCATAGAACTGGATTTAATGTCCCTTCAACAGAGCTACCTTCTAAAATGTATATTGTAGTGAAATAGATTTTAGGGTGTCCCCTTTGGCTAAAAGCATGTGAAAGTTAAATCATCTTTTTCTCACAAGTGTGATAAAACTAAGTGGGTAGGTAAAGGTATGTTTTTTTTTTTTATCTCTATTTGCTCTATTATTCCCTGGGTTATATATGAAAAGAAAGATATATAAGGAAAAATGGTATTACTTTCAATAGTAGAGTTCATGACCGATGATATTCAGGCCTGAGCTAAAATACAAATGTTAAATATGTTAATAAAATCAATAAATGCAATTATAGTTTAATAAACTTAATTATTCAGGTATAGCACCACATATTATTGAATCCTGTGTCATTATCTTCACACTAGTATATATAAAATACAACTTTTTAAATTTCACTACTATGAAATGACAATTACTAGGATATATTAGGGTCTATACTAGTCCTGTAAATAAGACATATGCTTTCCTTCATCCTCCTTTTATTCTTTAAAAGTCTACACACACAGTTATTGTAATATTTTTCCTTTTATAGGTAAGACTCATGCTACTTTATCTTGTGAACTTTCATGTTTTCTATACAAGCCATGAGATAACACTCCAAAATTTTATGAGAATTTAAAGGCTAAATGTGTATGGAGCTGAAAGATAAGTTTACCTTTAAAAAAATAAAAATACAGTCAATATTAATGATCTGTACAATGTGCCCAACTGGTCCCATGACTTTATATGGCAACCAAATTTAGCATGGTCATTTATGCAGAGTCATAAACATCTTGTGGCTTGCTTATTGTTTGACAACTGCTCTACTTCATTATTTTCTTGTTTTTAGTCTTGTTTCTGCAGGCCTCAGATGGGTTCCCTGACTCTCAGTAGAATTTGAGCTATAAGGCATGCACATAGATTCTGACATGAAATCTAAAAGTGACTCTGGTCAGAGAAGAGGGCTCTATCTATTCCATTCCAAAGTACGACAGGATGTTTATTCTGTCAGGGATTGACCTCAGGGCCTATCAGAATAGGAGCTTATGAGTTAATTTATAGATCATGTCCAGTCAGACCTATGACTCCATGACTCCGTACCACCATTCTCCCATCAGGTAGGGTGTCATCCTTCAACAAACAGAAAATCAGGCTTGGTTTTGAAGGATGCCGGAATATAACATTCATGGATGTATCACTTGAGTATATTCCACAAAATCAATAGGAGCCTTTTGGTTTTAACTGAGCTCCTACTCTAGGCCAAGCAGACCAGACCAAAAGAAAATGGAGTCAGCTATGCTAAATGCTGCATCACCAGACTGAATTACCAAGGAAGCAGAGCCTTCAAACAAAATTTCCCTGACAAGATTTTCCAGTCTACCTGACTCAGCAAATCCCTCATTCTTCCTGCTTTGGTACTTAAAAAAGTGTAACCTGATAATAATCAATTCTGGTCTTTTTTTTCTGCTTGTTTCCATCTTACAAGACCCATGGTTCATTTCTTGCCATGCAGAAACTATCGCTCTATTGTGTATAATAGAATGAGAGATAATTCATGAGTTGAAAATAAAAATCAATGAGATCTATTGCTAAATTTGTTGCCATTTGTCTTTTGACAGTCATAATGATTATTTTGAGCCACAAATATTTGAAAAATCAATGTTGAAAGAAGGGCACTATGACTTTCCCTTTGCTTTATAAAAGTAGATCCAACTGCAGACATTCTCCCTCAACTCTAAATCCAGAGAAAGAAAGCTACATAGCAACAGAGACAATACATAAGGCCTGGAAATTCTGTACATGAGACTGCATTAAACTAGCTTTTATGTGCCTTTCATTTCTCATATAGTTTAGCTACTTTTCTACAAACATCCTTATATCAGCTCAGTAGACAAACACTAGGTTGTGCCAGTTCTTTGAATCTTCATTTTTGTATGGAGGAAGGCACATTCAAATAAAAGAAAAAGAAAAGATACATGTACAATAAGGCTGCTTCTTACCATTGAATTCTCAGCACCAGTCTGAGTCTCTGAGAAGGCAAAACTATAGCCTATCAAGACATTATCTATAATCAAGTTTATTTTAAAACAAATTATTGAGAAAGTTGAAGTTTGCAATCAGAATTTAGCTCTGTGATGAGGAATTATATATGTAAGAACATATGCTTTGTGTGTGTGTGTGTACATACACACACATATAATTTCTCTGAACATATTCACTAAAAATATCTAACTGGCTTTCAATATTCTACTAGATGAAGTAACTTCAAGTTGCAAACTAAAGCCTGAAGTTTACCAAATATATACTTCAAAGGACTTTTCAGGACCTTAACCAGGTTTTCAATGTAGTCCTCTCTTCTTCCAATTGAGTTTAAAGACTATAGTATACAAAATTATGAATGTTCCTCAAGCGAAATACACTTCAGTCTATTGTTTTCATGAGCATCTCAAACAGGATTCCCACAAGGTGAAAATGATTTGTTAAAATAAATTATAACCTATGTATTTTTCTATCATGATCTTTGACAAACACTACAAATTTTCAAAGATCATATCTTGGGTGTTCACATGCACAGCCATTAGCCTATGAAATAGAACCCCAGTAATAATTTGAAAGGAAGTTCACTTTTAAGGCTTACACATCTCTTGAATACATTGACATGCCACAAATGTTCTAAAATAAAATAAATAAAAAATAAAAATCATTAAATTGTTTTAAAATTGTAAAAAATAAAGGTTCTTGAAACAAGGACTAGAATACTACAAGAGAGGTTAACTACAACAATCAGCAAAATACTCATGTGTATTCCTTGGGGAGGAGGAAGGAGGAGACACAAGGGAATGACCATGTCAGTCTAAATCTGTTGCTCTGCTCTCTCAGCACACTCCTTGCTGCTGCAATATCAGAGCCTCACACCTTAAATGACTAGATTCACACTTTACACTCGTACCATAAGATGTCAGAGACAATATTTGAACACATGATTTGCTCTCTTCTGGGAGATAGTGGTAGTTTTTGGCCTTGGCGTCCCACATTTTGTCTGTGTATGAGCAGCTTTTCCAATCTAAAAGGCACACAAACATTCATCGAATCCTAATCAGCCTGGAGAATACATTCTTGCAAATGATTGTATTTAATTCGTGGTATAGAGGTTCATGTCCAGTAGCTAATGATACTTATCCTATCCATGGCAGATGTAAATGCATCAATTTTAGTAAGACACGTGGTGGTGGAAAAGTGAACTGGAATGACTACAAGATGCCATTCAGTAGAGTGGTGTCATAATCCCACCCCACACTGAGAACTGTAAATTTTCTTCCTGGGCAGTTAAGTGATTTAATAAAATGACCCTCCTGGGAATCAGTTTCCCAACCCAATCTTCTGGAACCATTTCAGATAATGTTCATAGAGAGTAGGACAGTGGATTAGAAACATCAAAATTGGGAAATGCATCAAGATGTTTGACTAGCAATCTGTAAAACTAGCTAACTTGTTTACCAACATCCACCCAACTAGACAAGATATACCCACACATTTGTCTAGAAATCCTCATTAAATTAAGGAAATCTAAATCTAGTGCTATCATACCCATGTTATTTATAATAATTGTATTTTTAAAGATTGCCAGCTAGCAAAGTTAAGAGTCAAAATTATTCCCTTTTCTCAGCATGTCTCCATTGATCCAAGTTTCTTAATCATGTGCAGAGTAACTCAGCAATGCCTAGGCAGACTCTTTTGGGATAAATCCCACTTCTCTTATACAGTGTATTTTTCACCCATTCACCACAGTTTTCATTTGTGGCCCAAAGCCATAGCATTTTTTAACCACAATACACTTACACCCCCTCCTCCACTATCATATTTACACTTCTTTTTTGCTTTTTCTGTCCACCAATATAAGATCTCCTTCTGGCAAGCCTTAAATCTAATGCCTGGATCAGTTAGCCTCTATAAATTCTGCTATTTCTTTCAAATGTGTAACTCTGCATTTTCTATGTAACCATTAAAAAATAAAAACCACATTCTTCTCAGCTTCTGATGCAATCTTACAGCAATAAATCATCCCATCTGATCCTCAAGACAACAGAATTTCCACAGTAAAATGCAGAAGGATATACATTTCTCTTTAACCTAGGGACCAAGACAAGTGAAAGAATATCTGAAATCTAAAGTCATCAGTCCAATTTAATTTTTTACTTTAACTACACACACACACACACACACACACACACATACAGAGCCAAATTAAAAAAAAAAAAAAAAAAACAAGGCCAAACCAGTGGAACTAGTAATTAAGTGGATCAAATATTTCAAGTCAGTAGAAATGCTGGGTTAAAACCCAAAGTAGTGCTCTAGCTCTGTGGGTTAACTTTATAATCAAGGATTGGAGAGCCACAGATTATCAGACATTATCTCTCATCATTTTATTTTTTTTTTAATTGAAATAGTCCATGAGCACAAAATCACTTTGGTCATAGAAGGACAACTATAAAACAGATGAATTATCTCTCATTACAAATGTCCCTTACAACTGACCTGCTGCCTTAAAAGCAGGCACATCTACTCAGCTTTATGTGATTTGGAAAATTAATTTTATCCTCTGCATGGAGACATGAAACACAGTGTACAGCTACAATAAGGGATGATAGTCACATCCGAGCCCCAAAATAGTATAATGCATGTACTGAGATTTATCAATGGCAAAAAAAAGAAGAGATAAAAGTGATTATTCCAACTAATATTTAAAAGCTATCAAAACATAATTCTGACATGGAAGAAGAGCTATTACTTCTGAGCTATTACTGTCTTCAGATGACCACTTAGCATCCATCCTAGAGTGCATTTTATATTAAAACAAAAACTACATTAAAAACATAGACAGTGTCAACAGTTAAGTACAGCGTTAGTCTGTAATTATTTATGTCATTCCAGCTACATGGCCAGTGCATATTTTATTGCACTTAATAGTGATAAGCGCATAAAGGCTGCAATCCTTGTACTACAAATAGAAACTCTGAATTGACTTAGTCTATCTCAGTATGTGTAGCCAAGTTTGCATCTCACCAGAAATTTGTTTACCATTTGACTTGGACACATCCAGAAGCTCCTGGAGCATTGCTGCTAAGTTTTGTTATTCTGTCTCTGTCTACTGTGACTGAGACGAATATCTGGCCACAAGCAATTCTGTGATGGCAATGAATGGGCCACAAGCAAATTCTCCAGTAGGTGTTCCCCCAAAAGTTGTTTATATGACTTTGTTGTCATGGACCTTATTGTTATCTTCCATCTAGTTGGACAAGACAGTAATTTCCTAGGGAAAATAAGGTCCTTTGATTGCCCTCTAGCTCCTTCTATTGCAAGTAAAAATCTTCAATATCCAGATGCATAGAAATGAATTTTCACATGGAAAACTTTTAAGTTTGAAAAAGAGAAAATTTACTTTAATACATAAATCTGAGTCCTCCTTGAATATTTTTTACAAAGAATATAAGGTGTATAATACTCTTATTTTCAAAATTTACTTGGCTGTCTATATACACCTGTAACTTTTAGTGTCTTTTGGCCCATGCACACCTAAGTCTAAAAATATATGTAATGCATGGGGCTAGGAGATAGCTACAAACCACTTGCTTTACATGTATGTAGACTTGAGTTTGAATCCCCAGGCCCACATAAAGCAGAGGACAGGATCACACATCTCCAATCTCAGTACTTCTACAGTGAAATGGGAGGTGGTGAGAGGAGAATTCCCTGCAAGATCATCAGCTAGCATGGTGTATATAACACATCAGCAAAGGACAAATATACACAGCCTTAAAACCAGTTGAGAGACTAGGACCAACACCCGAGGCTGTGCTTTGACCTTCATATAAACACCATAGCATGAATATGCCCTCACTCACATACATCATACACATATACACATAATATGCACACACACATATACACATATGCATATACACACAGATGCATACAAACAAACATACAGAGAGAGAGAGAGAGAGAGAGAGAGAGAGAGAGAGAGAGAGAGAGATATGAAATGCACAGCAGAGCAGTATGCCAGCATATTTTTCCACCTCAATAAACTTCTAGGACAGTGGTTCTCAGTCTGTGGGTCATGACCTCTTTGGGAGTGTTGAATGACCCTTTCACGTATCAGAGATCCTGCATATCAGATATTTACATTATGATTCATAAGAGTAGCAAAATCATAGTTATGATGTAGCAGCGAAAATAATTTTATGGTTGGGAGTCAACACAACATGAGGAACAACATGGGGTGAGAGCATTAGGAAGTTTGAGAGTTTGAGAGTCACTGTTTTAAGAGAAGGACGCAGGTTATACAAGGAATAGGTGATGACAGTCTTGTTCCTTAGGTCATGACTCCAAAACAATTCTTAATGGAAAAAGAATGAGATGGGGGAACAGAAAGTAAAGTGGAGACAGCCAGCCATTGTATGTATGTGGTGGGTGGAGTCTACTGAGACAAGTACAAAGAAATGAAGAAAAGAAAAGAAAAGAGCCTTGTATGGCAGTAAATATCTATAATCCACACACTTGGCAGGCAAAGGAAGGAGGATTACTAGGACCTCATTTAGCTTGAAAACATTCATTTTTTCCCACTTCCAAGGTAATTTGAAGTGTTAATGGAATAAGCAGTCAGAATGAGGCATCAGGAGATCATAGGCTTTTCTAACTAAGAAAAGACCTTAGAAAGGACACCAGTTTATATCTGTATACAGGGGTATGGGGAGATAAGATTTTTAAGCGGTTCTACATCAAATTAATCTAGATTAACTCCAACTTCCATGTTATGATAGACAACTTGTGCAGTATAAACTTGGATAGTACCTCGTCAAGGCACACAAAAATTTAGTCACCAAAAATGTAAGTATTATTAAATTCTTTGTTTTTCATTCAACTGTATTCACTTTTTATTTTATTTTGTTTTTACTTGTTGTAAGGGCATATTCTAGAATTTCATGTCTCACCTCACAGTGTCTGGTCCAATCTGTTAAAGAGGGGTAGGGTGTAATCTCTCTGCAAAGAGGACCTGCTAACAAACAAAGCTCAGGGTGCTAGAAAGAGTCTTTTTTGTTGCCCAGTGCTCTAAGAAAACATACATTGCTTTGTTGGTACATCTCTATTTAAAGAATCCTTCTGCTGTTCAACACTACCACTTTTGAGGAGCTGAGGGTACAGTGTACTTTAGGTAGTATAGTTATTATCTACTAGACAGCAGAGTGGATTGTGTGCATACAAACATATCAAGAGACAGATTACCTTTGTACATAAAATGAGGACTCATCTTATTTTGAAGACCAAGCAAATCACCATGGTTTAAAAAGTACCTTTGAAAAGGTATATGTAATGCCCATCTGGATTCCCCAATCTGTTGAGCCAGCAGACCTTAAAACAGTCCTAGAGCATCCAAATTCACTCTACTTTTCTTTAAACAGATTAAACACAACCAAGGAGACAGTTTCCCAACATTTAAAAAAATAATCTCAAACATTTCTAAAGAAGTAATTAGTAGCAGCATGCTAGATCTTGCATATACATTTTTGAGATTTATGACTGACTGCATGCAAATGAAATGGATAATATCTAAATTCATGATATTTCATTTCTAATTATTTGAAGGAAAAGTATAAAATTTGACTATATGAGAACAACACTCTCCTAAAGGCAAAATTTACTGTTAAAAGAGAGAAAAGAGGTATTGGGGGTGGGTGTCTGACTAGGAAAAGTATTCAAACACAGTGTTAACTAAAGTAGCTACTCAGAGATCAAACATTTGTCTAAGAGCAAGAAAAACACAGAACCTTAACTGACCCTGTTTCTGTTCCTGCCAACCCCTGCAAACAAGATCAGGTTTTGTCCAAGACCATGAAGTTGAACAAGCAAGATAAAGAGCAGAAACTATTTAAAAACATAATTGAGTGCCCCAGAAATATCACACTCAAAAGTCAGCTTTGGTCTGAGGCTATTCCTCCATCTAGGGAAAACATGAGCATAAAATCCAGCTGGGTTTTATTTCAGATTTCAGCATCTGTCTCTTAAGGAACTTACTTTTTCAGGGTCCAGAGTTCTTAGCCAGGGCAGACCTGAGATAGTCACTGCTCGGAGCTACTGCAGCTACTCTTTCATGTCTTCATGTTTGTGAAAGCTTACTCTTGTTACTGGGATGTTGACTTTTTTTTTTCCCTTCCAAACCTCAATCTCTGAGAATACCTCAACACAAGCAGACAATCATATATTTTAACTCTCTTCTTTCTCATCATTCTACTGAACCAAGTCAAATGAGAACTACTCCATGAGACACTTTCGTACTTCACAGGCTATGGTTTCTCTTCTGCCTTGAGACTTACTGCCTGTTCAGCCAAACTGTATTTCTACTGTGAAAATTATGGTCTTTCGCTCACTATGGAAAATATGGTTCTGTTTTTTGGCTACTAGAGGCTTCAAACTCATGTTAGTCTATACCAACACTGGCCCTTGGTGCCAGTCATTCACAACTTTCATTCAAAATCATTTTTACAATCGCTCAATTATTCTGCTTTTAATCCAATAAAAAGTGTGATCTTTCTATCATCTATTTATGTATGTATGTATGTATGTATGTATGTATGTATCTATCTATCTATCTATCTATCTAGATTATGGAAACTCATATATAAAAATATTCCACAAAGCCTTCCCCACAATGATAACAATCTTTAATTTCACTGAGACAATGTTTATTTGAAAGAAACCATGCAGACACTATTAACTATATTAAATCATAATAGCATTCATTTTGTGTGAATAACAGATTAATTCATCTTGTGTGAATAACAGATACTAACTTGATAGATTGCACTCGAGAATATATTAAAAAAAATGGGCCTATTTTGAAGTAGATTGCTTTTGCTTATAAAAAAATCACCAGCTTTTAAAGTGGTACATTAAAAAGTAGCTAAACCAAGGTACTAAATCACACTATATAGTTTATATTCATAAATATTTCAGATTTTTACATTCTTTTGCAAAGTTTCTAAACACTTTCTATTGATACAAAACAACTAACCAACAACAGTTAAAAAAAAAATCAAACTTTCCTGTTTGTATGTTTCCTAGTGGCAGCAGAGAGCAAAAATAACCTACCTTAAAGTTTGGAAATACAGAAACCTGCTTCTCTAATACAGATGTGCCTATACAATGATCTCATCACACACACACACACACACACACACACACACACACACACACACACACACATTAGACTTACATTTTTCTTGCAGGGTTAAAAAAGAAGATTAAGAAATACTCTGTATATAACACACCCTTACTCCTAAATTAAAAATAAAGTCAATTATTTTTAACTTCCAGAAAAGTATTCTGGAAAGAGCATGATTTGCTTGGTATGAGTCAATTATCTAAGAGATTTGACAGAAACAGCAAGCGCTAAACAGGTAACACTGTCTCAACAGCTTCATTCAAAAAAAAAAAAAAAAAAGAGCAAGGAACAGAAAATGGAACACGGCTTGCAAAGTCGCCTTCACATGGAGCAGTAGGGAGAGGGTTCGGGGAAGAACCTGGTACTTACAGACTGTAAAGTAAAACGTCCCAGTTCGTCTTACATGTTACAGCAAATCAGAGATTTCAGCTCTCAGCGAGTTTCTGCTTCCACTACACTGATCATCCACGCAGAACAGGCCCTTATGGATTGGTTAGGCAGCTGGGAGATAATGGGACCATATTCTCAGCTGGGACTGGAGCTGCTGAGCGGCTCTCTGCTGCGCGCTGCGTGGCTCTCTGCCAGCATTAATCAAGGAGGACCCAGCTCCGTGGTTGTGCTCCCCAAAGGATCGACGTAATTAGCGCATGAATCAAAGATGCACACCGGGAGAATCACATACATCTATAACCGGTCTCTCACATCAAACCTGATTAGGAAATCAAGTTGGTTCTCAGATCAAATATGTTCAACCTTTCAGAAAGACACGGAGACAGCGCACAGCTGTCTGTAGATTTGCTGGGAGGGGTGGAGATTAAGGCTTCTTTCCCAGTGGGCAATTTATGTAATTCCTCAACTGCGGAATATAATTGCACTGGTTGTTTGCTACATATGGTGGGTTTGCCCTACGATGATTTGGTTTGTCTGTTCCGGTTTCCCAGCATCTCCCAGGCTGCAGTGTTATTTTCCCTACGGATTTGATGCAATGTGTTTGTGTGTTTTCTTTTCAAGTTTAGTCTATGTAAAGACAGGTTGGATTAAATCCGTTCCCAATGGATGGTTTCCACATCTAAATGTGTTTCTCCAGTGACTAAGGAACAGGATGTTCAAGCAGAGGGTCCGGCAGGCAGGCTTCTTGAGATCACTAGGAATCTAAAGGAGCTGCTAATGTAGACTCGTGTTTTATTTCATCTGCATGGTAAAACATCCCCAGGGGTTCCAAGCTAGAAGTTTACAGACTGGCTTGCTTTGGCAATAGGGAGATTTTAGAATCTGAATATGAGTATTTTTAGAAGGGACACATTTCCTATACTTTATTAAAATTCTGCCACTCTTGATGATGCCTGTGTAGGCTACTTTCTGGCCCTTGAAGACATTTATCTAAATTTAACCAAACTCTGTGTTTGGGATATAAACATTTCCTTTTGAAAACAAGTGTCATTTCTTAAAAAAAAAAAAAAAAACTAATGTGCCTGCAAGATTGAAGTCCCACCACCTGCCAACTACCTGTAGTTCAAGAGCTTCTGGGAGAAGGGAAAACATTTAGGAAGACAAACATTTGAATTATGATATTCATTTTACTGGGAAAACACAGGTGATCTACAATATGACACTTCCATTCTGTGGCTTGGTTTCCTTACAAGTACATGCATCTATACCTCTCACAATGGACCCGAGTAGGAAATCATGCTGAATCTCAGATCAAACGTGTTCATCTTTTCAGAATAACACATAGACAGTGCACATCTCTCTACATAGTAAAAGACATTGGTCCAGGCCTCTGAGGACTCTGGACACAGCATTCTAATATTGTTTTAAGAACTAAAAAGTGGGTCTTCCAGTCGAAGGTGGTGTTACAGTACTCTGGAGGCTGAGGCAGGAGGATCACCATTAGTTCAATGCTAGACTAGGCTTGTTTTCATTGCCCCAGACTTGAAAATGCTGACCACTGTTACCACAGGGGGTCCAGGACCCACTGTCTGCTAAGCTGTGATTTCCATTTCCAGGACTTAAGACACTGAAAGCTGCAGATTGTTTGGCAGGATAAACAGAAGTCAGGCTTCGAGGAAAACAGCTGTAACTATCAAAGTCTGCTCAAGAATGAAACATCCGGGTGAAGGCTCAAAGTTTGTCTTCATTGTGTCCGTGACCAGAACTCTGTGCTCTTGTGGGTAGAGTCCTGCTATATTTAACCTAAGAGGTTTTTATTTCCTTTCTCCTGCTTTCAAGGATCAGACCCAGGTCAGGTGGCCTACCACTGAGCTACACCAGCAGCAGATTTCACTTGAATTGTCCCAGCTTCGTTTCTAATACTACCTAAAAGTAGAAAGGTGGCCATCTTCATTGCTAGTTCATCTCCCATGGAAAATACTCATGCTCTAATTCACCACAAACCAATCTGTCTTAGGGCTTTGATGCTGATCGCAGACAACAAGTGACAGGTGCATCATCACTCTGATAACTCTATTAAGAACCAGATAAGCAGCTCTCCTACCTGATACCTGACTCGGAAAAGATGTGTGCTCCCAGGCACTCCAGCATCCTTACCAATTCTATCACTGTGAACCTGATGCTAGTTATTTGTAACAAAGCCCTGTGTCAGAAACAACGAGGCTGGAATCAAACTCTGCTAATATTATCCTAAATTTAATTACTTCATATTGGTGCAACATGTATTTGCAAGTATTTCCAACTCAATTTCTGTAAGTCAACCTACCTCCTTTATTCTTTGGGTGTTGCAATTTGCGAATATTGTAAAAATGACTGGTACAAATTTCACATTTGTTATTTTTATCAGGATCATCATTATTGAGACTTTAACACATCTACTTACGCAGCTCATGTGAGGTGCTGACAAAAATAGGTTAATTAAATAGCAATTGTGCTTCTCCGTCATATTAGCAAACATATTCCTGGAGCAGATGAAAAGAGGAGCAAATTAAAACACTAAAGTGTTTATTCAGTGGTACAGTTGAAATAAATAGCTTAATTGGTTTTGAGTTCCATTCACTCTCAGCCTGGCTGGTAATTACTTTGATTCATCTTTGATTATGATATGTGATACATTCACTTTAACATCACATGGTTTGCACTTATTTTTAATGGCAGGTGATAATCTAACAGAAAATTTCCAACTACCATGAATTCTTCATATATCTCTCCCCTGAGACATAACACTTAAACTAAAAGTGGTTTAGAATAAAAGCCTAAACCAGGAATGCTCTTTGGTTTCAGGTTAAACAGATTAATATCAAAATAAATATAGCAAAGAGGGATAGGGAAATATACAAATAGTAACTACAAATAATTATTTTTGTAAAAGTAAAACAATATATCACTCTAGAATCTATTTCAAAATATATACATGGATGTATGTAGTGTGTGTGTGTGTGTGTGTGTGTGTGTGTGTGTGTGTTTGTACATCTTTGCACTGAAATTGCATGATGCTGCTTTTCTGTGCACACTGAAGAGCATGCAATTTTAACAACACTTGTCAAGGCTAATAAGAACCTGGGGAACGGGACTCCTGAGGTCTTTTTTCTGGCCATAATACAAGATTCAGCAAGTTAAATAAAGCTCTGAGCCTCAGCAATTCTAGGGACAAAAAGAAAGTTATGGCAACAATTTCCCAACAGGTTGAGACTTAATCAATATTTTTAAATGCTTTGGAGTCTTCAGCAGTAAGTCACCAGATGTGCATACAATTGCTCATTGAAAGGGGTTATTTTTTTTTCTCTTCTTCATTTCTTTCACTAAAAGTCAGAGTCAAAAGCTGAGACAACTGTGACATTTCTCCAGCGGAGAACAGAATTTCAAAAGAAGGGAATCATCAAAAACTGTTGTCCAGGACACTTGCTGGAATGGCAATCTATGCAGCAGTGACTAAACTTTCTTTTCTAAACAGCAGTAATGAGACCAGTGAAAATACAAACAAGACATAGGTTAAAAGTCTGGATCTACATAAGAAAGTCTGTAGCCACGTTCAATTCCAAAGGCTGGTCAGATTTCAGCAACAGTAACCCAAAAGGACCAGGTTCAGAAAGTTAAAATTCTCTTGAGAAAACAATACATGTAAGAAATGTCAAAATGACACTCAATTGGCCTACAATTTAATGTGTGCTATATGCCTCAGTATTTACAAGTAATTGTTCAGATATTTAGATTGACCATTGGTAAATCAAGTGTATTAATTTTATGTATGTGTCTCTTTATGTGTACAGATAGGGAGAGGATGACACTGCCTTACAAATAGTATTACTTACTTTATTATAAAGACTGAAAAGCATGAGCCATTTTTTTTTATCATCTAAGAAATGACCAACGACCCTTACCCTAAAAAGATTCTGTTTTTTCTTCCAATAGACACAGAAAGTTTTGAAAGACTTATTTGTGGTTGTCACAACTGGTAGTTTCGTACTTCTGGCTGCTAAATGTCTTTACAGTGCACAGAACAGTCCCCAATAGCAGAGAATCACCATTACATTAAAATTTTCCTGGTAATGAAAAGCCAACATGATGGGATTTTCAAAGGCTAAGATTTCCACAATGACTAGATGAGTGGCATTGCTCTAGACACGGATATAGTAGTGTACTAAACTGTTCTGCTGTCAGAGTTACTTTAGATTTTGTAGCCTTATTTTAAAAAAAAAAGTATGTTTTGCACAGCAAGCTAGTTCAAAACCCAAAAGGCATGATTCTGATTTATCAATGCAAACTGCAGGTCTAAGGGAACAACAATAATAATAAATAATAATGGAATAACAATAATAATAAATAACAAAATAAAATCCAGAGGGAACCCTAAGCAAAATGCCCTAAATGAATCCCTAATACAGCTATCTTTACACTACCCACCCATAGAAGTAAAAACACATCTTTTTAAATTAATTTTATGACTTTCATACAATATATTTTGATCACATTCACCCCCTCCCTTTTCCATATCCTCTTCAATTTCCCTTCACTTCCCTATCCACTCAAGTTTGTGTTCTCATGTTTTTTTTTTTTTAATCAATTGAGTCCAATTTGTGCCTCACATATGCCTTGGCTGTGTGAGTATCTCCTGGATTATAGACAACCTATCGGAGGTTACACTCATAAAGAAAACTGACTCTCCCTTTCCCAACAGCTCCTCTCCTAGTGGGGAGACTTCATATTTACCCCCATCCTTCATACTGGTATTTTGTCTGACTTCAACTTAAACAAGTCTTACGAAGTCACTATAAATTCATATGTGCAACTGTCTTGTTATATCCACAAAACACATTTTCCTTGTAGTTATCCACTGTTTCTGGCTCTTATAATCTTTCTGCCCCATCTTCTGCAAGGATCCCTGAACCATGCCAGAAGGGGTCCCATGCTGGACTGATCATTCTGCAGTTTCTTATTCCCTGCATTTCGACCAGTTGCAGATCTCTGATGATATTTGAGAGATGTAGAAATTCACCTGCAGTCATAAGGCTATGTCATTAGGAATTGTTTTAATACCATGTCATTTAGCAGAATAATAGTATTAGGTTCTACCCTAGGGTCTATGACCTATATAGCCACAAGTTTTCTACCCTGATAACAACGTCTTTTATGGGATTCAACTTGTGGAATGGACCTAAGACATTTGTACCTCTATTTCACCAGTAGGCATACCTTGCCTGGCCTGACATTATTGTAGCTTGCAAGGTTCACATCTAGGTAAGACAGATGCTTTTTTCTCCTTTGCTGATACACATTGTACCTTTTGGCACCATGAAAACTAGCCAGTAAGTATGGGACTTCTAGGTATGTACTCTCTAGATTTGTTATATTGTACAACTAAGTATGGGGTCTTTTGATGTCAAAGTTCTGGAGGGAAAACAAGAACACTGGCAATAACCTGTAATGTTTGAGAGTCAATGGGACCTCACTAGCTAACAGTTCCAAAAGACATAACCCATTCATAGCACTGTGAGTTTTTATGTGTTAGCCTATTGTACCTGATATAGGCATTGTTGTGACAATATTGGGCAAATCTATAGAAATAGTTTTCAAGCAGAGGGAAGATGAGCACTAACAAAACATATCTTAACGTCACACTAGTCTCTGTTGCCCTCTTCTTCCTGTCTCCCACCACCAACACAACAGACACGACTCATAGGCAAATTGAATTCCATTTATGTATGTTCTTCCTGTCTCTGCCCTTATCATTAAATAGATGAGCATCATTTTCTATGCTATCTTCTCAGAATTCTCATCTTCTAAAATAACTACAATTTCAAGATAGAGTTGATATTTGGTATAAATACACTGTGATTTATTAACTTTTGTTAGGAAATCAGTTTTACACCACCTTTGTTTATCAAGTCAACAAATATTTATTGAGCACCTACTGAATTCATTGCTGATTTAAATTATCAGGGTATGAAATGAACCTCTCAGCATCTGCTTCCCTTACAGACTTTATGCACTGCTGTTGTAGCCCTTCCATCATCCTGTCTGGCACAGAAAAGGTTTATTGCATTTCTCATCATCCACTGAGGGCTTTATTATTCATAATCAGCTGTTTCTCTAATGTGATACATCATGGATGCCTCTGAACTTGCCTGGGCTCTTTGGTCAGTTCCAGAGAGCTAGGTGCTAGGTACATGGAAGGGGCTTTTCATTTTACTCCTTGGCAACCCTTCTATAACTACAAAAAAAGCCTTGTTCAGGCTTTTATAGGAGAGGAGTCATAGCTAACTGTTGTTATTTTTAAGGGAGAATTTTCTGCCATTAGACTGATGGAGACAGAGCAAGACGACAAAGCAGATGCCCCATGATGAAGATTGACAAGAACAGAGCTGAATTCATAGAGTTCTGTATTTATGGTTACTGCAGGATTAGAGCACAGTGTTGATTAGAATGGGTCAAACCTATTGCTTCAAATACTGTGTGGAGAAATAAGTGTAAGACACACAGTTTTCTTTTTCTACTTGCTTTGAGAAATGGATTAATGTGTTTGTTTCCTTCATTTCATTTCCAGAAACAAAGGAAAAGGCTTGAATTTAGAACACAATTTAAATCACACATTAAGACAGAGGTCAGGTCTCTTTCCAAGTAGACAATTGAAAAAAATGTTCCTTGAGAAACTTCTGCCTGTATTCCTACCTTTCCCTCATCTTTTATCTGTGTGCTATAGTAAATGGCAGGCAAGTGCCAACCACAGAGTTATCTTTTACTCCAGGAATGTGAAATTCACATACCTGACATGGTATAGCTGAATAATTTCTGTTAATTTTAAAATATACAATCACTCTTATGTTAAATGACATATTTATCTAGGTCTTTGCAAATTTAAAACACACTGAAAGAAATTAAGCAAACATATTAACCTTAACATTCTTAAGCAATGCTGATCAAAACATATAAAATGTTAACAACTTTAATACTAATTTTTCATTCATTATGTGTCTCACTATTTCCTATCTACTACAATACGCATTTTTTTTCAAAATCACTTCAGAATACACAGTAGAAATCATTAAATTTTATCTGTACACAGAGTTTCTGAGAATATACCAACTATTTTTTCTTCAAAAAAGCAATATTCCTCTACATAACTATGACCCAATTACCCAAGTGAAGAAACTGAACATTGATTGACACACAATTACACTGTTCTATACAGGTCACACTCATATATTTCACACTGAACCAGTACTGACTGCATTTTCTGGCTGGATGTATTTTTTTTCTCTGTTTCTCTGATCTAAGATTCAATTAAGGACCATAGGGTGATTTTTTTTCATTGTCCCACTCTCCTGTTATAGGGGACAGCCCCTCTATTTTTATTTTCTTTATGAAACTAATAAAGAACCTAAACCAACTATTTTTGTAGAATTACCCCTAACTTTTGATTGTTTCTTCATGAATATCAATAAATTATATTATGCATAAATGACTATTCAAGATTTTGGTCAATTTCACTATGTATAAATGGCATGCTATCTGTATTCCATTTCAGTAAGAGGTAGGCACTATCCATATGTCATATTGTTGGTGATATTAAGTTTGACCACTAGATTTTTCTGTTACAAATGTGAAGTTTGAATTTACTTTTGTAAGTAACCAATAAAGTAGGTGGGAATAAAGGATATTTAAACCACATAATTATGTTTTAACAACATTTTATTAAAATAGTTCTGTTACATATTTACACAGCTTCACTGAACTCATTTTCTGTATAGAGACAGAGTTTATTGTAGCCCTGCCTGGCCTAGAAATTGACATGTAGACCAGGCTTTCCTTGAACTCACAAAGATCTGCATGCTTTTGCCTCCCAAGTGCTAGAATTAGAAGTGTGTGCCACCACAAACAATTAAATTCATTTTATTATGATGTTAACAAAAAACTAAGTATTCTTAATCTGCCTCAATAATGTGCATAATTAATCATCTCTCAAGTTTTTCTTTGAAAGACTTCCAAGCAGTCATTTTTCTCTCATAAAATATGACAGTGGTGGCAATGAACATTTCTGACTTATTCTCAGAATCAGAGACCAATATTTTATGAAGCCATTCATTAAAAAAAAAAATTATGTGAACCAGAAAGGATGCGAGAAATACAAAAGTGTTGCTAGTTCTTGAAAGGAAAGAGGACAATGCACAGGACAAACCATGAGTGGCCTTCCCTCCAGTGCCTTAAACTGAATAATTAGACTTCCCTCTCTGTATCTGTTAATGCTAAAAATACCCCTTATCAGATCAGAATCACTTTCAGCTTTTGCAGAAGGCACTTTATGTGAAGAAGCCAAAACGCTGCTTGCAGGCATTTTAACTTGTACCATTCATTGATCTTTAAACCATTTTGTCTTGTTGTAGCATATTTCACATGTGAATGATAACAAAAAATGTAAAATGTTGGTTGGAATCTGTTCTAGATAGTGACATCAGGGTACTTGTTTCAACATAGAAATCAAAACATAACTTCCTCCCTTATAAAACCCTTCAGTAGATTCCTATTAATTACTTAGTAAGTCCAAATACTACCAATTCATGTAAAATCCATTCTTGAATGACTACTCTTGACAATTACACCCATTGTTCACAGACTTGTACTTTATATTCCTTCTGTTAATGAGGATGATTCCTTCTTCCTTGTTACTTTTAATATCCATGAAATACAGTCTCCCCTTTGCCTGTAACATGTTCCTAGACCTAAACTTTTCATGAAGATAATCTTGCCAGCCTTTTAGAAGTACCTCTAACAAAAAAGGTTCAGAGTGAAAATGATTCAGTGGAGCAGTTTGGTATCCTAAATTACCCATACCCTGGGCAAGCTTGAACAATTATACTCCTCCTCTGTGCTTGACTTTGTAGAAAATGGGAATAATGACATTGCCTATCTTGAGCAGATGATATGGGAATTACATGAGCTAAATAATGTAAAGTTCTTAAACATGCTTTGCATACTAAACACTCAATGAATGATAGCTGTAAGAGAGAGGAATACAAGTCCTTTTCAAATGGTTATTTAAAATTTTCTAACACATGGAAAAGTAGAATGAGTTACACAGTGAGTGGCCATATGTGTCCTGCTCAGATTCTGTAGTCCATACTACATCCCATCTGCTGTCATGTAAATGTTCAGCCTAGGCCTCCCCATATACAATCCATCCATAAATCCAATAGGACTATTTTAAGATGAGGCAATCCCAAACCCATTCTATTTCCTCCCTCTCAGTTCCTTCTATCCTTGAAGACAGCTCATTAATGTCTCCTTTGAATTCCCAAGATATTTAGATGAACCACACTATAATATCTGTTTGTTCCTCTATTTCTCCTTAACATCAAGACCCACTGAAGGTAAATGGATATGCAGTGCCACTTTTGGGTAACTATCAACCATCTCAGTGGTTATGCTTAATAATTGTTTCGATGGCTTACTAAGATTTGTAAAAGAGTCTTTACCTAGGATTAGTGTACTGTGTATTAAGCCTTTTCCAATAATTTACTAACCATTTGTGCTCAGATAAATCAATTCACTTAGCTAGGAAGCCTGATTGTCACATGCAACAAGAAGGCAAACTTCCAGAAAAATGGTTGGCTAACTTTATTGTTTCATAGTCACCAATATACTTGCTCAAATAAACAAGGAAATACATCAAATTGGTATTTATGCACATGTACATACATGCTGATCTTGAAAGGAAACAAACTGCCAGAGTATAAGAAGAAAATTATGCTGATGATGGAATGCAGGTTGATATGAGCTTGGATGGCTGACTGGGATGCAGTGTAACTTGTCTTATGTCATGTGAATTCACTTTCTGGAGCTGTGGAGGAAACCACTGCTAGATGCTGAAAAAAATTATGTTTTCATTTTCCACAGTGATAAATGATGTACAGGACAGAAAATATCAAGAACTCTACCATGAGAAAGACTGGATATCAGACAACTTCATCTGCATACTGCAGTGGATATCGCTCTATATAAATAAAACACTGATGGCCAGTGACCAGACAGGAAGTATAGGCAGAACAAGGAGAGAAGAGAATTGGGGAAACAGGAAGAAGGAGGGAGAGACACTGCAGCCACCACCAGGACAAGCAGCATGTAAATATGCCGGTAAGCCACAAGTGGCGTGGCAAGGTATAGATTTATAGAAATGGGTTAATTTAAGCTATAAGAACAGTTAGCAAGAAGCCTGCCATGGCCATACAGTTTATAAGTAATATAAGCATCTGAGTGATTATTTTATACATGGATTGTGGGACTGAGGGGCTTGGTAGAACCTGGAGAGAAGCCCTCCAGCAACATCATATCCAAGTATTAAACTGTGCTGTCACTAAAATTCATGGACAAGACCTGATAGGCTAATACCCTCCATTCAATATTCAAGACACCATGTTCCAAAGATATTGATATATTAACATAAATGGTGAAAAGGTCTTTGTGAATTTGGTCTGTTTTAACATAGTGAGGTTACTCTAGATGTACGATGTGTGAATGGGTCTGAAGAAATTACAAAGAATGTTGAGGAGACAAAAGAAGGAAATCCAACAAAGAGAAAAGAAGAAAAGGAGAAAGAAGAGACGAAAGCAGAAGGAGAGAAGCCATGCTACTTGCCACAGCAGAAGAAGCCCCAATATAAGAAGTACTCATTGCTTCTATAATGCAACACACTTCTGAGAACCAGTGTCTAGAAAAAATGAAGATCTGCAGATTTATTTTAGATCTCTGGCCTTCAAAATGAGAAAATCAATAAAAATAATAATTTAATATTTTTTGGTGTTTAAAACACCAAATTAGTTGCCATTTGTTATAGCATCAATAAGAAGTTAATATAGAAAAGATAACCTGTCAACTTTAACCTGCCTGGGTATTAAAGACCAAATTTATACTTGCTAGTGATGGTCTAGTAATCTCAATAGGGAAAGTTAGGAACTATAAAAATCCTATAAACACACTTGAGATTTAGCAGATATGAATTTAGACACTTTGTATAGGAATTTAGCTACCATTATGAGCACAAAGGTATCTCATAGGTAACCTCAAATATTTTAAGAATGCATCACACAGGTAAAACCATGGGGAGACATCCAAATTTGCAATCATTAATTGGTATAGGAAGAACTAAAAACAATAAAGCAATCTGATAGCTGGAATGAAATGAGTACTTAAGTATAGAAGTAAAATACTAGAACATAATTTTAAAAGTTTTATTTATTTACTGTGATGGAAAATAGAAGATTATATAAATCATGGTATTAGGGAATTTTATGCAGGTGGGGAAGTGTTTGATATTTTCATGGGTATAATACAAACTTGGGAAGATATATACCTGCAAAGGTTTGCTATACTATGCACTCAAAATCCTGTGTCTACTATACATGAATTATCCCACAATATAAACTATTAAGAAAAAAATCAAATGAAAGATATCTAGCAAAGTTAAATTCTGCTTGTGAGCAATGAGGGAGTGAACAGTTCTGGGAATTTACTGAAGAAATTTCAGAATGCAAAATGTTAAGCCAAAAGAATAAACATGTAGATAATATCTGACTAAGCATAAATGCAGGAGAGAATAAGAGTATTCAATATCTCTTCAATAGGAATTCTGGAGCTAAGAATGTAGGTATTTTTAAAAACTCTTTTGAATACCTTGCACATAAGCACTATATCTACACCATTCCCTCCTCTACCTTTATATAATTGTATATATAATCTTCTGAGTCTCTTTGGCCTTGTTCATATGTACATGTGTCCAGGCCTGATCACCTGGTACTGGACATCCAATGCAGGAACTCATTCCTAAAGGGAAATAATTCTCCATCTCTCAGAACCCATCAACCACCTCTAGCTCTTCAAGTAAGGAAGGGACAAGGTAGAATATCCTTTGTCCAAGTTGGCATGACAACTGGCGTTATGCAGGTATTGTTTAGGTAACTATATTGTTGAGATTTCATGGATGTATTTTCCCTGTTTTGCCCAGAGGACACTAACTAGCAACAGGCATCTTACTCCTATGTCTCTGTCTTTTTTTTTTTTTTTTTTTTTTTTACCTCTCTTTCATAATATTTTCCTGAGCTTTTGGTGTAGAGATTTCATTACAGATATATCTTTTGAAGTTGAGCACCCCACAGCCTCACATTCCCTGCTGTTTAATTAGTGTGGTAGTTTGAAAAATTTTGGGTAATCACTGACTCGAAAATAGCAAGATTTTTGTTTTGTTTTGTTTTTGAGACAAGGTTTCTCTGTGTACATTTGATGCCTGTCCTGGATCTGGTTCTGTAGACCAAGCCGGCCTCGAACTCACAGAGAACTGTCTGGCTCTGCCTCCCGAATGCTGGAATTAAAGGTGTGTGCCACCGATGCCCAGCACAAGAATGTTTTTAATAAGAATTATTTATGGGCTCAAGTAAGCTGTTTTATAATAATAGACTCAAGATATTCATAGACATCAGATGGAAAGACACTGGAAGATGTAAAAGCTGGGTATCATATAACAGAAGAAAGGATGTATGAAACTTCTTTTCTTTGTGGTAGTGCAAGGAATTGAATCCAGATTAAACTAGACAAGTGCTCTCCACTGTCCTGTGTCTTCAGCAATATAAGACTATACAGGTCTATTAGATCTAAATTTTAAAACCTCAATGGTTAGGTTCTATAACATTGTGTCATGGAAAGCAAGTACACAAGAATCAACCATATTAGTATTCACGAAGATTGGACATCAGGAGCAAAATTAAACATGTAAAATTATGATTTACCATCACTGCAAATGAGCTGAGATACTTAGGCACGAACTTCAGGAAAGCATATATAGAATGTATATATTGAAATGTAGAAAGGTTCAATAAAAGTTATATGTGTTTCTGTGTTAAAAGATATAGTATAGAAACAGGCAACATCTTCACAAATGGGTCCATAGCCTTAATAATATTCCTATTAGATATCCCTCAAATTTTGAGTAAACATAATCAATGAATATTAAAGGTATATATGTATGATAGTAAATTATTTAATACTATTACTATTTGCCAATGAAGAGTATATTTTAAAATTTTTATAATGTATATGGAACTATAAACATCACAGCTAAAACACTGTTGACACAAAAGAATAATGCAGGAACAAATGCTTTTCTCAATAATAAGGTTTAACCATATACCTACATTAATCATGAGAGTGTGGTATTGGCAGAGAGACAGAGACTAGATAAATGGCTCTACATGGAATATCCAGAAATAGAGCCACATAAATCTGTCCAAACTGTTTTTCATAACAGTAATATTGATATGTAGTCTATGTAGAGGTGTGTGAACTGTATGTCCATAACATTGACAGTTTCATGCTTTGTAGCATATTCACACATATGTGTGACCATCATTAGTATATAATGCAGAATAGCTGCATCACTACAAAAAGAAAGTCTACACTTAGTAGTAGTTAAAATGACTTTTCAAAAGAGTATACAACAATTTGACACATAGAGGATTCTTTTTCAACAAATATTGACAGAACAATTTGGCATCTATGATAAATGAATATCTACTTAAACTTCACACCTTATGTAAGCATCAGCTGAAGATGAATAAACTCAGATATAATGCTGGAAGTGGTAAATGTTTTAGAGAAAACATAATGAAATATTTTTGGAATGTAAGGCCAGAGAAAAGACACTTACACATAACCATAGACCATGAGGATTAAAGGGAAAAATTAGATATCATCAATTTTAAAACTTACAATGTAAAGCATAGCCTGTAAAGATGAAAAAACAAATTATAATCTAGACAAAATGTTTTCAAACATGTTCATCACAGGATTACTATTTATAAAATAAAAATAGCACCAAGACCAGTAATTTGCTTATTTAAATTTGAAAAATGCAGATAAAGTATAAATTGTAACTCTAATAGCTGTTAGAAGCATGGAAATAAAAGGTACAATGAAATATAATATGCATCAAAATAACTAAAATAAGAATAACAATAAAACAATTAAATGCCGGTGAAGCTATAGAAAGCTTGTATCCAGAACCTGGAATTATTTTTGGCAGAGATCATAAGGTGATGTAGTCTGGCAAACATTCTGTCAAACTTCAAAAATGACAAATCCCAAACTACCATCAAACCACTGTGCTTATCTTAGATCTGTTATGAATGCATATATGTCCAGAAATAACATTATTTTAAACATATCTTTCAAATTCAAGCTAGTAAGGGTTCTTGTGTATTTACCTTAATATAAAATAGAAATATCCAACAAGTTAGACACATAATAGAATCTCTTGTTATAATTAATTTAATGCTAACTTTTGCTTGCTGTCTTTCAATAGGGCCTTTGAAATTATTTCATCTGTTAGTTAACTTAAAGCAAATTGGTTGTAGGCGGGGTAAAGAGAATACCAGATAAGAAATGAACACAAGGAAAGAATTCCTTCAACTCAAATGTATTGGGTGTTGGTATCAGTCACTGTGTGAAGAGCTAGACAGTATAACAGACAGAAGTAGTTAGAAGATTCTAGCCTGGAACAGGAGAAAGACAATGGATAAGTAGTCAGTAAGTAAATTCAATAATTATAGACTAAGTGCTCTGAAAGAAACAAATTAGAATTGTAAAATGGAAATGAACAAATTTTAGCTCTTTTTAGTATCTAACAGGGCAAGAGGAGAAACAATATTCAAGTTAGAAGCACTAAACAGAAATGCTAATAGAAAACGTGTAAAGTTTTCTTTGCCTTATTGCTGGCATTACTTTACCTGGCTCTTATAAGAATAAACCTTAAACCACTCAAGACTCCTCTTACTAAGGTAATTTAAGTATCTTGAAATGGTCACTTACCATATAATGAGCCACCTCATATGAAGATGCTACAGAGACAATGACTGCAGAGTTTCATTTATGTATTCTGTATTGAGTTCATGAGGATCTTGAGTAATAAGTTAAGGATTTGATATATCACTCACTAGAAAGAAAGGGTGGATGTATTCTAATACACTTGGATTATTGAGGTGAAGAAAATTAGAACATCCTTTTAGTGCCAACACTGTCATACAATAAAAGATGTACAGAAGAAGGAAGCAGTGGTTAATTATGTGTCTGCTGAAGTGGCCAAGGGATACTCAAAGAGATGGTAAAAACCTAGTTCTGGGTATGGCTACAATCATATTTCTGTAGCATTTAATCAGAAAACTGAATACATCTACACTTGCTAGTGTGGATTCACTGATCTATTCCTTTCAAAGTCCAAATACAACAAAATGTCCAAGGAAGGGATGATAAACCCTTTTCTGATGCCAAGTCATGTGTTTTCTCCTGTCTTTGGACATCAGAATCTCTGGGTTCAAATTTGGGATTTATATCAGCTGGAGCTCACATTTTTAAGTGTTTGGCCACTGTAATTCTCAAAATTAACTCATATATCCACATACATGTTCTTTGTTCTGTTTCTCTAAAGAACTATGGTGCATGTTGGGGAATTATCAATACTCAGATAGCATATTCCCATTTGGAGATACAATACTGGTCCTTCCTAGTCAGTTTAGATGAAGAACAAGAGAGAAGAATTTGAACAGTTATGGTGTTTCTGCTAAACCTCTACATGAAGCAAATCCATTTTGCTCTGCCTTCCAAGTTCATAATACAGAACCTGTATCTTCAGAGATGAGTCCTAGAAACTAAAGTTGTACAATTGAACAAGAGACTACATAAGTAAATAGGATTAATTCAGAAGAAATTTATAAGCACTCTACCTCTCAACAAATCAAGGGATATTTTTAACCTTTCATGTAATAAAGTTTAGATTTATATTTGTTTCAAATTGTTAGTTACGTTTTTGTGTGTGTATGTATGTATATGCATGCACACACGTTTATGTGTTGGTATTTTCCAAATAATTTCTACCTTATTTTTGGAGGCAAGTTTATTCACTGAATCTAACCTTGTTGCTTCAGCTGCACTGGCTGTCTAGCAAATCCGAGATTTTCATATGTCAGCCTCTCTGGAATAGGGATTACATGTGTGCACATTACCCCTATTTTTTCATGGAACTTGGAGATATAAACTCATGGTTTCATGCTTGTGGGTCAAGCACATGACCCACTAAGGTCCAATTAAAGAAATCCCTCAGCAGTTAGTAATGTCTTCTAATTATTTCTAAACTTTTTAGAGAATAAAGGGCATGGTCCTTTTAAAAAGGCATTTTTTAATTCTCATGCATGTTTATATATACATGAACATATTTGTACATAGGTGCACATGCACATGCACATGCAAAGTTGACCTTGAGACTAATCTTCCATTGCTCTTCCCCTTTATTTGGTGATGAACTCACTGTCTTTCAGTGAAACATAGAGCTGGCCAATGCAGCTAATCTTATTAATTAGCCAGCTCGTTCTGGCAAACTCCTGTCTCTACCTTCTGAGCTTGAAGTTATAGGTGGGAACAAAACAAAATAAAACAAAAACAAACAAACAAACAAAAAAGAAATTATAGGTGGGCCTCCATATCTACATGACATTTACATTGGTCCCAGGTACTCAGAAGACTCAGAAGACTGATCCCCATACATACATACATACATACATGCACAAATCCCCTGAAGAATCTCCCCAGGCCCATGAGGATGGTTCAGAAATTACATAAAACTCTCAAATACCCACCCCCACCCAAAAGGGTCAAGAAGGTGCAACACCCCAGGAAAAATGAATTGATTTGATATACAACAACATGGTAGAATTAAACCAATATTGACAATAAGTACGTTGAATACTATCATGCATAAATGACCTTCTGATTCACAGAATTTTATGATAGCTTTTTGAAGGACATGATGAATTTGAGTTGTTATCTCCAAAGAACACACGATCAATTTTCCTTTGTTTTCTAACAGCTGCACGAAAAATTCAGGAGACGAAAAGCTGTCTCCTAGCAGGAAGCAGTTTGCATCTTTTTTAAGTCTAACTTTTCTGAAGAAATGCATGCACAGATCTAATGTCTATTGTCACCTGGGTAGTTAGGGACACAAGAAAAGAAATGAGATGTGCCTTTCAGCTATGTGCTGTGCTCACCATCTGCTCTGTCTCTGCCACATTCCAGTGGCTGAACCTGGGTCTAACTTGGAGGTCTCTCTTATTAAATTATTTCCCAAAGGAACTTCTTTAGACAGAGTTACGCAGTATACAAAATCTACAAAAATAAACAAGTGGCTTTAAAATGTAACCATCCAATGAGCATTTATTGGCTAAACTATTTGTGTAAATGGCCTGGAATCTAACAGAAGTCCAAATTTGATACTTGTATTCATGGATTAAGTCCAATGGATAGTATTAGACATACTGATAATTATTTTAAAAGAAAATTAAGAGAACTAATAGAATTAGAAAAAGAAAAGATTATTTCTTATGACATACTTTGAAAAATGTTTGGGTTGAGAAAGAAGTATATGAAATGAAAATGTAGTCTTCAATTTTAGATGTTCACAATAAGATATTAGTTGATCTTGTATCCTGCTATGTTGCTGAAGGTGTTTATAAGCTTTATCAGTTCCTGGGTGGGATCTTTGGGGTCACTCAAGTATACTATCATGTCATCTGCAAATAGGGAAAGCTTGACTTCTTCCTTTCCAATTTGTATCCCCTTAATCTCCTTATGTTGTCTTATTGCTCTGGCTAGAACTTCAAGTACTATATTGAATAAGTATGGGGAGAGTGGACAGCCTTGCCTCGTTCCTGATTTTAACGGAATTGCTTTGAGTTTCTCTCCATTTAATTTGATGTTGGCTGTTGACTTGCTGTAAATTGCCTTTATTATGTTTAGGTATGTTCCCTGTATTCCTGATTGCTCCAAGACTTTTATCATGAAGGGGTGTTGGATTTTGTCAAATGCCTTTTCTGCATCTAGTGAGATGATCATGTGTTTTTTTTCTTTGAGTTTGTTTATATGGTGTATTACATTGATGGACTTTCGTATGTTGAACCACCCTTGCATCCCTGGGATGAAGCCTACTTGATCATGGTGGATAATTGTTCTGATGTGTTCTTGGAGTCTGTTTGTCAGTATTTTATCGAGTATTTTTTCATCAATGTTCATGAGGGAGATCGGTCTGTAGTTCTCTTTCTTTGTTGCATCCTTGTTTGGTTTAGGAATCAGGGTAATTGTAGCCTCATAGAAGGAGTTTGGTAATGTTCCTTCTGTTTCTATTATGTGGAACAATTTAGAGAGTATTGGTATTAACTCTTCTTTGAAGATCTGGTAGAATTCTGCGTTGAAACCATCTGGTCCTGGGCTTTTTTTGGTTGGGAGACTTTTAATGACTGGACATGAGTGGGAGCAATGAATGGCAAGGGTCGAGGGAAAGAGAGAGGGAGATCCTAGCTGGATCAAGAAAAGAGAGGGAGAACAAGGAATAGGAGACCATGGTAAATGAAGACCACATGAAAAAAGGAAGAAAAAAAGAGCTAAAGAGGCCCACAGAAATCCACAAAGATACCCCCACAAAAGACTGCTGGCAATGGTCGAGAGACAGCCTGGACTGACCTACTCTGGTGATGGGATGGCCAAACACCCTAATAGTTGTGCCATAAACTCCATCCAAGGACTGAGGAATCTGGATGCAGACATCCACAGCTAGGCCCCTGGTGGAGCGCTGGGAGTCTAATTAGTGAGAAAGAGGAGGGTCTATATGAGCGAGAATTGTTGAAACCAAGGTTGGATAAACCACAGGGACAAATAACCAAATGAATGGAAACACATGAACTATGAACCAAAGGCTGAGGGGCCCCCAACTGGATCAGGCCCTCTGAATAGGTGAGACAGTCAATTGGCTTGATCTGTTTGGGAGGCATCTAGGCAGTGGTACCAGGTCCTGGGCTCATTGCATGAGTTAGCTGTTTGAAACCTGGGACTTATGCAGGGACACTTGGCTCAATCTGGGAGGAGGGGACTGGACCTGCCTGGACTGAGTCTATCAGGTCGATCCCAGTCCTCGGGGGAGACCTTGATCTGGAGGCAGTGGGAATGGGGGGTGGGCTGGGGGGAAGGGGAGGGGGCAGGAAGGGAGAGAACAAGGGAATCTGTGGCTATTATGTAGAACTGAATAGTATTGTAAAATAAATAAATAAATAAATAAATAAATAAATAAATAAATAAATAAATAAATAAATATTCCGGCAAAAAAAAAAGATATTAGATAGAGTGATGCAAGGGGGATTTAAAATATCCTTAGTTTCTCTGCAGTACAAAAGGCCTTTCTCCAGATGAATACAATGTCTCTATTTTCAAAAGCATCCTGACATTCCAGATTCTGATACTAATTTAAAGGCTTTCCTCTAGGCCTGAAATGATATCTACGTGGAAAGTTTTCATGAAATCTAAAGGAATTAATCAATCTAGGGTTAGAAATTCTGCTCTAGATCAAGGAACTATAATAAAAGGGAAACATTTCATGCAAACAATATGTTATTCTTTTCCAAGAATTTCTACCTGATATAATTCTGTAAGTATGATATCATTCTGATTTTTGCCAGTATTAGGAATTTCTCAAAGTTACTGAAATTATTCCTGGTGTTCAATGACTCACCAATCTTCCATAACTCCAATTCTCTTAACATCATTCATATGGAACCTCATTCTGTCAAAAGCAGTTCCAAATAAATATGAGAATGGGCAAAAATAATAATAGCTCAAATAAAAAAGAAGCTCATTTCTGACTCACACATGGAAAAAAATCATAATAAGCTAGACAGGCACAGTGCAGCAGGTCCGCCATGATCAATTAAAGATCTAAGATTCTTCTTTCAATTTCCTCCACTACTCAAGGTCACCACTTGGCCCAGGCCACTTACCAGAGACCCAGCCATAAAGAGTGTTTTCCTGACAGCAAAATGAATGAAGGAAAACAAAGAGATAAAAAGTGTAATTCCCTAGTTCATTATCACACTTAAAGAAATAACATGGACATTCCCCACAGCTATTCCTGCATGCATTCTACTAGACAACTCTAAATCCTACAACCACATTAATTATAAAGATGCTTGTAATGAGAGCATCTTATTTGAACACACTTATAAGGTAGTTTCTGTTAATAAAGAACAATGGAAGCAGGGATGTTGCCTATAAACAGTGATTCCTTCCGAAATCCATATTCAACTCTTAGTGATAAAAATATAGGGACAGGAATCACTGGATAAAATGAAAGTGAAACTTTTAGCTGATGAGAAGCTTCCACCTGGATAAGTGTATGAACTCCATCTCATGACTTCTAACACAAGCACATCTCAAGATTAACATGCTTGGCTGTTTCTCAGGTAAGCTTCAACACTTTAGTTTTAGAAATTTTTCTTTTTCCTTTCCTAATATTAGAGTTTGAAACCAAGACGTGTGTGCTGGACAAGTATTCTATGTCCCCCACCCTTATTTTACATCTTATTTTAAAATAGGGTCTCACTAAGATTCTCAGGTTGGCTTGAACTTATTCTGAAACCAGGTGAAAACTTAGGGTCCTCCAGCCTCAACTTCTGGAACAGCTGGACGTACAAACCTGAGCCTGCATCTTGTCTCAAAATCGTTTGTAAAGGAGCTAAGACATGACCTCTTTAAGTCTCAAGGATTCAATTTTCTGATGTGTGAATGATAAAATGTCTAGGCATAATGTAGCACATATTATATGAGCATGTTAAGGTAGCCCCACTGACTCAATTATTTTAGAGTGAATATTAATTTTTATCAGATGGTAAAAAGGTAAATAATAAAGTTGTCTTAAAAGTTGACTGTGGAAAGCAACTTTATCACCTTGATATTCACAGAAAGTATGATATTCTCTTTATTGCTTTGATACATGAGATGAGGTATGGGAGTTCACAATTAAAGTCAATCATTTATTTATACCCACAACTTAAGAACTTTAAGATGCTAACAGTAAAATGTACAGCTGTTTATAAGAACCTAGTATTTATGCTAGTAAAATATTCAGTCAGTAAAAACAGTTCTTAATGATGCTAGGATAATCAATTTTTTTATGTTCATAGAATTAAAACTGTGTAACTATGCCTTTGGATAATCTTCCTATAAAAACTGATAGAATGCAAAGACTGGAGACAACAACCTTGGAAGTATGAACTGATGCCACATTCTATGTTTGTTAATTAGGAGACCCATGTGTACTTCATTCTAAGCATCATCTCGTTAAGACCAAATTCATCTGCTGTGTTCTTTAATTTGTTACAATGTCTTAAAGGAAGGACCAAAGTGTCACAAAAGGGATCAAATAGAAAACTAAGTATTAAAAATTATAATGATCCAAATATGAAGAGTTTTCTTTAATCACTTCAGCAAAGAAAATACAAGATTTATGAATGAGAATATGGCCATCTATTTATCTGGAAAATACAGGAAATGTGAGGGGAGATGACAGATCCTACCTCTGGATACTCTGAGACAATTCTCATGAGGGTCTGTAAATCTAGAAACTTGTAAGAGTTTCTTATGTTTCAACTTGATTTGACATCTCAGTTACAGTGTTTCCTCAGGTTAGAGAGATCTAAGGTCATCTCTAGCATCAGTAATCTGATGCACTGATCTAAACTATGTCTCTGAGATTTGAGACCTATTTAGAAGGAAGGACTCGTCTCTCTCAGTCTCTTTCTGTCTGTTTCTATCTCTGTCTCTCTGTTTCTGTGTGTGTGAAAGAGAGTGGGTAGAGGGGAAGGAGGGAGAGAGGGAGAGGGGACGGAGAGGAAGAGAGAGAGACAGACAGACAGAGAGACAGACAGACAGAGAGACAGACAGAGAGACAGAAAGAGAAAAAGAGAGAGAGAAACTCTCTTTCAGAAATCAACCTTGGGTGTCATGCCTCAAGCATTTTTCACCTTGTTTTATCAGAGACTGTATCTTTCTTGGCCTAGAACTCACCAAGTATTCTAGGCTGATTGACCTGTAAACCTCATGGATCTAAAAGTCCCTGGGATAAAAGTACATAATGCTATACCCAGAGATTTATATAATACGGACACACTGAGAAGAGGAATAAAATCATCTATAGATATACAGTCCATCTTCTAGGACATGGGAAGTTTTAAGGAAGGCAAGACATATACATAGCCAAGCAGCTTAAGGAAGGAATTCTTCAGGAGACAAGTTCCTCTTGGCTACAAGTTCATCATCAATTGGACCCTGCCAGGCATGCCTGCTGCTATAATGCCATTTTTTTTTTTTAGCTTTAACACTCTAAGTTTTACTTGAGATACGACCATGTCTGAAACTAATACAAATAATTAAGAGTCAAGGCTAGAATATATTCAGTTAAGTGTCAGGTGACCATGCATAAGAAGCATTTCCATAGCACAAGCAACTCCATCTTATTGGATTGAAGCTGCATTGTGCCACCACCCTAGGGCTGGCCTCAAACTTAGAGTCTTCCTGCTCAAGCATCTCAAGTGATGGGATTTCAGGCAAGGGGATGCCTTATGCAGCATGACTTCATTTTAATTCTGGCAATTCTCCTTGTCTGTCCTGAATAATGTTTGTTATTGTGTATGTGAGTGATCCTTGTACAGAAATGATTTGCTTAACTAACATAGCTGGCATTTTTACCTGGGTTTTGGGGTTGAATTTAGATCCTCTTGCTTACATAATGAGTACTTCATCAGTTGAGCTAAACCTCCACTCCCAGGAAGGACCAACAATGGGTATAAAAATATGTTCTTTAACAAATGAGTCAATTATCTATGAAATGTAGGAGTCACCTGTCATACCAAATTTAAATTGATTTAATGAACGTGCCCTGTATCATTAAATCAACACTAATCCAGAGAGATTATTTCCTGTCTTCAAGGAGACTTCAATTAAGTGTCTATGGAACTGATTTAGAAGCTAAACAGATACATTTAGAAAGACCATGGAAATCAAAGCAATGTGGTCAATCCTAAGCTGCTATAGTTTTCTGATTCCAGGTAAGTCAACATATACAAAGACAAGACAATCATTGTCTGAAAAGAGGACAATATAGACTTGTGATACAAATGAGAAACTCAGGAAAGACTCACAAATGATCACATAGAAGATGCTTGTCTGAAGCACCAATGTACAGTACAGCATCAGAAGGTAGTCAACCCCATGACAGAAGACTCATCTCATGCTCAGAGAAAAGGGAAATTCCAGTGTTATCTAAAGGGTTTGAAAAATGGGAGTACAGATGTCTTTAGAGACATTTGTGTTGTTGTTAGTGGTTTTTACTCTTTTGGGGGGCCTGCTACTCAGCTCCCAAATAAATCACACACAGAGGCTAATTCTTACTTATGAATGACCAGTCTTAGCTTGGCTTATTTCTAGCCAGCTTTACCTAACTTTAAATTATCCCATCTATTTTTTGCCCCTGGGCTTTCCCCCTTACTCTTACACTGTAGCTTACTGTGTAGCTGGGTGGCTGGCCTCTGATATCCTCCTCCTTCTCTGGCTTCTAAATCTCTTCTCCTACCAGATTTCTCCTTCCAGCCACACCTATCCTTCCTCCTGCCTTGCTATTGGCCATTCAGTTCTTTATTAGACCATCAGACAAAAGTAACACAAGCTTCACAGAATTAAATAAATGCAACATAAACAAAAGTAACACACCTTAAAATAATATTCTACTAAACATTTGTACCACACTGGATTTCAGTTGTCCTAAATACTAAAACTACAATGAAAGATTTTAACCATGCATGGCTGCTGTGGGATAGTCTGTATGTCAAATCTGTTGCTCTGATTGGTCAATAAATAAAACACTGATTGGCCAGTGGCCAGGCAGGAAGTAGGTGGGAGAAGGAGAGAGGAGAATTCTGGGAAGCAGAAGGCTGAGTCGGAGAGACACTGCCAGCCGCAGCCATGACCAGAAGCATGTGAAGACGCCGGTAAGCCACCAGCCACGTGGCAAGGTGTAGATGTATGGAAATGGATTAATTTAAGTTATAAGAACAGTTAGCAAGAAGCCTGCCATGGCCATACAGTTTGTAAGCAATATAAGTCTCTGTGTTTACTTAGTTGGGTCTGAGCGGCTGTGGGACTGGCGGGTGACAAAGATTTGTCCTGACTGTGGGCAAAGCAGAAAAACTCTAGCTACACATGGCAGATGGTTCAAAGAAGGTAATAACAGTGTAAAAAGTGATTTTTGTAGCCTTTAGGGCTCTGTGAATTTTTCGACAGTGTATCTTATGAGACTTAGGCAACAGTCTAATGCCTATCAATGCATCACTGTGAATGTGCTTACCTATTACAGATTACACTGGTCCAATAATTACTAGAATATTCATTATTTAAATTGAACATCAGTTCATACTTTACCATATACACATGCACCTATGTATTTTGCTTCTTTTACTGTCATTTGTTAACTCACCAGAGGAATCTACTAAGAACATGACAGTATAGTTTTATTTCTATAATTCAGTTCTTTGTTTCTCAGAACTATTTTTGAATTTTCATTAATTAATATATTAGTTTGTGTATATAAATGTTCTGCTTGTATGTGTGCCCAGTGCCAATGGAGGCCAGAAGAGGGTGTCAGATCTCCTGGAATTGGGGTTTACAAGTGATTGTAAGCCACCATGTCGGTGCTGGGAATCGTACTCAAGTCCTCTGCAAGAGCAACAAGCATTTTAATGGCTAAGCCATCTCTGTGTCTTTCTCAAACTATATTTCCAATGATTAATTGATATGTGTGGAATGGATTTTCCAATACTATGATCAGGTAACCTCTGTAGCTGTATATTGAGTGCCTATCTTAGAAAGAAGACTATGGGGGTAAAAGACTTATTAAACATAACAATTATTTATACTTTTTTTATTGACTAAGCTTACAAAGAAGTGATTTCTTCCTTCTATATAAAATATTCTACTCTCCTAGGTAACATTCTTGATTTTTCTTTCACTAGATGTTTCCTTATACTAAGTAAGAGCATCTCTTGACTTTTAGAACAATCCTTTGAAGTGGGCTGTATTCCTAATTTTGAACCATATTTGATGTGAATTTGTTCAATGCCATACATAATTATTTTAACGTCTTGATTGTGTGTGTGTGTGTGTGTGTGTGTGTGTGTGTGTGTGTGTGTGTGTACATGCATGCTCATTTGCAGGTAGGTCATAGCACATGTGTGGAATTCAGAGGACAACTTGCAAGAATAGTTTGCTTCTTTCCAACATGGCAGTCCTTCTTTTATTGAATTTAACCCATCAGGCTTGGTTGTACACTGAATCATCTTGCCAATCCCCTGTAAATAATTTTATTTAGCTATAGTGTATAGAAGTATATATCTGTAGTTTTTTCTTACAAGTGTAAATGATTTCTAGAATGTATGGATTTAAAAGGTATTGCTTTGTAAAACTATGCACATTAAATATCAAGAAACCAGACCTGGTTTGGACCACTAAAAATCCATGCAACTCCGAAATCTGAACATTGGACATAATTCCTGTACTATTCTTTAGAACATATCTTGGGTAATCTGGACAGACAGTTGAGCACAGTAGTATGCTGCCTAGAAAGCACTGAAAGCATTATAGTAAAGGTGGGAAAAATGGTGTCCTCTTGTATAAGGTAGTATACCTTGAGACAAGCCCTACTAATTGAGAGTGACCCTTTGTAGAGAAACCCTGGTGTAGGTGCTTAGGATGTCAGTGTTACTTGTAGTTTTCCTACCTACAAAGTGAGTTAGTGGGGGAAGCCCCCTTGTCTATGCAGCTGTAAGCTGAAAGGTTCCTTTCCTTGCAAAATTATTAATTCCAATTTTGCTTATTCAGCATCCTCAACTTAAACAATCTATGACCTAATGACTCCACATCTCCCTATTTCTCATTTGTCATTGCAGATACATGGTAGAAGACACATGCAACTCAGTAGAAATGACAATATGTTATATACACAACAAAAAATACACAGCACACATGCATACACACATACACAAATGTGAACAAAAGAAGTCATTTTTTTCTCCTAGAATAATTTCAGGCAGCTAACAAAACAATGTGTGGTTGATGGGATCAGAAAAAGGGTAGCTGTGGAGTTCAGGCTTATTCATTTTAGTTTCATAAAAGAGAGAAAAATCTGTGAAGGGCACTATTTCCATGTGTTGTTTTATATTCCCATCTTTATGAGGAGTGGGAAGGGTTATTAACTATAGTGAGTGCTAGTGAATAAGGTAGAATATTCTACAAGGCCTAAACACACAATGTTCTTTGTTGAGAGAACAGTACTTACTGTCCCCAAGTTTCTAATCATCTCAATTCTTGAAACTGAGCTGTCTCTGTATCTCAACAAAAAAGTAAATCTAGTCAATAGATGCCTATGTGGAAATATTTTAGCAGTAAAACACAATAATTTACATAAATAAAGAAGGCTTGCTTCCAGGAAAATACCTGATGGAAATCAAAATGTCTATGTAGAGCAACAAGAAGATGAATAAGCTGGATTCTATTCTATTATTTATCATTCCTTTTTATCTATTATTCCATACTATCTATTATTAAATATGGAGTCTATACTCAATTTAAATAGCATCATGGTCGTTGTATTTCTCACTTGTAAGCATCCATTTCAATTGAAGGTAACTGTAATGTACTAATGCAGAAAGAGCATGCATTGACTTTAAAGCTACACATAGGTCTGAGAGTTCAGATTTGTTTAGCACATTCTCCTCGCTTACATGAGCTTACACTGTTAACTGCTAACTGCCCACACTTACACATGTTAGATAATTACAATTATACTTGAAGTAAAGGAGCTACAATGTGCATATTTTTGATAATACCCAAGAAGAGATGCATGTAATACTGATAATTTTATAGTTTAATTGCTTTGATGGTGTTAATTCACAATGTGTGTACAAGAAAAGAATCCAAAAAAATTTTATTTTATTCTATTTTGGCCTACACTTTTGCTAAGCTTCCTTTGTATTTTCAGGTTGAAAAATCACAAGTCTTTTTTTTTTAAAATAAATCTTTATTTTATTTTATTTTTTCTATTATCAGCTTGATACAGTACAAATTCTTATTTTATTAGTGAAATGTTTCACTGAGGCTTGCCCAGTGATTGATTAATACCAAAACTTATTATAAACCACAGTTATCCTAGGGTCCCTGCTGCTATATAGCCTTCCTGGTTCTGTGGGTTGAAGTCTGATTGTTCTTTGCTTTATATCTAGTATCCACTTATGAGTGAGCACACACCATGTTTGTTCTTCTGGGTTTGGGTTACCTCACTCAGGATGCTATTTTCTAGTTCCATCCATTTGTCTGCAAATTTCATTCTGTCATTGTTTTTCTCTGCTGAGTAGTACTCTATTGTGTATATGTACCACATTTTTTTCTTTTTTTAATTTTATTTTATAATTAATTTAATTTTACATGTCAGCCATGAATTTCCATCTTCCCTCCTCCCACCCCCCACCCCCCCCCAATCCACCCCCCCATTCCCACCTCCTCCAAGGCAAGGTCTCCCCTGAGGATTCAGCTCAGCCTGGTAGATTCAGTTGAGGCAGGTCCAGTCCCCTCCTCCCTACACCAAGGCTGAGCAAAGTGTCTCAGCATAGGACCTAGGTTCCAAAAAGCTAGTTCGTGCACTAAGGACAGGTTCCAGTCCCACTGCCTGGGGGCCTCCTAAATAGTTCAAGCTAATTGACTGTCTCACTTATCCAGAGGGCCTGATTCAGTTCCATGGGAGCTCCTCGGCTACGGGTTCATAGTTCGTGTGTTTCCACTAGTTTGGCTATTTGTCCCTATGCTTTTTCCAATCATGGTCTCAATATCTCTTGACTCCTGGAGCTCCATATGGGGCCTGGCCATGGATCTCTGCATCTGCTTCCATCAGTCACTGGATGAAAGTTCTATCATGACAGTTAGGGTGTTCGGCCATCTGATCACCAGAGTAGGTCAATTCGGGCTTTCTCTCTACCATTGCCAGTAGTCTATTGTGCAGGTATCATTGTGGATTTCTGGGGACCTCTTTAGCACTCTGCTTCTTCCTATTCCAATGGGGTCTTCATTTATCATGGTATCTCTTTCCTTGTTCTCCCACTCTCTACCTGATCCAGCTGGGATCTCCTGCTCCCCTAAGCTCTCTTTCTTCTGACCCTTGCCCTCCAATATCCTCCCCCTACCACGTCCAATTTGCTCATGTAGATCTCATCCATTTCTCTGTTGTTGGGTGATCCCTGTGTCTTTTTTAGGGTCCTCTTTATTAGGTAGCCTCCCTGGAGTTGTGAGTTATAGTCTGGTTATCCTTTGCTTTACATCTAGTATCCAGTTATGAGTGAGTACATACCATGTTTGTCTTTCTGAGTCTGGGTTACCTCACTCAGGATGATTTTTTTTTTCTAGTTGCATCCATTTGTCTGAAACCTCATGATGTCATTGTTTTTCTCTGCTGAGTAGTACTCCATTGTGTAAATGTGCCACATTTTATTTATCCATTCTTCAGTTGAATGGCATCTAGGTTGTTTCCAGGTTAATTTAACTGCCTAAATTTATTTACACAAACAAAACTTACTGGTTCATGTTATTTGTTTTTGAAAAAAAAAAATTTTTCTAGAAAATGCTGATAGCATTTCTTCCCAAATCTCTATATTTGGAGAATACTGAAAACAACAACAACAAAATATCAAGGAAGATTTCTCATATATTCCTAAAATTACAATGGCGTAGAAATGTAGAGATTGATATTAATGCAATGTCTAGCCAAAGGCTTTTAAGCTTCCTTGAATCTCAGGATGTCCTGGACGAAACATAAAGGAACTTTTGTATACAGGTTAACATATTTTATGTGTTTGCATTATAAATACACACAGGTTTTTATTTTAGTTTGAAGGAAATAATATGTGGATGTGTCTAAAAATACCAGTGGTCTCTTCAGGCAACAATATTGTGACCTTTTGGAAGACAACTAATACATATTACTATCTCTAGATCTTCTGGTAACAAATAATTGTGACAGAGTAAATGGATACATAAATGGTGTATTGGTTGGCAAAGTGGTTGATTGGTAAGAGAGGAGGGAAGAAGTGTGGTTACTCCTCAAGATTTAAAAATGTAATGCATTTTTTTTTCAGTTCTGAGGTTTAAACCTAGGAGTTTGGCATGTCAGCCAGACACTCTACCATAAAGCTACATGCTCATCCCAACAGACATGAAAATGTAGCTTTTCTTCTTTACCTTTAAAATGTACCTGTTTTCTTTGCTAAGTTTCTGCCATCATTAGCCAATCAAGACCTGGAAACACTTGTAAAAGAAAGTGTAGTGTAGTAAAGATAAGAAGATAGCACATAGAGAAGAAAGCCAAGATCCGAAATAGCATGCTTATCCATATTAATACTATTTTCACATCAGAAATTACACCGAGTAATTAGCTACTACTGAAAAATTACACTGGACATAACACCCAAAATTGTAGCTAGAAGTATCTGCTCTAAATTCCATTTTATGGTTGTCAGTGATATCTCATTCATGACAAGGGAAGAAGCAATAGGGAGAAGACACACAGGTATCAGGTAATTTATCATTTTAACAAGACTGAAAACTTGTCATATACATATCATAAAAGTATTATAAAATATTTTATAAATATTATATAAAGTTCTTGGATTTCATGAAAGATCATATTGATAAACCTTAAATTTAATATCACTATAGTGGTTCATCTTTTTAAATTAAAATTTTCCATCCATTCATTATATGTTATTCTGATAAAATCCACTCTTCACCACCTAGCTCCCCCTCTTACTCCTTGTCTACTTGATTTGCATTTAGAAATATCATGGAGACACATCTATAGGTTTGTCTATGAGAATGTTTCCAGGAGATCACCGATATTGAATATGGTGGCACCATCTCACAAACATGGATTCCACAAGGAATAAAAAGACACGTGAGCTGAATAACCACATTTATTTCTCTGCTTCTTATCTCTGCACCCAATGTGGCAGCTGTTCCAATATTCCATTCATCATGCTGTAGCAGGAATCTTAAAAGTACTTATTAATAAAATCAAACCTGAGGCGAGTTATTGGGGTCCATGCTGGTAGATCAGAGAGACAGAACAAGCCACAGCTATCTCACCTCGCCGGATCCTCAGCTGGTCTTGTCTCCTCAGACTGGAGGCCTCTGAGTCCTCATCCAGAATGGGTCTCAGCTGAATTACTGCTCAAAAGCCTGAAGCTTAACCAGGCCAAATGCTTCACCAGCCAAAAGCTTCTAGTTTCTGGTCCTCATGCCTTATATATCTTTCTGCTTTCTACCACCACTCCCTGGGATTAAAGGCTGGCTTTCTGGGATTAAAGGTGTGTGTCACCATGCTTGGCTATTTCCATTGTGGCCTTGAACTCACAGAGATCCAGAGGGATTTCTATCTCTGGAATGCTAGGATTAAAGGTGTGAGTGCCACCATTTTCTAGTCTTTGTATTTAGTGGCTGTCTGTTCTCTGACCCCAGATAAATTTATTAGAGTACACAATATTTTGGGGAACACAATACCACCACATCATGCCTTCTCTACTAAAGGAGCCTAAGGCTTCACATTCCATCTAGTATTCCTAGTCTATTAGAGTTTCTTTTTATGCAGTTACAATTCACAAACTCAAGGTTATTTTTACTAAAACAGTGCTATATAAGCAATAGAATGGGACTGACTGTGTGCTACATACTGGATGTCAAAGTCTCCCAAATTTACATATGGTCAAGACTTGACTCTCAGGGTGGAGTTATTGGCAGGTATTGTGGACCTATTAAAGGAGCCACCTGGTAGGAAATATTTAGGTTATTTGAATTGTGGGATCCCAGTCCATTTCCCTTTCTCCTGCTTCCTGACCACAAGGTGACCAATTGCTCCATTATATAATTTCTGCTGTTAGTATTTGTTATCACAGTCAGAGGCCAAAGAACAATAGTTCCACCTGACCATGGACTGGAACTTTTAAAACCATGGCCCCAAATAACCCCCCTTTCCATTGTATGCCAATAGTTACAGGCATTTTGCTATACTGATGGAAAGCTGACTATCACATTGCCTTATTAACCCATATGGAGGGCTGAATTAAAATGTCAAAAATCAACTGTTTTCAATTCAACTTTTAGCTTCAGACAGATTTTTAAAGCAGTTACTTCAAGCAGGTTTTTCTATAGGCTAAGAATTTAGAGTCAGTGAACTAACTACTGATGGTTATGAACATCAAATACTGTACCACTGACAGCATATGTTTAGATATTCCATTCCCTCATTATCTTAACATCCATTCAACATCAAGAACACTTTGATCCCAGATCGTCACAAGCATTACATGACAGACTGAGCAAGAAAAGATGCAAGGTGTATGTTGCACAAAAAGAGCAAAAGGACTGATTTCATGCTACTGAACTTCTACAAGCACACAATACAAATAAAAATCTTGTGTAAAAGCACACTTGAAATCTGAGACATAGTAGCAATGAACAGAAACTAGTTAAGTTTGTGTTTTAAAAATGTTTTAGTTGGGTTTTATGTCATACACAATGTATGTTTTTATATGTACACAAATGAGAGAAAACAACAGACATTTCCCATATATACATTCATTATCAACATCCCTAATCAGAGTAGCATAAATGATGACTCTACAGTGAAGTATTTCTTCTCCCAGTTCATAGCTGATATCTGGGTTCCTTTCTAGTGATGTGCAATCTATGGTTTTGGACAAGTGTACATTGACATGCACTCACTATTAAGCCATCATACAGAGTATTTGATTGCTTCAGCAGTCTGCTGTCCTCTATATCTTTATCCATCTATTCCTTTAAACCTTAGCAACCACCATCATTGTTACTATCTCCATTGCTTTTTTCCAGTCTAGAATGTCATGCAGTATGTAACCCAATCATATGCTTCATCTAGCAGTGCGCATTTCAGTTTGCTGGATCACTTTGTAAAATATGGGCTGCTCAGTTTTTTTTTTTAGGTGAGAATAATAATATCTCATAATCTGGTTATTAAAAGTTTGTCTATACAGGCATGTGATTGCTGGTCCATATAGCAGAAGCATATCTAATTTTGTAAGAAATGCCAAAATATTGTGTGATTTTCAAGTTGTAAGAGAACCCTTTGCATATTTTAGATAAGAATCCTTTTTTTTAATCCTTTGCAAATTCTTTTTCCAAAATGCAGGTAGTTTTTTTTTTTATCCTCTTGACATTATATTTTACAGAGCTAGAGACTAAGTTTTAATAATATTCAGCTTATTGATATACTCTTTAATGAAATATCTTTGTTCAAACTGTGTCCAACTAGGTTTTTTTCCCCTATATTTATCACACAGCAGTTCTGTTGCATAGCATTTTACACTTGGGGTTTTAAGTCATTAAGTTTTCAGGAAATGTGTGAACTGAGGGCACACATTAAATCTTCTGTACACAGACCTACAGTTTTCCAGTGCCCTTATTTTTTGAAACAAGCAAACAAAAAACCTCTCTTACCCATTGTATGTCCTTTGCTCCTGTCTCAAAGGTCAGTTGCCCAAGTTAATGGGGATATAGCCTTAGGTTTCTTCATGTTACTTCACCCGTCTGGTTCTCACCAAGAGTATACTATCTTGACAATATTGGTTTCTATGAACCAACCCATGAACATGGAACCTCTCCTCAATTATTTTCATATTTGATTTATCTTTCTAGGATTCTATAGATTTCTTCACACATATCTTACATATTTTATTAGCTTTGTTTCTAAGGATATAATCTCTGATGTGCCAATGTGAATTGCATGGCATTTGTATTTCAAAAATTCTACTAAGTCATTGATAAATGATAGAAATTGGATTATGTTCCTCATTCTTGTTAAATTTGTATCAAACAGCTCGGCTACCAATGCTTCCTATTACCAGGAATTTGAAAGGTTTTATTTTTGATTATGTATATATCTTATACACCTGTGTATGGGTATGTCAACCTGGGTATAGGTGCCTACGGAGGTAAGAAGAGGGTATTAGTTATACTGGAGTTGGAGTTACAGATAGTTTTGAGCACCCAACATGGGTGTTTGGAATTTAATTTGGGTTTTTGCAAGAGCAGAACATTATCTTTACCACTGAGCCCCCTTCAGGCCCTTGAAATTTTTTCAGTGTTCCTATAGTCTGATTTTGACCTTCTAAAGATGTACATTTTACTTCCTTTTCTTTTTTTTTGTGTCATCTAGAAATTCTAGTATGAAACTGAAGAGCAGAAATGAAAAGAAACCCTCATATTTTTGAATCTCTTGGAAAGTTTTGTTTTTATTTATTTATTTTTCTCTCTATTACATATGCTATAGAAGTTCTATGGATATTTTTTATCAAATGAGAAAATTACTTTTATTTTCATTTCACTTAATGATTTTGTTATGAATAAGTGTTGAATTCTTTCAAGCCCCTTTCTAAAGCTACTGATATGGTTGTGTTCATTTTTCATTTAGCCTGTGGATGCTGTGGGTTACATTAACTCATCTTTGACTGTTAAACCAGCCTGTCTTATCTGGAATAACCTCTACTTCATCATGTTATATAATTATTTAATAATCAATTAATAATATAACTTTTGGGTTTGTTTTCTTCTTTTCTTTATTTATAAGAGATACATGTCAGTATATTTCTGTTATTTTTAATTAATATATCATTACAAATTTACACATTAAAATGATTATTTTATTCAATATAATTTTTTTTTAAAGTAACTCAATACCTAGGTCCATAAAAGAGTTTTAAAGCCCAAGAAAGTAATAACATTAGGCAAATTTGGGTGAAAATGGAAACCTATGTTCTTTCTGTAAACTTGAATGTAGAGAAGAGAAATCAAATATTACCAAAATGCTTCTTTGTCTAATAAGCAATGATAAAAGTCCCACATGGAAAGAAGAAAAATCTAATTAAGGCAACATTCAGTTGAGGTAAGTGAATTTTATCAGTGAGGAGAGTAAAGGATTTGAATTTTCACTAATGATGTGATCAAGGTTTTATGTAGTAAAAATGAAATGTTAAATAAATTTAGGAGCTATTTGACAAAAAGTAAAGACATATAAATATCAGTAACCTACATTTTTCAGTCATTATTTTCAAAATTCATTTCAGTTATTTTTATAATAATTATATATACTGTATAGAAGTTTGGAAGGGCACTCCTAGCCTCCTATTCCTCAGATCTACACTGCATCCTAGTCTACCTTACCTCTGTGTGCACGACCTTTTGAAGCAAGAACATAGCAATTATGTCTTTGCTGAGCTCGCACCTTGCATTTTTCTTCCTAACAATAAAAGTATATCAAGTAAGCACACAGCACGCTCTAGTTTTCATAAAGACATGACTGCCTTTTCTTTATTTTTAGATTCCTGAGGGGGAAATTATTTAAAAGTGTGTTTACAGGCATCGAATAAAATTTCTGAATTTTGATAAACCTCTTTCACACCAGTGTCTAAGTGATTATTTCAGATTCATTTCAAAATAGGTTGTATGCTTCAGCAAAATCTCTTTTGTTTTCTGGCTACTAATAGTCTTTTATTAGGCAGCTGTTCCTACTGAGTTTACTGCCTTCTTGCTCCAGTGGCCACAGCCTTTGATACCTCAGCATTTTCATACAGCTCATTAGATACACCACACTTTAAAGCAGAGTGATGGAAATTAGTACCTCCCAAAGGATTTGAGCTAAAATAATCCAATCTTGATATTGGTGAAAAAAATACCATTGCCTCCACTCTCAAAGTGTAGAAGCTCTGTATGCCTTTGCCTTTGCATTTTGCTTGGCTGGAGAATCCAGGAACTGTATTTGGTATAGGAAGAAGTATAAAAGCAGATGGCAAAGTTCAAGTGTGGAAACAGGAGTCCTGCTGTCTAATCATGTGCTCCATTCTAGCTGTTTGACTAGCATGCAAGAGGTCTCAGTTCTGTATTGTACAGTGGATAAGCATATTTCTTGTGAGTCAGGTTGTTATAAGTGCCAACACAACAATGTATACAAACATATATTACAATTGTGCATATTGTATAAATTAGAAGTGTGGAATTTGATCCATAGATATATGAACTCAGATCATGGGACAGTCAGATGAGTAATCTTCCAGCGCCTTCCAAAAGCCTTATGTACTGTAAATTCACTGGAGTCTCCAATGTCCCCACTGGGAATTTTTGGGACTCCCTTCATCACAAGCACACACATTTTCAAAATAAGATATGAGCCAATCCACCTACATACACTCCTCTTTCCTGTCTGAGGAAGCCAGCCTGTACCAGACTTTACACATATTTTTTGGTTAATTTTCACGTCTTTTACCCCCCTCCCCCAGCTTTTCAGGCTGTCAAAATAATTCAAAGCCTCGGTTTGGAGCTCTGTTCTATTCGTTATCCCTTCCAGCTGTGTCATTCTCAAACTTGAAAACGTGTCTTCCTCCAAAAGGCTGATAAAATGTTGATATTCATCCAAGCACTGGGTCCCATGGCAGGATCTCTCTCTGTATGTAATGGGATGATAAAGACTTGGTAGGGAAAATACGAATAATAATGAAATAATGGTAACATAGGAAGGCACTAATGAATGTTAGCTATGGTAAACATCTTGAGGGTCCTTTTAAAAAGACACTATTGAGGTCAGCCATGATTTACAAAGTACAACATACATCTCAGTATAGAATTTGGTGGTATTTTAGTACATTTACAAACTTTTGCAGGCATTACCACAATCCAAATTTAGAACATGTCTATCATCCCAAACAGACACCTTACACCTATATGCACTCAGTCAATCCTCATGTCTATTGCTGGACCCAGGTAATCACCAATCTGCATTCTGTCTCTACATATTAATCTGTTCTAGGGGTATTTTATGAATGGAGCCACAAATTGTTTCTGGTTTCTTTTACCCACCTTAGTGCTTCATAGTTTCATCCTTCCTATAGGAGTTATTCTTTGTGTGTTCTCACGTACTGCTAAGTATGTTATCATATCAGTATGCTATCTGCTCATGCACCAAACTGCCCTGTTTATAGCTAAAATAAGAAGAATCTACCTCTACTTCAGCTTCTGTGTGCATAGATTATAAATATAAACATGAAAGAGGGTGAGAAATTTGAATAACTTTATTACGGAAAAGCAAAAACCTTCCGGGTCTGGCAAACTTCATCCCGATGCACTTGACCTATTCTGCTTCAGTTTTCTAAGAATTATCGAAGCATTTGGGAACACACAGACTGACAATATTAGCTGAGTTACTGGTTCTTAAATCCATTTTTCATTAAACAGTCATGGAAGTTTCTATTAAACATCTTGGAGCACTCCAGCTGGCCTGTCCTAAAGGAGCCCTCTGGTCTACCAGTTTCCAAAATGAAGAAGGATTAATTTTTATCTAACATATTTGGAATAAATTCAGACCAATTCTCAGGCAATTAGATGACTATGATTTCCAAACTCAGATTTTCCAGAGGCATTTAGCATTTAGTCTAAAAGCGAAGTTATAGTTGGGTTCAAGGAAACCTTTAATATATTTCTGTATGTTGGGTTTCAGAAAATCTTCTTTAAAGTACTTTTTTTTTATTTATTCTTTTAAATGTCACACAGTGTGTTTTGTTCATATTCACCTACCAGGTCTTTAACTGCCTCCCTAACCACTCAACTAAATGTACATCTCCCCTCACTCTGCCCCACATTTGGATGTCTGACTTAAAAACATCAATCCAGTCAACTTTGTATTGTCCAGGTACTTTTGGGTGTAGGTGTCACTACACTGGAAAAAAAAAAAAGCAGTCTTCTCTCTCTCATATACAGTTGCTGGCAAATATTTCAAGCATTTTTTTTTTTTAACTAAAAATAAACCTCTTGACCCACCCAAGAAAAGAAACATCAATCAGAATGGTCTAGATAGAAAAGCAGGAATGCTTTAGACAAATTACTCCACCTCTCTGAAACACAACATTTTAATCATTCAAATGGGAGTTTAGAATCCAAATTAATGAATATGTACAAAAACTTTAACTAAAACAGGTAAACATTTTTAAAACAAATGCTTGGAATGCCAGTACACAATGATCAATAGAATTTGGTAGTAATACTGTATTGCTATAATTTGGGTATCTTCATTATCATTGTCATCACAGGACAGAGATTATGACACTGTCAAAAGATTCAGGTCTGAAAGTTTAAACAATAACTAGATATGAAATAATTGGGCAAATGACAATCATGATCACAGTGAGTTAATGGCCACTATCTAAATGACAAAAAATATTAATGCTAGCCAGGTTGTTAAGAAAGAGGGATTTTTATATGGTATTGATAACAACTTAAAGTTTTACAGGCACAATACAGAACAGTTTGTAAGTTCTTTAAAATCTTAGAAATGGAATCAATATATGAATTAAAAATACCACTGAGCCAGGACAAAAATCAAGGGACATTAAAAGGCATGAGAAGACAAGCAAGCCCTTAGAGTAGGGTCTGGTTTATTGTTGACAGAGACTAAGAGTCAAGAATATAGCAGTTGGGGTGTAGTCTACTTGGCTCTGAGCTCAAACTCCAGCAAACACAAAACACAGCCGAAAAGGACTCTTAACACAGACTTCAAAATCAAAACTGCAGTGATGATGACCTACAGAGACAATAATTCCTTCCCAAGATACATCTAAAACATGGGGGTTAAAAGAGCTAATGAACCGTGCTCAAGGCCCAAACACTCATGACCTTTGAGTTTAACCTTATCAACCCTCCTCTCTCATCTGTAAATCTGAAAAATGTACCTCACAAACCACCTTGTAGTTCATTCACACAAGACAATTTTCAAAGACAGCTAAGCTGACTCATATTTTTATTTATATTTAAACTTTCTTAATCCTTGAACAAGGTTGGAAATTATTATTTTTTCCTTTTATTTTATTTATTTATTTATTCCTTCCTTTTATTTTATTTTACAATACCATTCAGTTCTACATATCAGCCACGGATTCCCTTGTTCTCCCCCCTCCTGCGCCCTCCCTTTCCCCCCAGCCCACCCCCCATTCTCACCTCCTTCAGGGCAAAGCCTCCCCTGAGGACTGAGATCAACCTGGTAGACTCAGTCCAGGCAGGTCCAGTCCCCTTCTCCCAGACTGAGCCAAGCTTCCCTGCATAAGCCCCAGGTTTCAAACAGCTAACTCATGCAATGAGCACAGGACCCGGTCTCACTGCCTGGATGCCTCCCAAACAGATCAAGCCAATCAACTGTCTCACCTATTCAGAGGGCCTGATCCAGTTGGGGGCCCCTCAGCCTTTGGTTCATAGTTCATGTGTTTCCATTCGTTTGGCTATTGGTCCCTGTGCTTTATCCAACCTTGGTTTCAACAATTCTCGCTCATATGAACCCTCCTCTTTCTCGCTAATTAGACTCCTGGAGCTCCACCCAGGGCCTAGCCATGGATCTCTGCATCATGATCCCTCAGTCGTTGGATGGGGTTTCTGGCATGACTATGAGGGTGTTTGGCCATCCCATCACCAGAGTAGGTCAGTTCCGGCTGTTTAAATATAACTTCAAGCAAAATTTTATGTTTAGATATATAATGATTCAAAAATAACAATACATAGAAATATATCACACACATGCATATATTTATAAATTATATATATATAATTTATTTCAAATACCAGAAACTCATAGCCATTTATACTTAAGCATTTATACTTTATACTAAGGTGAAAACATCTCTCTCTCTCTTTCTTTCTCAACAACAAAATCAAACCACTGTATATGTGAAAATATTCAGTGCATGGCCACTTAAAGTATGAAATACTGAAAATAATCTAATTGTCCATGATGTAAGAGAGAATTTTTTTTTTTTTTTTGGTTTTTTGAGACAGGGTTTCTCTTGTGTAGCTTTGTGCCTTTCTTGGACCTCACTTGGTAGCCCAGGCTGGCCGAGAGAAATTTATTAGTAAACTTTGTTGCTGTTACAACAGGATAGAATACTGTACATTTATTAAAAATAATTATATGTCCATATATCATATTTGTGATGAAATATTAGTAGTAAAAGTAAAATTAGAGACCAAGACATAAAGGCAACTGTAAAATTATATATTCGTGTATTCCAGAGTTACAAGGCAACAAGGAAAATCAAGACAGTTCATTTGTTCTAATTATATTTAATAATGGAATGCTCACGTGGCTTGGCTTATACTAAATGTATTATTTTTAGATCAGTGTGAAATGTTTTCCTCATAGTATTATTACTATTATTACAATCATCGTTACCATTTTATGATTTCAGGTTAAACTTTTTACACAATACATGTTCCTAAGACTGAAGATGGTGTTGAATACTTGGACTGTCAATGATAGCACTACTTCTTAAGGAAGTAGGTCCCTGACAAGGATCATTTGAAGGTTATTTCTGTCTCGTCTTGACTCCTACATACCATGTGGTGAGATGCCTCTGACATTTGATACTACTTCTGTGATGCCCTGCCTCATCAATGACCCATATTCCACCATGCCACAGACCATGGGCTGAACCCTCTGAGACCACAAGCCAATATAAATCCTTCCTCCCTTAATTTTTATGCCAGGTTTTTAGCCAAAGTAAACAGAAATGATCACACAATTGAATTAATACTCAGGATTTTAAATAGAAGTTGATTTTTACAAGGCTGAGCTGTAAAGAATATGGCAACTGCATTTATTTCATTAGATTCCCCTGTTCATTGCAAATATGCATTTTAATTCATACATTAATTGAGGGTTTGTGGGGTGCACAAAAAGTGCCAGACACTAAGCTAAACTCTAACTTACTATGAAGATAAGTAAGTGAAGGACAGAGGCAAGCATAACCATAAAATGCACACACTCCCTGGGCAGTTGCAATATAGATAGTAAATTCTGTGTTAAAAAAGCTCTATGTTTACCAAACAGGAGCCATAGCTCAGCAAAGGAAGGCTAGTAAGTTGGGAACTGAAGATTGAACTCAAGCAGACTACCCACAAAGATGCAACCTCAGCAGTTGAATCCAAACTGGAAAAAGGAAGTAGGGAAGACCAGGGGCTGAGCAGGGGTACATTCAGTTATCTCAGAATTTCCTTCCATGCCACAGGGACCAATGTTAAAGGAGAGCACTGAACTGCAAAGTACCACTCTCCATATTAACATCCTGCCCAGTGGGCATATTCTTATCTGTGCTAGCTAACACAGTATTGTTATTTCACAATATATTGTAGTTATATTTAATTCTAGTTGACTTAACTTTATGTACATTCAAAGAACAACTGGGATTTAGTCACAGTACTTCCTCTTATGAAACAGAATGAGAGAGCAAAGTGGAAGGGAACATGGCAGGTGGCCTGCAGCCCACATGGGATATATGTATTAGATTATAGACTTGTAACTTGACATAGAACACTGTTGGCTATGGTGGAATTGAGGAAGGAAAGACTGCCAGAGGATTGCTACTTAGTACTATTATAGTAAAGCAGCATGAAAATACTGGGGGTCTCTGCACTGAAGTCATTTGGGATGGATGAGTCAACTCAAGACTTTGGTAGATATGATGGGTAGGACTAGAGTCTTGGAAGCACATGTGTAGAGAGAAGAGTGTTCAAGGTTAACATCTTCCCAGAGCAAATGATAATGCTGTAACTGGAGATGATAGCATCTTGTGAAGGCATCAGATTTATTGTACAACTACTGCATCCTGACTTCCTACAAATGAAAGTGATTTTTACTATGCAGTCACTGAACTTTGTATGGCCCCATACCTCAACTATTTGTGAAGAAGTTTAGAGGACATGAATGTTCAAGTCTGTCCTATCCTATCTTACTTTAGGTGTTGAACTATATTCCAAATGATGTTTATTTTTATTACCATGCACTTGTACCAATTATCTCATTCTTCAAAACACACATATCACCCCCAAATAATATTGTAGGCCATAGTGGAAACACTGCACAACTTCAGAAATACATTCTCCAGTCTGTGCTGCTTAACATGGTGGTCATCAGCCACAAGTGGTTACTGAACACATACAAATGTAGTACTGGATATTGTGACTTCAACACTTATACTTTAATTTTATTTAATCTCATATTGTGAATAGGGTAATGAAATTCCATGTATTGATAATTTGGTATGCTGAATCATTCAGGTAAGCTACAATACACACACACACACACACACACACACACACACACACACACACACACACACACATAATGACCTATAGCATGCTCTGCAGTGTGGAAATACATAAAATGATGCTGTATAATAAATTACAGCTATGTAAGAAAAAAATTGCAAAGCATGCATTAATGTTAGAGAACTGCATTGGTGAAGGTGGATTTGTTCAAGTTCTTTCCTAAGCAGCAAGTTTCCTTTGATTAAGCCCTAATCAAAGGATTAAGCTGGAGAGATGATTTGGTGATTAAGAGAGCTTGCTGCTCTTGCAGAGGACTTGGGTTTGGTTCTTAGCACCCATGCAAGGTGGATCACAACCACTTGTAATTTCAACTCTGAGAATCTGACACCCTCTTCTGACTCTGCAGGTACCCTCATTCATATATGGTGTGCGTGCACACCCACACCCCCCCATACACAATCTTTTATAAAGATGTATTGAAATTCAAACAGAATTGAACAAAACAAATCTTCACACAGTTTTTTAATAAATTAATGCCACTGTTAGATATGGTCTGAACTGTATCAGTCACAACCATTATTACTTAGTTTATGGCCGGAAGTGCTGAGGGGAGACCTCTCTCCTCTAGTTTCATCATTTCCTTCAAAAAGGAAGGAAAACTAAGACATTTGTGTGTCTGCCACTATTTAAAATATAGGAGCTCTCTCCCCTGATCTCATATTTCATGCAGTTTTTCATTGGGAGAAATGCAGAACAAGTCTTACAGAAAAAGATCAAAGAAATGCAACAATAAATGAATTCATACCATTTCTGTACCACATGAAAAGCACCAGACCAGGACTAATTAAGCAAGGGTGTGTGCAATACCGCTAATAACACTGACTGTGAAGATGAGCCTTTTCCTTGGGACTATGCAGATCCAGCCTTGTTAGAATGTGGGTCTTGAGCCAACTGCCTCTCAGGCTTTCATCTTCCTCACTGGTAAATGGAAATAAGCTGAATCTACTTTTCAGGTTATTATGAACTCATCCATCTTGTGACATATGAATGAACAGATTTATTATGCATTTAATACTTTAAATCAGTTGCAGACACTATTTTTATTGATGCTCAAATTGTCCCAATTTAAGCCTGCAGGGAAGCATTTATTGCCTCTGTGTCCTTTTGCTGTAATCCCATTCATCTTTGATTTTTTTTCTCTGTTTTCTGGCATGAGATGATCTGGTTTACCTGGTCTGCTTCCACAGGGCAGACATATCAGTTTGTCTTACTATCAATATAGTCCATGTTGTTAAAAACACTTAAAAAAACATTTGTCCAATATCACACTTTTGTGTATGTGGTATTCATGTATACATTCATGGCTTCTGTCTCTGTCACTTTTTGCCTTACTCTCTTCAGTCTTTAGGCAGGTCTTTTCACTGAGCTGGGACCTGCCTGGACTCAGCAACCCCAGTGTTATCTTTACTTTTCTACCCTAGCACTGTGGTTGCAGACACAAGTGGGCATGCCTGAATTTTTTAAGCACTTGCTGGGATGGGAACTGGTGTCTATTCTTGCACAGGCAGTACTCTTGTCTACTGAGCCATCTCTCCAGCCCAACATCTCTTGAGTGAATAAATTAAGTAGCACTTAATAAATGGTATATTGTTATGTGGCAGGGAAACAGAAAAGAAAGTAAAGGTTCGAAACAGAGCATCTTAAACATTCAGTTTGCCTTAAATTTCTAGAGACTCTTCTATATCTTATTTTGTTATACTGGAATTAGAAGATTCTAGCCAAAGGTATTTCTAGTAGGAATCTTGCATTTCTTCTGCCCTCGAACCTCTTTATTCATGTCTATTTTATTTACTTTTTCCACTATCAGGATCCTGGTAGCCCAGCCACCATTTTTTTTTTCTTTTTTAGTATTAAGAAATTTTCTATTCATTTTACATACCAACCACAGATCCCCGTCTCCTCCCTCCTATCACCCATAGCCTTTCTCCACCAACACACCCCTATTCCCACCTCTTCCAAGGCAAGGCCTCCCATGGGTGTCAGCAGAACCTGGTACATGCAGGTGAAGTAGGTCCAAGTCTACCCCCCTCCCCCCGCGCCGCACCAAGGCTGTGTAAGGTGTCCCACCATAGGTACTGGGTTCCAAAAGCCCGCTGATGTACCAGGGAGAGATTCTGATCTCACTGCCAGGGGGCACCTTAAGCATGTAAGCGACATAACTATATTGCCTATGCAAAAGGCCTAGTCCAGGCCCATGGAGGCTCCATAGCTATTGGTCCACACTTCATGAGTTCCCTCTTGTTTGCTTTAGTTGTCTCTGCACATTTTTCCATAATGATCTTCATGCTGCTTGCTCATAGAATCCCTCTTCTGTCTCTTCCACAGGACTCCTGGAACTTGGCCTGGCGCTTGGCTGCAAATCTCTGCATCTGCTTCCATCAGTTACTAGATGAAGGCTCTATGATGACAGTTAGGGTATTCACCAATCTGATTATTGGAATAGGCCAGTTCAGGCACCCTCTCGACTATTGTCAATAGTCTAAGGTGGGGTCATCCTTGTGTATTCCTGGGAACTTTCCTAGCACCCTATTTCTCTCTATCCCCATGCTGTCTCCCTCTATCATGGTATCTCTTTCTTTGCTCTCCCACTCTGTCCAAGTTCCAGCTTGACCATCCCATTCCCTTATTCACTCATGCTCCATCCCCTACTCTCTATTGCCCCTCCCTCACTCCCAGTTTACTCATGTAGATCTCATCTATTTCCCCTTCCCAGGGTGATCCATTCATCCCTCTTTGGGTCCTCCTTGTTAGCTAGCTTCTCTGGAGCTGTGGGTTATAGTCTGGTTATCCTTTGCTTTACATTTAGTATCCACTTATGAGTGAGTACATATCATGTTTGTCCTTCTGAGTCTGGGTTACCTCACTCAGGATGATATTTTCTAGTTCCATCCATTTGCCTGAGAATTTTGATATCATTGTTTTTAACAGCTAAGTAGTAAGCACTCCATTGTGTATATGTGCCATATTTTCTTTATCCATTCTTCTGTTGAGGGATATCTAGGCTGTTTCCAGGTTCTGGCTATTATGAGTAATGTTGCTATGAAGATAGTTGAGCATGTGCCTTTGTGGTATGATTGAGCATTCCTTGGATATTTACCTAAGAGTAGTATAGTTGGGTTTTGAGGAAGACTTATTCCCAATTTTCTGCACATTCACCATAGTGATTTTCAAAGTGACTGTACAAGTTTGCACTCCTACCAACAGTGGTGAACTATTCTCCTTGCTCTGCATCCTTTCCAACATAAGCTGTTATCAATGTTTTTGATCATAGACATTCTGACAGGTGTAAGATCAGCCACCCATTTCTTTTACAACATCACCTCAATAGGCAATCTATTTGAATCAAACAATCCTCTTGTACTTTGCTTTATTGTCTCCACTGTAACCCATATCTATGGAATACCTGTCCTTAATTTGTTGGCTGCAAATCCATGGAGAAACTTTTAAAGACAATTCTTTTTCTTAGTTAAATTCCAAGCAGCCCATAATTCTTTTTACAACAGTATGACTTCCAGTGTCAACATCACTCAAAATACATTTAATGCCATGCATATTTAAAATAAGCTTTCAGAATGATGCATTTATAAGTGTTCTTAGACAATAAAACTCAATATTGCAACATAAGATGTGGGCAAGGTTAATTAAAAAGTCCAGTGGAAAATGATTGACACTATGACCTTTAATGCTTAGAACCCTTAGACTAGAGGCTTCCTAGTATCACATGCTGTCACAGGTCATGATTACCTCATTCTGAAATATTGTAAATCAGTGCACCTCTAGCTGGACATATGGCCTTCCATTGAACAAGGCCTGATGATTTACATGTTTACATTTATGGAGTGCAATCACAAAATTAAAGAAGCATTAATTCTTGGATTAACTACTTCAAAAGGGAAATGATAATTTTTCCTCATTAAAAATAGAAAACATAGATGCTGATTCCATCAGAAAAAAATTATTCCCTCAGCTGTAGGACACATTATTGTTTTAGGAAACAAAATGTGGGGAGGCAGGAAACAGAAAGCCAGCTTTCCACCCTCTTCCCTAGGTTGCATATCATCACAGATTTATGATTACTTTATAACAAATTCTTCTGTCAGATCCCTATGTTCATAACTTTGACTGGTACATGGTTTCCCACGCACAACTTTCTACACAACAAGTCTGCTCTGGTAGTGTCATTTTGGTCAACTCTAACGTGCTTCTCTTTGGTCCTCACTCCCTGGAATAGCTTGCTTGTCTGTGACACAGGGGTACTACTTGCCTCTTAGGCTTTGATTTTATTCTTTCATTTTAAAAAAATTATCTGGTAGACAGTGCTAAGTATCTCCTTGGGAATCTTGTAGCTTTTGTAACTAGAACCATATTCATTCAACAAAAATTAATTTAGCCAATAAAGTCTGTTAGGATAGACCCATGCCTTACTGCTTCTCCTGTGAAAGTTACAATGCTTTGGAAAAAATTAATTTTACACACTTTGGATTTCTCAAATTATTTAACTAACATGCACACACACACACACACACACACACACACACACACACACACACACACGGTATCTCAAAGGTACCTGGCCAATGATTATTTTGTGGATTTATTAAACTTATCCTCACTTCTACTAAGGAGATGTGCAAATCATCATGGCTCTGAAGATAGCATATTCATTAGAAGAGAGTAAAGCTGTTTTAATTACAGGATCAAATAGGTAATAAGTAACATTAATTTTATAGGTCAGGTTGTAAGTCTGTGATATTTAATATTGATTGTCAACTTAATTGAATCTGTAATCCACTAAGAGACAGCCTCTCTGGGCCGATTTATGGGGGTATTTTCTTGAATTACTATCTGAGGAGATAAGACTATCCCCAGAGTATGTGGCATCTTCTAACTATATCCCAGATATAAGAAGGTCAGGAAAAATATCAGTGCTGCTTGACTGCTATCACCTCTTGTTGACAAGTGCATTTATCTGTCACTGTCAGCAGAACCCAGCTCCTTCAGCATTTCTGTGTCAATTCTTCCCAGCCTTCAGGACTGTATTCAGGTTGCTGAAATACCCTGCAGGCCTCAAGGATGGAACCAATGCTACGGTTCTTGGTTTCTCTAGTTTGCATACAGTCATGTTGGATTAGTCTGCTCTTAGCATGGAGTCCAATATAATAAGTCCCCTTTACAATATATATATATATATATATATATATATATATATATATATATATATTATAGACAGATAAGTCACAAGGGTAGAAGAGTGTTTGAGCCTCCCACAACAGAACAGGACTGTAGGGGGAAAAGAGGTATTAAGAAAAGGCCATCTTAATGGCAGAATCTACATCCTGGAATCAGAACTCATGGGGGTTTTCAGATGAGAGTAAAGGAGGGAGATAAGCTGCATAATTTTATCAATGGAGAAAGTACATTTTAAATGGGAAAACTACCTAATAATCATGTAAGAAATATACACTTTATCATAAAAGCAACTTAAAAATGCCCTGAAAAGCAATGCCATTCCAGAGTTATACATGGATGCTAGTAAATAGAAAAATGAATCAAAATGATTCTTTCAAAGATTTTTAGCTAACAAACCTTGTTCTAAGTGTTAACATCAACAACTACATCATGGCTCCTTTCACTTGGTTGTTAAGTAGATTTAAAATGAGTTTATTTAGACATTAGGAATCTTGTTTTTTTTTTTATTGAAGATGGAAGTAAATGTTAAAACATGTAATGAGAAAATGAGGGTTATCACCAGGATCATCGCCCACAGGTATATAGTAATGGATCAAGTGAAATAAAGTATTGGTTTTGTATCCACATAGAATACATCCTTAGCTTCTGTAACCAGAATGAAAAATCATTTGGGAAATAGTTACTGCCTCCAAAGAGCCAACTGTGCATTTTGATAATTTCCAATATGATTTCCCAAACTTACCCAGTCATATTTGGTGCACTGTGACAGAGTCAGAAATGTAAGGGCTGATGAAAATAATCAACTGTGCTCATTTATCAACAGTTATTCTAGGGGGAGGGTGTGACTCAATCAGGAACATGTCTGCTGCACTAACACAAGGATCTGAGTTTTGTCCATGGAACTCACATTAAAAAATTGTGAAAGCTGGGAATTCAGGGGCAGGCAGATCCCTGAATATCATGGACTAATCTATCTAACTAAATTGATAAACTCCTGATTCAGTAAGGGCACCTGTTTCAAAATATAAAGTAAAGAAAACTAAAAATGACAACTAAAATCAGCTCTAATATCTACATGCATCAACATACATGATATTCTACATCTGCATGCATACATGAAGATATCCATATAAATATGTAATACACAAACATACATACACCATCACATCCACCAAGCCACCTAAGACAAGTTATGTGAAAAATTCAAGACAATAGAAGACTCAAAGTTCATAAAGGTAGGTGTAAGTTAAGAAAGAAATAAGGTACCACTTTCAACAATGACCACTATTACAATTAGGACAGGGCATAATGAGTACTTGTCAGAAAAAGAGCAAATGAATGTTCTACCAGACTTCAAAACTGACTTAATAAAATCAGTCAATGTTTTCTTTCCCAGAATAGTTCCTACTTTAAAAGCAGACTATTAGAAGTAATTGCCATATTTAAGAGGCAAAGAACTAAGTACATGGTTATTACTTAACACATTGGGATATTTTAGGAATGAAAAGGTGTTGCATAATTTAGTAAAAAGAGTAAAACTTAGATGGCTTATGTAGATCTGTAGAAATGATCATAGTAAGGAGAGGGTAATAGGCTGATGCCAGCTTCCTCTTATCTGTAATAATAGCACTTCACTTCTCTCCACAGCCACATCCCACTCAGCCACAGGGATGAAGTCTGATGGGACTAGGTCAGTTGTACCAATTATACATTTCTTATCCAGATATGGAAGTGCTTTGACTTCTAGCAGCTACTAATAGACAAGAGATCCAGGAGGTGATTATATCCAAAAAACTACAGGGACATCTGAGATGGGAAAGAACCTCTGAGAATAATTCTTGCCTTTATACAATAATAGGTTAAGGGAGAGCCTTACAGTGCATCTTCTCCTAGTTCACCTTACAATGAACCTATTAATTTTACAAGCTTGAGGATAGCCTATCTTTGTCTATGTTTGGAAAGTAGTCACAGACCCCAGATCAGACACACCACATACCTTGGTAATATTTTGGTAATCTACAACATGAGATGTACAATTTCACAGGACCGTCCAAGTCCCCTGGAAACCATCATAAGTTATCAGTATTGTTTCCAATGACAACACAAGTATTAGAATCCTGGATTTAAAAGATCTCTCATTCGTCCATATGAAATTGAGAATTGTCCTTTCAAGGTCTGTAAAGAATTGTGTTGGAATATTTATAGGGATTGAGTTCAATCTGTAGTTTGCTTTTGGTAGGATTGCAATTTTTACTATGTTAATTCTACCAATGCATGAGCATAGGAGACAACGTTCTGAACAGAATACAATAGTGCAGGCACTGAGATCAACAGTTAATAAATGGGACCTCATGAAACTGAAAAGGTTCTGTAAGTCAAGGGATACATTCATTTGGACAAAGAAGCAGTTCATGGAATGGGAAAATATTTTTACCCTCTCCACAGCTGACAGAGGTCTAATATCCAAAATAAAGAACTCAGGAAACTAGATATTATAAAATAAAATAATCCAATTAAAAATGGGGTACAGATCTAAACAGAGAATTCTAACTAGAGGAATCTCAAATGGCTGAGGAAGACGTAAAGAAATTTTCAACATCCTTAGCCATCAGGGAAATGTAAATCAAAACTACTTTGAAATTCCATCTTACACCTGTCAGAATGACTGAGATCAGAAACGAAAGTGACAGCTCATGCTGGTGAGAACGTAGAACAAGGGGAACAATCCTTCATTGCTAGTGGAAGTGTAAACTTGTACACCACTATGGAAATCAATATGACATTTCCTTAGAATCTACCTCAAGACTCACCTTTATTCCTCTTGGGAATAAACCTAAAAGATTGGCTAGTTGCTAGGCAGGAAATATAGGCAGGACTAACAGAGAGGAGAAAATAAGGAACAGGAAGGCAGAAGGAGTCACTGCCAGCTGCTGCCAGGGCAAGCAGCATGTGAAGATGCCGGTAAGCCATGAGCCACGTGGCAAGGTATAGATTTATGGAAATGGATTAATTTAAGATATAAGAATAGTTAGCAAGAAGCTTGCCATGGCCATACAGTTTGTAAGCAATATAAGTCTCTGTGTTTACTTGGTTGGGTCTGAGTGGCTGTGGGACTGGCAGGTGACAGAGATTTGTCCTGATTGTGGGTCAGGCAGGAAAACTCTAGCTACAGGCACTTGCTCAACTATGATCATTGTGGCTTTATTCATAATAGCCAGAAACTGGAAACAAACAAAGAACAGATAAATACATGGAGTATTGCTTAGTGGTTTAAAAGAATGACATCATGAAATACACAGGCTAATGGATGGTGGAACTAGAAAAAAAATCATCCTCAGTGAGTAACCCAGAACCAGAAAGACAAATATGGTATGTAGTCACTGATAAGTGGATATTATCTGTTAAGCAAATTATACTAAAACTAGAATCCACAAACCCAGAGAAGTTAGGTGTAGCTAGAGTTTTCCTGCCTTGCCCACAATCAGGACAAATCTTTGTCACCCGCTAGTCCCACAGCCGCTCAGACCCAACCAAGTAAACACAGAGACTTATATTGCATACAAACTGTATGGCCTTGGCAGGCTTCTTGCTAACTGTTCTTATATCTTAAATTAACCCATTTCTATAAATCTATACCTTGCCACGTGGCTGGTGGCTTACCGGCATCTTTACATGCTGTTTGTCCTGACGGTGGCTGCAGTGTCTCTCTGCCTCAGCCTTCTGCTTCCCAGAATTCTCCTCTCTCCTTGTCCCACCTACTTCCTGCCTGGCCACTGGCTAATCAGTGTTTTATTTATTGACCAATCAGAGCAATTTGACATACAGACCATCCCACAGCAGTTAAGTAAAGGTGAGGGAGGGCTATGAATGGGAAGCATGGATCTTTCTGGGAAGGGAAATAGATTTTGTGGGTGGATTTGAGGCAGGTGGTGACAGGAGAGGGGGAGATCAGATTGGGAGAATGGAGGGAGAGAGTGCAGGGAGAGTCAGCTGCAATTGGGGAGCATTTGGGAGGCAGTGTGCAAATTCTTAGAATCTATGTGGGTGACCCTAATGAGGATATAAAGGATGTGGAGTCTGAGCTGGCCATTTTTTGTAGCCAGACAAATCTTCCAGAGGCAGGACTGGGTTACATTCAGTTGAGTTGTTGGGTGAAGAGGTCATGTGGAGATACCTAAACAACCCAGGCTGATGCTAGGACAGAAGACCCTTCTCTGAAAACTGAGAGCAGGACATCATTGCAGAGGATCACTTCCACTCAGCTCATTGAATGTAGAGACACAGAGCTGGTGCTGGCTTGGAGCCTTCACCCTTGGGTTCTACTATTTTTTTGCCACAAGGAAATAACTCTGCAGGCTATGGAAAGGGAAACCTGGATACCAACCCAGTCAAAAATCTCCCCACTTACAATCTGTCCTGCCTGCAAGATATGCTGGGGCAATGGTGGCTAGGAAATTGTGGGAATGGCCAACCAATGTTTGGTTTAACTTGAGGCCCACACAAAAAGAGGGAGCCTGAGCACTACATCCAGCCCATTACCTGGATGGCCAAGGTAGATCTGAACAAAAACAACAGCATCAAAAAAGAAAGAAAAATTATAAGAAAACAATCAGTGAAATGATTCCTAATGATATTCTGCTATACTCATAGACTGGTGCCCTGTCCAGCTGTCATTAGGGATGCTTCCTCTGGCAGCAGATGTGAAAGTGTGCAGAGACCCAGAGCAGACATTATGCAGAGAGAGAGAGAGAGGCTATATTGGATATCTCCATTGGTCCCTCCGCCAGAAACCCAAGAACTCTGGGGAGAGGGATGAAAGACCGTAGGAGTCAGGGGGATGGAGGACACCAGGACACAATTTTTTTTTCAGAATAAAGCCCACCAAATCAACTATGCAGGGCTCACATGGGCTCACAGAAACTGGAATGGCAAGGCTAGGGCCTGAATGGGTCTGCACCATGTCTTCTGCAAATATGTGATGGTTGTTATCTTGGTGTTTTTCTCTGATTCCTAAGAGTGGGGGCAGGTGTGTCTCTGACTCTTTTAACTCCTCTTGGGATGATTTTTCATCTATCTGGTTGCCTTGTCCAACCTGTCTATACAGGAGGGCTTTCTTCTTGTTTTTTGTATGTTGTATTGTTCCCTTTGGCTATTGTCTCTTGGAGGCCTGCTCTTCTGAAGAGGAAGCAGAAGAGAGTGGGTCTAGGGATGAAGGGACCTGGGGGGAGTGGAGGAAGAGGACACTGGGGTTGGGATGCACTGTATGAGCAAAGAATCTATTTTCAATTAAAAAATAAAGGAAAAGCTCTCTTGTTTTACTCTTTATTTTCTTATTTTGATTCTTTCACAAACAACTTAAAGCTCCAGTGTTGTCCTAAATGCTTCAGTATCCTGCTTACAGTTTGCCCTGTGCTCTTGGTTTCTTACAGGAACCAGCTGGGAGGAACAGCTGAGTCAAGGATAGGAACTCAGAGCAATTGAGCCTGGAGTGATTTCATCCCTATTTACAGGGTCACAGAGAAAAACTGGGGCTTCGTGTCCCTCTCTATAAAACATGAGCATGGATTCCATCTTCAATAACTCCTTTGTAAGGTATAATGCCTAAAAATGTAGGCAAATTATAAGTGAAAGTTATAATTGAAAATAATTAATATCATTTCAACATACTGAAGGGACCAGTATACCACAATCCCAAGTTCAAATGTCTCTCATACCTGATCTTGATTTAAAGGAATTATTTATCCCTGCATTAATCTTCACCTACATATGAGAGTTTCTTTTATTTATTTATGCATTAATTTATTATTTTTTCACAAGTTAATTGTCAATAAACTAATTAATAAGCAGTTTCTTGTTCATGTACTAACTATACTTAACAAGTATTGCCTGTTTTAAAAGTTATTTAATTTTTTATGTATCTGAGGGTTTGCCTGCATATATGTATATACACCATGTGCATGTATGGTGCCTAGGGAGGTCATTGGAAGGTGCTAGATCCCCTGGACCTGGAGTTGCAGATAGGCTGGTGTTGAGAATTGAAACCAGGACATCTGCAAAAGCAGCAAATACTCTTAACCACTGAGCCATCTCTCTAACCCCAAGTATTTATTCCTATTATTCATTAACTATAATTAAAGTTAGTAATTGTTGCATAATTAGAAGTTGCCAGGCATTCTTTTGGGAAATTAAGACACATTTTGTATGATTATTCAAAGCAGCCATCACTATTCTCACTAAGGAAGCAGCCAACAGTCCAGCAATATTAAATAAATATCAACTTCTACAATGAGAAAAACTTCACATTTTATCATGTTAAAATGGGCCTCACATATAGAATTCAATTTTTCTTTGACCTACCTAAAAATACGTTGCAGATGGTTAGAAAATGGAGTTGTAACTATCCAAGGGCAAATGCAATTAACATTCACCATTTCCCAGTTCTTGCACCTAGAGGCCAAACTACAGGAATGGAGACTCTAACTGGAAACTAAATTTAGAATCCAGAAAGTAAATGTTTTAGCAAACCTGGACCAATTTAGGAATCTTATCAATATTCATATTTTTGGCATTTGGGTGAGCCACAGCTTGACTAGGATTTTTTCCTCTCAAAAATAATCTTAGCATATCACCTAATGGGAAAATATGAATTAGTGACACTGTATGATTTGTTTAAACAAGGCAGGACTGGCATCTACTCCATATGTGGATACTAAATTTAGATCAGTAACTGAGAGCTGTAGCAGCTGGGATGTAGGAAAAAACTAAGCAAGAAAAGAAGATTAAAAACACGTTAAAAATTAAAAAAACAACAACAACAAAGAAACAATAAAACATAAACTTTTTTCCAAGCAAGAATGCAAGTTGTCACCCCACTATATCAAAAACAATCAACATGTAAGTACTATCTTTTTCACTTATTACCTTCAGTATTGTAGGATTAAGCACTAAATAAATTGCTTAATTTTTACAGAACATTATCTCTGGGCACCTAGGTGTCACATGGAAACCACAGCAGAAATATATCTCTTCTGCCCTTCCATATTACCATGTATAGTGATTACAGAAAACACCAAAGATAGTGTTTAGAGAGACTATAGCATTAACTTTTTTTTTGTTATATCAGTAAACACAATCACAAGTTGAAAAACGAAATCAGTCTCAACTTTTTAAAAAGCTGACCTTTAAAAAATTGCTCTCCTCCTTCTTGGTTAGGAAAATTTGTTTCAATCTAAATTCCCAGTTTCACTATTAAATACATTGAAGGCCTCCAATCTTAGCACCCTACAAAACTACAGCACTTCCTGCTGCAAGATACAAATGAGTTTTAAGACAAACCCGTTTCTGTACTGCAGACCTATAATCTAGTCCCAAATACAAGTTTTTGGTGTGCAAAGTTTGGAGGATATATTTGTCTGGTACAAATTCCATCTTTATATCAACCACTCAAAAGTGAAACTGTCTTATAAATGTAAGCCTTTGTATTTCAACAAATTAGTTCATCCTGGTATGAGTGCCCATTTTAGACGTTTTGGTTATACCTGAAGTAATTACTGCAATTAGATTGAAGTCATCCTATGCTCTCTGATGGCTTCACACAGTGTTGGTTTCAAGCACTAAAGAGAATTGCCTTGGATCTTCAACAAATAGTCAACTACTAATTCTTCAGCCTCCTTAGTGCTTTTGACCTGGTCAATATTACAGTCTGAATGAATGCACCAAACCGATATCAAAGAGAAGCAATGGTCTTTGCCACTTCCATCCATGAATTATACAGTCCCTTCCTTTGGAGAAATATTTTATATTAAAATATCAAATAGATGATGTTGGACTTCAGGTAAAAAAGAACCAAGAATCCATGTGATTCATTTTACAAACTACAGGCATTTAAATGTAAAAAAAAAAATCAAAACTTTACATCTTAATAGTCGTCTTGTTGTCTTACTAATCCTCAATTGAGAAACCAAAGCAAGCACTGCTCACATTTTTCTGATCTTTGTTAAAACCAAAACACAAAGGAATAAACCAAAACAAGCCATTTTTTCCTAAATTGAAAGACAAGCGATCTTTCCTAATCCCTGCCTCATTGACGTTTTCATTGATAGTCAATTATGTCTATAGATGACTATAATAATATCACTGTAAAAATATTGCTGATTTTATAATGCGTGTGTGTGTGTGTGTGTGTGTGTGTGTGTGTGTAAGAGAGAGAGACAGACAGATAGAGAGACAGACACAGAGAGACAGAGAGACACAGAAAACAGAGACTGAGACAGAGAGAGAGAGTATTATATGGTGAAACAGGAATTCAGAGATGGGTCTAAAATAAGCTACTTCCTTTCTAAGGCGTGCTTCTACTGTCCCAATGGGCTAATAACCCTCTCTTTTTAGATTCCACCTCTTACAGTTTTCATCATCTTTAACACTGTTGCACAAAAGACCAAGCTTCTAAATCTTGTTTTTGTTTGTTTGATTTTGGTTTTTAAAGATGTACTTAAACAATATCCATAGCATACCCTAGAGCAGTGGTTCTCAACCTTCCTAATGTTGTGACCCTTTATTACAGTGCCTCATGTTGTGGTGACATTCAACCAGAAAAGTATTTCATTGCTATTGTATAGCTGTAATTTTTCTACTATTACGAATTGTAATGTAAATATCTGATATGTAGGATATGTGACCCCATTGGGGTTGTGACCAACAGGTTGAGAACCAGTGCCTTAGAGACACTTATCAGAAGGATTCAACAAACATGATTGCCACAAAATAACCTACATCCTGGCATCTTCTTCTGTATTGAGATAGAAACGGATAGTGGAACTTACAATATGCTTTTTTTGCAGCACAATGTGCTTTTCTACATAGTTGAATTTTGTACTGTGGTTCACTGTCTTGGGATCACCAATAAAATACATATTCCTAGTTCCAATCTATTGTTCAGTTAAATAAGCCTCTTGGGAAAGGATACAGAATTCCAAGAATGTATCATTTTAATTGGTCTCCAAGGGACTACAATCCACACCTAAGGTTCCTTGACTACTTGTTTTCTTTCTTTCTTTTTTTTTTTTAATAATTCTTCTTTCTCCCATAAACCCATATATCCCCTTCACATTTGCAATACTTTGATAGCTCCTTTTTTTAAATTTCTTAGGAATGTCTTTATGTCATCCTGGGTAAGAAGAGAAGTGATGTTTCAACGGAAGGGAGCTATAACATTTTAGTTTCAAAACAAACTCAAAGCATTAGTCCATAATGCCACAATTTCCCACAGTACCAGTTAGAGATAATTGGTTAAAGAGAGAGCTGAATTCTCTTCCTTACCATCTGACCAAGAAGAACAGGGTATATATTTTTTCTCATGGAGTATGAAGCTTGGTATAATTCATACATAATGAACTGCTTGAGTGGCATAGATGGGTGAAACATTTCAGCTTGCTGAATATCTCAAGAACTGAATGTGGAAATGACCCGAGCATAGAACTTAATAACTGTCCCATAGCTTCCCAATGACTTCTCAGTGGAAAACTACAGGAGAAAGCATAGAAAATATTTGGGTAGGCTATTAAAATAAGCCATAGATGATATATGTATTTAATCACAATTTTCTTTCTTTGTGGCATTTACCATATGTGTTGACACTACACTAACATTTAGACTTTATTATGCGAAACTCAAGCATTCTCTATTTTGAGGGGTTAGCTTTCTGCTAAGATCTGTGATAAGAGAGCTGGAAGTACTTCCAGTCTCAAATGGTACTCATGCTGCAGTGAAAGTTATTCTTACCTACCAAATCAGAATCCACAATGAGGCAGAGACCACAATAAAAACACAAGAATCAAATCACTGCTGCTAGCTGTGCTACTCCCTTCCAAACTCTTTTATTTACCCAAATGAACAACATATACGATTAGCATAAACATGTCTAAAAATAAGAGCTGATATACTAATTTCATTTTATTAACTGCTCCATTTCGGCGTTAACTTCATTTATAGTTCATATTCTTCAAAGTTTGCTGTTTACATGCTATAAACTTTTGGAGGAAGAAAGAAGAAAAGGATAAATAACCCATGTATACTATGGTGATATATTGGGTATCCTAATAAAATTTGCCAGAAGAACAGAGAAGAGAACAAATCATTAGATTAAACATAGAAGCCAGGCAGTGGTGGCACACACCTTTAATCCTAGCATTTGGGAGGCAGAGGTCCGTCTGCATCTCTGTGAGTTCAAAGCCACCCTGGATTACATGAGATGGACTCAGTCTAGGAGAGAAACAATGCCAGGCAGTGGTGGCACACACTTTTAATCCCAGTACTTGAGATCTCACACCTTTAATCCCAGTATTTGGGAAGCACAGAAGACATCAATCCCAGCACTAGGAAGGAAGTGATGCCTGGGCGAGAAAGGTATATAAGGCTTGAGAAGACAGGAACTAAAGGTTTTTCAGCTGAGGATGCCCTTTTGGCTAGAAGGCTGTTAAGGCTGAAGAGTCTTAGAGGTAAAACAGGGCAGTGGCTTGTTCCTTTCTCTCTCTGATCTTCAGGCAGATTTTATTAGGGTATACAATATGTCACCACAGTATTCCTTCTCTCTCTGTTTCTCTCTCTGTCTCTCTGTCTCACTGTCTCTCTGTCTCTCTCTGTGTGTGTGTATGTGTAAAATAAAAAGGCTTAGTTACAAAGTATCTTCTGCATCATAAAATGTTTAAAGTTAATAAAGCTAAACAAAGCATATAGTGCAGTCCATTCCCTTAGCCTTTTCCCTTTACTGTAGATCTTTCACATTTCTGCTCACACTAGACAACTTCCTTAATCAAAGAAGCTATTGCAGGAGCAGGGAAGTAGTTCATGTGGTTTCTGTGGAAAGTTGTAAGTGTGTTTCATAGACAGTTAATCCTTTGGGTAGACCAAAAACAAAACAAAACAAAACAAACAAACAAAAATCCCCAAGAAAATAATACTAGTCATTACATTTATGATTATTCAATTCCACCTATTATTTATTATTTGACAAGAACATGTGTTTACTAAATAGTGAAAGAGAAGTCACTATCCAGTTGTCAAACCTAGTTTACTTTTTGGAAACATAAGTAAATGTATAAGTCTGAGCTAGGCTGCTAAGCTATATGTTTCCAAAATGTATAAGTTTCAATACTAGCAACATGATAATGTATTTCTTTTAAAAATAGAATTGCATTTTAATTGTGTGTATGACAATTAATTACACTGAACTGACAAACTAAGTTTCAGCTGACCTAGGATGCTGGTCCATGAGCTAGTGTTTACAGAGCAAAGTATGAACAAAGCTGCATATGGTTTTGACTAAGTCACTGATAGTAAACTTTATGTAGAAGTCAGACAGTATAACAACCTGGGAAGTACAAAATTGATGCCTGCAGTTGGAGGTGCCAAGAGTTTTTCAAAGAAGATTTGATGACAAATGGAAAATTCAAGAAGAGTTTCCTGGAATTGTGTTTAAGTTTAGAAAGCAAAAACTAATAATGCTGTTGCCTCTCCACCAGAGAGAGCTTGACAGATAGAGATAGCACATGGAATCTCAGTCATAGGTTAGTACCAGACACACAGAGTTGAACAAAAGTGAATGAACTCCTGTTTTAAAGAAATCTTACCAATAACATGATATTTTTCCCTTTGGTGATTCTGGGAATTGAACCCAAGGTTTTGCACCTGCTCGACCAACAGTACTAGTGGGCTGTAGAGTCAGCCCTCAATCTAGCAATATGATTTATGTAACATGTTCTTTATTATTTAATCCAATTACCAAAAGATGGCCTGTATTCATTTAGCAGAGGCTTTATTTTGACTTGAGGCCCCAGAGAGCTGAATTATAAGTTTCATTTTTATGATAAATTTTTACTTGAAAAATGTACTCTTAAGTTTCATCAGTAGCCTTAAAGGCAAGTGGCTTTTTTCCCCCTAAAGGGAAAAATGTCAGCCTGTCATTTTTCCAGTTATATTTCTGCCTTCTACCTTTTGACATCTGTATCCAGGCATGACATGCTTCTTTATCATCATCTTAAATTAAAGCGACACATACGGCCAATGATTTTTATTGCTTAAGAGTATAGACCAGGAAATAACTCTTAAATAAGGTAATTCTCAGAAAAAGATGTGGCTATTCATTATGAGATGTGCTATAAGAATAAAAACCATGGCTGGTTCCATTTACACACACAATTAAATATGTATGTATTAAATAAATTAAATATATACTATATATTATACACATAACATATATGCACTATTTAATGAATAATTTGTTTAAATATAAGATATAAACTGGTAAGTAAAACATAAAGGTTCCTCTTGCTATGGGATCCTATGTGATATTTCATTATGTAATGTTTAAATAAGACTGTAATGTATAAATAACGCTGAACACTTCTTCCAATATTTAATGTTTATGTTGAAAATTTGAGAATTGTTTTCCTATGGCATTTTGGTCCTGTCACATCTACTGTGCAGCAGCATACCAGACCAGACATTCTTACTCCTGTTTAAGTCAAATACAGAGTACTGACAGATGTCCTGCTCTGTGTCAACCTGTCTTTCCTACTTTGGTGCCTCTTAGTTACAACTCCAAACTTCTATGAATTACGTGTTTAAATTCCACACAAGTGAGTTCATGTGGTACTCATATTTCTATACCTGGCTTGTTGCATTTAACTTGATTTTGAACTCCATCCATATTTTTCCAAAGAGCAAGATTTCACATATCTAAGCTATACATCATTTTATATAGATTCTATATTGAAAAGATACTAAACTGGGTTAAATAAAATAGACTATTAAAAATAATTTCGCCTTTTCTATTTTGCCTGATGTTGTTAGTAACATTTTAAATTGCTTATGAGGTTGACAAGATATTTCTATTGGATGCACACATGTGAGGGAACCCTGAGCATGGCTCTGTGTAGACAAACATATAGATTCAAGACAGTCAGTAAAAATTTTTGAGTGTAAGATGTCCTCCACAGGCTCATGTGTTTGAGCACTGCGTCCCTAGCTAGTGGTGCTGTTTTGGAGGTTTGTGAGATCTTTGGAATACAGAGCTGTGCTGGCAATAGTGCACCACGAGGGCAGGGCTGCGAAGGTTAAACCCATGCCTATTCTAGAGCTGGCTTCCTCTCTGCTGTTACATAAGGGATCCTTACCATACATGCCCATGCCTATGGATACTGTCATGCTTTCTCTGCTTTGATGGACTACAACCTTCTAAGATTAAAAGTCAAAATAATCTCATCTCCACCTCTGCTTCTTCTGCTATTTTGCTTTTGGTTACTTTGTCTCAATGACAAAGAAAGTAATACAGTTTTGTACATAGATTTTTAAGTATAAGGGAGGCTATCCTAGTAATACTAATAAATAGTGAATAGGAATTTTTGAGAACCATAATAACTCAATCACATTGATATTAAAAATGAAAGATCAGCCAAGTAAAATAGTATTTCAAAAGTTGCATAGCTTGTCTGTGGTGAAATCAGGATTTATAGTTACTTGTACAAGTCATCATCTTGGTTTATCAAGATATCAATCAAAGCCTGGTTCTGGTCTATTACTGTACAATGCTATGTGCTCAATGGTACCATTTTCTACATCTACTATGGTCACTCTAGCTATTATATTCTATCCTTTTATATACATTTCTAGTTGGTGTCAATGTTGTCATCAATGTAAGGATTCAAAGTATATTCTTTGTGGGAGATATATTAATTCTGTCTCACCCACGTTGTGAAAAAAGACTACATAGTACTTCTTTTACATTCACAATGAAAGGTAGTACAATAAATAAGATTAACATATGCATTAAACAGAAGCACCAAAGGGGAGTAGGGTCATAGGCAGGATGATTGTGAGCCACATAAAACCAGGATACAACTTGCATTAAAATTTCTTTGTGCTTGAAATAAGTGTCCCCATCTCTTTATGTAGCATACAACCTGGATGTGGTCCCATTTCTGATTAGCAAGAAACCAAATGCAAGATCTGCATGGCTGAAGATTTTTGGATGCAACTCACAGATAATTACACTTTGAAACTCTTGTGAGAAATTTACAATGTAGGTATAAAAATATTTTTATCCCTCTTTTTATTTTTGTCCAAACATACTGCCCGGACTGTAATTGAGCTGCACTACTGATAAAAGGCATACTAAATCTACAAAATAGGTTTGTTTTAATGAAAAGAAAATGCCTGAAACATCACATTTCTTCCTTTCCAAAATAACATGGTTTTTTTGAATAACAATGTGGCTACTTTTCTGTACTAAAGCCAAAATCACCACTAATCATAAAAGTGTCACTTTTATCATCTTCTCCAACTGGCTTGTCATTCTTTCATCCTAAATCTAAGCATACCAATTTGTGCTTCCATTGTAATAACTGATGAGCCCCCACTGGCTTTCTGCTGGGCATGGTGCTAGTTTCTATAGTATGAGGTACCTTCTAAACTATATTCCAGCCCAAACCTGCAGTCATCAAAAAGACAGATTAAATCAAGCATGTTAACGGGAGGCAAGTCCACATCTTTGAGTTTTTGGTTTTTTTTTTTTTTTTTGTAAGATAAGTCTAGTATGTTGTATGTCTCTTTGAAACACAGAGAGATGATATCATAGTTAGAATACTGGGACATTCTGCAGGAAATAATCATTTGTTGAAAGGGATATCCATTATCATTATCATCCTCCTCCTCATTATTATTATGTGTATATTTATGTACATGTTTGCATGTGTGTGTATGTGGGGGCAATGGAGTCCAGAAGTTGACAAACTCTCAATTGCACTCCACTTCGCACGCACGCACGCACAAGCAAACAAACACTGATATGGTCTTTCAATAACTCTGGAGTTCACCACTTTTGGCATATTGGCTGGCCATTGAGCTCCAGAGATCATTATGTGCTGGAAGTTCAAATGCAAGCATTCATCCTTGTGTGGGCACTTTATCGAATGGGTGGTCTCCTTAGCCCCAGGGGCTGACTTTTGTATGCTATGGTCTTGTGCAGCAGATCTGGACTCTACTCACTAGACTCCAACAAAAATATGTTCAAGCTGTTTTGAGAATGTCCTGGAACTGGAGAAGGAAGGCCCATGCTTTCTTTGGGAATCACAGCATTAGCAAACAAAGTTTGCCTATATGATTGTTGAGTTAGACTCTTACCTCCTTAACATTGTAGCTATGTGATATTAAACAACTTAATCTCAGAATGTCTTCATTTGCTAAAGAGTAAACTGGGGACACTTCAAAGTATATGTAATGACAAAATAGATTAGCCAATATGGAAAGCATCAGGAGAGAAGATGGCATAGAATGAACAATATCACAATATACCTACTACTTATATTATTTCAAAGTAGAAATAAAAAATTTAATATTTTGCCTTTATTCCCTATAATACAGTATGTTGTTGCAAATCTAATAGCCTGAGCTTTAGTTTTCTCATTGATAAAGAGATGTCAGTGAATCTGGGTGGTGGTGGCGGCAAAGGTAGGCAGACATATAAATTTGAGGCCAACCTGGTCTATAGAGCAAGGACAACCAAAGCTACACAGAGATACCTATCTAACAAAACTGAGAGAAAGAGAGACAGAGAGGGAGAGACAGAGACAGAGACACAGAGAGAGACTACAGTGAATGTTTGCCAGTGATTCAGCATAATACCATGGTTAAGAACTTATGCTCCCATTACCTTATGTTCTCATCCCCCATCCCTGACCCTATTGCCCACCTCACTCCAGTTTATTCATGGAGATCTCACCTATTTCCCCTTCCCAGGGTGATCCATACATCCCTCTTGGATCTTCCTTGTTAGCTAGCTTCTCTGGATCCTTGGGTTGTAGTCTAGTTATCTTTTGCTTTACATCTAATATCCACTTATGAGTGAGTACATATTATGTTTGTCCTTCTGAGCCTGGGTTATCTCACTCAGGATGGTATTTTCTAGTTCCATCCATTTGCCTGCAAATTTCATGATGTCATTTTTTTTTTTTTTTTTTTTTTTACAACTGAGTAGTACTCTGTACATTTTCTTTATCCATTTTTTTTTGGTTGAGGGGAATCTAGGTTGTTTCCAGGTTCTGGCTCTTACAAATAATGCTACTATGAACATAGTTGAGCAAGTGTCCTTGGGGTATGATTGAGCATTCCTTGGGTATATGCCCAAGACTGGTATAATTAGGTCTTGAGGTAGATTGATGGGATGGTTGAACTGCAGCCGGGATGGAGTGGGAGAACAATGAAAGATATACCTTGATAGAGGAAGACATCATGGGGATAGGGAGAAACCAGGTGCTAGGGAAGTTCCCAGGAATCCACAAATGACCCCAGCTTAGACTACTAGCAATAGTGGAGAAAGTGCCTGAGATGGCTTACCCTGGTAATCAGATCGGTGAATACTCTGTCATCATAGAGCCTTCATCCAGTAACTGATGGAAACAGATGCAGAGATCCACAGACAAGCACTAGACTGAGTTCCAGGGGTCCAGTGGAAGACAGGGAAGAGGGATTCTATGAACAAGGGGCATCAAGATCATGATGGAGAATCCTACAAAGATAACCAAACCAAGCTAGTGGGAACTCATGAAATTTAGACCAACAGCTGTGGAGCCTCTATGGGACTGGACTAGGCCCTCTGCATAAGCGAGACAGTTGTGTAGCTTGGTCTGTTTAAGAGGCCCCTGGCAGCAGGAATATGATCTATCCCTGGTACATGACCTGGCTTTTTGGAGCCCATTACTTATGGTGGGACACCTTGCACAGCTGTGATGCAGGGGGAGGGGCTTGGACGTGTCTAAACTGAATGTAATAGGCTCTGCTGATTCCCCATGGCTTTATCTTTTTGGAAGAGAGACTGGGGTGGTATGGGGGGAGGCTGGGGGCATGGGAGGAGGGAAGAGAGGAGGATATATGGTTGGTGTGTAAAATGAATAAAAAATTTCTTAATAAAGAAAAAAAGGATCTTAGGCTCTTGAATCAGCCCACCTGGGTTGATGTTCTAGAACAAATTACTAGCTCTTTGGTCTTGAAGAAATCAATGATCTTACCTAAACTTTGTGGTCAAAGTTTACAGAGCATGAACAATAAAACCTAAACCACACAGAGTTATTAAGCAAATTAACTGAGGTGAGTGAGGTAAGTTAACTGATAATAGTGTAATTTACAATTTATGACAGTTTTCCTTTTACTATTATTTTATATCACATACATACATATACACTTTGTAAAAGGAAGGGTGATTGGTCATTTACTAATGGAGAACACAGACAAGGAAATAACATCTTGCAATTATAAAGCATATGTCATTTATGTTGTTCATAATGATTACTTTAATCTAGTCTCTCAGTCTCCTCTGAATGTGACTGTAGTGGACTACTAGACTTTCATAAGACTGTATATATAAACTCAACTCATCACTCTCTATCCAGTATGGGTTTACCAGCCCAGACAAAGTTTTTTTCCTGGTTGCAGCTATTAGGAGATAGAGTTCTCTGATTTAAATCTATCTGTCTCTTGAACAGGAAGCAGCAAGAACAGCTTTCTTCCTTCCTTTCATATACAGTTGCATTTCCCATCTCTATTCCAGTGTCAGACACACATTAGGGACTTCGGACACAAAACCTAATTGTTTCAGAGCAATGTTGTGACACTGAGGAAATCTCCAGTAAAATGCCCAAATATTAGTAACTATCTCATCTGTAGGAAGAGTTTTCCTTTAACATCTTAGGGAAAACACTGTTTACTTATAGTTAAATCAGTCTACTTAGAATTACTATATATTGCTTTCTTACTTAAGTTAAGCAAAATTATCGTGCCCACTTCTGTACTTTTCAAGAGCATAAAAAACAAAATAGGATTATGTAGCCTTGGACATCAGAGGAGAAATATTAAGAGAAGCCTCAGGATCTGCCTCTGCCTTCTTGCTATGTGAGCCTATGAGAATTTTCAGTTAAAGCCACACTCCAGAATCTCCTACTGGTATCGAGTTTTCATGGAACTAGGAATTAGTCATGAAACAAATGTCCAAAAGGTGCAGAACATGCACATGTATCTCTCTTATCTTGACAGGAGATGTTCAAAATAGAAACAGTCAAAAACATGTCAGAAAATTACTTTTTGAACACAGACAATTAAAAGACTTTAAAAACAATGGTGTTCAGAGTTACCATTGAACTGGGAATGCCACTAAAGAACATTTTGAATGAATCTGTGCATATATACACAAAAGATAATCCAGAAGACATCTATAGTGAGACTGACATAGAATTAAAAAGGATCTTTAAGTCTATCTCTACCTCAACAGATGTGTGACTGTAAGTCAACCTAGACAGGAATGACCTCATGGGTTTCAGCTCATGCATCACCTCTGACCCCAAACAATAGCCCTCCTGGGTACTTCTGACTTTAGGGTGAGAAGAGGACAAGCAAGCTCTCTATTTGCTAGGCTTGCCTCAGAAAGGGAAGGAAATTCAGAGAAATCAAATCAAATCATCTCTTTATAGCCACTGATTGGCCCAGAAACTCTTTGTTTTGGGGACTGTATAGCCTGAGAGGACAGGAGCCCAACTGGCTTTGCAGTAGCTAGAGTGGTTTACTAGATGCCTTAAATATACTTCAGAGCTCTGAGCTATTTTGAGGACCATATCTAGAAGGAACTGTCTTCCCTCTTTTTATCACCTGACCAGCAGTACAATAAAGGAATTCAAAGACCAGTGAGAAAAGGCTGGTTTGCTGGATCAGCAGGAGAGTTAAGCACTGAGCAAAAGTTATCATTTGACTTGATACATCTTAGGGTAAGATGTTTATGATCTATTTTGCTTTGCAAATGGAATAAAGTGGAGTTATAAATCATGAAAGGTAGAGATAGCTATCCGTGTTTCTTTTACCTGTTCAATTTTCCGTTTTTCCTGTTCTTTAAATCTTTTCCTCGGTTACTCTGTAGTGTATGTTTTAATCCAGATAATTAAAAGACAATGTTTACTACAAAAAAATAATACAACTCAAAGTTAGGAAGTGGGGAAAAAGTTAAAAAGCATAATACATTCAAATCTTTCAAAGACCAATCCCCATCTTTAACTATTCTAAGGGAAATGTGAACATCACTTATATATCAATGTCATTTAGGAATCTGCTGAGAATGCAAGCCACTTGCCTCAGGTAGTAAATACATGTAATTTTCAAAAGTACATGGGATTCACTTATCAGATTTTAAATTTATAGGGAAAGCCTGATACTGACACTTTTTGGCTTCAGCTAAAAAACAATGCTAGGTTCGTATATATACAAACACACACACACACACACACACACACACACACACACACACGTTTATGAGTGTGATACATAAAGAGTATGACATTATGCATACCAGGTTAAAAAAAAAAGAATCATACAGCTTAATGCAGATAAGAAAGGACAAATACTGCATAAGGCACTAGCAGGAAAGAGTATGTTTGTGAACACTGGGTAAAAAAGTCAATATTCTGCATTATAGTCATCAAGATAAAAATCTATTGCCACTGCTGTTACTTCATTTGCATTTTTATCCTATCATGAAATCCATTTAAAAGGAAGCCAAGAAGACTCTCTACCCATATAAAATAATCTTAATAAAACAAGACAACCATTTGGCTTCTTTGACATTAATGAAATGAAATCATAAACATGCATGGGTACTGCCTAGGTGGAAAAGATAGCCATTCCTGAAAATCTTACTAATAGGTGGCATCTTTTCTCAAGCATTTATATCTCCAAATAATCATTAAAATTATATCTAGAAGGAATATATGTAAAATGCATCATTAATATCTTTAGACAATGCCGACATAAAAATAATTTAAATATACTTGTTAACAAAGAATTTCAGTTCTAACATAAACTATTGAAGAAGCTTTACTTGACTTACATAACCATTTTATATAGGGAAGATATGTTTATTAGAGTTTGATAAAGCTCATTTCATTTTAAAAATATTCATTTCACTATGATAATATCAGTACAAAAATGGACATGAGAATATACTATGTTATTATAGGTTAACATTAAGTTATGATGATATAAAAATATACTCATGGACCAATGCCTATTTCACGTAATCCATAATAGCAGGTGAGATTAAAATGTCATCAGTAGCTATTAATGTAGGTACATCTGTAAGATAATAAATTATACTGAACAAGATTCTATATAATCTAATATTCAAACTGAGGCTAATGAGGAATCGCCATAGTTTCAAAGGCTGTAGCTGAACTTGAAGAGAACATCTCAATCCCTTTACTTCATATCCAGGCAAACAAAGGCTTGAGTCTACTCCAAAACATTTGTTACTCAAAAAGCAGCAGGTGGGAGGTTTTGCTATGAGCAGAAACTATTCAAAAGCACTTATAAGTGAAGCTTAAAATGGCCAAAATTTCTCCCAGCTGTTGGTTCAAAGCATAAAGCCTAAGTGTGGCCACAGGGCAGCTGTTTGTATTTTCCCAAAGGGGAAAGAAAGTTAATAGACTGAACAGAGGAAATATGAAATCTAAATGTATCTTGATAGAATGGCATGGATCTAAAATGTATCCAGTGAATTCCACAGGTGCTTGGAACATTCTACATGTAGGCAAAGAAAACCAGGTGTTTAAGCTCAATGCTGCAAAGGGGAGCTATGATAATATAGCAAGTAGAGCATCAGTTCTCAATCTGTGGGTCACAACCCTTTTGGGGGTTGCATATCAAATATTCAGAATATTTATATTATGATTGATCACAGTAGCAAAATTTATAATTATGAGATAGCAATGAAACGATTTTGTGGTTGGGGGTCACTACAACATTAGGAGCTGTATCAAAGGGTCGCTGCATTAAGAAAGTTGAGTAGCTCTGAGGTAGAAGGATCTGGGTGTTTTAGTCTACTACAAATTCAGTTCTAACCTTTTCGTTATGCACCTGCTATAGAGGTAAAATTGAGCTGTGGAGAAATATATGAGAGGGCACATAAGAGCTATTAGAACACATCTGGAGCATGCCTCTGGTGATAGTCACAACTTTTTCAGAACAAGTTCATAAGAAAACAATTATGCATTTTTTTACAGCACAGAATTCTAAACTTACATGTGTAATTTAACTGCATTTTATATCTTAATGACTATAGGGATTACTGCAGTACTGCTCCAGAAAATGAAGTTTATTTTTTTGTTCATTTTCTTTGTAGGATATCATTTTTTTATTTAAAAAATAAACATATTTAAATACTTTTCTAATGTACATAAATTATCAGTTATAGTATAGCAATGTCAATGCTGGCTTAACTTATTTATGAGATATTTTGTAAAATACTGCATTTTAAGTTTATAGAGGATAATTGACCAGTGTCTATACAGGTAAGACTGACAAAGATAGCTATATGTACTGTGTCTGAAGTGCACAAGGAAGAAAGGTTCCAGTGCAAACTCTGAAACTTGGCTGCACAGGTTTGAATCCCAGCATCATTAGTGTACAACTCAATACAAGGGACTCAAATCTCTTGTGGTAATTTGAATGTAAATGGCCCCACTAATCTCATAGGGAGTGTGTAGTGGTAGCTGTTCCAGCTTTGACCTTGAAATACTGCCCGTAGTGTGGCAGCAAGTAAGTGCCACACATGCCTATGACCTGCCCCTGGAGTGTGGCCAAGAGGAGACCCCTTCAGACCCGAGATGCGTACATGTTCTCTCTCTTAGCTCCTCATGGTTCTGGAGGTTGGATTTGCAGACCAAGTCAGAGTTTCCCAGAGAACTACGCTGGACTGTACCTCATCTCTCCCGGATCCTACAATCAACCCCTTATTGGTTGTTAGTTACCCCTGAAATAAAACTCTTTCAATGACCAGATAAACTACATGGAATTGCCTCATTAATTATAGCGATAGGAGTGTCACTGCTAGGAGGTGTGGCTTTGTTGGAGTGGGTATGGCCTTGTTGGAAGAAGTGTATCAGATTTCCTCTGCTCAGGATACCATCCAGTATCTCAGTCGACTTCCTGTTGCCAGCAAGATATAGAACTCTCAGCTACTATTCTAGCACTATGTGTGCCTGCACACCACCATGCCATGCTCCCTACCATGATGATGATGGACTCAACCTCAGAAACTGTAAGTGAGCCAGCCCGATTAAATGTGTTCATTTATAAGAGTTGTCTTGGTCATGGTGTCTCTTCACAGCAATAAAAACCCTAAGACACCTCTGAATAAGCATGCCTCTTTGTAAGATAAGGACAGTAAAATATTTACTTCATAGGATTCTGATAATTTACAAAAGTCTTCTATATAAATCACTGACTCCATTAATTAGTACAAAATAAATACTCAAAAAATGTATTCAACAATATAGTAAAAATAAACAAACAGGAAGTTAGTTGCATGCCATGGTGACAACAGAGCTATTCACAATACCCCAAAGGTGTAGTCAGCCAAAAACATCCACACAGAAATGAACAGATAAACAGAATGTGGCATTTACACATGAAAGCATACAGTTGCATAATTATTGATATATAAAAAATAGAGTATTGAAGTTGAGGCAGGTGGGCTGTGATGAAAGGAAATAAGACTCATATGTAGGGGGAGTTGAACTATCTTCATCTGCTATTGGCTGTGCAGAGTTGGGCTTACCCAATACCTCTTTACCTCAATTCATGATATGTAAAATAGAGATGACAAAGGGCTATCTAACTAATCTAGTATGTCAATTAAACAGTGTAGATCGTGGGTGTGAGTACCACTCAGTGGTAAAGGACATGCCTGCCTTGTGTGGAATACAAGTTCCATAGGTAGCAGCATAGTCCCCCCCACACACATATGGACACACACACAGACACACACACAGACATACACACACACAGACACACAGACACTGTGGCTAGTAAAAATTCTTACCACCTAGGAGGTACTTAACAGACAAATATGCTTCAGGTTTAATAGGGGTGCTTAAGTTTGTTGGCAGCAGTAAATTTGCTGCCTTAATTTTAAATGCCCTTTTTTGTCCTGTCCCAGTTAAGTTGTTTGTGTGAAAAATGTGCAGTTGGGTTCCGCAGGATGCTGGGGATCAGTTCCCCTGTGGCTTTTCCTGTTTGGAAAACAGTGTCGGGCTTGCCTACAGATACAGAGTAACCATTCCTTGACTCCTGCTGTTAGAGGGGTATCTAAGCCCATGTTGGTACGAACAAAGAGAGCTGCTTCCCTGACGAACTGAAACTGTGTGTCTAGTGTGCTGTTTAACCTTGACGTCCCTCGCCAGATTTCGTGCTCCAGCTGCACAGGCAGCAGCAAAGTTGACTGACTTTGAGGAGACTAGAGGAAAGAAGAGGGACAAATTTTGAAGACATCAAAGCTAAGTGACTCTTAAAATGTACGTGTTAATTATTTTTCCATTTGTTTGAGTGTTTTGCCTGTCCATATGTAGAGCCAGGAGAGGGTGCCCATCTCTTGGACCTAGAGTTAAGGATGATTGTAAGCTACTATGTGGGTGCTGGGAATCAAACCCTAGTCCTCTGCAAGGAGAGCAATGGTGAATAACTACTTCATTAATCTCTTAACAGCTGAGCCATCTCTCTAAATGACTCTTAACTTAATAGTTAGCTCAATTAACCTTTGTACTATAAGCCTTTTTACAAAACTTGTTTCTCCTCATGGAAGCACAACACAGTAATGAAATCCCTTCCTCAAATGCTTTACAAGATCCACCTCGAGACAAAAAACACACGGACACCTCCCTAAACAATGTTCTGAAACAATGTATTTGATTTTCGACGCTTTCTTGGGGGTGGTTTTTTCTCCATCAATTATAAAGCAGGAAAAAAGTGGAAAGCCACACTGCAAGAACAGTTGAAAGTGATAACTGAAGCAATTCTGGTGGTGGAGATAAGGTATAGAAACAAAGATGCCTCCTATGAAGAGAAAACCTAATGCATAAGCAAGACCCACTTTCTCCCCTTAGTGCCTCTCTTCTCTGTGTTTTGTTTCTAATGCCTGAACCATTTATACTGTCCTCTCTGGGTAATGATCATTTGGAGGGCTGACATTCACCCAGAGTGGTTGTAACAGTTCATTAAACTTGTTGTTCCAGCTGTTAGAACAATCGATAACCTCAAATGAAGAGTAATGGTTATTATAAAGCCAAACACAGGTTGATGATCCTTCCTCACTGATATTAAATTTGCCTATCGCTTCCTGCATGTGTGTTCGCCACAGTCCTTGCTGCATTCTGCTATAGGCTTTTCCTGGAAACACTCACAAGTCCAGTCCTTCCTGCAGAGGAGTCTCACACATTTCCTTTCCTGAGCAATCCAGCAACAATGAGCTGCTTTCATGCCATATTTACTGGCTTTATTTTTGTCTCAAATGCCACTGACAGGTGAAATATTTCTGCATTTCAGTCATTTCACTATTGTTTTTTAGTTACTTGTAATCAAGGACACTTTCCTCTTTTCTCCCTCTACTTCCAAAAGGCACACCATGTCCCTTAATTACTCAACTCCTAGCCACATCTTAAAAGTAACAGCAGTAATCATGCATGATATAGCTGTTTGAAACCTGGGACTTATACAGGGACGCTTGGCTCAATCTGGGAGGAGGGGACTGGACCTGCCTGGACAGAGTCTATCAGGTCGATCTCAGTCCTCGGGGGTGGCCTTGATCTGGAGGTGGTGGGAATGGGGGGTGGGCTGGGGGAAGGGGAGGGGGGCAGGAAGGGGGAGAACAAGGGAATCTGTGGCTGTTATGTAGAACTGAATAGTATTGTAAAATAAAATTAAAAAAAAGTAACAGCAGTATTTTAATCTCATTGAACGATAAATACAACAAAGTTTTTTACAAAATTTACAAAAATGTTCAGCCAGTCAGATATATATTCAACCATTTAGTCATGAAATTTTTACTGGGTATTGAAAGCACATGAGGTGTTGCAGGGTAAAAGGTAAGATCATAAAGGGTCAAGAGAGCTAAATACCTAGAATTTGGATTCAGAAACACTTGTCTTGAAACATGGACATGATCTTGACATTGGAAAGCAAGGGAATTAAGATCTTTGAGATACAAGTTTCTTGCTTCCAATATAGGGCCAATTACATCTACATTCCCAGGATGTTATTGGGTTCTCAGCATATACGTAGCACATGCATATCACAGAAACCATTTCAATATTTTAGATATTTACCCCATCCTTGAAAGTGTGCTTCCCCTACCTCTAAATGAGTGGACTGTTTTCCTCTAAAATTTACTTAGATATTTGCTAATATAGTTTCCTATCATTTATTGGTTTCAAATCAATTCATCCTAATGTTTGAGCAATTTCTAAGGCCAACTCACAAGCTAGACATATCTATTTATTTTGTGTATTTTGAATAAAGTTTTGCTTGAAATCTGCAGGACACAGTTATAACTAGCTGTATTGCAAAGCCTCAAGGACCCATACCCACCCCTTAGATTTTAATTTTTTTCTTAGTATAATTAAAAGCACATGAATTTCACAGAATTCCTGAGACCTGCTTCTGCAAAGGCTAAGTGGCTGCTTATGCACTTCACTGACCTCATGTTGAAAATGGAAACTGTCTCACTCCTTCACTTATTTTTCGGAGATAGTTAATCTTCATTGTCCACCTGACTAGATTTAAAGCCACCAGGGAAACACACCTTTTGGAGTGTTTATGTGGGCATTTCCTAAAAGCTTTACCCTATGTCAGGAGAACCATTCTGAGTGTAGATAGCACCATGCCAGGGGCTGGAGTTCCAAACAGAATAACAAGAGAAAGCAGGAGGAAACCAGCCGAGTAGCTCTGCTTGTTCGTCTCTCTCTGCTTCCTGACTGAGGTGAAACTGTGAGCATCTCACACTTCCAGCACATCTTCCCTGCCTGTATAGTCTGGATCCCTTTGTTGGCTGTAATCTAGAATGAAGCATCTCTCCCTCCTTGCCCTTATTAGATCACATCAGCTAGAAAAGTAAGCAATGCCTCTTAGAATACACTGTATACACGTGCTGAGCTTCGCAAACACTATCTGCTAATAACAAGAATCTATCTTTACTTGTGGGATTTTTTTTCTCAATCTTTTAAAGTTTAGTAGCAAATGAATGAACATCTTTCTCCTAAAAATAATTTTAATGAGTGTTTATATTTGGAAATCACATGAAAGTTCACTATAGGTAACAAATTAAATAGAAAAGTTACAGATTTTTTATTCTATTATTGAGGATTCTGACTTGATTGGCTTCTATTTTTCTTGTTGACTTAATCATATAATTACAAACTAGTAGATTATTTTATGCAAGAAGATTGTTCCAGAAATTAGGTCACTGTCATTTATCATTAACATTTCTTTTCAAAACACATCAAATTGTACAATCTGTTAACACCAGCCTTGGTGTATATCATTTTATTTCACTCAGATGAACATTAGGAATAATTGCAAAGACCTAATCAGGAAAATAATTAAAAATCTATCACAGTGCACAGTTGTGAGTATCTGCAGTGATCAAGACCTGTACAGCAACACACAATAGTAATTTTTCAGAGCTTCTGGAGAAAGTAATAGGATTCTATGAGGTCATAGCTGTGTAGCAAGGCAGGGCTACATGTTGCCCTTGCTTTATAATGTTTTATACTTGTTTACCGTCTCATTTTTATGATATTATGAAGAAATTAGGCATTTGAGTAAGGATTGTTTCTTTACCTGTTGCCTTTCCTTCCAAACTCCAGCAAAGGGCATAAATAGAAATGACTGATTTTAAAGGGAGTGAAACCTATAATTAAAGGTAAATACTGATCTAATGAGAGACTAAAACTGCAGATGCACTTATATATCAGGAACCTAGCCCATGCTCTTCTTCAATGCTACAAACTAGGAAAAGAGAATAACAAGCAAGTGCTGTAATTACAGATGTACAATTGGTACTTTTTTAATTACTAGGCGCTAATCATGCCAGACAAGGTCCTTTCCCAAACAGAATCCCTCTCTAAATCCACCAGAAGGCACATAAGGACAGAGTTCTGACTGTTGAAGGTGGATTCATCCAGCCTGGCTAAATTCACATGATGATGCACAAAACAGGGAATACACTTGTGCCCCTGCAATAATTAACTTCATATATTGCTTGCACTTAAATAGTACCCTGGACTGTGCTTTCCTTGATTGGCTTACCTGTGCAGCAAAGAAAGATCAAGCTTTGGTTAGGCACAGGACAAGAAAAATAACTCCTCTAGATTAAACTGCCATAGGCTCCATACAGACAGTTTTGGTTCCAATTCCCATTTTGTCCACTTTCTATATAGTACTGATCTTCAAGTTAAAGCTAAATAGTGTATGTTCCCCTAGATCCTATAAATGCCTTGCAATTGTGGACATACTTTTATGGAGGCTACTATAATGTGAGAGTGTGAATAATGAAAATAATGTCAGTATAAACCAATAGATTCCCTCTTTTTTGTAAATATGCTCTTTGTAATATATCATTTGATTCCTGTCCTCAAGTTTTGTTTTTGGTTGTATGGAAAAGAGACAAATGGATGAAAATTTATAAAATCTCTAGCAACTCAGTGTCCTGATTCTAAAAGGAGGCAAACTGATTTTTCTATGAATTCCAAGACTATACTTTTCTGTAAAAGTATATTGCACATATAATCAGGGCATGATAGTGAAGAGACAATGACAATGGTATATCTCATCAGAAAATTAAATTTCAGAAATTATAAAGATCAATATCAAAATGATTATTTTAATGTAATTGTGAGGATAAAGGGACTTGTATGATCACACTTAACAATTATTAACATATTAGCCTTAATAAAAGTAGAAATGAGCAAACATGTCCTCAATGTTAGTTAATACATGCACGTAACAGATGTTAATATATATAAGAAGTCTCACATAAAATGATTTCAATCTTGTTTTTTGAAAGACACCTAGATAAAAATTGTTTTCAATGTACACGACATCTTATTCATTCTTATTTCAAACCATAATGAAAATAAAATGAAGCTTGCTGCCCTAGATTGTATAATCCTACAAAAGACATTAACAGAAGCTCTAAAAATCTAATTAAATTTTAGAGTGCTAGTAATGTCGCCATAAGGCTCATGTAAGCTATTATCTACATTAATAAAAATTAAATTCAGACTATCTGCATATCTGGGTAATAATATACCTGGTCTCAAAGTCATTCGTATTTCCTTACTTAAGAATCATGCTTCTCTAATCTCATAAATAAAATTTATTAACCATGAAGAAGAAAATGAAATCCTCTCATTCTTATCTGTATTCTTCCTTTAGGATAAAGAATGAGGATTCAGTCATGACTCATTCTGAAGAACAGTTTCCACTTTGCTTCATTCATCTCCATTTTCTTTTTATAATAAAAAAGATGCTACAGAGCTGCTGCTGCTGGTGTGTGTGTGTGTGTGTGTGTGTGTGTGTGTGTGTGTGTGTGTGTTGTGGGTTTCAGTTGTAAGTTCCTAGATGTATAATGATGAAAACCCAAGTTTAGACCTCAGCGCTCATGTAGAAAAGCTGAGGATGTCAGACTATCTGTAGCCTGAGCATTGGGAAGGGTGATGGAGACAGACAGATCCCCATAGCTCACTATACAGCAAGTCTAGTCAATTTTTTGAATTTCTGATTTAGTTAGAGACTCTGTTTCTAAATGTAATTTGGTAAGCAACTAAGAAAGAAACATGAAAACAATTTCTGGCCTCCAACCACATATGTGCACACCCACAGAAACATGTATATAATACCACACACACACATATACAGAGAGAGAGAGAGAGAGAGAGGGAGGGAGGGAGGCAGGGAGGGAGAGAGAGAGAGAGAGAGAAACAGGGTAGAATGGATTCATTGATTTTTTAAAAATTAATTTACTCTTTGACAAGTGCATACCCATACATATACACATATGTATAAAATACACATATATTCATTCTGATGACTCTTGTCTTCTCTTACTGTCTCCTATATACCTCTGTCAAATTCAATCATTGTTTGCTATAAGTCTCTTTCTCACATTAATGTCTCTTTATTTTGTTTTGGGACTATCTGCTGTAGCCTGCTGTGGGATGTTCTGTATGGCAAATGTGCTACTCTGATTGGTTAGTAAATAAAACATTGATTGGCCAGTAGTCAGGCAGGAGGAAATATAGGCAGGAAAAGGAGGAGACGAATGCTGGGAAGTGGAAGGCTGAGTCAGAGAAACTGCCAGCCGCCACCATGACAAGCTACATGTGAAGATGCCAGTAAGCCACGAGCCACGTGGCAAGGTATAGATTTATAGAAATGGGTTAATTTAAGATATAAGAACAGTTAGCAAGAAGCCTGCCACGGCCATACAGTTTGTAAGCAATATAAGTTTCTGTGTTTACTTGGTTGCGTCTGAGCGGCTGTGGGACTGGCGGGTGACAAAGATTTGTCCTGACTGTGGGCCAGGCAGGAAAACTCTAGCTACAGTAGCCTTTGGAGCATTTTGGCTCCACATGGTGAAAACAGAAGACAGTATGGACTTACATAGCTTTTAGCTCTTTCTGTCTCTGTACTTCTTTGCCAGTATCTAGTTGAATTGCATAAAGCTGCTTCTTCCTGGGGACCACATATCTTCAACTCAAAGCAGTGGGTATTTGTTTCCAGTAAAATCCACTGGCTCTGTTTCAGCAGGAAGCCTACTTTTGAAAATAATCTAATCTCATTCATAAAACTTAGAATGCCATTTGGCTCACCAGTCCCATTTTTCTGGTGGCAAGACAAGACTGGAGGTAGAATGTCAGTGAACAGCTTGCACACTACAAAGAATCCCAAGGCTAAATGACCATATTCAATCTTTTACTACATTCAAAGCATAAAACACTTCTCAGTTTCTCTCTTCTAGTTCTCATATTCCTACTGACTAATATCTTGAAAGATAAAGGCATTACACAAAAAGAGACTCACAGTAGTGATGTCTGAAAACAAGTTCACTTTCTCCAACTCATTCTCCAGCAACTCCAGTGGGCCTTTCTTCTGTTCCTATACCTGTCCTAGGCACCATTATATATCATGGTCTGTCCTTATGGTAGAACATTTATCTGAGATTTCAGCTCCCAGTTCTTCTCTATTTCCCTCATTTCTAAATTCTTATCAGTAGGTTTACTCCCTACTCACTTCTTCCTAGAGATTCATCTATTTCTTACACATTTAACACAAAACATCATGACATAGGCAAAATATATATTTAAAGTAGTATACATTTTTAGTATATTTCTTTGAGTTTGAACATAGGCATACATTTGTGGAAGTACCACCAACACTAAATATAAAAGATATGCATATCACTTCCAAAAGTTTCCTTTAGCCTCTATTTATTTCCCTAACAACATTTAGCGTGATTTGTGCCTTCTTAATAACATTTTCCTGTATAGCATAATAATGTAGCAGATTTCCAGAAAATTTTTTATCATGAATGGCTGAAAACCTATATCAATTGACCAACAATTTCATATTATCTACCCCTTCAATTCCTGGAAACTGCTATTATATTTTTAGGTCCTGTGAATTTGACTATTTTGAATGTCTTAGACAGAAAAAAATATATAGTATTTGCCTAATCTTGTCTCTCTTATTGCATTCAGTATAATGACCATAGGATTACCCATACAGTCTTAAATTACAGAATGTTCTTTTTAAGGCTAAATGATACTTTATTTTTAAAATATACCAGCAACTTATGAGTAGAACAAACACATGATCCAAAACTCTACTTCTGAATGTATGTTCTAAAGAATTGAAGGTAGAATCCAGGAGATATAACTATCTCCATGTTTATTGTAATACAGTCCAGAGTAGGTTGTTTCCAAATGTCCATCAACGGAGGATATATCTATTCCTTATTAATGAAACTACATTTCCAATAACAATTCTGAAATAGCATAGCTTTCCCTGATTATATCTCCCTCTTTGAGCTGACACATTCTAAACACCATGCTATTGTGGAAAAATACTCAAAATTCTAGGTTTTCTTTACCTCCAAGCATCTTTCTTTCTTAATTGGAAAGTGAAACAGTAACATGTGCTTTACCAAATCTGTGAACTTTTGTTTGAAAGTGAAAATTAGCATGCTTAAAAAAAGCAACACAGGTTAGAAACTTAAAGACATAAAGTCAGTACCACATGCTTTAATAATTGATGATAAAATAGCACCTCATATTATATGCATTCTGTAATTCACACAGTGGATTTCTATACATTCCCACCTAATCTGTATCTGAAACCTAAAACAGGCTGCTGTGGATATTGCTCTATATAAATAAAACACTGATGGCCAGTGACCAGGCAGGAAGTACAGGCAGGACAAAGAGAAAGGAGAATTGGGGAAACAGGAAGAAGGAGGAGAGACACTGCAGCCACCACCAGGACAAGCAGCATGTAAAGATGCCGGTAAGCCACCAGCCACGTGGCAATGTATAGATTTATAAAAATGGGTTAATTTAAGATATAAGAACAGTTAGCAAGAAGCCTGCCATGGCCATACAGTTTATAAGTAATATAAGCGTCTGAGTGATTATTTTATATGTGGATTGTGGGACTGTGGGGTTTGGTGGAACCTGGAGAGAAGCCCTCCAGCAACAAATGGCGCCCAACGCCTCGAGTTTCCACCTTAAACCTGAGAATATTTAATAACAAATTCTAAACAGAGCCAAAACCAGGTTCCTGCTTCATGTCTCATAAGGGCAGCTAGACACCACAAAACGCGGGTTTGAACTACTGGCGGGTTCCTGGCATTTCCATTTGACCAGCAGTATGGCAGTAATGAGGTGTCTGCCAGCGGCACATTATGCTGTGTGGTAGATTTAGTCTTTACTAATATTAAAAAAAAAAAAAAAAAGGTTTCTGGTCTACACACTGCTTTGATAAAAGCTTAGACCCACTATTTCTGAGACTTGATGACTCACAGAACTGGCGGAAAAAGCCATGTTGGTAAGCTGATATGGGCGGAGCCAGCAGCCACACCACCGTTTCAGTCTTAGAATGGTGCAGTTTAAAGCAATAGGCTCAAGGTAATATAAAAAATAAGCCATGTATAGATGACTACCACACAGAGAATCTGGATTATGTTCTCTTTGATAGTCATAACTAAAGAAAAACATTTGATTACAAAACCTGTTGAGTTATGCCAAAATGTATATTTTAAAGGTACCTTAACTTCAAAATTTGGATTTAAGGATATGTTGCTTTGGAAAAGAGGTTCTGCTTTTGTTTCCACAGAAAGCCAGAGGCTGTGGATTTGTTCCAGATTAAGATACATGAGGTTTTACCAGCCAAGACCCCCTGAAATGTCTCCGATGACACCATGGCCCAGATAATCTAACATCCAGAGCGGTTTCAAGACAACTGGCTCCCACAATACAGCCTCAAGGACTACCCCATAGGCCTAAAATTTTCTTTGCATCCCCATAAGATACAGTGCCCCCTCCAGCAGAAAGTAGTAAGAGATGCTATGCCCAAATTCCCAAATATACCAAGCTGGCTTTGGAGGTGGAATTGGCTCACTCCCCCTCTAAACCCAGACATATTGCTTTAAAAATAATGGTTAAGAGATTCTTGTGCCCCAAATCAGAAGAGCCCTCTGGTGTGGGACAGAAAAAAAGCAATATTTTTATTTAAAACAGGTTGATAATAAATGTAATCTCTTTCTAAAAAAGAAAAGGGGATATGATATAGATATATAGGAGGATATAGAGATGATAAGATAAAAGGGTAGATTAATGAACCTACTTTTAAAGAACAACTTATTTAAAATGTTTTACATTGGTATAGATTTTAGTTTGTTTAAAATGTTTTACATTGGTATAAATTTTAGTTTATTGATACAAACTTGAAGTTAATTTTGTTATACTGTATATATATATATATATATATATATATATATATATATATATATATTTCTATTCTTGTTTGAGGTATTATGTTTATGTAACTCATTTAAAATTGTAATGGATAATTAAAAAAGAGATTAATAATTAGTCAACTATGATAATCATATTTATAGCCATGTTAGTTAAGTCTTCTAGGTATACATAGATATATATTTCAGATAGATAGGTAATCTTCAAACACTTCATAGACCTAGAGAATATGATATTTAAATAACTTAGAATTCTGTTGACGTGAGACACAATTGCTCCTGGCTACACCAATTGATCCCGAGAGAATGTTGGGCTTCTAAGACATTTCCATTTGGAAGTTTGTCTTTTGGGCACAAAATGGCCTACTGGGCATTGATGGCTGACAGTACAAATGCAATGCTGTCCTTTCTGGACAAGCGGGACACAAGGAAAGCGACCACTGTACTCTGCCAAGACAGGGTAAGATGGTCTCTCAGAATTCCTGCTTCTGAAAATGGTCTGTCAGATACTCTAGGCCTGTAGCCAATTTGAATGCACCAACAATGCTGAGAAACATTAGGTGACTGTCTAGGCTGCCAGCTGTCTTGGTCTACTCTTGCAAGATTCCCGAAAGTTGCTTGCATCCATCGACCATTTCTCAGGTACCATTATGTTCATTCTCAGGTCTTTGATGTGGTTGAAAACTAGATAGTTGTAATTTCCTCAGTTATGATAAAAGATAAGTTAGATATAAAACCTTAAACTCACAAATATAAGATAGATAGGACATCTTCTTTAATATCATAACTGTAATTCTTGCTCAATAATTGTTTTGTTATATGTAATTTTACTATGTTAAAATTAAAACCTTCCTTTTTAAAAAAAGAAGAAAAGGGGAAGTGCTATGGATGTCGCTCTATATAAATAAAACACTGATGGCCAGTGACCAGGCAGGAAGTACAGGCAGGACAAAGAGAGAGGAGAATTGGGGAAACAGGAAGAAATAGGAGAGACACTGCAGCCACCGCCAGGACAAGCAGCATGTAAAGACGCCGGTAAGCCATCAGCCACGTGGCAAGGTATAGATTTATAAAAATGGGTTAATTTAAGATATAAGAACAGTTAGCAAGAAGCCTGCCACAGCCATACAGTTTATAAGTAATATAAGCATCTGAGTGATTATTTTATATGTGTATTGTGGGACTGCAGGGTTTGGTGGAACCTGGAGAGAAGCCCTCCAGCAACAACAGGCTTGATTACTCTTAGTTTTAAAAGAGGATATCTGGGCTTTTGGAACAGAGTTGGATTCACAAAGCAGGTGATATATCCTCCCTATTTTTAGAGTTGGTACTCAGTAAAATTTATCAAAGTAAACATTATAATATAGCTCTCACAACTATTGTAAACAGAAGAGGAGGAGGGGGAGGGATGGACAGAGGAAGAGGAAGAGAGAAAGAGAGAGAGATAGGATATATGTCTATGTGTGTCTGTCTCTGTGTGTGCGTGTGTGTGTGTGTGTGTGTGTGTGTGTGTGTGTGTAACTGTTGCACACATCTATTAATAGACCCACAATTGCCATCCCCAAGTGTGTCTGTGAGAGCAAGGGCTATCTATCAGTTAAGAATTTATGGCATATAAGCCAGATAAATCAGTGCTCTGTGACCAATGCAAACATTCAGAGTTTCAAATACATGTTTAGCTAATTCTGATGAGAAAGAGGGCCATTCTCCAGTCCATTTAATATGAACATTGGTAACATGAAATAGCGTCATTACACACATCTCCCTAAGAATCCAAGTGTAGAGGGCAGGACACTTAAGATCTCACTTATTTTCTATGCTACCTGAGGACTCCCTGATTTTTCTCTTCCTGAGAAAATACACTCACTTGCTTCAATGTAGCTCTCTAGTTCCTGAATACTAAGATTGTCGGTAAGAATACTTCATAGTAAAAATATTTTTTGTCCCATACTTGAGACCTTGTTTCTTTCACATCCCACTGAGACTCTGTTATACCAACAGGTTTGCTGCCTGCCTCAAGCTTGCTTATTCTTACTATGTCCTAGGGGACATTTTATTCATGTACCCACAGGGCATAACTGTTCCCATTTTTTTCCAACAAATTTTTACTTAGGTGATAGTTTTGGGGAAAAATATCAAGATATTTAAGGATATTTGCTGTTGTGTCACAGGCCTGAATGTAAACCTTAATTACAGATTTTTGGATCAAGTGCCCTTCACCAAGATGCTTGCCTAATGTCAAGCTTATATTGCCTCATTATTAGCAAGATAAGTGGCTTTCCCTAAGAAAGAACACACTGATTGGTTTTCCAGTGTCAAATGCTCAGCCCTGAAAATATACATTCAGGTAGCATTATATGGAATATATATATATATATATATATATATATATATATATATATGAAATAGTCTTAGTTTCATATATATATATATATATATATATATATATATATATATATATATATATATATATATGAAATTGCCATGTAAAAAAAGACCAGGAACTTGAAGGAGAGCAGAGAGAGATTTATGGGAGTTTGGGGAAAGGAAAGGAATGGGAGAAATGTTGTAATTAAATGATAATCTCAAAAATAAAATAAAAAGTAAAAATGATAGTGAGAGTATACAAACTTGGTTAGACCTTGATTAAGAATGATAACATGTTGGAAATGCTTGTGATAGAACTTAACACTTAGTACTCAATACTTTCATCGATATGTATTGAGTTTTACATAATATGTGTGAATAATACATATATGTACATTCATTTTTATACTGGATTATGCATATAGAGTTTATTTTACTTAATTAAAATATATGCATGCTAAAAGTCCCAATATACTTCTAATCCTACTTATTTACAAGAATAAAATTATTTTCTTTTATAGATATCAAATTATAATTTGTGACAAAAAGAAAATAAAAACATTCATAAGAATATATACTACAAATAAATAAGCACTATATTTAAATATGAGAGGTTCACTATTCATACTGTTTTCAGTCTTCTTGAGAAGTTAGGACTTTTGTTATTCTGATACAGACTTTATAATTAATACAAAAACAATTACTATTTCTTTATCACAACAAATTCTTTAAGACACTAGATAATTACAATGTGCTAAAATTTATGATTTCTGAGCCACATTTCAACAAGCCAGACATGCACGAGGAACTTATTCTCCTCAGAATATTAAAATAGCTAGGCTCCCTGGATATGGGTAAGTGAAGGTATTGTTGCAAAATAAATCTCTGCATGCCTAAGAAGGAAACAAATGTTGAATCAAGATATATAAAATGAGTTGATTCGGGGGGTGGTGGTAAAATTCATTATCACAGAAGGCAATTTGTGAAGGAAGGATAAAGTGGGGAAGCATGTGAAATATCTTATTCTGAATAAATAAAAGTAAATGAAAATAGTCTTAGTTTGTATTTGATAAAGAACCACCAGGAAACCCTATCCTACTACAGAAAGGTCTTAAAAAAAAAATGACATTAAGACCAAGAGAATGAAGGCATAGAGAAAATCTAGGACATTAAGTGAGTGTGAAACACAGATTGTGCTAGTAGTGGTGCAAAGTTGATTAAAGACATACTATTTATTGCAAGCCCTTTATCCTATAGATCAAAGGAGCCTTAAGTTGTTAGTAGCTCACAATATAATACAGCGTAACTTTAAAAATATGTTTCATCACTGCAATGTTTCAAGATACACATCATCATGGAGCAGTTATTCAGCGATGCATTTGTGTGAATATATGGCTACCTATACTTATTTAGGTTAATATGGCAGGAGATATGGCTCAATATTAGTAAATTTACTAGCATCACTGAAGCCTCTGAGTTTTCTACACCTCACAACAAATAAAAAAAATTATCAATTAATTCAAAATTAGGTTCAAGACTAGTATCTATATATAACTGAGATCTCACGTGACTGAAAGGAAAAATGCATTTGAAGTACTTATGATATAGTCAAACACATAAGTACTCAATGGTACCATTTCAATGCACAGTGAATACATATGGCAAATTTATGAGTGAATTGAATATGTCAACATGTAAATAAAAACATAAATTTTGAAACATAAAGAACAAATTGATTCAATTCATTAGTGTTTTTGTTAGAATATGATGTTCTCCATAGTCTCAGACATTTTAATGCTTGGTCCCAGTAGGTGTTGTTTGGGGAGGTTTAGGAGGTGTGGCATTGTTGGAGGATGCCTGTCACTTTAGGTGAGCTCTGAGAGATGAATAATTTGTGCCATTTCAAGTTTATACCCTCTGCTTCCAGTTTGCAGTCAAGATATAAGCTGTAAATTCTTTTCATGTGGGGGGGGGGAGGAGGCAGTTGAGACAGGGTTTCTTTGTGTTGCTCTGACTGTCCTAGAACTCCCTCTGTAGACCAGGCTGGCCTCAAACACCACAAAGATCTGCCTGTCTCTGCCTCCTAAGTGCTGGGATGAAAGGCATGCACACCACCTCCCTGCTCTCTGGAAACATGGTCTCATTCCTCACCTGGGCAGCACACTAGAGCTGACCCTCTGGGAGGGAACTCAGGTGAGCCTATGTTTGAGGCCTTGAGAGCAGGAGAAGTGACACACACGCCCTATACCATGTGGTGGCACAGGTGAGAGAATGATGCCCCACCCCCCACCCATTACCACCTATAGCAGGTGAGTGAGCTGGCCCCAGGGTCATAAGAGTGAGAAAACTAGCCCTGACCCTCTCTGACTAGAACACACAGAAGAGCAGGTCCTGTACCCTGCCTAGGCAGCATACTAGAGCTGACCTTGTTGTTGGGTGCACAGGTGAGCCAGCCCTGAGGGTGTGAGAGCAGGAGAACTGATCTTGCCCCCACCTCATATGCCTCCTCCTAAGAAAGGGTCCCCTGCACCTAGCCTGGACAAAACAGTAGAGTTGGCCCTGGTGTTGAGAGTGTGGGTGACCAGGATCTGAGGAGCTGAGAGAAGGAGAACTTCCCCCCACCCCTACACCAGTTGCAGGCTGTATTGCATGAGCTAGTTGAGGCAGTGCTGGAGAATACTTACAAAAAAAGATGAATGGACTATAGGATAAACTAATTTTTTTTGGGGGGAGGTTGCAAGGACAGAGGGCAGATTTGAGGGGACAGGAGAAAAGTGTGATTGGAAGGCATGATGTGAAATCCACAAATAATCCATAAAAGTTAAAAAAAATATATTGAAAAAGGAAATAAGCTGTCAGCTTCCTGCTCAGCTGTCACACTTCTGCTCTGCCATCATGGACTCTTAGTCCTCTGGTACCATAAGCCCAAACAAACCTTTCTTTCACTGAGTTGCCTTGGTCATGGTGTTTTATCATAGCAATACACATTAATTAACTGCCAGTGTTTTGGGATGCTACTATCAAAGAAAGATATATACATGTACTTTAAACTTCTCTTTAAAACTCTCTTGTTTATTGTCTATTATTACAAGATACATACATAGTATGCACACAAAAATCATTGTTTTAATGGTGTGATATGATATACTCCAATATTTTCACTCCTTGATCTCTAAAGTTGCACAGTATTGCTGGCCTTGCCACGTCAAACAACACTGCTGATATAGTACAAGCTGCCATATCTTTGCTCAAGATGAACTCACTATCCATATGTGGCACCATTAGATAGCACCTGCCATGACTTTGTCTTCTGTGTTTATGTATAAATGAAACATCAGCAGTGAGGTTTTCAACTACAATTTTCTGTAAGTGGCTACACACTAGGAAACATACTGAATTTTAGTCAGTTTAAATTTTAAAAGCTCTTGAAGCCACATTGCCAGCATTTGAATTGTATTCCCATATCCTACTTAGCTAGATAATCTTGGGCAAGTTATGTAAATATTTTATCCAAATTTTTCTGTATTGTTTTTGAAATAGATAGCAAGGCAGATGCAACATACACACGATGATTATATATTGCAGAAAATTATATATTGTTTAATAACAATGTTACATGAATGCATGCAATACTATATAAAATATTTTAAAGCAGTTTTATATCACTTAGGAAATAGTTCCTGTTATGCATTTCAGTATTATGACCATGATTGTAGTTCTCCTGTGTGATCTTAGACAAGTCAGATATAAATTGATGGTCAGTAATTTTCCACTGGTAAATATGTATTATGATTATAAGTCAGATCTCTCTCTCTCTCTCTCTCTCTCTCTCTCTCTCTCTCTCTCTCTCTCCTCTCTTTCACTGTCAATGTGTGTGTATGTGTGTGTGTGTGTGTGTGTGTGTGTGTGTGTGTGCACTATGAAATAATGCTCTTGTACACTGGCTTTATAAAACACTGATTGCCCAATAGCCAGGTAGGAAGTATAGGCAGGGTAAGCAGACTAGGAGAATGCTGGGAAGAGAAAGGGCAGAGTCAGGAGTCACCATCCAGACACAGAGGAAACAAGATGACAAGGCAGAACCAAGAAAAGGTACCAAGCAATATGGTTAAACATAGATAAGAAATATGGGTTAATTTAAGTGTAAGAGCTAGTCAGTAATAAGCCTGAGCTAATGGCCAAGCAGTTACAATTAATATAAGCTTCTGTGTGGTAATTTGGGAAGAAGCTGTTGGGTATTTGGGAGTTGGAAGAACAGTAACTTCTCTCTCTCTCTCTCTCTCTCTCTCTCTCTCTCTCTCTCTCTCTCTCTCTCTCTCTCTATCTCTCCCTGTGTGTGTGTGTGTGTGTGTGTGTGTGTGTGTGTGTGTGTGTTGAGGATCAAACTTTAATCTCATATGTGGTGGCCAGATGCTCTACCTCAACCACACCTCCAGCCCTGGATCATTAATTAACTAGAATAACCTTGGAGACATAGGGTTGATAATATTAGAGGCATGAGGACTAGAAACATGAACTAGGAGAGAATAAAGGCTCTTGCTTCCATTGAAATGTGACTTAGAAGGCAAAATACATGAGGACAAATTCATTTAATAAAGAATAATAGCATTAGGGGCTAAACATCAATGGTTAGGGTCACCGGATACCTATTTTGACTCCCAGCACTGACATGGTGGCTCACAATTATCTGCAACACTACTTCAAGGGGAAACAACAGCCTCTGTGGGCACCAGGCATATATGGTGCACAGACATATATGCAGAAAAAATATCACACACATAAAATAAAAATGAAAAGAAATTAAGAACAGAAAAATAAAAAATGGCATAAGACAAAGGGAAGAGGTTATTCTGTCCCATTTGTTACTTGCTGGTAATAAAGGGAATATGCTCAGGAATGACCTGGAACTATGCTAAATCTCAAGGTGACTTCAACTATATTATAAACCCTGGGGAAGGAGAGCTAGTCCACTTCTTTGAGCCTCAGAAGTTAAGCACTTAATAGAAGAAACCCTGAAGTCAGTCTGACAATGTACCCTTCACTCAGCAGCTGTTTGACCACCTTGGGCAAGTTTACTAACTTGAGGTTGACTCCTCATTTATAAGACAGTACTAATATTAAATATAGCATGTGGGCTGTGATGACAACTGAATGAGGAAACAAAGATCAGATGCTATAACCAGCATATGTAAAACACCCAAATATACATACGTGTGTGTGTGTGTGTGTGTGTGTGTGTGTGTGTGTGTGTGTGAATGAAATTAAAAGGAAGACTTCCCCACCTGAAGTTTTAACAGTAGCCTGTACTGGCTAGTTTTATGTCAGCTTGACACAAGCTAGAGTCATCAGAGAGGAGGGAGCCTCATCTGAGAAAATACCTCTATAAGATCTGGTAGTAAGGCATTTTAATGAGTGATAAGGAGGAGAGGGCCCAGCGCATTGTTGGTGGTGCTGTGGAAGGTTCTGTATGTTAAATGTGTTGCTCTGATTGGTTAATAAATAAAACACTGATTGGCCAGTAGCCAGGCAGGAAGTATAGGCAGGACAAGGAGAGAGGAGAATTCTGGAAAGTAGAAGGCTGAGGCAGAGAGATGCTGCCAGCCTCTGCCATGAAAAGCAAGATGTAAGGTACTGGTAAGCCACAAGCCATGTGGCAACTTATAGACTAATAAAATGGGTTAATTTAAGATACAAGAACAGTTAGCAAGAAGCCTGCCACGGCCATAGTTTGTAAACAATATAAGTCTCTGTGTGTTTACTTGGTTGGGTCTGAGCAACTGTGGGACTGACAGGTAAGAGAGAATTGTCCTGACTGTGGGCCAGGCAGAAAAACTCTAGCTACAAGGTGGTGCCATCTCTGAGCTGGTGGTCTTGTGTTCTATAAGTAAGCAAGGGAAGCCAGTAAGCAACACTCCTCCATGACTATTTATTAGCTCCTGCATCCAGGTTTCTGCCATGCATGAGTTTCTACCCTCACTGCTTTTCATGATGAACTCACTTGTGGTGGTATTGTGTTCCCCGAAATATTGTGCACCCTAATAAACTTATCTGGGGCCAGAGAACAGAACAGCCACAATATTAAACATAGAGGGTAGGCAGTGGTAGCACATGCCTTTAATCCTAGCATTCCAGAGGCAGAGATCTACCTGGATCTCTGTGTGTTCAAGGATACAGCCAAGCATGGTGAGTCATGCCTTTAATCCAAGAAAGTGAGCCTTTAATCCCAGGGAGTAATGGCAGAAAGCAGAAAGTTATATAAGGCATGAAGACAAGAAACTAGAAGCTTTTAGCTGGTTAAGCTTTTAGGCTTTTGAGCAGCACAGTTCAGCTGAGATCCATTTGGATGAGGATTCAGAAGCTTCCAGTCTGAGGAAACAGGATCAGATGAGGCACTGGCAAAGTGAGGTTAGCTGTGGCTTGTTATGCTTCTCTGATCTTTCAGCATTCACCCCAATAACTGGCTCCAGGTTTGTTTTATTAATAAGTCCTTCTAACAATTCATGCTACACTCACTAGAACAGTGAGTGAAATAAACCTTTGCCTCCCAAGTGGCTTTTGATCATGGTGTTTTATTGAAGTAGTTATAGCCCTTAATTAAGACAAGTTGGTGCCAGGATAGTGGGATATTGCTGAGACAGACCTGAACATGTTGATTTGGGAAGACAGACTTTTGGAATTTTGGGCTGGAAAAGTCATTGAGTGTTGATAGCCTAGTGAGCTGTTTTGTAGGAGCTTACAAGGAAAGGGTAAACTCAGTGCAGATGATGAATGCCAGGCTTGTGAAATTTCAGAGGGAACCAAAGGCTCTACTGGGATTTTTTGTGTGAAAAATTTATAGTTCTGGTTAGCTGGGGTGAAGAATGAGCTATGATTAACAAGAAACGAGAACTACTGAAGTGAAACCTTTGTTTTGCTGGGATACATGATGCTGGTCAGCTGGAACTGAAAAAATGAGCAGTGATAAAGAAGAGACCAGCATCACTAAGATGAAATCTACTGGAAAGTACTTCCCTAGAGTCAGCAGAAACTCTGTTCCAGACATAGACAAGGGTTGTACCTTGCGCTGGCAGCTGAGCTTGGTAATGTACTAGTCACCCACATAGTAGTGCTGGTTTTGAAGGTCTAAAGGGGTCATTCTGGAAGAACATGCTAATATGAATGCCTAAAACAACGGTGTTTAGCACTCTTAGCAAAATGTCTAAGAATGGCTTTTCTGGGGCATCCTAATACACAGTTTTCTTATGCTGTCTACCTCCAGCCACATTTCTACATTATGATGTTGAAAGTCATATACTCCACTGTAAGTCAAGTGTTAAAGACTCAGACAGCAAGACACGTGAGGGCAAACACCTCTATGAAAGAGAACTGGGGTCTTTACATTTACTCTGGTCTCAGAGTCAGAAAGTCTGATTTCAAATCCAGCCAACTTACTTTGTGCCTAGCAATATCTGTCACTATAGAGAGGGGAGAAATAATTCACGTCTGAGCTCATGATATAAAATGAAATGGCATTGTTATTGGTAGTATTTTCTTCCTCCTAGTTATTCCTTGTTAATCAATTACTATTTTGTGTTCTAACCTGTAATCTTTATAGAATAAGAAAGTTAGATGGCTGGAATAGGGAACTGGGGAGAGTAAGAGTATATTACTTTCGTCAGGACTATAAGCTTATTTGGGCTGTTTCCAAAGTCACAGAGAACCATTTCTTCAACCCGAGTTTTGTTCCTAAACTGTGTTACTAAACTCCTACTGTGATTTTAAGACCAAACAAATGAGAACAGTGCAACTGAGGAGATGCTGATCACACAGAACACAACATATGCTACAGTGCTGGCCTGTAGTATCAAACCTAAGTCAACACAATGTTTATTTATAGCAGGAGGTGCTTTACACTTCCCCAGACAAGCTCTCTATCAGATTCTGAATTCAATTCAAGGAGCAAGGGTGAAAATATGAATGAGCCACAGGATAATATACTAGAAGACGAGAGTTTACTGAATTTTAGGGAAAGGAATCAGGGAGAGAATGAGAAAATTGGCATGAGTAAAACAAGTCCTTTAAGGAAGACACCGCTTAACTATGTGACAGGAACAACAGCCTCTAAAATTCTGCAAGTAAAGAAACAGAAAAACTGATTCTACATTCAATCCACATTAGCATCACATCCACTGTTCTATGCATCAGTATGGTCAGGCTCCTTATAACATAGGCACCACAGTGTGGTTGGGCATGCTAATAAAACAGGAGCACAACTGTTCCACATCAGGAAATAGGATTTCTTTCTTTTTAAGGAGGCAAAAACATACAGTAAACAAAAGCCTCCCCATCCATGGCTAGCACAAACCTCCTCTATGACCTCCACAAGGTCAAAGGACACTGTGAGCTTCATGCATATGAGCAGAGTCCTCAGATTAGGAAAGTGAGGATTTACCAACCCAACCAAAGCCAGAACAGAAATCAAACTTTCATTCATTCATCTAATCATTCAGTTAGCTCACTTTCTCCCATGCAACCGAGATTAAGCTGGGGTACTGCAGGAGAGGGCAGACTCACTACTGTCAGGGACAGTGATACGAAAGAGGGGGCTGCCCCAGTGATTGCACCAAACTCTGCACAAGGCCTTAAACTGATACTAAGAGCATTCCCCAGTGCCAACCAAAGGGGAAGTGAAAGAGGAAGATGATTTGGAGGAGCTCTAGACAAAGACACCTGTAGCTAGAGTTTTCCTGCCTTGCCCACAGTCAGGACAAATCTTTGTCACTTGCCAGTCCCACAGCCGCTCAGACCCAACCAAGTAAACACAGAGACTTATATTGCTAACAAACTGTATGGCTGTGGCAGGCTTCTTGCTAACTGTTGTTATAGCGTAAATTAATCCATTTCCATAAATCTATACCTTGCCACATGGCTCGTGGCTTACCGGCATCTTCATATGCTGCTTGTCCTGGTGGCGCCTAGCAGTGACCCCTTCTGCCTTCCTGTTCTTTCTTTTCTCCTCTCTGTTAGTCCCGCCTATACTTCTTGCCTAGACAATGGCCAATCAGTATTTTATTTATTGACCAACCAGAGCAACACATTTGCCATACAGAACATCCCACAGCAGACACCACCTGACAAATGGATGGCAAGAAGAAGACACTACCTAGATGACAAACAGACTCAAGGAACTAGAGTCATGTGAAATGAAATGCAAATGATATTTAGTCAATTGTTATGATTATTCATGAAGATTTTATGATACCCAAGTTGTCTTTCAGCTTATATTTGAAAATGTATGCTAATTTTTACAGATAATTCCAAAAGAGCTACAAAACCATAGGAAAAACACCTCGTACTTGATTACATAAGATAAATTAAAAAAAAAAAAAACTTAGGTCCTAAGACATTGATATCTTTTGACACAAAATTGTCCATACACTTAAATATTACTTTCTAAAGGAGAGTGAGTACAGTTTATGAAATATTGCAAGAATGACATGCCCAGCTGCATGTCTGTTCTCTAGTTTTATCAACAATTGCAAAGTGTGTCCTCCATGTAACTCTCCAGTTATTGAGAGGACCTGTGTGTATTGTGATCACTCAGTAGAGGGGGATATCCAGCTTCTCCCCTGAACAGAACCATCGCAGACATCTTGATTCTAGGATCCTCCTGCACATTAGAAACACTATCCATATCTTCATTTTAGAGGAGTGGATTTCTGATCATCTGACCCCTCAGCTGGGGATTCTGGCTTAGCATCATCCTTCAGGATTAGCAATCAGATGGAAACACAGAAAGCTTAAGTAGACATTCAATCATGCTCAATCTGTCAAGCCAATCAGATTTTTAAAAAAAAACTATGCAGCATGTGGGGAATGCAATAGCATTTAAAGCTTGGAGTGTAGGAAATTCTAATTATCTGGATTTAGTAAACTGTGAGCTTACTTCTGTCAAAGGTTAGAATGCCATACCAGTAGTAATCTATGCAATTCTGGTATTAAAAAGCAACACAAACTGAAAAATAAAAATGTTTTGTTTTCAATGGAATCACATGGGAGAACAATGGGACTGGAGAGATGTTAATTCATTTTTTCTTACTGTATTTACCTATAAGTATACACTGGTATATTGTAGTGATGATGACAGACCCCATGCTCACACCAAGCATTATGAAGATGAGAGATGAATTTGACTCAGAATATTCACGGAATTTAGACATATGTCTAACAGAACTCCATGTGATATCGCTTCTGTCAGGCTCTTATTGATTAACAATTCCAAATTGCTCTACTCTTTCTATTCTGTAGTGTTAGAATCTGAGTGTAGTGTGTCTGCTTTCCTCCACCCCCACCCCCTGTTTCATCCTTTTCAACTTCTTCAATTGCCTTTCTGGCTTTTCTCACCCTTTCATGCAATGCAAGAGTTTCCTGTCAAGTTGTCCCTTCTATCATAAATGTTTTTCTGCTGCTTCTCTTGGGTGTTATTGGGTCTCTAGCCCTATATCTCCTATCCTGAGAGAGATTTTTTCTGTCCAGTTGGTCTACTGTTAGCAATACCTTTCATTCTTTATTTTTACAGTGTTTTATCTTCATGTCCCTGCCCATATCCTGACCTAACATAGTATCAGTGTGTTTCCTCTCCCTTTCTCACCTCTTCTCCTCTCTTCTCTTTTTTTTTCAGGGATTGTAACATATCTCAGGCTGGTCATGGTCTTCAGATCCTCTTTCCTTTACCTCCTGAAACTATGGACACATATTACCAAAGCTGATACATTGTCTCCCTTAACCAGAGCACAAGCTCCATAGAAAAGTTTCCATTAATTTTATTCAGAGTGCATCTATGGATGATATAGTGGTCATCTTTGAAACAGACGTTTAAATAATGCTAAATGAAGAGTAATTTTAACAAAATGTGTAAGCAGATAAAATTACATCATAATGGATGAGGGATCAATAATTATATAGGATTATAAATGAAGGTAGTTGCAACTGTTGAGGAATATGCTAACACGAGTATCCCTGAAGCATTAATAATCCAAATTTAATCATACTTACTAGTTTATCAGAAAAACTCTGTAAATCATCTTAATTCTTCATAGCCAACAGATAAACAAGAAATAATATATGCCTCAAGTGAATCAAATGAGGCTGGTTGGTTGATGAAACAGAAACCTACTATGTAACTAAATGAGAACAAATGAAACCTGGAGCATGCTCCATGATGTTCAGCTACTGTGATGCATCCCTGTCTCAGAGCTCCTAGCCTCAATGACATATCTTAGGCAGAATACAGGTTTCTAGTAGATCACCAGCTCAGTCTTGCTGAGATGGTTAGGCAAACCCTGAGATTTAAAATGCATCTCCACACTATTTAACTGAAATACTCTGACACGATCTCAAAGTGATTGGCATATTCTTTCTTATTCCACCATTGTGATTAGTGGTGATTTGTACTCTTCACTACAAAAGTCCAATACGGACTTACAAAAAGGCTTCCGAACCCTTTAGAACTAACACAAAGATTCACTGAAAGGGCACTTGTCCTGGTAGTTTAAAGGAGAGTAAAACACTGGAAGAAGAAAGGACGGTGATGGCAAAGGAAGTGCAAAGGAAGCTCAGGTGTCCTGCAAGAAACCAGTGGTCCTGACTGAAAAATGAGGCCACAGCTCTCATTTCCTGCACTATCTCCAGCTTGTCCCTAGAACAGTCATTAGTAACCACAGTGGAGCCAACTCATCACTTCCATGAGAGGGACATGTTTATCAAAGGAACTTTTGTCTGCCATATTTGTAAGTTCTTTAAAGGTGGTTGCATTCTTATAACATCTCCCTGGGAAAACTATTCTTTACAAAATATTATATATTCATAAAAACAATTTCTGCTAAGTAGATCATGTTCAAGATACAAACGCTTTCCCAAACATATCCCTTCAGAGACCAAGTGCTGATATTCAAACTGGCATTAAACTTGGAATTAAAAACAAACATTATTACTTCATTTTAGGATTCACATGTATGTCACAACCATGACAAATAATAGTAATGCTGATTTGATGTCACCATTTAAACTCTTCAAACAGAGTATGATTTATGTATCAGATTAATGTCATCAAGGTTAGTATCACTTAGCTGTTTTTAATTTTGAGAATTTCACACAAGTATAGTATTTGTATGATTTCTAGCTCTCTTTGTCTCATATTCAGCTCATCCCATGCCCCCTTTAAAATTCATTTCTTCTTATCCTAAAATTATATACACATGTGATTTCATTTATATGTACGTATATATGTATGTATGTATCTTAGAGCATCCATTTAGTATTGTCTGAATATGCATGTGTTTAGGGTTGACCACTTAGTGCTGGGAGACACATTGGTGAAGAAAACTACTTCTTCTTCCCTCAGGATCATTGACTGCATATATGAAGCTATAGCTCTTCATGTGTGTGTGGAGCTTTGTGAAAATTTCTTCCATTCCTGTTGGCATTGTAGCAAGTGTGGTCTTTGAAGGTCTTGAGCAGGCAGCTATAGAGTTGAGAGTTCATGGGCAGCATTACTGTCAAAGCTAGAAGCCACTTTGTGGAAAGAGTCTCCATGCTCTTAAAGCTCTACAATCTTCCTGCCCTATTTTCCACAATCTTCCTTGAGTCTTGGATGTAGTAGTTGTATTAGATGTCGCATTTGGCTCTGGGAATCCTACAGTCACTTTGTCTTTCGATTCTGACCATTTGTATACTGCTGTCACACTCCTAACCTCAGACTACTACATGAAGAAACGCCATTGATGAGAGATGCAAGATGTCATTAGCATTTTTTATCTTTCTCAAAGAATCTCACAAAGATAGTGATAGGAAACTTCCATTATGGGAGGGAAATGCAGTTTAATATTTAAGTAATGTAACATAAAAGAAATAGAGAAAAAGTAAAAAAGCCTTATGAATTTCTTCTGTTAAAAGTCATCTTGATTTCTAGCACAAAGCTTTGTAGATAGAGAGCTGGGGCCAAGACTTGTATTTCTTTCATTTCATACCTAGAAACAATCCATTTTATCCTATGTGCTCTTCGTGCTTATATTTTTATGGCTCAACAAATACTGGGTATTGTTTATTCACATATTGAAGTTCCATCTACATAATTTATAAAAAAAATTATTTGGATAATTCTATGCTTAATTCTAGATTATATTTAATGAAATTATAAAAAGGACACAAAACAAATAAAGGTGATGAAATGACACAAGAATTGAAATTTTTCACAAGGTTGGAAGTCTGACTTAAGCATCTATTAAATTTGTACTTAAAAGAAATTACTTGAAATGTATTTTCATCATAAAAAGGCTTTTTCACACTAGGTAAATTCCCTTATAGTTTTTTTCTAAGAGTATAGTCACTATGTGTTATGGAATATTAGCTACTGGAAAGAAGAATAAAAGAAATGCTAAGAGGAAATATGTATTGGAAAAGCACAATTTCACATGAAGGTTAATCAGGACCATGATACTGCCTCCTAAAGAATCAGGTTTCTGAGATTTCCATTTCCCTGGGAACATATTTAACATTAGACTTCCCTTTTAACCTAACCTACATCTACAATCTTTACATCTGTACACTTTGTTGTTCTTGGTGGCTACAATGTTCCCTGCTGCCTCCCCATGGTGTCTAGGACCATGAACACAATATGATGCAAAGGAGGAGACCTTCCAAACCACTTCTTATAGACAATAGCTGGCAATTAGTCATACTGCAGGATCTTGTAATTCTCTCTTTGCAGCTGCAAAAAAATGGTGTCTGAATGCTACTGTAGGACTCAAAATTAAATTTGAACTGAAAATCTACTCTAAATCCTTATATATTACCTGTTATCTTCCACAATAGTATATGTTGATGAAGAGGCCCCAGAGGTTAAAATTTTTGTCAGTTTATTAGAATATTTCTCCTTGAAGAGTGTCTGTTTGGGCGACAGATTATATTGGGAATTACAATTTTATTTCTCTTGGGTCCTGTTGTAAGCAAGACTAATTCAATCAGATCATACATACCTGGCAGGCTTAAATAATAAGAGAGCTTTCCTTATTTGAAAATGTTATTTTTGAATACATACATACACACATGCATATATGTGTATGTATATACATAAATATGCATATATATGTCCTTATCAATTCAGATCAGATTGACTTCCATCAATATAAGGATTTCTGAGGGGGTCTATGGATTTTTTTTTACTTAGGAATGACTGGATGCAAGACATAGTAACTCTCCTTGTCTTCAAGGCGGTATTGTATAAATAAATTGCAGAGAATCTAAGTAAAATGTTCAGTGCATATACTGCATTATGGAGGCACCAGCTTCAAAGATCAACCAACTTTCCGTCAAGCACAGGGCCCAGATGACACTCTTATTTGCCTTTAATGCCTTTGACTCCTTTAAAATCTTTTAAAAGAATAGTTGACTAAAAGAAATTATGAAAGAAAACAAATAAAAGAAATAGCTATGCATTGAAAAGCTAAATATACTATATATTCCAAGACAAACTCACATCTCTAGTCTCAAGATGTTCATGTGTATATCAATTAGATTGTCCATCATACAAAGTTCAGATTTATAGAAACAGATTAAATGTGAATGGGAAGAAGGACGCTATTGACTTTTACACAATTCTCAAGTTAACTTTTATAGTATTTGTTTATTTATTGAGGTTGTATAAAATTTAACAAAGGCACAATAACACACGGTGAAACTAATTCTTACCAAATGTATTTTGAATGTTTGCATGGGATTTCCAAGAATGATTCTATACATGATGTGATATCTGTGTGACTGGCCTTCACCAACTACTTTTGCTGACAGGAAATAAGAAAGTAGTATGTGTAGTAAATAAATTAACTGAATTTCAGAACATCTCTGTGAATGCAATATTTATGGAAAAAAGAAAGTTGTTTTGATGTTTATAAACCTGTGCATTTCACTGGTTTACTTAATCTCTTTACTTATTGCCAGAGACTTCTGCTAGCACAAGTTTTGACACTCCTAAAGCTAAAACTAAAAAAAAAAAAAAAAAAAAAAAAAATTACTTCCAAAGATGATTTCTTTTCCAAAAGGCACTGTTTTTAAAACAGCCAGACTGTTGAACTCTATGTCAGGTGAACCTGACCGTTTTAGTGCTTGCTTCAGAGTGGAGTGCCTCGGGATGTAGAAATGGGTCATCTTATCAACCAAACCTGCTAAGAATTCAACAGTTTTCAATATTCATCTGTATCAGTTTTCTTGTCGAGAACACCATCCATTCCAAACCACTGGACTTGTTATCACCTCTAATACATACAGTGGGGTGGGGTCTGACTCAGCCTTTCTCTAAAGAGTCAGGAAATTAAATACAAGCTGAAAGGCAGGGAACTCCTGTCTCCCTGTATTAATTGGAGAAATGGTTAGCCTTCACTCATGGACACAAAATGGAAGTACAAGTAGAGCTGGAAGTAAAAATTAAGCCCACTTATTAAAACTTATCACGTTATCATAATTCTGTAATACAAAGAGTAATTCAAGAATTCACTGGTTTGATAGATCCAACAAAGCTATAGCTCAAAAAATTCAATATATGTCAGAAAGATAAGACACAGTACCTGTTACAACCAGTTTTCTAAGCTGAGGATGTGGTGTTGAGGATGTGGCTCAGTGGCAGAGTGCTTGTCTAGCATGGGTAAAGCCCTGCCCTGGATCTCTCTCTGCACACAAATATATATAAATAAAATTAAATTTAAGACCCACCACAGACGGTTTCCTTTCTTCTTTCTGATTCCTTAAGTATGTAGGGGAGCCTGAAAATCTGCATTTGTATCAGATGTTGTTTCTAGGTCTAGCCTTCAACAACATTCATGTCCTAACCCTTCTGCCAGGGGTTTCTAGCTTGATTTTGATTTAAAAAGGATGCCTGTAATACCCCACTCCCAGAAACTTTAAGTTAGCCACAAATATCTGATATCAGAATAGTCATCTAATACTGTCGTAGAGATAGTGGCATATGGATAGAGACCATTGATACAGTCTTATACCCTTCTGTTTTATACATGTTAGGTCATTTAATTTCATATGTATAAGTGAATATACTTCTGTGTTTTCTCCATCTCTGAAGCTTAACCTGAGGAATGCTGTTCAGAGGTTCATCAAGATTACAAATGACACATGTCCAACAAATACTTAAGAACAAACAGGTCTTCAGGTCTGCAGACCTGGTTCACATTCCTAGACTGCTCTCACTGCACCTACCAGACAGCTGTGGTGGACCTCCATATTTATAACTCTATAAATTATGTTATTTACAATAAACAGTTCCCATCTTTCATTTCTCATATAACAAAAATACATTATTCTTACTTCCCATTAAACAAACAAATAAATAAATTTGCTCATATGTAAGTAAGAAAAAAAAGAACACATTAAGCCAAAGAATTGAGAAATTTTGCAGCTCTGGTAGTCTTTAAAGAATCAGTGAACACAGTATAGACTGAAGGCAAGAAGCAGCAGAGAAATAAAGTATGAAAATATTTGAACCTTTGAACTTTAACACAAACATAAGTGCAAAGAAGGTGAAACTCAAGAAAATGAATGAAATGGAAAGCATATTTGTTAGAGGCTTGGCAGAATTTTATGAGTTTAAAATATAAGGGCTTTGGGAATGCATCTATTAATATGAACATAATAATGACTGCAAAGACACCAGTGAATATTGACTTGTTTCTGGGATTTGTGTCTCATCAGTCTATTTAGAACACCATTACCTGCCTTCATCAAAACTTATTCTCTCAACATGTGGCCCTCCCTTTCTCCTCACCTGTAGAAAGGATAAAGCTCTTCTAAGATAAAGGCTGCATATTTCAAAGCTTCTTAGATGGGTACTAGAAGCACCTGTATCGTAGCTTTTTAGAATTCCCATTTTGAAAAGGGTATTAGACTGGAAACAAGGATTCTTTGATGAGAATGTTTCTGAGGGGCATGGGTATGTGCATTTTAATCAATATAGAGATAATAATTATGCACATGACTTCTTCGGAACTTTACCTGTTAGAGTGTTTTTATTATTAATATCGCTCTGAATCAGAGAGTTCCACAGAAGAAAATTGCATAGCTTGAGGAATCTGTAGCTTGATTTATTGCCATGATATGATTTAAATTTCATAACATAGAAAGCTTTACATAAAATGTACATTTTTGGCAGCAAAAAACTGTCATTAATCATACTGTGAAAAAAGCATTCAAATAACTGGTTCTTTTAATAGACATTATTTTACTATAGAGCATTTAATTTTAATGTGCTTTAATAGAGTGGATTTCTTTATGAAAAAATTTATACATATGGAAGTTTTTGATATGTACTTCATTTTTACTGTACCAATGTTTTTCAAGAGGGGGAATTCTATGATAACTGTCAATTAAATATATTGAATTGTCAGAAATACCCTAATTTTTCAGAATCTTCCCTTTCATCACTATATATGAGATTAAGGAATTCATAATTTTAAAGCATGTTAGCAAAGATTGACAATAAAAAGATTTCATTGGTATGGAACCAGGTAGAAAGCAGAAAAAAAAAAACTAAGACAAAGAAGTTAAAGGGCCCATGATACTTCTACTGGTGATGTGCTCATCTTGTAAACATGAGTTCCTTAGTTTGATTCCCAGAATTGACATAAAATGATAGGTAGGCTGAGACAGATGAATGCCTAGGATTTGCTGGCCAGGCTGCATAACACGATGTGGGCTCTAGGCCAATAGAGGCCATGTCTCAAAAACAAGGTAGAGGACTCTTGAAGTAATAACACCCAGGTTGTCCTCTTCATTATAAAGCAAATACACCCTGTGTATGCACATTTGCACATACAAATACATCCACATACATAACACCCCACACATATATCCAACACCCCACACTTATATATCCAAACTGGTGGTTTTAATGAGATGTCCCCCCCACTTGGGAATACATTGTTCACAGTTGGTGACTCTGGGTCAATTTAGGATATGTGGCCTTCCTGGAGAAATTATGCTATTGGTGATGGGCTTTGAGGTGTCAAAAATCATGTGCCATTTCCAGTGTGCTGTCTCTGCTTCCCATTTGTGGTTTCAGATGTGAGCTCTCAGATGCTAGGCAACATGGCTGCTCCTTGCTGCCATGCTTTCCTCCCCTAATAAACTCCTATTTCTCTGGCACTGTAAGCCAAGTAAACCCTTCCTTTTATAAATTGCTTTGGTTAGAGTGTTTTAGCACTGCAACAGAAGAGCAATACACACAAACAAAATTGAAGCATAATTTGTCTCAATCAATATGTACACAAAGTACACATTTTATCTAATTCAATTTTAATGCTTAATTTTAAAATGTATTATATTATATGTTTGTCTTTATATGATATATGTGAAGGGTGAATGTGCCAGGACATAAGTGTGCAGGTAAGATATAATTTTGTGGAATCAGATCTCTCTTACTTATACATGGGTTCTGGGACTGTACTCAAGTTTTGGGGATTGTGTGGTAGACACCTTTACCCTCTGAGTCATCTTGACAACCCCAACTTAACTCAATTTTTAAGTTAGTGAAGAATGGTTTCTTCTTCTTCCACTGATGGAAGTTGGACAGAAATAATAATCTTGGCAGCAGTATACTGTATCACCTTGTAGTGATGTGATTTAGTATTAAAACCTATAAACTTCAAGTCCTCAAAAGAGAAAAATCTCATCATTTGCCTAGTAAGTTCCAAAAGTTAGGAAAACATAGTTCTAAAAAAATTATCTGCAGTTTAGTGTGTCAATTTTATTTGCAATGCACAAAGTTGTACTCATATATTTTATAAGATAAAAAATATATTAATCCACTAAAAATAAAATATAAGACACTGATTCAAAGAGTAGCAATTAAGACGATAGTAAGAATAAACATAATATAAATACATAGATGTTAGATAAATGATAGATAAGAAGAAAGTAGATAGATAGATGTAGATATCTAGATGATAGTTGGATAGAAGATAGATGGATAGATGTGCATATCCACAGTAGAAAATAATATTTCCATAAAGTGTAAAATCATGAGTGTTTCTGTTCAGCAACCATTGTTCAAACGTATAACACCAGAAGCCAAGAGAAAATGATTCTAGATAGATTCAATAAGATAATTCAACAACTTAGAAAAGTAATAAGAGCAAATAGCACAGTAAAAGGTTTCTCCTATGTGTGTTGTTTACTTCAGCTGCCTGTGAAAGTACCATTTTAGGATTCTATTCATGGGACATCTCTGGGATTTCTCTTCAACCTCACTGACTCCTACCATCTTATATACTTACCTCTGGGACATCCATAAATTACAATTATACACAGGGGTAGTGTTTTGCACAGTTTCTCTCTCTGTATAGTGTAAGTCTTATTGTACTAGGCACTAGGTTTATTTAATCTGTAAATCCACTGTCTTAAGCTGCATTTCTGGTTGGTTCCTAATGGGTATCCACTCAATAAATTGTTTATTGAAAGCATAATTGCTAAAATATTTAGCTGAAACTTGGTCAAAGGATGCAGTAATAATTGCATCTAGCTCCAGCTCTCTCAAAGCAATTCAATTCATTTCAAACTAATTCAATTTAACTTCACCCAACAGACATTTACTAAGGTTCTACCTCTACCCGTAATAGACATATAAATGGGTTTTGACCCTCATTGCCTCTCCAGTTGCCTTAACACTTTGCTTTGTCACTAAAGGCATAGTTCAGGTCTATAACCAGAAATGAATTACACAGCAAAGGAACACATAGTGATGTTCCAGGTTCTGTGGAAAAGAAAAGAGCCAAATATGTTTCTCCAGAATTTCTTGGAGCATGAGTGGATGTATATACTTATGTCTAGGCTTCACATGTAACCTAAAAGAATTTCCTAGGATGGCTTTTTCCAAAGAGGGGTATATAATGCATGTAATGTGTTATCTTTCCCCTTGTGCATGTTTCATAATAACCATATGTTTTCCTCTAGAGAACTGGAGGAGAGCAATAGCCTGTTCTCTAAAGTTCAAATATAGAACCTCAAATAACAGAGGTTGCCAGGTATTTTTGATGTCTGTGTATGTCATATATAATATGATTGCACACATTTGTTTTCAGAAGGTATATCAATGGATCCATAATCAATCCTTCTTAAATATTTATAATAATTCATATAACTACAGAGAGAATTTTGAAGATTTCTTTTCACATTGTGCTCTTGAGTTAGTAGATTGTTTCAACTTTCCAAACATTTACAAAGAGTCAAGAAGAAAACTCAGGAGATATAGTGGATAAAAGTACTCCCTTAAGATGGTTTCAAAGAGGGTCAGTCTTCATTGTTCAAGAAAGTTCTGCATAAACCACATGAAATAATGATGGATTTAAATAGAGCTATTGCCAAAATTACTGGACCATAAAGGAGGCTTTCATATAGGATACTGAATAAAGGAGATAAAAAGTATATATGGAGAAACATATTGTTTCTTCAAGAGCAGCCAGTGCCCTAAATTGTTGAGCCATATCTTCAGCCAGAATAATTTTCTGAACTTTTAAACCATAATAAAAAATAGATTTGTTTACACTGTTTCTAATGTTTTAAATGGCTGAACTTAGGTTCAGCACATTTCTTAGTTCAGGACTCTGCATCTGGAGATAAGAATAGTGAATAGTGGCTGACACGTGGCATATGCTCTTTTAATAAAAATAAATTGACTAAATTACTACCATTCTTTTTCAGCATGTTTCACAGAATTTCTTCTAAAAACAAAACCAGACATATATTATATAATATACACAATACATAACACATATAGATTATATAATATATTATATGAAATACAAAATTATAAAAATATGAAAATATACATTATATAAAATCATTAATGAATTACTTAAAATATTAAAATCTAAGTTTGTAACAAAATCTCATCATAAATATATATATATATATTAAATTTATTTAACTAAAATTATCACAGTATCATATCATAGTATATAATGCTTTTCTTATCAGCATCCATACTCTTTCATATCAGTTTGTCTTATCATTTTTAGCAGGCTTATAACACTCTACCAAAGGTTTGGACCATAACTTTCAGAATCTTTTCCCTACTGATGTACATTTCTATCATTCAGAATTTTCTCCTATTAAAAATAAACTTCTTCAATAAATACTTTGGAGAATTCTTCATTCAGACATATGTTTAAAGATTTGAATGGCAGGACCTTAGAAAAATGTTAGGTTTTTTTTTTTCTAAAAGTGTGATTCCTTTTTATTGCAATGCTCATTTTATTCCTCAAAAGTCACCGAGCCTGAGGTTATATTTGTACAGTAGAATTTGGCATTAGGATTCCATTTTAATTTTTATCAGCAAGTTGGAAAACTCACAAGGTTTTTAGATGAGGCCATGATAGAATTTGAGAACATCTGTCTCTTTTAGCTATTTTGTGCCCCAGCGTGATGGAATTAAACCTCAAACAGAAGAACTATTAACACTAAAATAATACCATATGTAAGATGATGTAAATGTATATAATCTGTTACAAAAACAGATTTGTCCATTCTCCCAAAACAACAGTTATGAGTTAAGCCATTTCTAACCATAATGCAGTTTGGCTGGGGCAAAATAATTGACCAGGATTTTTTTTAATACACACTAAAACTGTGATAAGAAACAGAAAAGTTTATTTATCCACATATGAACTGTTTTTCCAATTATGATAAGCCAAATTTCATCTTTTATGATGATTTTTCACAGGATTCCACACACAAAGATTAGAATTTCTGAATGGTAAAAATACTCAGCAGGAGGTTTCATAATTTCCAAAGTAATTTTTTAATGCTATAAATGAGTTTAGAAGCAGACAATGCTATACAATTTCAAATATTTACAGGGTAACTTAATGATCCTTAAAGTTACTACTCATTCACATTGGTACTGTGAGGCTAATAATGCAACTCAATGCTGTATGTGTTTGGCAGACTTGAGGCTCTGGTTCAAACTCCAGCAATACAACAACAAGGAAAACTACTTTGTACTTAAAGTATTGAAATACTTGGATTTATAAAATCCAAACCAAATTAAGTGGTTATTTTGCTTACTTGTTTTCTTGTTAGCCGTGGTCATACTTATAGAGCTATGGCTGGCAAATCATTTGGGAAATCATTCTATAGGTCATAGTGGCCTCTGACTCAAGGAACTCTGTCTGTCCCTGCCTCCTAACCGCTGAGATTAAAGGTGTGAGCCACCAACTCTGACCAAAACAAATTTGTTACTAATATGTATCCCTTGGTAGCTAATTATAAGACACATTGTATTTGTCTTTATTAATTTCATTGGAGCAAAAAAGAAATAATTCTGTGAAAGTATATATATCAAAAGAAAAGTTTCCAGGGTGTCATTCAGAACCTCCTGAGTTCTTGTTTGTAGCACTGAGAAGCGTGTCTGGGTGAGCATGATCAATGTTCATTAAGTGCACTAAATTGACAGGTCTACAAAGTGGCACCACATGCCTGTGCATCTGAGCTTCCTGTAATGAATAAATGGAGCGTGTGATCCCAAAGGCAGCTGCACCAGCCGTAACTTTATATTTGACACTTGGCTGCTCTTAGGAGTCTGTTTGTCAAAAATTGTCCATTTGGAAAAAAAGTAATAATAAAGAAAGGCCAAAACTGGTGAGGCTTTCCAGAGGGCAGCTAGACGAGATATGTCCAGTAACTGTTCATCGGAGTCTGACTGTTCCGAGATGAATCAATTATTTATTTTATTGGTTATCAGTTAGTGGTTGTGGGAGTTCACTCAAAGTTCATTTCACTAAAAACAGTGGCGTCATCTCACATGCTAAAATACAAATTTGATGTGAAAAAAGAGGGCAACCGAGAGCCAACGCAGCTTTTTGCAATCTGGCATGGAAATTTGAATTTGGTACCAGAAACAGGACAGGTGGCAAATGAGGAAAAAAAGGAATTAGGCTCCTGCGAACAAAGCCCTAACTAATTTTCAGTTGTTGTGTTTCATATTACAGGATGGTCCCTCTAACCAGGTCTTGTGATAACACGTCTTTGAAACAACATTACCAACAGTCATTAGGAAAAACGGGATATTAACATTTCTTTCTTCCTGTCAAAAGACCTATACACTTTGTGACTAAAAGTTACATATGTTTTCCAAAAATTTAGAATTATTTGAAGAATATGTGGAAAGGTGGGGAAATCCTAAAATCAACTGTAAAATTTTATACAGACCAGAGGCACCAAACATCTACAGATAAGAAAGGACTGGTACTGAAGACCAACTTAGCTGAAATTCGTGTGTTTGATCGAAGTCTTTGCTTATTTTCTTGATATGGCCTGTCAGAAGTTCAGACAGACTGGCTATTACATATCCTTGGAATTTAGTGCTGAAAAGGTGTCTTAGTATTTCAGGACCAGGGCAAATGACAACATATGTTTAGGGCTAAGAAGAATTCCAGCTTTTTGTTTTATGAATGCTTACAGAGTTAGAAACATTACAGGTCTCTGGGACCATGAATGCTATTGTTTCTAAGAGGGACTCCAGAGGATGAAAAGAGGCATCCCAGAAGGCACTGGAAGTGGTGCCCAGGATCATGTAGAGGCCAAAACAGAGATGCAAATGTTTGGCCTGCACTCCTCTCCCAGGCCATGATTTGCCTGGAGTTAAAAACCATTCTTTAATTTGGTGTAAGAGTTACTTAATGACATCTTGTGCTGCCTTTAATTAACTCAATTTCAATTTCAGGCCTCAGAGGTAAAGTTGTCCATAAAAAGTCATGACTAAGGAGGGATTAGAGGGTAGATGGTATGAAAATCAAGCGCTGCGATGTTAGATCTCTCATTTTCATAGCTAACATCAAAGAGGGAGAAGCCTCAATGTCCCCTCAAGATGTTATTAGCTTAAGTGCTGTTGAACAAATTACTTAATGTGTCTGTGACTGGAGCTTCCCTTCTTGTGAAATGGCAAGGACAATGCTACCTGTGGAGTCAGCATGATGCTAGAAAAAGGTTGAAAGCTATTTAGCAATTTGCCTGAAATGTGAAGGCTCAAGTCTCAGTGGTTACATAATAAATGGTACTGGTGTCTGCCCTATCTTTGAAAAAGCAGACATTAGGCTTTGCAGAAGAACAGGTCTTAGAACACATCCCTAGTGAAGCTGGGGAGAGAGGCTATAGTGATGATGCCTGATGCTTCCCATTAGAGAGAATGAAAAAAAAAAAAAGGATGAAGAGGAGTAATGGGAAACTCACAAAAAGACTTAGCATATTTCAGCCTCTTGCCCTGCTAACTCTTCTGCCTCCGAGGCACTGTTTACTATCCTGTATGGAATATGAAAATGAATAAATGCTACTTGAATTTGAGAATTCAGCCTGGAAACAATGGTAGGTTCTTCTAGAAACACACATGCACCCTAGAGACAAATGAAATACCATGTTCTTTCACACAGCAACTCCTTAAATCAAGGAAATTTACTTTATCAGGTATTTATGCTAGTTCTCAAGGCATCATCCTCATAGTTATCTTGGGGGTAGCAGGATTATTACCAGTCTACTGATGGGAAACTTTAGTCATAGAAATAGACTTGAGGCTATAAAGATGGCTCAGTATGTGAATCACTTCCCACTTGAGTATGAGGATAGAAGTGTGTGTTACCAGCATCCATGAAAATGCTAGACAGGCAGGACATTCACCTCATGCTGGTGCCAACATAATTTTTCCACAGTGATAGACTATACCCTCAAACCATAAGCCAAAACAAACTCATCCTTCCTAGAGGTGCTTTTGTCTGGCATTTTGTCAAGAGGAATGATAAAAATTTAACAATCCAGCAGGATGCTGACAGTGTGAATTGTGTGTGGTCTTCATACATGCTTACACTATTGTGGTCCATGAGGAATAATCTCCAGGAACTGCCCTGAGATTCCACACATCAGACTCTTCTCCGGACTTCATGCTGCCAGTGACAATGATCTTTACACAGTCTTCACCTGGGGGCTATTCAGTATGCAGTTACATATTATATTCATTATATACAGCACCTGTAAGGATTTAATAGTCTGAAATCAAAGGGAAATGATTATTTGAGTTGATATGTGTGCATGTTTGTGGATATTGGGGATAAAGAGAAAATTACATGAATTCTACAAAGTGAACCCACATTTGTCACACATGGCCGTTTTTCTTTTAAAGATTTACTGAATTTATTTACTATAGGAAGATATTTGGCTATCACCATGTTCCCATAATACATTCTTTGCCACCTCATTCTGCTGCGTGACACCATATTAGGATTGCTAGTAGAAGGTTTAAAATTGGTTCAAAATTATATTTTAGGTTTATTTACAGAATGCCCTTTGACATACAAGTACTTTATCTTTTAGTAGCAGACTTCTCTATCAGCTACATTATATTATGACATCCATATTGCATTTCACTAAAATGACAGGGTGTTTTGAAACATTGAGCTTGAAGAGACTCAAAGAGATGAGTTTATTCTGTCTCCTGTCTAGGAACAAATGAATGTTGAATATATGAATGTGAACACATGAGTATCTTGAGCAACATATTTTACCACTTCCATTCATCACTTATCTCTTTATAAGACATTTCAAGTTATTTATTAACAATATTTATTCCTAAAATTATTAAATCTTAATGAAGTTGAATGTTTCAGCATACAGAAAGCAATATTACAATGGAATATAAATAATGTCTGTTCAATCTTTTCACCCAGTGGAATTTTGGGTGCACAATTCATGCAAGGAGATTATCTGTTATATGACTGATTACTTGTAACTTTGGGACTTTTGCTATTCTTGAATGCAGTTTATCTTTATCCATTATTGAGGAACATCAATTTCTAGAATTTGTTTTTGAAAATTGAACCATAGCCGGGCGGTGGTGGCGCACGCCTATAATCCCAGCACTCGGGAGGCAGAGCCAGGCGGATCTCTGTGAGTTCGAGGCCAGACTGGGCTACCAAGTGAGTTCCAGGAAAGGCACAAAGCTACACAGAGAAACCCTGTCTCGAAAAACCAAAAAAAAGAAAATTGAACCATGTAGTCATTTAATTTCCTATGTATGTGTGTGTCTGTACATGTGTACATGCCTATATATATATGTGTGTGTTTGTGTGGTATATGTTTGAAGTATATAAACAAATCTGTGGGCAATGTTACATGAGGGTTGGAAGTGCATGTGAGGTATCTTGCTATGTATACTTCTAACTTACTTCCTGGAAACAGGGAGTCTCACTGAAGTTGGTGGCCAACAAGTGCCAGATATCCGTCTGTGTCCTTCTACCACAAAATCTGACCGTGCCTAGATTTACTTGTGGGTCCTGGGGAAAAGGTCTCAGTTTCTCATGCTTGTTCAGCAAGAGCCCTAACTTGCTGGTCCATTTTCCCAACCCCTAATTACTAACTTCTATCTCTTAACACTAACCATGACCTTTGCAGTGATAGAGATCTCTTCTTGGGATCTATGGGAAGTTTCATATATTTTGGAGCATTGTGTCCTTGTCCTCCCATCATCAGATCACAAGCCCTTCCATCTCTGGGTACCCTTTGAATACTATGAAACAAAAATCAGAAACTTTAAACTATTCCTTTCCTTTTTAGACCCAGCCTACCACGATTTAAAATGGTATTGATTACTTCTCTGCATTCAGTGTCTCAGACATTCCTGTATTTTCTTCTTAATATAGTAACTCCTGTCACTTAAATTAAAAAAGTGCTGAATGATTTCCCTTTGCATAAAGGCTAGATGTACTTTACAAAGGCAAACTATTATTATTATTGTTATTTTTTACCATTTCCTTGGTTCAGTTTCATTGATAGTTATTAGATACACAAATGCAGTGGCCAAATTGTAGCTTCATGCTGACACGGGACTTTGCTAAGTAATATATAACAGGACAGGACATAAGCATTTGCTACAGGGCTCAGTTGCACTGTGGGGAATGGCTAGTGATAACTTTATTTAGTAGCTGGGTTGTAATCAGGATGTCTTTGTTGTGAGCCACATGTGCATGCTAGCACTTACAAACACTTTATTGTTTTTAAAAAGATTACACTAATCACACTGGTTCCTGATGCAACACAGTTTTATGTTCACAGGAAAACATAGTCGAAGCTACAAATATTTTCATATACACACTGGTTCCAAAATGCTGTGCCTCTAGTTATCAATCTGCTTCTCTAATGATACATTGCTTATGAATCAGTGAGCCTACACTAATACATTACCACCAAGAGTCCCTAGTTCTTCTGTGTGTTCACTCCTGGAGTTCTTTTGTTTGGTGGACATAGATGGATTTTCATTGTTCTGAAAGGTTTGTGTCTCTCCTGTCCCTATCTTCCTTCCTTTAACTCCTGGTATCCACTTCCTCTTTTACTATCCATATACTAGCTAACTTCAGCAATTACTTGATACATCCTAAAGTCATCTGAAGCAGCCTCAACCAAAGGGATACCCAGATAAGATTGGCTTGTGAACATGTCTATGAGATGTTCTCTTGATTGAAGATTGATGTGTCAGGACTCAGCCCATTGTGGGTGGCACCATCCCTAGGCAGTTGGTCTGAGACTATAATAAAGCTAACTGAATAAGCCAGCGAGTGAGACAGAAAACCGGATTTCTCTATAATTTCTACTTTAGTTCTTGCCTTACTTTCCCCTCAGTAAGGGTCTCTGACATGGAAGTGTAAGGCAAATAAATGCTTTACTCCAGTAAGTTACCTTTGGGCATGGTGTTTACCACAAGAGAATGCAAACTGGAATAATCTACATAGCCCAGCCTCTTCTATAGTGTTACATAATTGGAAACACAGCGTATGTAACTTTTCCAGACTGGCTTTTTTCATTTAGCTATATGTATTTATGTTTCCTTCATTTTTTTTCATGATTTACAACTCATTTATTTTTGATAACTGACATAAGAAAGCAAACTCAGTTTTGAAAACATTCTTCTAAGAATGCTACAGTCTAACAGGTGGGATGAATACACTTACATACATACTTTAATGAGCATCCCTGGCCTATGGGAGGCAGAAACTATTCTTTAGTGCCTGTCAGCCATCCTGCATTAGTGGGAAAGTCAGAAATTACATGGGCTGAAAAGCCCTACATACACCATTATCTATTTGTATTTCCACACATGACGGAAAGGCCCTCCCTAACGTGCATGCTGTGAAGGAAGGACTTTAAGTCATGTTGTCCTCACTTTACTACTAATTACAGTGCCCATAGGATGGATGATAAAAAACCAAATGATATATATTGAGTTGTTAGTACAACACTTGGGCATAAACCCAAAAGATGTGTCTTCATACCACAAGGACATTTGCTCATCTGTGTTTATAGCAGCATTACTCATAATAGCCAGAACCTGGAAACAATCTAGATGCCCCACAACCAAAGAATGGATAAAGAAAATGTGGTACATTTACACAACAGAGTATTACTCAGCTGTAAAAAACAATACCATGAAATTTGCAGGTCAATGAATGGGACTAGAAAAAAATCATCCTGAGTGAGGTAGCCCAGACCCAAAAGGACAAGCACAGTGTGTGCTCACTCATAAGTGGATATTAGACATAAAGTAAAGGATAACCAGGCTACAATCCACAACCCCAGGGAAGCTAGGTAACAAGGAGGACCCTAAGAGAGACATGCATGAATCCCCCTAGGAAGGGGAAATAGATCAGACCTCCTGAGTAAATTGGGAGCATGGGGCAGGAGGTGAGGAGGTAAAGAGAGGTGGGAAGAAAACATGAGGGAAGAGGATGGTCAAGTTGGGGGAGGGACAGAGAGGGAGAACAAGGACAGAGATATCTTGATAGAGGGAGCCATTATGGGGTTAGGGAGAAACCTGGTGCTAGGGAAATTCCCAGGAACCAATAAGGATGAACTCAGCTAAGATTCCAAGCAATAATGAAGAGGGTCCCTGAACTGACCTCCCCTTGTAATCCAATTGATGACTATCCTAATTGCCATCCTAGAACCTTCATCCAGTAAGTGATGGAAGCAGATGCAGAGATCCACAGCTAAGCATTGGGTGGAGCTCCAGGAGTTCAGTAGAAGAGAGGTAGGAGGGATTATATGAGCAAAGGGGTCAAGATCATGATGGGGAAACCCACAGAGACAGCTGACCCGAGCTTTTGGAAGCTCACTGGCTCTGGACTGAAAGCTGGGGAACCTGCATGGAACGGAACTAAGCCCTCTGAATGTGGGTGACAGTTGTGTGGCTTGGGCAGTATGTGGGGCAGGATTTATCCTTATGTGGTAGTGGGATCAGGATTTATCCATAGTGCATGAACTGGCTTTTTGGAGCCCATTCCCTATGGAGGGATGCCTTGCTCAGCCTCTATACACGGGGAAGGGCTTGGTCTTGCATCAACTTGATATGCCAGACTTTGTTGACTTCCTATGGGAAGCCTTATCCTCTCCAGGGAGTGGATGGGGGTGGGGTGTGGTGGAGGAAAGGTGGAGGGTGAGTGGGCAGAGGGGAGGGAGGGGGGAATGTGGTTTGTATGTAAAATGGGAAAAAAACTTTTAAATAAAAATAAAAATAAAAACTAAAAAATCCACAACCCACAATTATAGCAGTTAACATTATCTGAAAATTGCAATTTTCATTCTTGGACTGAAGAGATATCTTACTCCTTAAAGTACTTACTCTCCAATAACAAAACCTTTAGTTCTAGCCTGAGAATAAAAACAGACATAACAGAGCTTAATGAAATATTGTACAAATATAATCCCTTTGCTGGAAAAGCAGATTCCTGGGCTCCCAGGCCAGATAGCCTTGGTGGATCAGTGAATTCTAGGCCAGTGAGTGATTTTGTCTCAAAAGAAAGAAGGTGAATGGTTAGCCTCCTAATTGCCTACCATGCATGTGTACACACATGCAAACCTGAAAATATACACATACACATGAATAAGCACCTGAATACAAATGTGCATCTGTACACATACATATACAAGCACAAATTTTTATTCTTAATAAAATTTTATGTCTTCATATGGAAACCTTTCCTTGGAAGGAAAAATATAAAAAAAATAAACATGTAAGTTAAATTACTTAGTATGACACACAAGTCTAATTATTGTTTGTCTTGCATTTACGTACAACACATTCTCACAAAATTAAAAAGCTTTGTGTTTAAAGAAGAATATGTGATTTTTTTTATACTTGATAACAACTTATCTATGAAAACAAGTATTTGGGGGTGATCTCATAAAAAATACTCATGTGACTTAAGCTGATGGTGTTCCTAGTAGCCAGAAGCAATCTGAGGCTGTCATTGCTCACTAAGGTTCAGCAAAAGTAGATATACCAGGACAAAAATGAGTGGAAGAATCAGTGCTTTGGCAATTTCAATTACAGCAAATAGTTAATTGATGAATCCACTCAGGAAACTTCAGCTCTTTGTATGTACTTAAGTTTATATGAAATCTCACAATTATGACTAAATAAAATATCCAAATCTTACTCTTTTATGAATAGTGTGACTTATGCTTAGAACAATAATAATAACTAGCATTATGAGATCACTGACTGTCTACACTGAACATAGTCTATCTTAAGCACTGTGATTCTATGAGCTTGATTCTAATATCCTTTCAAATATTTCATTTTATTATTATGTTGTATGTGCCTGTATGATGTATGTATGTTGATATGCACATGCAACAGTGAGCATGTGGAGATCAGAAGACAACTTTGTGGAGATTTCTCTGTACTTCATCTTTATATGTGTTCTAGGGAGATCAAACTCAAGTAGGTAGGCTTGCATGGCAACACTTAATCCACAGAGGAATTTTTTTTATTTTATTTGTTATTAAGATTTTTTTCATTCATTTTACACACCAATCAAAGATCCTCCTCTTCTCTCCTCCTGCCCCTCCAGCCTACCCCTCCCAACCCATTCCCTACTCCCCCCCCACACACAAGAAGGCAAGGCCTCCCATGAGGAGGCACATCTAGTAGAGGCAAGCCCAAGCCCTTTCCCCTGCCTCAAGGGGGTGTCCTGCCTGCAGGAGGTGACCCATCATAGGTAGTGGGCACCAAAAAGCCCCCTCATGCACCAGGGATGGATTCTGATCCTACTGCCAGCAGGCCCCCCAAGCAAGTCACGCTACACAACTGTCTTGCCATGCAGAGGGCCTAGTCCAGTCCCATGCAGGCTCCACAACAATTGATCCAATTTTCATGAGTTCCCACTAGTTCAGTTTGGTCATCTCTGCAGGTTTCCCCATCATGATCCTGATGCACTTGCTCATAGAAGCCTTCTTCTCTCTCTTTGACTGGATTCCTGGAGCTCTATCTGGTGTTTGGCTGTGGATCTCTGCATCTGCTTCCATCAGTCAGTCATTGGAGAAAATCTCTGTGATGACAGTTATGGTATTCACTGGTCTGATCACTGGGGTAAGCCAGTTCAGTTCAGGCACCCTCTCCACTATTTCAAGTAGTCAAAGCTGGGGTCATCCTTAGGGATTCCTGGCAACTTCCCTAGAACCAGGTTTCTCTCCGTCCCCGTGATGTTTCCCTCTATCACGTTATCTCTTTCATTACTTTCCCCCTCCATCCCTGTTCCAGCTCAACTATCCCATACCTTTATGTTCCCATCCCCTATCTCCTACCCTCCATTGCCCACCCCTCATCCCCAGGTTACTCATGGAGATCTCATCAATTTCCCTTTCCCAGGTTGACCCATGTATTCCTCTTTTTTGCTGGCCCTAATATCACCCTCTTTTATAGGTGAATCAAACAAGACTTACAGAATTTAAGTAGAAAGCACTCCATGGTACCTAGAATCCCTTTATTCCAAACAGAAGCAACCTGATTCCAGAGTTTTCAACACTAACTCTGATGAGGGTCTACTTTTCATGTTCAATTACAATGTCATACATGTCTGATAAATAAATGCAGAGAAATCCTGTTGGCAAAATGTCCTCAATTATTAAACAGCGCCATTAACTTTTAAACATGGCTGTGAAAGATGAAAGCACAAGTTTTTCAAAGAAGCATACAAGTCGGATACTGAGGTCTGTTTCTTGACACGTCGATATCTAGAACATGAAGAATGATGAAACTGAAAAACTGTGTGTGGGTGTGTAAACATGGAAAGGACCAATAAAATGTATTATATGAAAAACATAAATAGAAAAATAATAAGAACTATTTGAAGAATGTCCATGAGATACATGTTCTTAAAATGACCCAAAAATCCCCTCAAGCAACAAATAACTTTATGAAAAATTCAGAGAAAGAATAAACATGCACAATGAACTAAGTTGGGAGATAAAATGAGTGTGAGAGAACCTAGTATATTAATGGTTGCTTATAATAGAAACAGCAGTGTGGGGGGATGGACACTTCTGGAGGAAGGGCAGGGATGTCACAGGACTAATGACTGCCTTTGAGCCTTTGATGACCTGCTCTGCAAGACTGATTGAACTCAGTACCTGTTAATGCTTTTGATTAATTTCCATACATGAGAAAAAGAAAGATATCACCTATGTTTGAACAGGAATAATTTTTTTCAAACTCAATGGTGTACATTAAATATTAGAGAAGTACTCAACCCATAAACAATTCAGCAGCAATGTTCTCTTTCACAGCCAATATAGTAAAAAGTTTATACTATTTCTTTTATGGCTATTTGCTTGATAATAAAAGAAGACCAGGAGCATAAAATTGAGAGGATTGAGGGGCATTAGGCAATAGATATCTGAGTTAAACTAATAAGATCTAACAAAAGTCTGAATAAAACACTAGGGAAACTATGAAAGCTAAGACAACACAGTGTAATAACCAATGCTTCCAACCAAGGTGTGAGGTGATGATACATGTTGTGGGAAGGCATGGAAGGATAAAGTTCATTTTAGAGTTGCTAAAGAATTTAATACAGGATTGGTACTTCAAAAGTAGATTCTTCTATTTAAGTATTTCCCCTCTATGATAAAATTATACTTTCATTATTACATTTAAGCAATAGTATATTTGCTGAATGAAAATGCATAATCTTGAAATACTCAAGACCTTTAAGAGAGAATTTATTAACTCATCAAACAATATAAATCCATCAAAACTACTTACATATGAACAATTAATAATCAACACATGAGGGCTGTTACCCAACATGGCATTATGTCACATTAAAGCTAAAATTCTGAGTGGAATAATAATCATGGTCTGTAGATGTGACCAGGACTGCTGGATCATTTGCTCTTACCTATGGCTGTTAAATAATTTCTAAGATTTTAAGAACATTAAAATATAGGAAAAATAGCCGGGTGGTGGTGGTGGCGGTGGCGGCGGCGGCGGCGGCGGTGGCGGCGGCGGCGCACGCCTTTAATCCCAGCACTCGGGAGGCAGAGGCAGGAGGATCTTTTGTGAGTTCGAGGCCAGCGTGGTCTCCAAAGTGAGTTCCAGGAAAGGCGCAAAGCTACACAGAGAAACCCTGTCTCGAAAAAAACAAAAAAACAAAAACAAAAACAAAAAAAAAAATAGGAAAAATAATCACCATATAAAAGAATGAAAAGAATTGTGATATAAATGTACTTGTCAAACAGGAAGAAGACTGGCAAATATAAATATACATGTGAGGGCATGGGAGATCGCTCAGCAGGTAGGGGTGCCTAATGTTAGGCCTTCCGACTTACAATTGATCTCTGGGACACAGGAGGGGGAAGGGGAGAACTAACTCCTCCAGGCTGTCCTCTCACTTTCACTTAGAAGCAGTGGCATGCCTTTGTTCTTCCTCCCATTTACAGAAAGAAAAAAGGGGTTCCTTCTGGATACATTTCACTGGAATCTCAAAATAGAGGTAGAACTGTGTAGTGATATGTTCTCACAAATGGATATAAAGTAAAAGAGCATATTACTGGTACATATATTCTCTGCACAATAATAATAATAATAATAATAATAATACTGAAAAAATAAGTTGGATATTTAAAAATGATTTTTTTTGGATTCTATTTATGTGAAGTTTAAGAAAGGGAAGAATTGATTCATGATGAGAAAATTGAGAAAAGAAAGTGTGTCATGACAGCAGGTATATTGATGACAAAGTGATAAAACTCAACCTTCTCAGGCAGGAGAGCTGGCCCTCAGGTCATGAGAATGGGAGAGCTGCCCCTGCCCTGCACCAAGGACAGCACACAGAAGAGCAGGTCCTCCATGCCTTCTGGGGAGCGCACTAGAGTTGGCTCTGCTGAGGGCAGGCACAGGTGAGCAGGTCTTGTGGATGTGAGAGGAGAACAGTCCTGCCCCTTCCGTTGTGTGCCATGGGTTGGCAAGGGTAAGGGAAATACGGCCTCTCACCAACCCCTTGCCACCTGTGGCAGACAGGATAGCCAGCATGAAGAACAAAGGAGCTGGCACTGGCCCACACCATCCGCAGCAATCTGGAGAGTGGGAGGACTGGCTCTGCACCTTGTCTGGCCCTGGTGGGGTGAATGCCATCAATGCCTGATGCATTGGGTGAGCTGCTGCTGGAGCAGTGTTAGAGAGCACCTGGGTGGCGAAGATGAAGGAAAACTGGCGTACTGACAAACCCAGCTACCACCCAGGTCCAGAAAGAGGCCTATGAGCTAGCTCACCCCAATGGCAACCTCATCTATGAACCCCTGGAACATGTAAAGGGGCTAGACTTGAAGATCCAGTGCTACAGGATCTCTATTACAAAGATCAACAGGATATCTAAGAGGAGTCCCAGTGAGGCAGAAGCCAGAGGCCTCAAACCAGGCCAAGGACTCATTACAACGAACACTTATGAGTAAAGAAGAATGGACTAAAGGGTATACTGTGAGACTCACTGGGCCACACAACAGGCTCCACGTTTTTTCTTTGTCTGTATTTTGGTTTTATTTTGAAATTTTGTTTTGTTTTAGGGTGGGGGAAGATTGCAAGGGCAGAGGGAGGAAGTGGGGGGACAGAAGATGAATGGGATTTGGATACATAATTTTAAATCCACATAGAATCAATAACAAGTTAAGAAAAAGGCGAGAACCTTCTATGCTAAAGGATATATATACTACCTTGATATGAATGGTGATCACATAAGCATACATATGTATCTATATCTAACTTAAAATCAGAGTTCTCCTTTTTCCCACCTTTTATGTGGACTGCATGTGTATGTCCATAATTGTGTGAGTACACTCAGTTGTGCATGCATGTCTGGAGGCTAGAAGCTGCCTTTGCTTTTCTTCCTCTAACACTCTCGGCCTTATTTTGGGAACAGAATCTCTCATTGAACTTGACAATGCCATTTTGGCTACACTGGCTGGTTAACAAGCTCCCAGGATCCACTTGTTTCCATCTTCCTAGCACTAGGGATGCAGATGTGCGCCTCCATGTTTGGCTTTTATGTGGGTGTTGGGAATACAATCTTGGCTCCTCCTGCTTGCTGGGCATGGACTTTACCCATTGAGACATCTCTCTACTCCCTAAATCTAAGTTTTACTTTTTCACAATGTAAATGATATTAAATTAAAAAAAGAGGAGCAGTTCTTTATAACACAACACAGAACCAGAGCAAAGGGCTACAAAATAATGAATTTGCAAACAGATCAGAGAAAAATGAAATTACTTTTTTGCAACATGTTTTTATTATAAGGGGGAAGGAGAGACTCTAAGAGGGAAAAAGATGGGGGGGGGCGCTGAAGAGGGAGACTAAAAGGGAATGTGTCTATTGATTGAAAAAATAAAAAATTTTGGAATTATCAGTTTAAAGAAAAACCAAACTTCTTTGTGGAAAGTTATTCCAAACCAAACCAAAACAACAACAAAAAAAAAATAAAACCAATCAATCATTAATCAAACAAACACCAAGAGTGCCCAAACAGTGAAATATACTTGTAGCTTGAGTTTTCCTGCCTGGCCCACAGTCAAGACAAATCTTTATCATGTGCCAGACCCACAGCTGCTCAGACCCAACCAAGTAAACACAGAGACTTACATTGCTTACAAACTGTATGGCCGTGGCAGGCTTCTTACTAACTGTTCTTATAGCTTAAATTAATCCATTTCCACAAATCTATACCTTGCCACATGGCTCGTGGCTTACCGGCATCTTTACATTCTGCTTGTCCTGGCGGCGACTGGCTGTGACTACTTCTGCCTTCCTGTTCTTTTATTTCTCCTCTCTGCTAGTCCCGCCTATACTTCCTGCCTAGCCATGGCCAATCAGTGTTTTATTTATTGACCAATCAGAGCAACTTGACATACAGACCAGCCAAGTACAGACCATCTCAGACACCTGCATTCAGGCCCATGGTCCTAATCATCCTCTATGCGGACCTGCTGGGTAAAGCCGAGAGGAACCCAAGAACGGACTCCCCCAGGACATACAGAACATCCCACAGCATATACTGGTTGCAATTTCCAGGTATTAATATTAATATTAACATTAATATTCTGTCCTTCATTCAAAAATATATTTAATTATGGCATTCTTAATTAGATTCCAGTTTATTTTATGGATTGCATTAAATAAATACCTCAATACTTCTGAAGAAATAAATCCATAGCATGAATGTCAGTTTGCAAGTTGATTAAATAATATTCACAGGGGATGACTTTGCATCTAAATCCATATCATTTTATATATTCAATCTAGCTGAAAGACAGACAGCAAGCTTGTCCACATTTATTGGCTTGAAGCTCATTCTAAAAACACATATTTACAAAAGCCATAGAAAGCCTAATGAAGAGATTAAAGGAACCATTCTGACATTTTAGTATAATGGAGCATTTAGGTGTGTTTGACCATGAGCCCACAGTAAGACTGTATACTGTTTATTCAATATGAAAGTAGAAAAAGATGATGTACATTTAAGCTTATTCACATGAATAAGCTGTTCAAGTCTTGGCTTCTGATGTCTCAGGAAAGGACAATATGCTAAGTAATAACACTGAAATACATCTGGAATTGATTTTCAGCATGGATACATTCTTCAGGACCCTTATAGCTGAGCTATAGCTTTCGACTGAGTGTTATTTTGACCACTAACAATGAAATGGGCTATACAATATATGAGGTTATGAGATGGAATATAGAATTGGAGAATAAAATGTTATCTTCAAATATCCTTTGAGAGGTTAAAATGGAGGATTATAATTTTACAACTGTCAAGAGAGGGAATTAATTTTATATTGCTTTCTATTTTCGCTGCCTGATGTGGTAAAACTGAATGAATAGGAGCCCATTGTCTCCATTCATTAATTTCAAGAGACTACTAGAAGATGGAAATCTTTTCGAATTATTATGCCTCTGAAACAATCTTCATATAAAAACTATGGCTCTTATGGAAAAGTCTGTTCTCTTGCAAATGGAAATGATGTCCAAAGGACAGTTAGCAACATGCTGCCAACATGGATTTTTAACATCTACCCCTTAATACAGCTTGTCTGAGGGACTTTTGTCTTATTATATTCAGCAAGATCATACTTTATCAAGAGGTACATACATTGAATTCAAAAAAGCTTATTAATGTGTGTCATTATTTTTTTTCTTTTTCAAAAATTACTTATATGTGTATATTCTATGCTGAGCATATACCCTATCACCCTTTCCCACCAAATCTCACTTTCCTCTGTGCCCCTCCACAATACTACCTCCAATTCATTTAATATAAAGTTATATGATTTTATGTGATGAAATAAAGTCTAGGAACCACAAATTGAGGGAATATCTATGATATTTGCCTTTCTGACATAGACTTAATTTGCTTTATATAATTGTCCTCAATTAGATCCATTTCTCCACAGATAACATAACTTCATTCTTCTTAAAAACCTGGAATAAATCCATTGTGCATATCTAGCATATTTTCCTCATCTAGTTCTCTGTTGCGGACACCTAGATTGATTCCATAATGTAGTTGTTGTGAGTAGTGTTGCAGTCAACACTGGTGTGTAAGCATTCTCTGTGTTATGCTCACCTGGGTACCTTCAAATAAATACCTACAAGTGATATAGCTGACTCCTATGGTAGATCTATTTCTAGTGTTTTATTTGTTTACTCATTTTAACGAAGATCTAAAAACCATCATACCAACTTCATGGAGGTCACATTTTTTTATATTACTGTTAAGTTTCAAACCCAGAAAAAGTGGCTGAGGTGCCTTTTTTTTTTTTTTTTTTAAATATATCAAAGCAAACCTGGCCTCCAGCATCCCTCAGTCCATATCTGTTACAGACCATGCCAGTCATGAACTAGGGACTGAACTGTCCTTCCTCCAGAGGCTCTTCCCTATATAATCCAGACATTTTGATTACCCGCCCCCCCTCCTTTTTTTTAACCTTTGGTCTTCTGGATGCTACATCTGGTTCTCCACTCTCTCCCTTTTCATTCTCCTCCCGCTTCCCCTTATAGCTCAGCTCAGTCTGGTTATGTCTACTGTGAATGAGATCTCCCATATGTCCTGGCTTCTCCCTTTTATCAACAATAAACTTTTTCTCCCACCTTACCTAAGAGCAGTAGAGCAGTCATGTCCTTTCCTTTCCTTTTCATTTCTTTTTTGCATTCATTTACCATCAGCAGTGAGTCAGGGTTTCATTTTCTCCAAATCCATTAGAAGCTTTAAACATTTCCTGTTTGTTTTCTTTTTTTTCTTCCTTTTTGTTGTTGTTGCTGATTTTTTTTTTTGTTTTTTGTTTTTTTTTTTCATCTCCCCCTCCCCACCTGAGACAAGGTTTTTCTATTTTTAATAGCCTTGGCTGTCCTGGAATTTTCTTTCTAGACCAGGCTGTCCTGCAAGGCACAGACTCACAGAGCACAGATCCTCCTGCCTCTGCCCCTTAGTGTTGGGATTAAAGGTGTGTTCCATCACTCCCAGTTATTGTTTGTTTTCTTAATGGATAACATTCACCCTGGGGTAAGATGGAATCTCAATATAGTTTTGATTTGCATTTCTCAGTATATCATGAACATAAACCAACATTAATGCTATGAGCACAAGCAAGTAAAACTGTGTGACTAAACTATGACATCAATAATTCCTGCTAATTCTAGTAAAATATTAAGAATTTTATCAATGATCCAACAGAGTATTGCCATGATACAGTAATAGACACAAACAAGCCAGTATTAATTCAAATAATCTTTATGACAAAACATAGGCTATCAGTTTATTATATGTGTCTTACTTATTCCATGCTTATTGCATGTCTTTCCTTATGTATTATATATTATGAATATAATATTTGTGAACATGTGTAGAATATATTTGATACATATATCCATGCCATATTTTAAATAAGATGGGATATCAAGATACATGCTTGATTCTATCTTTGAAATTATTATTGAAGCACAGTATAATCATTCTTGTATAATTAAAATAACAATGATTGCAATGTAATCTGAAAATATTGACCATGAAGTTATAAATTCATACTCACAAATTTATCTCTTTCATCTTGGAAATTATTATATGGTACTATTAAAGGAACATTACAGAGAAAGCTAGAAATTACTTAGAACTTTGAAATGGTGAATAAGTGTTTGGATTTAGTGAAACCTGAGAGAATTCCTTAATTCTCTGTAATTTATAACACTTTATAAGATAATCTCAAAGTTATAATTTTGTTATAACTTTTTATGCCCCAACTGAGCTATTTTTCATCCTCCTATAGTAACATAAATGTATAAAGGTATACGATATTCTTATAAACAGAGTTCCTGTTTAATTGATTAGTAAAAGAGTCAGATTTCCATCCTAAAAATACCAAGTATTGCATACATAAATTTTGAAATAAGCTTTTAAAAAATTCTCCAAAATTTAACATTCTAAAAATAATGAGACTTAGGAAGGTCACCAACAGGAATGTCCTCAGTCTTATTATCTATACATTAACAAAATTGTACCAAGATGGTTCATAATATCTCCTGTAGTACAAAACCACTATCATATTGATGTCTATGAATACCAACTTCCATTCTTTAGTTGAAACTATGTTCACTTGCTATTGATAAACTCCCTGTCTTTATCTAATGTATAGATTATGAAATAGCATATTGGGACATATAGTTTATGTTCTCCATTTGCCAAGGCATCACTGTCAGAGAGAAGGAGAGAATTTCCATCCTCCCAATTTATTAAACAAACCATGGCTATGGTACCATCACTGCTGCTTGGTGTCCTTCCAATGGGGAACTGCTGGAAAGATATTCCCCTAAATGAGAATTCTAAATTAAACCCCTCACTACTTTCTTCTCCTAAAGTACATTTCCTAATATTTAATTTATAAATCATGTCCCAGATGTATTAGTAATAAATGGCTGAAGGCGGCAGACGGGTTTCCAACAGGAAAGCCTCGTGCTCCCCATTTACAGGGAGAGCTCATTAAAAAGGCATCAGGAGGAAACAAAATAAAAACAACCTTGTGAACCTTTGTAATTGGTCTCAAGGGGGTATGTGACTCTCGGGGTATCTATACAGAATTGCTCTAGTTCAAATGCCCTCCCAGGTGATGTAGAAAATATCTACCTGCTGATATACAATACATAAGAGATAGATATTATGATAATGTTTTTTAAAGCAAAAAGTACTGCTTGGGTTTAGATAGTCATTCTTTAAAACATTATTTGAAATGAACAGTATTGTGTTAATAAATGTAGCAAATTAAAATAAATCAACTATATTTATCAGGAATATAGAGACAGAGGTACAGGGATACATACATCTGTATACTGTTAGGTAGGGCCAAGGCAGCCAACAATTTTGAGGTATTATATAGGGGTCATTTCATGAGGACTTGTTCTGCATAATTTACTTCTTGGATCAGGTTGGGGGAGGGAGGGGGAAAGTACCGAAAGAGACTACAATAAAGGAGATCATTTCAGGGTCAGGGCCCTGGTACAAAAGAAACTCCCAGGAATCTACAAGGAATGACCCAGCTAAGACTCCTGGCAATAGGGGATATGTAGCTTGCTTGAACTGGTCATCTCCTGTGACTAGGTAAGACTTCCAGTGGAGGGCTTAGGATACCATACCAGCCACATAAGCTTTGACCCACACTCTGTCTTGTTTAAGGGATGTGTTGAGATAAGGGTGGCACAGAGATTGTAGAAGGGGCCAACCAATGACTGGTCCAACCTGAGACCCATGCCAGGAGAATGAGCCCACCCCTGATACTACCTGGAGTGCCAGGACCCAGCAGCTGGATGGCCCAAAGATGTAGGATAAAACCAAACATGACTGAAAAAAAAAGTCAATGTATTGATACCAAATAATATTCTGCTATACTCATAGATTGGTGCCTAGACCAATAGTCATCAGAGAGACTTCATCCAGCAACTGGTGGAAACAGATGCAGGGACCCACAGTCAAAGATTAGGCTGAGCTGGGGGAATCCTGCCAAAGAGAAGGAAGAAGGACTGTAGGAGCCAGAGGCATCAAGGACACCACATGAAAACCCACAAATACAACTAAACTGTGCTCATAGTCTCTCAGAGACTGCAGTGACAAACAGGGAACCTGCTTGGATCTGACCTAGGTCCTCTGTGTATATGTGATGGTTGTGAAGCTTGATCTTCTTGTGGGATTCCTAACAGTGGGAGCAGGCACTGTCTTTGACTCTTTTGCTGGCTCCAGAACCACATTTCTCATACTGGATTACCTTGTCCAGCCATAATTCAAGACAAGGTGCTTAGTCTTCTGCAACTCGATATGTTAAGTTTTGTCAATGTCCATGGGAAGCCTGCCCTTTTCTGAATAGGCAGGAGTGGATGGGGGTGGGTGCAGAAGGGAAGTGGGGGAAGGGAGGGGAGGAGGGAGGAGAAACTGCAGTTAATATGTAAAATAAAATAAAAAAAAAAAAAAAAAAAAAAAAAAAAAAGCTCAAGAATGCAGAGATCCACAACCAGGCCCCAGGTGGAGCTCTGGGAGTCCATTTGTGGAGAAAGAGGAGGGACTGTATGAGCAAGAATTGTTGAGACCATGATTGGAAAAAGCACAGGGGCAAATAGCCAAATTAGTGAAAACATATGAACTATGATCCAATAGCTGAGGAGCCCCCAACTGGTTCAGGCCCTCTGGATAAGTGAGACTGTTGATTAGCTTGAATTGTTTGGGAGGCCCCCTGGCAGTGGGACCAGGACCTATCCTTAATGCATGAGCTGGCTGTTTGGAGCCTGGGGCCTATGCTAGCACAGGTAGCTCAGCCTGGTTGAAGGAGGAGGGGACTGGACCTGCTTCAACTGAATCTACCAGGCTGAGCTGAATCCCCAGGGGAGACCTTGCTCTGAAGGAGATGGGAATGGGGGGTGTGGGCTGGGGGGAGGGGGGGCAGGAGGAGGTAGGACAGGGGAATCCTTGGCTGATATGTAAAATTAAATATATATATATATATATACATATATATATAATTTTTTCCAATCATGGTCTCAACAATTCTCACTCATACAGTCCCTTTATATATATATTTATATATATATTTATATATATAAAGCTAGAGGCCTGGATCCAGACCAATGACTCAGCAATGAATACTTTACAAGTAAAGATGAATGGAATAAAGGGTAAATTGTGTAACTGGGGCTGTGACACTACAACTTCCAGGATGAATCTCTCTCTCTCTCTCTCTCTCTCTCTCTCTCTCTCTCTCTCTCTCTCTCTCTCTCTCTCTCTCTCTCTCTCTTTGGTTTAGTTTTTGTTTTTTCTTTTACATTTTGTTTTGTTTATGGGGGAGGTTGCATGGGCATATGGCATAGACGAGGGGATGGGGAAACAAGTGGGATCAGGATGCATGATATGAAATCCACAGAGAATCAAACAAGTTAATTTTAAAAAGAATAAATACTTAGGGCATAAGCAGGCTTTTTGGAGCCCACTGCCTATGGTGGGACACCTTACACAGCCTTGGTCACGGGGAGGGGCTTGGACCTGCCTCAGCTGAGTGCATCAGGCTCTGCTGACTCCCCACAGGAGGCCTTGCCTTGGAGGAGGTGGGAATGGGGGGTGGAATGGGGGGAGGAGGCTGAAGGGTGGGAGGATGGGGGGGAGCGGAGGGGATCTGTTGTTGGTATGTATAATGAATAGAAAATTTCTTAATAAAAAAGAAAGAAAATGTGATGCTACACATACAAAAAAGGATAAACCATAAAAAAACCCACTGTAGATGTTCTTATAAAGCAAAACATTGTCTTGTATTCTTCATTATGGATCAGACATCAAGTGGGATATTTTGACTGATTTGGAATACCAATTTTAACATATATATTATTTCTGCTTCTTCTTGATACCACAGGACAATAGTATATCAAATGAAAGCCAAAGGTTTAAGCATTCCAATAGAGCAAAGCTTCAAGCTAAGATGGCAAAAATATAAACATGTATGTCCAGCCCCTCTACTGTGTTTATAACTTTTCTGCATTTTTTTTTTTTTTTTTTTTTTTTTTTTTTTTTTTTTTTTTGGTTTTTCGAGACAGGGTTTTGCGCCTGTCCTGGAACTCACTTGGTAGCCCAGGCTGGCCTCGAACTCACAGAGATCCACCTGCCTCTGCCTCCTGAGTGCTGGGATTAAAGGCGTGCGCCACCACCGCCCGGCAACTTTTCTGCATTTTATGATTATTCTATCCTCCAAATAATGAGAAAAAAAAATTTCAGTTATGTTCTTATAGTCAACAAATCTTGGTTAATCTACAGACTAAGTAAATCATAAAACCAACTAGCAATGGAACTGAGGTACAAATAAAAATATGTAAAATTGCTGGGCAGTGGTGATGCATGCCTTTAATCACAGAGTTTGAGGCTAGCCTGGTCTACAGAGCAAGTATTAGGACAGCCAAGGCTGCAAAGAGAAACCCTGTCTTGGAGAAAGAAAAAAAAAAAGTAACTCTCATCATGATTCTATTTTTAAATTTATTTATCATTATTGTGCTTGTATGTGAAAAATGTGTGTGCCTATGTGTGTGAATGACCATGTGGTGGTCAGAGGACAACTGTGGAGAGTCAGTCTTCTCCTTCCAGCTTCTCAAGTTGCCAATTATGGAACTCATGTCATCAGGCTTCTGCAGCAAGAGCTTTTTACCCATTTGGCACTGGCCACCATCAGCATGATTCTTCAGATATATATTGGTACCTCAGATACTACATGACAAGTTAATACCAGTTTTTCTTTTCTTCATTTTATGGTAAACAAATTATATGTAAACATAGCATATCTTTATGGACCTACTTTACAAATGAATGTTAGAGTCTCAATAATTTTTTTCAAAACAAAGATATATAAAATAATTTTACTACTCTTATATGAAAATTCTTGGCAAAGAAGTCACTTTATTCAACATATAAGCTAGAGGCATGAGGAATAATAAAGATATTTAAGTTTTAGGCTATGTTTGTGTAAAAATATTTCAATAGGTAAAACTGGAATCCAGGGATTTAAATCTAAACTCATTCTTATTTCTCATCTTGGTTCACCTTGTAAGAATAATTTACATCACCAATAAGAAGGTTTTTGGAATTGAATAATATTATGAAGCACAGAAATAGAAGGGCTAGAAAAAAAGGCTTCAGAATAGCATGTACAAGTTGAAAAAGAAGACAGGATTATAATATGCACTCAAAGCAGCTTTAATATTAACAGATCATATTATACCAGTTCAACTATCAAAACAAAACTGTGAACTTAATTCGTATTTACCAATGTTTTCACACACAGTCTTTTCCTTTACCATGATATAATGAATGGTACTATAAATTTACATTATATAGTAGCCCTCAATTTGTGTGTTCCTGATACTATCACATAAGTCCGTCTGTCCTTCAGTCATCTATCTATCTATCTATCTATCTATCTATCTATCTATCTATTTCTATCATCTACCATCATCTATCATATTATCTATCTGTTTGTCTTTCATGCATATATCACCTATTAACCAATCTGTCATCTATCCATCAGCTGCCATCTATATCATTGATTTATCATCTCTTCTTCTATCTCCACCTATCTTTATCTTGTTTCTGTCTCACAGATACTTATTTTCTTCTATGTGATAAACAAATAACTATAGCTTATATTTTATAAGTGCCTGTGTCCTTTGGTATGATCCCTTCCTTCCTGGACACATCATTGCCTTTTAGTGGCAAACAAGTTCCAGGCTGATTCGTGATCTGGCATAACATGCCGTATAGAACACAGATCTCTAATGAGAGAATCTATCAAATGAAAAGGTCAGGAGCTTAGGCAATGGAATAGATGCTTCTGACATGTTAAAATATCATTAAATTCATCTGCAAAGGATATAGAGAGCAGAACCTGAGAAGGAAGGGGCAGTAATCTTAGTTAAGCTTTTTCTGCAGACCCCATCTAAGTCACCTTGTCAAGAAACAACTGCTTGTGCTGCTCAACCATGGTCCTGCTGGATCAAATATCAGAAATGCTCAAAGACATCATCTCTGTCCACTTTTATTTTATTAGATTACAGCCAGGCATATGTTCTCTGCCTCAGCAGCAGTTCTAACACATTATAAATTCTAAGCCTTGCTCCTCTGAGAGATATTCAAAATCCAGGTACAACTGTACTGGTGAAAAGATTACTTCTGTAAGATTAAAATATCAAATCTCTTGAGCTTCTCCATTAAAGATTACCTGGAAATGCATTGTGGTGAACAAACAACCATACTTGTGCAGCAGAAGTTTTAACCTCTAGAAAGTTCTGTAGTCTATCTGGAGAGCAAACTATTGTTTTTTTTTTTTTTTTTTTTTTTTTTAAAGCTTTTTTTTTTTTTTAAGATTTATTTATTATGTATACAGTGTTCTGCCTGCATGCATGCCTGCACACCAGCAGAGGGCACCAGATCTCATTACAGATGGTTGTGAGCCACCATGTGGTTGCTGGGAATTGAACTCAGGACCTCTGGAAGAGCAGCTAGTGCTCTTAACCTCTGAGCCATCTCTCCAGCCCCGAGCAAACTATTGTTAACTATAAACAGATTTGGGATCCCTGAGGACACAATCACACTGCATGTACAGTTCATTCTGAATAAGAAAGAAGTAAATCTTCCCTCTCCTGTGTTTATCTTTGGTCTCTTGATTTACTCAGATTCTCTCTGTTAATCAATTTACTCCAGAAAAGGAAGAAAACTCAAATATCAAAAACCTACTATTACTTGACAGAAAGAATAAAATTCTGCTATAAAATAAATATCACACAAGAGCATATTAAGGGGCATTATCTTTTGTTACCCTAACTTTTGGAATGAGGCTACAATAATGGCCACTATGCTACAGTATCTTCAATAATTGAGCGCCTTCTGAATGCCAACAGAAATAGTTTATTGATCAGCTGCAAAGAAAACACAATGAAGTCCAAAGGGTATTATACAAAGATGTGAGACCTGCTTTCAGACTTGACTGCACACGAACCAGATTCTGACCTTCAGATGCTGCTTCGGGTAGATCTTCCCACTGATTGAAGGAGCAAAATGATCTCCAGGGACCATTTACACACACACGTCTACAACCACAAGAGTCAAATAATGTAACTGAGATACTCTGTAAAATCTACCAAGAAGTATTGCTTTATGGAATTCAGTATTATAAAACTGGGGCAAATGTTCCGAACTGTATAATACAGTCTGGTTAAAGTTGAAATGCTCCATTTTAATATTAGGTATATATTTTAAAGACACTTACTATTAGGTACCTATTTTAAAAGTAGAAATCAGAACAAAATAAATATTTCCAAATTCAAATACATGCTTGAGGCTAATTTTGTTAAGTATCCACAGCAATTCTCTAAGACCCATAGAGAAAAACTAGAAAGACTTCAGAGGAAGTGCTGGGATTAAAGGCGTGCACTACCACTGCCTGGCCCAAGTCTTAAAGCTAAGAAACTGTGGCATTGCTGAAGACAAATGACATGCACACACTTGCAAAAATTATTCTTATTTTATAGAAGTTATATAAAAGACCCTTGGAAAACCTAACCTTGTGATTAGTCTCAGTTTGTCTGCCCACATTATATTGTACTATATAATGTACACAATTGTATTTTCCCCTGAAATGTTTCATAGCTAATGAAATCATCCACATCTCTTGATTCTATTTCAAGATGAATGAAGAGGTTATTCTTGTCAAATAGCTATCTACCACAGCAAGATTATGTGGTGAGTTGGTAATGAAGAAACCATTTGGATTTTATTCTTCAGTGAAATAAATACACATTTAACTATGAGTCATTATTATTTTACTTAGAATCCATATAAATAACCAAAACTATTACTACTCCAAACTAGAATTAATTGTAAGGATAGCAGTAAAAACAAAGCCCCTCAAATACGGCGGGGAGGTAGTATGAATACTTATTAACTATGCATCTACTAAATGTAAGGCAAATACTAAGGGCTTTGTTTACATTTTAACTTCTCACAATAATCTATCAGATAGCTAATATTAATATCCCCATTTCTAATAAAGAAAATTGGGCTCAGAGAACTAATGCAAGCAGAGGCAGTGTTAGAGTATCATGACTGTGTAGCAAAAGACATTAATTGTATACTCCAACTTGAGGTCAGAAATGAATCCTAAGCTAATCTAAGTTGAAAATCAGATCTATGTATTCATGAGAAATGTTGGCCACAGCACAAATGTAGTAATGGTTCCAATGTACCTTGGCATTAAAGGACTCAAGGAATACATCAGATGTGGAAGAACATATGAGGGAGCATAAAATGTCTATGATGGCTTCTCCTGTTCAGTGTTAATTGATTTACATAATACAGGACAGTCAGAACAAAGTGGCCATGAAAAACAGATAACATGAGGAAAATGTAATTGCTCCCATCTCTATATCATTTCCTTTTCATTCTTCCCACCTCCAAGTTTAATAGAATCTTCGTAGTTTTAGTGATTTCTCAGTTTTCTTCTTCCATACCAATTTAATAAATACTCCTTAGTTTAAAGACGGCTCACTGGCTAGGTCAAAGTCATACTACTTTCCTCCCAAATGCACTATGATTAGTAAGTTATCTTCTGGATTTTAAATTTGTCAACTTTGGTCCAATTTAAAACTCAAGTTTCATCTGGGTGGTGTTGGTGCATGCCTTTAATCCCATCACTCAGAAAGCAGAGGCGGGTGGATCTCTGAGTTCAAGGCCATCCTGGTCTACAGAGTGAGTTCCAGGACAACCAGAACTGTTACAGAAAGAAACCATATCTCTGAAACCAAACCAAAACAAAACCAACCAAACAAACAAAAAAAAAACCGTCAAGTTTCATTCAATAAATCTATGACTGAAATATGTAAGACCCTACATTCTATAGCTTTGTTTCAAATCCAAGTGTATAAGTCATATCTATAGTAATAATGAAGAGAACAGGTCAAGTTATCCTAGGAAAACTGATAGGAGAAGGAGCCTTCAATTGTGACCAGCATCAGAGTTCATGCGCAAGGGCTAAGAGAATTTCCAAGAGTAATTTGCTAGTAGTCAGTTTTGGAGATGCTTGGATCATAAATAAAGATTTCTTTTTTTAAATACTCAATAAATCTTAATAGATTTGATATATTGTATTTATCATATATCGCATGTTCAGTCTACTCAATGCACACTGACAAATAAGTCCACAGTAACTGTGCTTCTGTATAGACCTTCCCATCCTCCAATAATAATGTAGGGACTAACCTTCCAAATGAAATTAACTTGGGAAAATTTTAATTTTTAATTGATTCCAATAATATAAATGGGCCAAAAGAGTATCATATAAACAATTAAATAATATTTAGCTGTTGCTATTATTACATTTGCTGCTAAAGCTACATACACAACCTGACTCTTTTAAAATAGAAAGTGAATGGATGTGAAACTATACCTTATGGTTTTGTTGTTTTAAATCATAAAAAGAAAGACATAGATAGCCTTTATGAAAATTTTAAGATGGAAATTACAAGTCAAGCATACTTCAAAGTCCTTATAATATGTAATATTCTTCTGTTTGAATTGTGTATTTCACAGCTTTGCTTCTCAGGTCCAGAGGAAAATGAAGAAAATTATCTACTTTTAATACATTAACCTCATGCAGAATTAAAACGGAATTTTAACTGCTGGTCTCCTAAAACCTAGTGCACATCAACAAAAATGCATATGCAAGATTCTTATCTCTCAGGTTGTCTTCACATTCAACCATTTTTGCTAAGAAATATATTTACTCTATTTCTCTGCACCAAATTGATTCCTACAGAATTATTCATATAGTCAACCTAACTTGTTTAAGTCAGAGAACACTGCAAAGACTATAGAGTGCTCAAAGTAATAAAGTTACTCAAGTTTGTATTAATAATATGAAAGTCTACAGGGATTTAGTGAACTAGTTATTTTAAAGTAATCCCTCCCAGGGGCTAACCTAGTACAACATAAGTCATTCATTTTAACAACCATGCATATTCTACTTTATTAATATTCTCCCGATAGCATAACTCAAGATCATTAGCCAGATCAGATCTCTGATGTCATTTCTCTATTTAAATCATAATGCCTGAAAATGTGACATTTGTAAATTTTTTAAACAAATTTATAGATGTACTTGTAGCATGAATCTTAAGGAGTCCTATTAATAAAACCAAACCCATGGCCAGTTATTGGGTTGAATGCTGGAAGATCAGAGAAGCAGAACAAGCCACAGCTTCCTCACCTCGGCAGTTCCTCAGCTGATCTTGTTTCCTCAGACTGGAAGCTTCTGAGTTCTCATCCAAATGGATCTCAGCTGAACTGTGCTGCTCAAAAGCCTAAAAGCTTAATCAGCTAAAAGATTCTAGTTTCTGGTCTTCATGCCTTATATACCTTTCTGCTTTCTGCCATCACTCCCTGGGATTAAAGGCTCACTTTCTGGGATTAAAGGTGTGAGTCACCATGTTTGGCTGTATCCTTGAACACACAGAGATCCAGGTAGATCTCTGCCTCTGGAATGCTAGGATTAAAGGCGTGTGTTACCACTGCCTATCCTCTATGTTTAATATTGTGGCTGTTCTGTTCTCTGACCCCAGATAAGTTTATTGGGGTGCACAATATTTTGGGGAACACAACATCACCACATGTACTATTTGCTAGAATACAGTCCTATGATTTGGTAGTCCAATGTACTTTTATGTGAAGAACACTCCTCTGAAATATTCATGAACTTCAAAAATAAATATAAATACACAAGCAAAAGCCCCAATGAACAAGACATCAATTGCATGACCATCAAAGTGAGGAGAAAATATGTTTTTCAGAAGGTCTTAAAACAAAACTGTGTACCATATTCAAGAGCGAAGCAAGGAAGGACTGGGAAGCTTCATCAAGTATTAAGGCTAAATACCGTAGTGAGAAACAAAAGGATACATTTTTCATTACTATTTTTTTGAAAAAATCTAAGGGCCATAACATATATGAGAAACAAGGTACTTACTGCATCTGACATCTGGTTTCAATATACATTGAACCTATCATCTGCACAACTTCAATCTCTGGTGCATTATTTCTCTCTTCCTAAACAGCAGAGATGTGGGTATTACACATTGCTTTCAGACAGTCTGCTTCAACCACAGCCTTTTCACGTTCTTCTATTTGCAACAGCATTAGGAAACAGCCCTATTCCTCAGAGCCATCAGGATGCTTGAAGCAATCCACATCTGCTTCCTTATAGAGAATTTCAAATCTAATCACAAAATAAAATTTTTCTGTCCTCTGTGTTTTTTTCTCTTAGAAACTTTAGCAAATTTATATCCCAAGTCCCTTCACCACACCACAGAGCACTAAGTGGTAAGAATCACATTACTGCAGCTCCTTAGATTATCACTGATAAGAGGGAGCTTTTACATTTATATTGGGTTCTCAGGAACTAGTGCCATAGCATTCAAATAATTAATAATTCATGGAACCAAATTACAGTCATAGAAGGAAACAGCTTCTTTCACTAGTTCTTTCATAATCCTTTGATTTATGTATGACAGCACAGAACAGTTCTAGCAGAGGTTAATAAAAAAAAAAAGGAAAGAAAGAAAGGCAGAAAGAAAGAAAAACCTCCCAGACATAACACTTGAGTTTTAAAATTAGGACTGCCTTGGCACAGGCTGTGTTTGTTGTGGCATCATGGGAGTTCTATCGCTTTGAGCAGTCAATTCAAAGGGACTCATTTTAAACGAGCATCTGGCGATTACGGATGTCCAGAGCAAAGGGTGAAATGTGGGACATAGGTGGGGGTAGGCAGGAAAGCCAGCTCAAGGGCTGCTTTAGACAAAAAAGGATGGCTCTCCCACTGTTTCTAAAATGTAGAGTTTAACATAAGATCTGGGAAGATATTTTAGACCTACATTTACCATTTTTTTCATTGTCTCTCCAATTCAAAACAGATCAGCAGGAAAAATCCTCTGTGTGTGTGTGTGTGTGTGTGTGTGTGTGTGTGTGTGTGTGTGTCTGTCTGTCTGTCTGTCTGTCTGTCTCTGTGTGTGTTTATTTCCTATATGACTACAGATATGCATAATTCAACATTATAGTTTATTCTAGACATAAACTGCCCATAATTTCCAAGACTTGATACATTTACAGATTATTTGTTATACAGAAAAATTTACACACCATCAGCCCCAGAGCTCTTAGGTGTATAAATTTCAATCTACAATCTCATCAAGGTACACACTATTTTTGTCATGTGAGAAAGTATTTACTATGGTTCCAAACTTCATTTCTCTCCTAATTAATGATGTTGAGCAATTTTTCCATGTGCTTATTGGTAAAAGGCTCAGCTGTCACTAACTATAAAAAAAATCTAAGCTTTGAGGTCATGGTAGAGTTAAAGGAAGATTTTCACCTAAGTTTACATAAATCAATGGTTTCTGAAACAGTGAAACACTATCTTCTCTTAGCCAAGCCTGACCTCTGACCCAATGACTAGATAATGCTCTTATTTAGAAGAGAACTCTAAAAATGCCCACTCAGCCTTTAGAGATTTTGCTATTTTGATTTTTCTGATGGCTTGCCTGTGGATTTTCATCATCCAAAGAAAGACGTTCTCATATATAACTGTTCACAATTCTGAGAATAAGTCAATGAGTACTCAGTTGTAGACATAATATCTATATCAACCCCCCATCCCATCCCATCACAGAGCATTGCATAAAATGGAGCAAGAAAGACCTAAGTTCTGGAGGATGGGAAGGGTGTGAAATACTGCCTTATGGATGTGACATGGTTGTAGCATAAGTGAACTCTCAGTAGCTATGGTTACTCATATACAGCCTGCATGTGTTCAAGCCAGTTAGAAATTCTAGCTCAGAGTTGGAGGCCCTGGCTCCAGAGTCCCTTCTGCTAGCTGAAGCCCTGTTGGTAGTTGGTGGCTATTGGAGAAGGAATAGCCACTTTTCTTTGGGGTACAGACAGTTAGGTTCCCCGAACCCCTGTAGCTGAGCCAGTAACCATGTGCCTGCAGACAGTACTCATTGGACTAAGTGGATCACTTAACAACAACAATAACAATAATAATAATAATAATAACAACAACAACAACAAAAGTGATAAAGGAGATGAAGCTAGGATGGAAATGTGGTGTATTATGGTATGGATGCCTGGGACGAGACAGAAGGAAGGAGTTGGTAGAGAATATGCTCGAGAAATATTATATACATGAACAAAAATTTCAAAGGATGAATTGAAAAACATCCTCTACTAGGAAATTTACCTTTATTTAGTATGTCTAAAGGTTACTATCATTAAATGGTTTTTTAAGAAGATAAACTGGAGCTTACTTTTCTTACTTGAAAATTAAAGTGATGTGATAGATATCCATGATTGAAATGAGATGACTAAGAGATTAATAAGGCTCAGCCCTGGGACCTTTGTGAGGATATTCTGGGGAAAGTTAGACCTTCAACTTTCTAGCATAATGGATACTTTAGTACAAACTGAATAAACTATTGTGTCATGGAGGCATCTTTGAAAGGTAGGACTTGGATAGAATAAGCATGTACCTTTAGGTTGCCCCTAAAAGGGTCTATATCTTGCTTGGAGCATTCCTTTTCTCTCTGATTCCTAGCTGAAATGAGATAGATTGTTCTGATATGTCCTCTCCACCACAGTGGACTTAAATCTCCAAAATTGTAAATATAATGCATATTTTCTCTTAAGATTTTGTAGCAGATGATCCATTACAGAGTACTATCTATCAGAATATGTAGAATACAGGCTGACAGTGGTTCACTCACAATTTACCAACACAGGTAATAGCTTATATTTTTCTCTTCTATCATCTAATTCTGTAAGATCATAATTTCCTGGTGTTTAAGGTCCTCCATTTCTTGTACTGTTGAGCAATGGTAGGATACTGGTCTAATGAGTTAGTTAATAACTCTAGAAAGAGTGGTTAGGGAGACTCAAGTGCATGTCTCTAGAAGGTATCATGACTCTGAAAAGTAACAAGACATAAGGAGACAGTTGTGTAGCTTGGTCTTTGTGAAGGGCTCCTGGCAGTGGAATCAGGATCTATCCCTGGTGCATGACCTGGCTTTCTGGAGCCCATTACCTATGGTGGGATGCCTTGTTCAGCCTTGATGCAGGGGAGAGGGGCTTGGTCCTACCTCAACTGAATATACCAAGCTATGCTGACTCTCCATGGGAGCCCTTACCCTTTTGTAGGAGGGGATTGGGGGGGTCAGGGAGAGAGTAGGCTCGGACGGGGAGCAGAAGGAGGGATGAGAGGGGGATCTGTGGTATGTAAAATGAATTAAAAAATTCTTAAATAAAGAAAAGAAATAGTAAAGTGGCTAAAAGATGTTTAATCCTCAAGACTTTCTGGGGCAGAGAATACTAAGTAAGTGCTGAACTCCTAAGCAGGAGTGAGAGCACAGTGAATAGCTGTCAAGTTGTCTATCTCTGCCAGAGGTCAGCTGACTCCACTTCCGGAGCAGACTTCCTTGCAGAAGAATGAGAGGTGTGTAGCTTTCCCTGGAACAGCTGATAAACAGGCTGGTAAACTCAAATTTAGCATTTCTGATTTGGGGACATACAACAACACTTCCATGTTTAGAATTGAAAAGCAGGGTGTAATCTGAAAAAATTCAGTTCTATTCTAAGCACCCTAAGAAGTAGCCACAATGATTGTCACCCACAGATTGCAATCAGGTGAATAAAATCTCATGCCTAACACTCAGTGCTTCTGTCGAATGTGACATAATGACTATGTAGACTGAGACTCCCAAGTCAAAAGGTTTCCCTCCCATATTCCCCAAAGTGGCAGGACACTAGCACATTCAAAAAGATCTTGGTCACAAATTCAACCAAAAGGCTATCTACTAAGCTTTCTATGGTAGAAAGTACTCTTTGATTCCCAATGTAGTATGTATAAATATAGTATGATCTCAAATCCTTATCAGGTTTTTACAAATGTCCATTTGAAGGATTTTGTAGTTAGGGCACTTTCTCAAGCTATATTTTATACAATTCAGCTGACATTATATATAAACTTCAATTCTGCTTTGTTCTTAATTTGTTATACCACCTGCCTCACGAGGGCTGGTTCTTTCAGATATATTCTTATTGGGGGATTATATTATCAGGACACAAATAATTCAACATCTGTATCCCAGTGCTGTTCTTCTCTAGTACTGTGACTTTAAATGCTACAGCACTGTCTTGTGATGGAACATCAAAGCATTTTTCTTTTTCTTAGGGTTTGTCATGAGCTGACACATTACATTTGATAATGACTTTCAGCCTTGTAGAGCTGAAATAATACAGTTGTAAATATGGTCATAAACAGGACCAGCAATGATTTAATCAGGAAACAAGGAGTAAAATGAGCTTAAAATAAGCACACATCAAGTGCCTCACACATGCTCCTATTGTGTACTCTGCTTCTTGTTTCTGCTCCAGTACTTTCTGATAGGATGCTGGTTATTACACTTGAAGATATGGCAAGTGTCCAACCCATAAACAAAGGTGTCTCTCGGATTCTAGCCATTTCATCAGGTTAGTGCAATGCCCATGGGTAGTGTGGCAAGAAAGGTCAATACTGAGCCCATTACAAACTAAATCTGGCTCCAGTACTCCAGTTTAGCTCTTCAGAAGCTGTATGGAACACCTGTTATTAGAATTTTAAGCCAGGTAATAACCATTACGAATTCTACTTTGCACCTTTTATTTTATAGCCTAAAAAGATGTACTTAGAGAACAATATATCTTCTGGAATAGGGATATGCCTTTTGGAGGTCATGCTATGAAAATGGCATTCAATGAAAGCTTGGATTTGACATCTTTCTGTATAAGATTTCCCAAAGCAAGAAATAAATAAAGCATTATTATTCAAAAATTACAGCAGCCTGATAAATTCTGATTATATGTTCAGCATTATTTCTTTTATTATATAACTTCTAATTCTGCAAACATCACTTCATGTAAAATCAATTTATGTGGCAGGGAAAAATAAACTCTAAGATATTCATCAATAACTAACTATATGCAAAGTATTTAATTTATAATGATCTCAAAGTAAGACCCAGAAGAGCTCTAGCAAATCTTCTATACCTGAAATTATATAAATATATTATATATGATGGTATTCACATCAATTTAATTTATATACAACATAGGACCAATGTTATATGTTTTCTTAAGTATATTTAAGGTTCATCAGTAATTGAAGTGACTAGTTAGGATTATTCTCCTCTTGATATATACCATCAGTTACTTTGGGCCATGAAGTGTGTTTGATCTTTAAGAATCTATTGTGTCTTTCTTTAAAATAAAAGCATTCTCTTATATAACCACTATAGATTTATGAAATAAATATTTATATAGTCCCATTATCAAAGGATTGCATTTATATTTTCCCACTTGCCTCTGTAATTGTTTCAGAGTAAAGTAGCTTTCGTGAAAAGTATCTCTGTCACTCATATCTTGAGCATTCCCTCCACCCTTTGTCTTTCATGTCAGATACTTCTGAGTTTCCAAGAACAATTATTTTTAGAACCCGTATTGAACTGATATTTCTTGTGAATGAACTGTTTGAAATCTATTTCATGTCCTCAGCACAACTTAAGCCAGACACATTATGCCAGTTTGTCCTTGCATCAGCCAATCCAACTTTGTTCACTTGATTAAGGTGGTACGCATCCATTTTTCCACTCTGTTGTTACAATATTGATATCCTAGTTAGAAGGGAAAGACAAAAAACTGTCTGCTTTTTCATGGGATCTACGTTTTCTCAAGGGTCTGAGACCATACCATGTGAATGGAAAAGAGAGGATGTGGTAAAAAGAAGAAAACAAAAAAGTATAAGAAAAACAAAATAAACATACAATAAGCACACAAATAAATCCCAGCAGTAGTGGGTACTACTGAGAAACAAAATATGGCTATTGTTAGTAGACTAGGGGTAGATTACAAAAGGTAAACTTTGCCAAAAATCTCTCTTTAATGTAAAGATTTCTCAAAGAACAAAATGGTGAAGAGTTATGTAAAAACAAATCAGAACCAAAACCAAAACCAAAAACAAACATGTTATTAGGGCTGGAAAGATGACTTAGAGGTTATAAGTGCCTGCAGCTATAACAGAGTACCGAAACTCAGTTCTCAGCACTTACAACAGGCAGCTCACAGTTGCCTGTAACACCAGCTCAAGGGGATCTAGTACCCTTTACTGTCCTTGATCACATAATCTCTCTCTCTCTCTCTCTCTCTCTCTCTCTCTCTCTCTCTCTCTCTCTCTCACACACACACACACACACACACACACACACACACACACAGGCAAAAGCATACAAGCATGCACATAGAGGGCAGGGAGCGACAGAGAAATACAGGGAGAAAGAGAAACAGGCAGGCAGATAGACAGGCAGAGAGGCAGACAAATAAAAACAGAGACAGAAACAGAGACACACAAAGAGAGAGAGAGAGAGAAAGAGGTGGGTTAAATGTTTAAAAAGGTTAAAGATGAGTTATCGAGGACAGAAGTTTTGCTGGAAGAAATAATGAATGGAGGACTTGCATACATATTGGTTAGGCAAATTTCTGATGATATTAAGACTGCAGACCACACTAGTAGGCTTCTTTTATACTGAGAACAAATGAGCAATGGTGTAAAATACTGTAGTTTCCCTTCTGGCAATGAATTGTAGGTTATGCCAAGCAGACAGAGAGACCAGAAGGGCATCAAATATCATTAATGCCCAAATCTCAGTCTTTGATCTAGGGAGAATGTCCCTTCATTGATTTTCAAAGGAAAGATTCAGGTATATCTTATTTAGCTGCAATTTTATATTCACAGCATTAAATTATGAGACACACTAATTGTGTATATACAGTATTTTATGGCATTATATATGAAAAATATTTAACCAGACAACATATCTACAACTCAGAAGAAACATTTTGAATTGAATCTTTCAGTTTGTAACTCTCAACTGTGAGGACCTCCTGCAGAGAAAAAACTAAAATACTATTTTCTAAAACATAGATTACTTACTTTCACATTTTGTTAACTGAGCATTATTGATTACATTTAAGATAAAACTCCTCGCTGAAATCATAATGTCACATGTTATTATGTCATTGCACTGAGAGTGACAACAATAGAGCTTAGAGGTCAGGTTCACTGTCTTCAGAGAATGTGACTGCATGCTTCTGCAGCTAGGTTACATGGCATGCAACAATTTTAAATACCATTTGCTGCACACTTTGTTCTTGGGAAAACCAGCTCTTTGGTTTTTGCTTTCTGGTGCTACACCTAGTTCAGGCATGATGGGTGCAACACAAGGAATCATGAAGAATAATGGGAGTGCACCGCATCCTTCCAAAGTATCAGACTCCTGCGGGGGGAAAAACAGCCAAACAAAACACAGAAATGTCCTTTGAAAATCGTCCCCCCTCTTTGAAAAAGAGCATAAAAATAACACATGAACTTCATTCTAGATGCTGACCATTAGGGTCACACTTATTATAGTTCTAATAATTAAGTCCTGATTAAATATTTCTACCATCTAGTATACAGTGGAAGGATAGTCTTAGCCATGTTTTAAAGTCACTAAGAAATTAGTCATTTAAAGTAGAAGATAGGACCACTATTGTCTACAAAGTAGAAATAGACACTACAATAATCATGCATCCATTACTTAATACAACTTTATTGTATCAGCAATATTCTGCACCAGTCGTACTTTTAAATATTTTGTTTTTTTTCTGTTAATAAAGACTCTTCTTGATGATAGGAATCAGTCATCAGGTTAATGGTGTAATAAGTGATTGCAAATATTTTATATCAGCTAATAGAGTACCCAAAGATTTGGGGTTACCAAAAACACATAACAACAACAAAAGAGCCTCTGTCATAGTTAGCTTTTAGTTATGTGTTTGTAAATTTATGTAGCTCTAACACAGAGCCTCCCTCATGCTAGAAAACTGCTCTATACGTTGAGCTATATCTTACCCCTATGCAACTTTAGTATTCCTATGTCCTTGAACTGTTTCATAGATATGCACCAAGAAGAATTCACCATCAGGAAAGTTTGTAGTTGTTTGAATTTCTACAACAAACTGAAAAATTGATATTGAAACTCACTTTAGAATTAAAGATTAGAACATTCAAAATTCTAAGGTTTATGTTCACTATTTTAGAGCATTCAAAGATTTAATAGCAGCATATATAAAGAAACAGAGAGAGGCATAAGCTTGCTACACATGTGACTCCATGAATTTTATCCCTTGCTAACCAGCAGCAAAGAGGTAATCTCGATATTGAATGCTCAGCTGCAGCTGCCTCTTATTCTAAATTCTCGAGGTAATGATCTCCTCTGCTCAATACAAGTTTTGCATTCTCAAATTATCATTAGCTACCCGATTTATACATTCTATGCCCCAACTCAAATCAGTTTTGAAAAGATGCCTCATATTTAATGAATAATCTGTTGAGATAAGTTTCAGTTTTATTTGTAAAGAGGAAATTGTGCCCTTAGCCTTCAGTTTTTAGCTAAAATCTATAAACAGAAATAGCTTTGCAATTTTCATATATCTCCCTGGAAATACCCTAGCGCAAAGCATGTGAAAATGTTTAGAGTTTCTCTTTATCATCTCTCAAAAAACCCATTGTTACAAATGAAAATATCATTTCCAACAAACATTTTCAATTCAACATAAACACACATTGCAAACAATGATTTAAACTAATTCTAAGACCAGCCTATTAGCATACAAGCATATTGGTAGTTAGATTAACCACTGCAGATGGTAAAAATATTCTTTGTGTTTAAAGTGGTTTCTATAAAAGACACCCATTGAACATATGGATTGTTTATACTGTAACTTTACCTCCTGACTGTCTGCTGCCTTCCAACAATGCCATCAGATGTGACAAGGAAAATAACTCAAAATAAATTCAAGATACTAGTTCAACATGTGTTTCCTTCTCTTTCAAGGAGCAGTGTGAGGCAATGAAATAAACTAGAAAAAAAAAGCCCTACTTGAAATTCATATTTGAAGCAAAGAAATTGAGGTATGAATTAATGTGCTGAAATAAGTATAGCATGCATATGGACTATTAATATTCAATTACTGTTGAAGATGGAGGGTTGGGATGCAATGAAAGCTTGCCCACCATGTAATGTTTAATACCCTCAGTTTGATTGGAGAGAAGGATAGATAGGGATGCATATGAACTTATTATTGTTGTGCTGTGAGATGTCTTTCTATACGAAAGACATGTGAATATGTGTTGCTCTGATTGGTTGATAAATAAAGCTGCATTGGCCTATGGCAGGGCAGGAGGGAGCCAGGTGGGAAAAATCCAAGAGAGATAGTGAAGGGAGAAAGATTATTTTATAAGCAGCTGAGGGACTGCAGGGCTGGGCGGGACTGGAGGAACTTCCTGCTACAATTTTGTTTTGTAATTAAGTTTTCATACAAGTGATGACTGAGCATATATGCACTTATTCATATGCTAAATAGAGACAGAACATTATTAGCTGTTACACTAAACCCCTTTCTCACTGAGATATGTTGAAGTCATCATTCCTGGTTACCTATAAATGTAACTATTTTTTTTTTAAATAGAAGCAATAAATAAGGATGATATCATTAAAGTGAACCAGAGTATAGACTGACTGATATTATCATAGGAAGAGGCACATATAGTTGCACAACAAGTACAGAAGAAAAGCATCACAATAGCAAGCAACTAGACTGCCCTAGACGGCCATCATCATAAGAATGGATAATGAAACTGAGGTAATTATACATAACAGAATTTTATTCAATTGCAAAAAAAAAAAATGAAATTGGTGGACTTTTGCTGCTTAGGCACAGGTCACATCAGTCAGACGCTAACAGGTGAGGGCCCTGCCTACCAGCTGAACTGTCCCACACCCCAAATTCTGTTCTCAAAGACCAATTCCACAGCCCACACCCTTCCATCTCACACACCAAGGGACTTCTGCTGCTCAGGTTCAGGCCACAGCAATCAGAAGAACAGTTGTAGGCCCCTTCAGTTATAAGAACAGGTGCAGGCCCCACAAATCAAAAGAACAGGCCACACCAGTCAGAAGAACAGAGATCTCCTGCTACACCTGAAGCCAAACAAGAAGCCAGAAGGCAGCTTCCGAATTGGACAGAGTTTTCTTAATAGATCAGAGGTCATGCTGACCACCAGAAGTCCCAGCCACAAAGACCAGAAGACCAAAGAAGGAACAGAACCCAAGGAGCAAAACATCCATCAAACAAAAACAAATCCAGAATTGAAAACCCAGATGTCTTAAACACCAGTGTAAGAATATAATCAACAGAACACCACATAAATTGGACCAGAAAATAAAGTACCTACACCACATAATAATCAAAACACTAAACACACAGGAAAAGAAAAAGAAAAAAATAATTAAAAGCTGCAAGTCATTCTATGTGTGCTAAGTATTTAATGACAAGAGACTGAATATCAGAACCTTTTAGAAATAGGGCAGCATGAAGACTGCTCTCGCTAGCAACTCTGCAAAGGACTCACTCTGTGCTGCAGATGCTAACTGCTTATTCTTTAAAGTGAGAATAAAATAAACATTGCACATACTTAGGGACTGGAATTGCTCATTTAAAAAAATTTCAAATAGGCTGATACCATTGTAGTTAAAAAAAGTCAAGAAGAAGAAGGCTGGAGAGTAAAACAAGGGACTGATGATTTTAAAACTAAAGAATGAATACATCAAAACTTGAGCATTTTCCATCTGCTGATGGGGGAAGCTATGGAAACGACACCATGCTGATTTTCTGGAAGTGTCATTGTTACTCTGATAACAGAAAGATAGCTGATTTGTTCTGGGAAACACTGGAAAAGAGAAATGTTTGGAAGCTCAAATAATATGTGAAGCAAGAGAGAGAAAGGGGCATTCCCTGGAGGGAATAGTGCCAACGGTATATACGATTTTAGAACTCAGTAACAGACACAGATTATCTATCCATCTACATAACTACCTGCCAACATGCATACATATACACAAATATGATTCTCCATGCACCAACAGTTTGAAATTCTGGGTTTAGACTATAGAAAATGTCCCATTAATGTCTCACAGCTAAAAAGCCAGCCTCCAAAAGGTAGTCTCTTTTCCTCCTACTTAGTTGGGCTTTTGCAGTTTATCATAGTTGAAGGTTTTCTGACAAATGTCTGATTTCCTCATCTATGAGTTTAGAAAGCCATTAAAATAGGCATAATAAATTTGTCTCTTCCTAGAATTTTCTGGTATTAAATCTCAACATAAGATAATTTGACTAGGTTCAGCCCTCAAAATTAATCGAATAGATGGATTTATGTGTGCTTAGTAATTGTATGATCATAAGGGGTCAGAAAAGCATGTTTCCATCCAAGGGCGGTTTTCTTTGGTGTCAATCCCATATCTGCCCTTTAGCGGCTTAATATCCATAGCGTTAAAGTAGGTCAGTAAACAAATGGGGGTCTAATTTTATGTTTTTATGGTTCATATTCTAATTTTTAATAAGGTTAATAGTTACCTGAATTAGTGTTTATTTAGACTTCATAACATGTCAGCTTTCAGCCATAGGCTCAACGTTCATTCATTTAGTCCACTCAGCAACATTTTATGAAAAAATATAATATTCTATTCATTTTGATATGATAAGCAACTTTTTAGAAATAAGCAAACTTAAGGCTAAATTGGAGGTCTGGGTACAGTTTAAGTTATTAAGTTATTATATGAGTTGCTAATATCAAATCTGAGAAAGAAGGATCTAGTCAAGGAGGGATGGATGGAGAGATGGAGGGGAGAACATGAGTACAGTGCATTCATTTTAAACCTATGTGTTCTTGACAAGACTCTCTAGGGAAAAGATCCAGCTCCATCTGTACCTGTACACGTGTTTTGTGTTACATGAGATGATTTACCTAATCCCTTCACTCATTGTTCTCAACTGTCAAGTAGGAAAATAAATGAAACTGAATCTATAGGATAATGAGAGGACTGGAAGGGGATATAATGGCAAGCAGAGAAAGGACGGCTTGCATTCCTCACCTGTCCTCAGTTTGAGCAGCAGCAGCAGCATCACCACAAGTGATGACTCACTGCCTCAGCTATAGCAGCAGTAGTTGGGCAAATATAAGGCAAGGGGTATCACAAAGAGGACTCACATGGTGGTTAGATAACGGATAAGATTATTATCATAAAAAACAAACAAACAAACAGCAATCTGATGTATGCTGACAAAAACCTAGGAAATGCCATCTGTTTTAGATACTTTCTTTGAGTTTTCAAAATTAATGCAACATATTTAAAGATCTAGAGCACAATGGGACTGTTCATCTTAGTGTTCGTCTGGCAGCTTCCAGCTCTGTAAACTCTCCCTGCACCTTAGACCCGAATTTAACTCACAGCAATTGATGTTTCTTAATACATGCTCTAGATATGCCTAATCTGAAAGGAGAGGGAAGCATTTGTCATTTCCCCTCCTAATCCATCAGTAAGTCAGATTCTAACAGCCAATCACGTAAACGAGAAGAACAGAAGAGGGAGATAAGCTTTTTAGGGACGAGGGAGCAGCTCTTAGGAACCGCTTCTGTTTAACTGATTATAGGTTTAGACTGAAAAATGCCTGCAGTGAGCGATCTCAATTCAGAAAAACAAACCACCATCCGACAAAAATGTAAGGAAAGAAGGTTGAAATACTGTGAAATGCTGTCAAGAATTCTTATGTGGCTTCAAAAATATATAAAGTCCTTGAATACTTTAAGTTAAATATACATCTAGCTTATGCCACAGAACTAGCATCTTATGTACATAAAAAAAAATCAAAATTATGTTATATGGATAAGTAAAATCAGTTGTGTCCTTACATGCGTTACCTTTGGTTTAAAACTTTCTTGATGCTTTTCAATCACATTGTTACATTTTTATACTCAGCTCTAATCAGATAATTAGATCTTTGAATATGTCCTCTTCACAGAAACATTTCAAAGCTTTAGCAAAAAAATACTGAGGTATGTGACATATTAGAGTATGTTCAAAGAGGTAGACATACTTTTCAAATAATGTGGTATTTTATAAAGAATATATGTTTTCCCTATATGATCAAAACAGTAACAAAGTAAAAAAAGAGTAGAAATTATTTCCAAACCACCTACAGATATTAATATTATAACTTGGAGGAAAACCCATATTCAAAGGATTAACCTACAGGCTTGGGAAGAAGATATTAAGTCATGTTACACATGATGAAGTCTCCTCAGAACTTTTCATATTTTATGTTGAATGCTTTTAACATTAACCTTGTATTTTCAGGTTTATTAATGCTGTATTATAGAGGGAAATACAGTTCAAAGAATTCAAATTATGATTCTACTCAAGTAGTTTTCTCAAGTAGTAAAATCTAAGTAAGATATCCAAAAAGAGTCAAACTTAATTATGTCATTCCCAGAATGCAGTTCTCTATACTAATGGGATAAGATGGGACACAATTATGACAAAGCAAAGACAGAGACCAATCTCTTTCCATAAAAGAGAAAAGAAGTTCTGAATGTAATTAAATAATTGCATTGTTGGCCAATAGAAAATCCCACGTTGAATTCATAGGGAAAAATATGTATTTTGTTAGGTTGATACAACCTTGGGTCATCGGGGAAAAGGGAACCTAAGTTGAGAAATATCTCCACCACATTGGTGTGTGGACAAGTCTGTGGTGGCATTTGCTTGGTTATTGACTGATGGGAGGTCTTAGCCCACTGTGGGCAGTGTCAACCATGGGCAGGTGATTCTAGGTTGTATAATAGAGCAAATGGAGCAAGTCATAGGGAGCAAGCCAATAAACAGTCTTCCTGCAGGGCCTTTATTTCAGTTCCTGTCTCCAGATTCGTACCTTGAGTTAATGTCAGGCTTCCTTTCATGGCGTACTGTAAACCTGAAGATGAAATAACTCCCTTCTTCCTTATGTCCCTTTTTTTCATGATATTTTTTTTCACACCAAAGGAAATCATACTAGAATAATATTTATGAAGCTGGTTAATTATAAATCAATGAATCCAGAAACATAGAAGCAATCTGTGAAGCTACAAGGAGATTCCATGACTCCCTTTCACTCTCAGACACCCACTCACAGATGAGGCTGATACTATACCCTGGAAAGGAAAGATTATTTGTCTCAAATGGGATAAGAATAGGTAGCAACAACCCAAGAAGGCGTGTCTAGCCTATCCAAGCTGGAATTACTTGTTTTGGCAATCATCAATATAGTAAATGAGTTGTGAGAAAAGGCCATTTTGTTAAATGTCCTCAATCACAAAATTACAGTATTTACTTCACCACAGAAATGATATTTAAATAAGCCAGTTAAAGTCTGGAAAGTATAAGGTGCTATAAGAGTGGTCAGTCCCATTACTATTCAAATTAATGGCAAATCTCAGCAGCTTCACAGAGCTATATAAATGTAAAATAGACTCATTTCATTTTCTTCATCTATTTCCTGCTTCTAATCTACAAGATCTGATCTCAGTCCTCTTTAATATTTTACCCAAATGACTTAAAGACCTGATAGAGGAAAACACATGCTTTGATTGACCAAACACAGATATAAACTTCAAAGTCACCACCAGAGATTGAGATACACTGGCAATACATACATTTTTACATGAGAAGAAGGGCTAACTTAAAAAAAAAAATCATCCAATTTCCTTCTAAATTTTATGAAAATCCAAGGGACTGAGGAAAGAAAATGTCATTTTAATTTCACACCTTAAGATTTCTTTGACAGGCAAGAGTCAGAGACAGCCAGCCCCTGATCACACAGTTAGGAGTCTCACAAGAACACCACACTACACCTCCATCACATATATGCAGAGGACCTAGCTCAGACCTATACAGGTTCTCTGATTGTCAGTTCAGTCTCTGTGATCCTCTATGAGGGCTAATTGGTTCTGTGGGCCATGTTCTTGTGGTGTCCCTGAGTCCTCTGATTCCTATAATCCTTCTTCCCCCTCTTCCACGAGATTTCGGGAGCTCCATCTAATGTTTGGCTGTGGGCCTCTGCATCTGTTTCCATCATTTGCTAGGTAAAGTCTCCCTGATGACAATTATGCTAGGCTCTGCTCTATGAGTATAGCACAGTATCATTAGGAGTCATTTCATTGACTTTTTCTCTGCCAGTTGTGCTTGGTTCCTATGTCTGGTTGATATCACTAGGAGGTCTACCTTTTTCTGAAGAAGAAAGAGGAATGGAACTGGGGAGAGGGGAGATGTCGGGGAGGTACTGGGATGAGAGGAGGGAGGGGAAACTGTGGTCAGGATTTAATATATGAGAGAAGAATTAATAAAAAAGGAAAAAGTTTTCTTAAACAGAATATATTAAAAGACATAAATTAGGAAATTAAGTGCTCACTTGAGTCCCAAGATGTTGATTGTAGACAGTACTGAGGATTGAACATAGAACAGTAAAAGTGTTAGGGAAGAGCTCTAACAAGTTACATTCTTGACCTACAATATTTATGACTAGTGGGAGAACTACCATTTGGAGAGGCTACACAGTGCTCCCCAGTCACACAGCAGAGACAAGACTCAAATTTCTACATTTAGAGTTCTAGAATAAGGTATGAAAAAATGACATCCACCATTATCTATCAACACCCACCTCTGCCTTCTTAGTAATATTTATGGTAAAACAGTTAAGTGAAGATCTTTATGATAACTACAATGTCATATATATATACATATATATATGTATCTTTTAATACATATATCATCTCCTTTTAGATTAGAATGTAAGGTCAACTACATGACTAAAAATAATTAACATAAATTAGAAGCAATAGTGGGAAAAGAACCTAGAATTTGTAATCTTCTGAACTTTTCCCTCTATGGGAAGCAGAATTGGATGATTCATTACAACTGTATTTGTGTTGGTAGCCAGATGGAGAGGCGCATCATAAAATCATGGAAAAGAAAAGGGAAAAACAAGGATACAAATGAAACAATGGAAAGGGAACTGAAAGCAAAAAAAGAAATACATGGGCTACATGATGTCCATTGTGAGCTTATTCACTTGACATTGCTTGTTTCTATTTAAAACAATAAGTAGTGCAAGCCTCTGAAGTGCGAGACAGTGAATGGAGAGAACAAGACAGACAAGCATGTGACTTTTTGTTTAACTGATAATTCAAAGAAAAGAAGAAAAAACAGGCTGTTAATCTTATGATTGGTGAATGCCTTGCCTTATATTTAAACCTTACATATCTAGTCTATAATTCCCATTTCTCTGATGTCAAAATATGGAGATGCTAACTTGTAAAATACTAACAACAACACACATTTTCCTCACACTATATCTGATGGGGGTGTGGTAATGCTGTTACCAGAATTATAATGATTCTCTTCTCAAAAAATAGAAAAAGCCAGAAAAGTTGACCCTGATGCCTAAAATTTCCTATATGCTTCAACTGAATCTGTACTCTTATCTTTCTTATGCAAGACAACCATAATGAGCTACATGAAGGATCACAGTAAGGCCTTTTGGGCAAGACAACAGTAAACTCAGCATGTGTCACAATGTTTAGCATACAACCTGCTCTCTAAACATATTCAATATAAGGGTGAAAAAGGAGAAAGCAGATGAGAGATTGCTACCTGCCCATCATGAGGACCCAGCACCATCACCCTCTTTTACAGGAAACTAAACCAGACTATAGAACCAAACATCTGAAGCTTACCCAACAAAGTCTCATGACTTAACTTTGACCATTGTGAGTGCTTTCAAAGAGGCTGTGTCATTCCCTATGTGTCCCATAAAACCCTTCACAAGTTGCTTCAGGCTGTTTTCTCCTACTATTGAGAGCAACAGTGGTGACCAATGTCATCCTGAAATACAAAGTTGATGAGGTAAAAAGAAAAAAACTCATCTACTTGTACACCTGAATAACTGCAGGTATAAGAACAATCTCTCTCTCCAACTGCTGGAGGTTTATATTTTTGATAAATAAAATTCTAGTCACTTGTGGTGGCTCCAGTGGATAGGATTTTGTAAAGACATAGAGTGATCATGAAAACAAATTTGTTTTATTGAACTCATGCCTATGGACCTATTTACTTTATCTATTTGCTCTAAAATTAACACCATCAATGTCTACTTAATTCAAGCTCTGAATTATGTTGTAGTACCCAGATTTTGCTCTATTTTCCAAATACCCAGCCGTCACAGATTGTATTAAAAGCAGATGTGTAGGGGGTGTATCATGGATCATGTGGTGTTTTGAATAAAAATGAAGCTATCCTTTACTTTTTGAAGATTTTTATTTTAACTATGTACCTGTGGGAAGAGGTTGCACATGAATGCAGTGCCCCCAGAATCCAGAGAGGTCTATGGATCCTATGGTGCTGGGGTCACAGGGCATGCGATATGGGTTAGCCAGTTAACATGGGTGCTGGGAACAGAACTTGGGTCTACTACAAGGGCAGTACTGACTCTTAACTGAAAAAACATCTCTCCAGTCCCATATTCCTTTCTTGCTTCCTCACGACCTCCAGTCTTTTACTCACAGAGATCCACCTGGATCTGCCTCTCAAGTGCTGGGATTAAAGGTGTGCACCACCCCCATCCAGACATTTTCATTTTTTAAAATAAAATTTATTTTTAAGATGGGATCTCATGTAGTCCATGAGGGCCTCAAAGTCTTCTATGTATTCAAGGATTGTCTTGGATATCTGACCTTCCTGTCTCCTCTTCCAAAGGTCTGGGTTTACAGGAATACACCAGCACATCTGATTTGTGCCTTGCTGGGGATGGAACTCAGGACTACATGGATGCTAGGCAAGCACTATACAAACATAGTTATACCCCCAGCCTGCCTATTCTTAAAGAAAATGAAACTTTAATTTTGGCATTCTACTTGCCTCTAGAAAATATTTTATGAGAACATAAATATTTCAGGCAGCTTCAGTTTTATTGAAACATTCTCTAGGGAAACTTTTATTTTTGTTTTTGAAAAACTCATATCTAAAATTAAAGTGTTACTGTATAAAGACAATGGAGCTTGTCTGACCTTTCTTGTGAGATATTACACCCCCAACACAAAATCTTTCACAGGGTACAGTAGTGTAATAGTCCTTGGTGACTTAGCAATGTGTGCGTAGGAGAAGGAGATAAAGCCTGGTTTGCAAGGTTTAGGCAGTATTCTATGAATAGTCTGTGTAATGAAGCCCTGCTGTTGATGCCATGTAGATTCAAAACAGTGATTTCTATAACACGCTTCTCGTCATCAAGTAGCTACACTAGAAACACTAGCCACACCATACCTTCATATTAACACATAATAACTGGATTGATTAGTTGGAGACTTATCTCCTTTGTGTTAACTCAGCTCATGCTGAGGACTTTCCAGAACTACACAATGATGGATAATGAGTCAATGTGTGGTGATCACACACTGAAGAATGACCAAGAAAGCCAGTATCACAATGGGAAATAACAGAACATAATACACGTTAACCAAGTTATTAGTATAAATGCCTCAGCCCACAGAAAACTAAGTACAAAATAGTTTAAACTTTAAAAGTGACAAATGGGACTGACTACTCAGAGTAGAAAGTGCTGAAAGAGAGGTGTAGACTGTATACTGGGTATTATGCATCCCAAGTGGGCCTTGCACTATCTATTAGAGAAACAGAATTATGCACTTATGATCCTTCTGCCTGCAATTCTGTGGTGCTGGGGTTACAGGCTTGCACCTCTAGGGTGAGTTTTTATGCAGTGCTGGAGGCTCACCCAAGTTCCTTTGCATGCCAGCCAAGCAGTTACCAACTGAGCTCCTATCCTGGACTGTAGTTAATATATGCCAAACACTTTTCATTCCTATATAAGATGTTGACAGATGAAACACAAACACTTCAAAGCCCACTTCAGATATGACTACCTCTCTGAATCCTTTCTGAACTCTCACATTGTATGTGTCTCTAAGGAAAAGTAATCTATCTGTCCTTTGTACATACCAATAATTCTTAATTCTTAACAAAAAAAAAAAAAAAACGTAACACCAGAATCACATCCAGTAATTACTGCATACTTATTAGGAACATCAAATAAGAAAACATTTTGTTTTATCTTAGAAAATAAATCATTATATCAAATGAATAATTTGATCTAAACAGTTATAAGGAAACACAGCACAGTAGACTGTTTTCTGCTTGATGCATGGATTACTCAAGTGTTGAAAGGAGCAGAGGAGGACCACAACACAGTGCTGGACTATACAACATTTTTTTTTCAGCAATTAGTACACTACTGTTACAGGATAACAGAAGAGTGGCATTTATCTTATATTTCTTCCATTCATGTATAGTAGCAAGTGATTATTTTTTCTACAAAGTAGTGGTAAACTTCTATGATTCAATAAATGGCAAAGTAAGCAAAAAAAAAAAAAAAAAAAGAAAAGCACATCATATATTATGTTGAAAGACAAAAGCAGTGGCTTTGTAGAACCAGCTATTCATTTTTTTCTTTTTCTTTCTTTCAACTGAAGTGTGTCAAGCTGGTGTAAAAGGGGTGAACTGAACATCTGGACCAAAACGAAGGCATTTAACATTTCCGAGCAATTCAGAGGCATGGATGATTTATGGTGCTATTCTTAGATTTTTATCATGTATCTTTTCACTTTATGAAATGTGGACAGGCACATAAACCTGGTGACACTTCCTGGTATAAAAACAGTGATTGAAGACCGATAAAGAAGAAAGAAAAGAGGAGTCATTTGAGTCTGGAGATGTTCAGAACAGGGTATGATCCCAAGAAGATGAGTTGAATTCTGTGCCAGCCACTGTGCCTTTGAGATATTGGCAGGGGCTTTGTGTTCAGGCAATCACCTGCCTTCTGCCTCTCTAGGAAGTGCCAAGTAGGACATATAACCTAACTGATATAACTAGGTGGCCTCTTTTTTTTCACTACCGACACTGAGGCCATCATACTATTGAGTATTGAAAGGCCCTGGAGAGAATAAGGCTACTGTAATATCCTTTCAATTTTCAAAATGAGTCACCTCTTTCAGTTTTAGAAAAAGAGGAACCAAAAATGGAAGGAAGGGAGGGAGTAAAGAAGGAAGGAATAACAAAGAAATAAAGATGGATAGGACAAAAACATAAAAGGAGTGATAATAGCTTGACTGTAATGTAGCAAGGAAGATTTGGCAAGGTTTAAATTTGTTTGCTGATCTCTTCTATAACATAAACTCTGAGTAAGACAAAAATATTACAGAACTTATCTGTAGGTAGCAATTTCTATTGAACTGGAAAGTTTTCCATATATTTAAAAGGACTAGAAAGTATCTAACATCACAACTAGTTAAACCACTTAAAAATTGATACCCAATCTCATAAAATCTTTCCAGATAGGAGAATATCTAAGTAATGACTTTTTTTTTTATTTTTTAGTAAATTTATTTTACAACATCATTTAGTTCAACATAATAGCCACAGATTCCCCTGTTCTCCCACTCTCGCCCCCCTCCCCCTCCCCCACCCCACCCCTCATTCCCACCTCCTCCAGATCAAGGTCTCCCCTGAGGACCAGGATCGACCTGGTAGACTCAGTCCAGCCAGGTCCAGTCCCCCCCTCCCAGACCGGGACCTATGCAGGGACGCTTGGCTCAGTCTAAGTAATGACTTTTAAAGACAGGACATCCTATGTTTATTGCCAGCTGAGCCTTAATTTTTAAGGCGTATTGTTCAATACAACTCTTGTCAGTGCCTTGTGAACTTGAGAAAAGAAAGAGGAATAGATTATAACATAAAATATTATATTATATCTAAATATAGGACAAGTGTTTTGGAAAAGTCACTTATCTTTTTTTCACTTATTTAATCAATATTTCAACTGGTGTCACTCAATTAGTATTGCAGGATATGAAGAATACAATCTTTCATTTCTTCATTAAATAAAAATTTAAAGACTCATTCATATTTTCTGTATTTATGATAGTTTTGGCATTTAAGACTTTTTAATTTCCTCATGATAAGTTGTGTTTAATGACTAAATATAAATATTTTATAGCTTCTAATAATAACTTGTCATTAGAAATAGAGTCCTGCTCTCTCCAGTGTGTCCTACTTTGGTACTAGGACCATTTGGAATGTGTAATATCTCAGTTTCATATGCTGAGCAGAGACACAATAAAATGGACACAATCTTAGTGACTATTTATTTAGTACCTCCTCCATGAAGCCTTCCTGGTGATTATAAATTATGCCTTACATGATCTGAAGATATAGGTGGCATTTTTAAGCTGCATGCTTGATAAGAACATTGAATAGGAGAAAAACAGGAATGCTGTGGAATGTCAATCTGTATGCTGTGAATGTGTATTGTTCTGATTGGTTGATAAATAAAGTTCTTTGGCCAATAGTGAAGCAGAATAAGGTTAGCAGGACATTCCAGCTAGAGAGAAAAAGGAGAAAGGCTGAGTGAGGAGACACCAGCCCGCAATCCAGAGAGCAGCATGTAATGGCACATAGGTAAAGCCATGGAACATGTGGCACCATATAGATTAACAGAAATGGGTGAGTTTTAGTGTAGGAGCTGTTCAGTGGTAGGCCTGAGCTAATGGTGGAGTAGTTTTAATTAATAAGCCTGTGTGTGTTTACTTGGGTCTGAGTGGCTGCAGACCATGGGGCCTCAGGAGCCTGATAGGATCAGGAAAACTTTCAGCAACACAGGAGTAACTCTTCTTTATAAGTAGTACAGTGAAACTGCATAAAAACATGGGCATGAGCTTGGGAATATTTTGATTTTGGAGGAATTAGCTGACTTCCAGCACTGACCACCTGCCTTATCTCAAGCATCATTTGGATCTAGTGATGAGTACTTTTTTGAGATCTACACAAATCCATTCATTTTCTGTGTCATAGACAGTCATCTGTAAAAGTTTTTTTTTAAAGAAACAAAACAAAACAAAACAAACAAACAACACACACACACACACAAAAAAAAACAAAGCAAGTAAGAGCGCCCCCTTCCTGAAAACTGATGTTCCCTTACTCATTGGAAAGGTACTTGAATTATTAATTCCTTTTTTCAGAGCATCTAAAACAAAACTCCTCGATTGTTCATGCCATGTACTCTAGAGAACAAACGTTCTCCTAATCATAGCAAAGAAATCATTATTATTGATTAAAATGTCATTTAAGTCAGAGATCAAGAACCCCCCAAAAGATCATTTTTGCTTTTCAAATTAACCATGGAAAGTTTAAACTGTAAGTGAAATGCCATTCTGTGCTGGTGCACGGATTTCCAATAATAGTACCTACTTTATACTGGTTCAAAAACATTGCCTTAATGAGGTTGACCTTTAAAGAGCTTTTCTGCAACTCAAATTCTTTAAAATGCTTCTATGTGCTACATTCTTATGCAATCTATCTGCCCAAATATGATTACAAAGGCTCTAAGACCACAACTTAAATGTTTGTTTTAGGCACAAGATATAACTTCTATAACTACTATCAAACACTGAAGTCCAGTCTAGGTACCACTAAGAGATTTTAAAGTTTGACCATATAATTATACTGGTTGACAGTTTGCCTAATGCCAAAATTTGGATTATTGTGTGGAATTGAAAAGTGGACTAAAATCAGAACTTGTACCAAATTTTCAAGTAAACACCTGGTAATATGCCTATTGTTTTAAAGCAATTAGCATATAATCTATTAATCCATACCTTGGGCTGGAAAGGAAGACAGCTCACTTGGTAAAGGGATGGGTGTACAAGCATGGGAACCTAAGCTGGGATCCAAAGCACCCATGATAAAGACAGACATAGAAGTATGATCCAGAGCCCTAGCTTTGGCAAGGCAGGAACAGGTCCACACCCAGAACCAGAAGGCCAGTCACTGAAGATGATCAGTGAGCTAGGTTCAGTGAGAGAACATGTCTCAAAGAAATATGGTAGAGAGAAACACAGCAAGATACCCCATGTCCACCTCTGGCCTCCACCTACACACACACACAGCTGCATGTACATAGTGCTGGTTAATTTTTGTCAATTTGATAAAAATGTAAATATACCTGGGAAGAGGGAATCTCAACTGAGAAATTGCTTCCATCAGACTGGCCTATGGGCATGTCTATGGGGGCATTTTTTATTGCTATTTGATGTAAGTAGGCCCAGTCCACAGTAGTCAGTGCCATCCCTGTGCATGTAGATGAGTTTTATAAGAAAGATAGCTGAGCAAGCCAATGGAATCATGCCAGTAGGCAGCATTCCTCTTTGGTATCTGCTTCAGTACTTGCCTCCAGTCCCTGCCTTGAGTTATTGCCTTAGCTTCTCTGGATGATAGACTCTAATCTGTAAGCTAATATAGGCCCTGTCATTTCCAAGTTGTTTTAAATCATGGTGTTTCTCACTGCAACAGAAACAAAACTAATTATACATATGCATACATACATACACACAAATATGTACACATACAAATACACACAACATCTATGTGTCTATGTCTATCTGTGGTTTCCAGTATTTAAAGCCTACTTCTACATATTTTATTCTGGTAACAGTCTTGTAATTATAGTCTTTTCTACTAGAAATGAATGATAGACTCAGGCAGAGCAATTATATCCTTCATCTGAAGATCTTAACTAGCCTTTAACCTTAGGGAGTGAGTCTGTCCTTCACTTATATGGAGTCAAAGTCACAGCTCCCCTGAGATTCACTAAAGAACATTGCTTCCTGAGTCTGTCAGCACAGGAGGAACATTTGAGATGAACTAATCAGCCACCCTTTTTCATAACTTAAGGATTGAGAAGACTAGAAAATACAGTTACTAGCTGGGTGGTGGTGGCACTGGGAGGCAGAGGCAGGTGGATCTCTGTGAGTTTGAGGCCAGCCTGGACTATGAGTTCCAGGAAAGGCACAAAGCTACACAGAGAGACTCTGTCTTGAAAAACCAAAAAAAAAAAAAAAAAAGAAGAGAAAAGAAAAAAGAAAATACAGTTACTTTGCCACAGTAAAATATGTCCAAGCCTACTTGATGCTCAACTGCACATCTGGTTGCCCCTCCATTGCTCTTTCCACTACCTCCTGTCTCTTTTTCATACCAGAATTGAAAAAACACAGTCTACTAAGGCTCTAAAAGCCAACTTGCTAGCATTTATGACAATGAGTTTTATTTGGAAATATTTATTTCATTCAAAATTGATGCTCTTCAAAAGACACGATGAATCAGCAGTTGGTGTTAAATTGAAAGCTGGTCCCTAATTAGGAGTTTCTTTAAGGCTAGTATACTCCCTACATAGGAATAAATAAATTATCGCCTTTTACATTGAACCTGTTACATCCTGTACTAAACAAAGAACTCCAAACATCACTTATTTTATTGTCCTCCAGATGCTGCATCCTATCAAAGACCCAGCAACCACATTCAGTCTTCATGAAGATAAATCACCAAACAAACAAACAAACAAAATGTATTTTCAAACCTCTTCACACAACTGCCTTATTTTCCTGCTCTCTATGTTAAAATTCATTTATGCCTTCCTTTATAATACTAGTGTGGTCTTTTACACTTTAATTCTCCAAAGCATATGTCCTCAATAAAAATAAATAAATAAACAAGGCTATTGCAAGTACTTGTCATTACCCCACCCCCAGGGTATAACAAAAGATTATTCTTAGAATGATCATATTTATACAACTTCCACAGCTTGTATCCTCATTTATATGAAAACCATAATAATTGTTTATTTAAATGAGATGAAAGCATTCTTATCTAAACCAAACAGAACTACACAATCAGATGGTGGTTTTAATTTCTCTACTGAAAATATATTTGTACACTCATAGAACATGGCCAACTGCTGCATTGTAAATACTGCAGCTACATACTTTTGATATTTCAGCTTATTTCCCCATCATCACCTGCCAAAGAAAATAATTTAACAGAAATCCATCACAATTAGTAGAACTATGAATTTTTAGTAGGACTAGCAGCAAATTTTTGATACTCATTTAAACATTAAATTTTTAAAGTCTTTTTGTTGATTCATTAAATGGATATGTTGAGAATATTTTGTATCTATGATTGATTAATATGTTCAAGGCATTGGAAAACTATAATTAATAGAAATACAACAGCATTGGATGCTAGGGATCTAGGTCAGATAGTACAATTCTTAAGTAGCCTTCACAAGGCCATGAGTTCCATTCCCAGCATTACATAAAACTGGGTATGATGGCACACATGTATAATCTTAGTATTTGGGAGGAAAATGACAGAATATCAGGTGTTCATGGTAATCCTTGGCTGCATAACAAGTTTGAGACCAGCTTGAGTTATATGAGAACCATGTTCAACACACCCACACCACACACAAATTTGTAATTTATTCAACAAGCACATTTCGAGAACCTACTAAATGAAGGTATAATTTTAAACACTTAAATCACATTGCATATAGACAACCAATGTTCCAGGATGCTATGACAGTTGCAATAACTATTAGCAAAAGAGAAAGAGAGAGAGAGAAAGAGAGAGAGAGAGAGAGAGAGAGAGAGAGAGAGAGAGAGAGAGAGAGAGAGAGAGAAATTTAACTCCCAAATTAAAATTTGGCAAAAGGGATTAGAATATCCAAGACATCAGAGGTAGGGTTGTAATTTTAAGGAAGGTGTTGAAAACAGGCTTAATTCAAAATATTCTGAGAAGACCTCAAAAAGATATCTGTTTTCAAGTACTATGAAAGAGAACTTCAAAAGGCCTGCAGCGATTTGTAACCCATAAAAGAATGTTCAATGTTTTTGCCCCAAGTGACACAAAACACTAATCATCAAGGTAAACTCAAATTTCCATCTATTCTGATAAGAGGGACCACGCAGTGGGTCCTTGAGTTATAAAGACTAGAAAGGTCAGAATGAACCACTGGGGTTCATTAGATTCTTCCACATACACAGTATCCAGGATGCAAAGGGTATCAGTCACCACTCTACTTTCTCCCTTTTCCACCTCAAAATTACCCCAAAACAGAAAGAGAGACATTTTAATTTGAATTTACACTAAGTCCAAATTTGAAACCATAGAGTCAGCAACTAATGTAATAACTTTACAATATTGATGTAATGCTTTTGAACTTCGATGGAGCTTTTAAGGTACTGGGAATAGGACATGATGTTACTTCAAGGTTGGTTCAGTCTTCAAACTGCAAGTGTGATCGTCTACAGAATGAAAGATGTAGAGGATGAAGAAACTAATTTGAAAAGATTATGGTTTTCAATTTTTCAAACATCATGATTGAGAAAATATGGATACACACATAAAATTCTATAAATCATCAGCAATATTAATCAATAAACAAGATCACTCATTCACTTGGCACATAACAAGTGCCAAATTGTATCTCTCTTTGAGGTTACCGCTATGTGCACACTAAGAGAACCATTCCACAAACTGAAAACCTAGTTTCTCTCATGAAAAACACCCAAGTGTGTTTGAATCAAATCTTCTCATTAAGTGGTTTTCCTCCCAGTCTTGTCAGATCAAACAGGCATAGAAACAGTAGGGAGTATTTTAATTCTCTGTCACCTCTGGTTGACATACTGGGATCATTGCACTCTTGGGTGTAACTATATTTGACTCATGAATTTGAAAGCTGTAACCAAGTTTATTTCATAAGTCATTTTGTGGCCATGGTTTGATTTAGGGCCAATGAAAAAATCATAGTTGTAAAATGGCTCTCTTCAGTATAATATCATTGTTTCTTTTTTCAAAAAATTAATGGATTTAAACATTCCACATAATGACTAACACAGGCCTTGTATTATGCAGTTTTAAAAATTGAAGATCAGATAGGTATTTAATGACAGGTATTTTTTCCAGGTTGCCTTTATTTACTTATTTATTTATTTATTTATTTATTATTCATTTTACATACCAACCACAGATCCCCCTCTCATCCCTCCTCACACTAATCTCTTCTGTGGCCTCAGGGTCTGAATCCTGTTGCACATTTTAATAATGGCAAAAAAGAACACAGTGTCAAAACAATGCTGTTGACACATGACAACTTGTGAGGTGTCTCACTTGCTCCCCACCATGTATTAAGGATATATACACTCATTTCCTTACAGAAGATAGATTTCGTCCATAGACCCCTCCCCATCCTGCTTTAGTCATATCTGGATCAACTATAAAATGCCAATACATGATATACTCTGTTATTTTGACACTAACCACCAGAAAAATGTTCATATTTAGTACAGAAGTGATTTTCATTTTAAAACTATGAGGCCTTGCTCGTCAAGTTTATAGATGTGGAATAGGTAGATATTGAGGTCTAGTCACATGTTTGAGAACTACAGCACCTTTTGGTAAAGCTGTGCAATTTGGTCTCAGCCATTTCCCAGTATCTTTGGAAATAAAATGTGAGAAGCTGATTAATGATATTGATAATTGTATCTGGTATCAAGGCATAGTAATAGTATAAATAGCCCCAGACATTCTCAAGAGGGAACTCTCATCTTATTTAACAAATAAGTCTAAACCACCAGTCTATTAATGTAGATAAAAGAAAGGAGGCTGGTTCTAAGTCAATGTAATATTATTTCTCCTTTCCTTGTTTTCCTTTGCAATGAATTATTTCTAATATTAAATGCAAAGAAAGACTCTGCCTCAGAGAGATGCCTTTGCCATCTAGAACACATATATTTCAAATTTCCTAGCAAGAGGAAAGGGCATCAGATTTCTAGCATAGTGTCAATGTTCTGTTGTATGATGTCAAATCCTGAGGATAAAAACCACTATGTGTAATTGGATTCAGTCCACACTACTGGTTATTGAAAATGATACTGATTCCAAGATACTTCCTTAATTGCATCAAGCTCCTACCTATGCTTGTAATAGCCTATGCTTCCTTGGGGAGGGTTCACTTTAAAACACTACCTGTCATTTACACTTGGGTGAGATACAGAACATTGACAAATAATATCAGCTGTAATTTTTCTTAAATGAATGCAAAAGGAACAATATGGCTAGAAGAGTGAAAGGATGATGCTAATCTTAGTTGCATTATGAATAGATAATTAGAATGCTAGTTCTCCAGATTCTTAAGGAATGGAGAAAAAGTCAAGGGTTTCAATCCAACAAATCACTGTTTTAATTTTCATGTTCCTGTGCTTTGACTTTTGGCTTAGTTCTGCATACAGGCAAATGTTAAATTCACCATTCAGTTTTACATCATCCTATCTCTCTGTACTCCTTTATAGTGCTCTAGGTGTGACCCCATGTTAACCCAAGAAGACACTGTTCTCATATTTTATACTTGAAACTTTGTACTTCAAAAATGCTAGAGTGGTTACTTAAAACAGCTGGGGTTTTTAGAAACTTTCAGTTCAGTTCAATTAATTGCTTTTCTTATCAATTAAATAACTTTGAAGAAGTCAGCATTTCATATATTATATGTAATGTACCATTCATAATATCTAAAAACTTAATACAAAAACAGTCTCTATAATTTTTTGGCCTAAAAATGTCTTGGAAATATAGGTAACCTATCCAGTAGCTCCAATGTATTTGAAGGTGTTAAAATAAATTTCAGAAGAACTTAAAGTAGATATGGATAGAGAAACTCCAGCTCAAGAAAAGGACTGCTTTGGAGTTCATTCAAATGACTGATGCATCTGACTATGTACCTCTACACACATAAATTCAAAGTAACTGAGAAGAATGGGATGAGTTTTAATATGGGACATATAAAAAAGAGAATTGTGAGAGCTAAACTGTATATCTTTACAGCCAGAAAATCAGCAAGAGAATTCTTGCTTAAATAAATCTAGATGCAGTGTTCAGTGCTAAAGGAACTGTACTTATAGACCTGTGGCAAATTTGAATGATACTCAGTAGAGCCAAGAGGTTAAAAGCTCAAATATTCTTTCTGAACCTTTTTCATGGCTGTAGGGAGGAATATTTTCAATGGATTTTTCTCCTCATGTTAAAAAAAGAAAGTAAGAATTAGCTTAAAGCCCTTCCAATGGAAAAATGGCCAACACCTACTACTAAACATTACGACTACAAGCATGATCTTTATATTTACAGAGGTTGTTTGTTTTCCTTTCTGCACAAAGTATTTAAGAATCTGACTAGAAAGTGGTTCATTTACATTTTCAAATATAGCATGGCTAATTTTTCTTTTCCCATTTTAATGAAAAATGTTAAAAAACAAATTATATGTTTTGCATGTTTCATTCAAGAGACATTCCCCAAGAATAATAGAGTAACCTTCAGTAATCCATAATGTCTTTCTCTTTTTCAGATCAGTTTAATTTTGTACTTCTATTTCTTTCATTTTATTTTAATGCCAGAAGCTGATACACACACACACACATACACACACACACACACACACACACACACACACACACACACACACACATACCCCTCTCTCAGGATACCCTTTTCAGTGGCACATGCCATAGAATTATATATAAACTCTAGAATCTTCTTGGATGTGATGAGAAATCATATTGTAGAGGTACCTGGTCCTTTTGAAAGAACAGATTTCAAGAAGAGAAATACCTGTATGAATGTTTTCTCTTTTCTCTCTCTTCTGATTTTCCCTTTTAGTGTTCTATTGACAATAACAAGTAAAATAGAATTTGCAAAGATAGACTGGATTTGGATGACATTCTGCATCACGAAGATGAGGCTGGGTCTAGGAAGCAATGGCAAGCCTGGTACTGCAATGATTAGGTAGGGAAGCTGAGGACAGATCAGGGATTATGCTGTCAAGAGTGGGCTCTTCACTTGAGAGAGCAGGAGACACTTTTATCCATATGCAATGCTGAAGGAATGTGCTTTAAGATGTTAAGTCCTAGAATCTATTAGAGAAATTCACAAGAAAGAAAATGATGACTGTCATCACTTGGCATTGATGAAGAGAACAGAGATGCCAAACATACATATTACTTGTACTTACTGCAATGTATTCATATCCAGTTGAACTATTTTGTGCAATTACAAAATCATATTAAAATAATTATATAGAAAATTTCAAAATTAAAAAAAATTAGAAGTATGTTCCATCAACAAGTAAAATATGTACAATGTATAAGACATTGTAGTCCAAGTTTCTTATCACCCAAGGGCAAATAAATACTTTGGAATAAAAAGTCAACATTACAAAGTTAAGTTAGGTCATTATCATTTTATGGACAAGGCAAACAGCATATTTGAGGTAGAAGAAAAAAATTAGAAAAATGAAGTTGCAAGACATGGTATTGTCATGGCAATGGCCTAGATTCACCAAGGAGAATTTTCTTCTTAAAAATACAATAGGATTTTTTCACTTAGTTTTGTTGGAATCACTAATAGATGCTTTCAATTACTAAGAAACCAGGATGCACAGGAAAAGTTGTGCTTCGTTTCTCTTTTTCTTGTGACTTCCAGAACACAATGCAAGATAATACCAACTTACTTTATTTGCTTTCTAACCAAAGCCTACAATCTATTTAAATGCCCTCCAGGGACTAGAAGATCTAAAATAAATAGAATGTCAAAAACAAACAAACAAACAAACAGAGTGTTACTTTTCAATGGTCTAACCTTTGATAACTTCCAACTGTTAGGGAAGGAGAAAATGGATTGCTATTACTTTCAAAGATTATGTTTAAACCTCATTCTCTGTGTCTCATACCAGCACACAGACAAAAAATAAAGCTAAACAGCATGTGCAGCACCCATAGTGATAGACATGAACCACAGTATTTAACAACTTAGCAGATCTCCAGCACAGTACAAGTACCTTTATGAATATCCTAAAGCCATTCTTAGCAAATTCCAAAAAAGTCTCAAAACATCAAATATTTGAAGTGTATTGCCAACTTGTTTCAGATCTACATTTAAAGCCCAGGGTTTCTTACTTTCAAGCTTAATTTTATTGAAATATACAACACTGCCCCCAAAGTCAAACTACCAAATAAACAAAGTTAAGGAGTCACATTGAAATATTATAACACTACAGCCAAGAAAAGCCCTGGCTCATAGATGGCTGGAACATTAAGTTGCTTTATCTGTTATAAATATTCCATTCTTCAGTGATCATTAAGAAGCAATCATATAACTGAAATATGCAATACACATTATTTATTTTCTATTTGTAGGAAATCACCTACATTAAAGCTATAGATTATGCATTACCATACTATTTATTGTTTCAGTCTTTGAAAGAATTACCACTTTCTGTGCTTTATGAAGCTTGCTATCAATACCACCTTGAAGATGACTTTAAATTATACACAAAGCCACTCAGAAGATCATGCTGACCAGTTACTTTCCATTTCCACACAAGTATATAAAAAATGAAAGATATTAGATTTAGTAATTTGGGGAGCTAGAATAGGGGTAAAATGAAAATATACAGGAATCAAATTTGGATCTGCAGTGGAGCACCTTAGAATTACTAACCCAAACATTTAGATAAGAGTTTTTGTGTGTAATAAATAGGAGCCAAAATAATGTCTATCTCACATGGATATTATTTTTAAAAAAAAAACCATGATGTTAGTGTTCTATCTATCTCTTGAATTTTTTAGAGTGAAAGGTGTAGGCTTCAGGGACAGACATTAATTTCCATCACATAAAGAGCAATTACCATCAGTACATCCTTAAGCTACAAGGTCCTGCATAAATGCTAAAGGCTGGTTTTCTAGTCTTCATAAGAAAAATAGCACCTTCCTCAGGAGTAGAGTATAGGTCACAGAGAGCCTAGTACAACATTGAGGAAACAAGCAGTATAATCTTTCCTATGTTACATAAGAGGTATTGAAAGAATTTTAGCCCACACTTGCCATAAACACTTTACGAAACTTTAGCATATGATGACATTTTATGATGCTTTATCATATGCTAACTAAACTGCTTCTTCACTAAGGGAGAGGAGAAAAATAGGGGGACCTGGGTGTTTTTACATAACAGGAAATACAGCCACACCTTGAATGATTCAAATTGAGACATTCACAATATTCTCATCACTAAAGAACTATCTACCATAAGTTCTTCTAAAGAAATTCATTGTGTAGTATTGACTAGTGATTTTCCTTAGGCTTTAAGTGTTAAGATTACTAAAGTTATTTTTTTTGCTTAAAAGTCTTATTTTGGGAATAAATTTAGAAGCTCATTACATGGCTTTCCAGGACCTTTGCTAGATATGAGTTTTGCTTAATTTTCAAGGTACTTTCAGTATTAACCCATAGTTGTATTCTGATATGGTTTAAATCTTAAATGATATTCAAAACCAATGTTCACATATGGGGTCTTTGGGAGGTGGCAAGATCACTGGTGGTCTGTCCTCATCATTGGATTTATACATGGGTGGAGTCATAACTTAATGTGACATGGTGGCACAATAGCATCTTTGGTGAGTGGAGCCTAGAGGACATGACTCATGAACAGGGTGTCCTTGAAGGCCTTCCTCACAGTCTCTGTATGTTTTGTCAATAATTTTTTCTAATATGTACTCTCCATTCTAATTTTCTTTCTCATCACAGATCAAGAAACAATGGAGCAAAGTATCCATGGGCCCCAAATCTCTTTTTCTCCATAAGTTATTTTTCTTATGAACTTTGTTACAGCAAGAGAAAGCAAAGTCGGTACCTTAAAATTCTTTAAAATATTCTTGTTTTTTTTAAGTGTTTAAAGAAATTAGTATTAAGAATTAAGATTAAAACCAAGGACAGAGAGGGCAAAGCCTTGCTCAACCAGCTTAAACTTTCTAAAATACTACTATTTTTACTTTAACAACTATGTTTTGGTTGGGACAGAAAAGTGTTCAGACAATGAAATATGAAATCCCATACATGCTCATACTCATTAAGACCAACACAGTACACACATGGACATAGACAAGGTATTGCTCTGTATCCCTGACTGCCCCTGAAATTACTATGCAGTCTAGGTTAGTCTTGAACTCTCAGGGCCCTGCCTTCCTCTTGCCTCCCAGCGATGGGATCAAAAGTGTGTGCCACCAGCCCAAAGTTTCTATGGTATAAAGAAGCTTACAGTGTGGCCATACATGTTTGAGTATGTGTACCAGTGCAGGTGTGAATGAATGAGTGTGCAGATTCGAACTATGTGTTCAAGTGTGTGAGTGCATGTTGCTTCTTCTGCAATGTTTTAGATTTTAAATAGTTAGTCTGCAGTGTTTTCTGCTTAAGAATCATTGAAGTGGAACTGGGCAGACCTTTCCTTTCTTGCGACACAGGGCTGGTCCTCTGGCTACAGTCATGAATGCTAGTGACAGGCACTTCAGTTCCTTCCTTGCAGTCAGTTCATCGGGTCGTGTGAGCAGTCAGGGGGATCAGAGCAACCCGGCTCAGTCTCCTTTCTCCCCACAAGCATCACCCCATCTCTCCAGCATCCCTGGGGAGCTGTCACCTTTTCCTGTTGGCTCTTCTGTGGGAAGAATCGGTCTGATCCAATTTTCCCTGCAGGTATTCCAGGCAGCCAGATGCCTCCCCAACCACCTGGGAGCCAGTCAGAATCCAGTTCCCATCCTGCCTTGAGCCAGTCACCAATGCCACAGGAAAGAGGTTTTATGGCAGGTACACAGAGTAACCCTCAGATGTCTTAGTATGAACCTCAGCAGGCAGGACCATCCATGTCACCTCACCCTTCTCCTGGGGGCCAATTGCATCCTGGAATCAGTAACTTTCAGTAGAGTAACTCATATGGCACTTACGGTCCACAAATGAGCCAGTGTGGACCCCAAGGCAACTACTCCAGAACCCCAACGTATAGTGGTATACCCAGTGCAAGCTACAGCGGCCCAGGGCCCTGTATGGGTATCAATGGCAACAACCAGATGCATGGACAAGGGCCAGCCTAGCCATGTGGTGCTATGCGCCTGGGATGGATGCCTTCAGCTGGGATGCAGAACAGACCGTTCCCTGGAAACATGAGCAGCAGCGTTACCCCCAGCTCTCCTGGCATGTCTCAGCAGGAAGGGCCAGGAATGGGCCTGCCCATGCCCAGTGTGAACCGAAAGGCCCAGGAAGCTGCTGCAGCTGTGGTACAGCCTGCTGCAAACTCAGCACAAAGCAGGTATGTCTCTGAGACAGGTCGGGCTGTGTGCCCACATGACCAACACCAACCCGCCCTTTCCTGTAGTCGTCAGGAGCTTCAGTGTTTGTCTTTACATGTGAGGCCAGATCAGAGAGATGACGGACTGAGGTTTCTGATCCACCGAGGAAGGAACATATTCTCGTCTATTGCTCTTGCTTGGTTTAGAATGTTTGCTTGACCTAAACAACTCTTACTCACTTACTTTTCTATTTAAATATAAAATTGTACAGACTTCCCACAAAAATATTGAAATCATAGACATACTATGAATTATTCAATTATTTAAAATCCATCTTAAGTCCCATGAAATTATAGATTGAATCAGAAAAAAAAATGTTTGCACTTGAAATATTTTTTTGGACCTTCAGTATCTACCAACAAGGTCTGTGGTCAATAAACATTTACTGAAACGGCCAATGCTATTGCTATGCACTATAAAATGATGAAGTATGTATATGGGGATTTTAGGTAAAATAAATAGTTTATAAGACATTTAACTTGGTTTTTTAAATAATAGAGCCTATAATGTCTTTGATAATAACTCAGCTCTTATTCCAATAAAGTGGCATGAAAGCATTATTAAATTCCCATTTAATAATATGTGCTAAGGCATAGACAAATACAACAAAATCACAGAATGATTATAGGGTATAGTGTAGAACAAGGGTGCTCTAATTTGACCCTTGATATTTTGAGGCAAAAGCCTGTTGTGAAGGCTAGTTTCTCCATTGCAGGGGGGATAAGCAATATGCTGGTCCCTGCCTACTACATACAAATAACAGTTACCCCTAGGTTTGCCAACTGAACTTTTCTCTAGAAATCATTAAATGTCTCCTGTGGGACTAAAACATTTCAAAGTTCATTTTCAGTCAGTTCTAAGATAGACAGACCTATGTTAGTAGAAAAGTGAGACAATAACATATCATTAAATGTAAAGGATAAGTTTTCTCTTTACAAGGTCATTGTTCAGGCTACCCCATAGCAAATATAAGACTCACTATCTACCTAAATTGTGAGTTGCCTAGACAAAACAATGACACAAACATCTCATTACACCCAGATAATGCCTCAGTGGGCATGATATCAGCATCCTATGTCAGAGAGACATCTAAACTGTGTACTGTTATATGATATTTTGTTTTTTGTTCTAACAAATAAAGCTTGCCTGGAGGTCAAAGGGTAGAGCTAGCCACTAGTTAACCATTGAGGCCGGGTGATGGTGGCTCATACCCTAAATCCCAGCACTTGGGAGGCTCATGCCTTTAATTCTAGCACAATCAGGAGGTGGAGACAGGACTTTAAGGGGAGTGGAGGCAGGATCTCAGCATCCTTTTAATCTGAGGATCTGGAGAGGCAAGAAGTCACTAAGGGCTGCTCCTTTGCTTCTCTGATCTTTCAGGTTATTACCCTGATATGACTTCTGGTTTTTATGGATAAGAATAATTAGGATCATGCTTCAATATACCATTCATTGATGAGAGGTAAAAATCTGCTCCTTAAGTTAGCTTCCAATATTATATAATACTGTATTCACATTTTATTGAATAAAATTAAAATAACAAAATACTGGGAAAATGTCAGTATTTTTTATTTCAATAAAAAAATAGAAAGAAAAAGAAAAGTTTTCTTTCCTTCTGTCTAGGAAAGAAAAAAAATCACACTGAAGATTATAGAAATCTATTAACTGAAGAGCAATAGAAAGAAATTAATGCTTAAAAAGAACACAAAATCATCCTGTCTTCCTGCTCATATTGACCCTGTCTTTGGAAGTACCTGAAGAGAAGAAATTGTGTTCTACCATTTCAGCTCTTCACCACCCTCTTCCAGTCCTCTCTTGTAATATCTTCAATGTACTCCGTGCTCCAAATAGTGCTGGTCTCATCACAATACATAATAATGATCTGTTCTTCTAATATTTCACTCTGTATTGACCATTAATTCCCTTTTCTGCAGAGTCTATGTATAAAAATATATTTAACAGTACTTGGCATTTAGTAGGAACTCTAAAACAATGGATTAGGAGGTAAGTAAATGGAAATGAAAATTTCAATATATATGGTTTAAATGCAGAATATATTAGTTTTAGTGCATCTCAGGTATAAGGTAGAAATAATGATTTGTTATAAATCATACTACTAAACCTCATTAAGATTTAAATAACTTCTGTTGGGAACCAATGTTATCTGTAAGACATGTACTATTGGTTGCACAGAGGATCTCCTAAGTAAATAGTAGAGTCTTTGATCCTACACATGACATTAAACATTGTAACTGTCTAATAGTCATGCTTGGTTCTCTCTAACTTCAGTGAACCTACCTAAGAAAATTCTATCAACTCTATCTGTAAATTCACATCCAGCTAATTAAATGGTACAGACCTGACTGATGTATCAATGTGGCATCAGATCTCCCAAAGTCATCATTTCTTTATATCAGAGGATGGTCACTCCTGAATAAAATTTGCAAATACATTTCTGTAATTCATTTGGAAGATGATTATTTTACTGTGACAAGAAAAAAGGCCCAGAATATCCAGCGATTTGCTACAAATGTGACATTTACAAATTTAAGTCTATCCATGGTGCTTTGCTCCAAATGGAAACCTGGGAGTTCTGTTTTTAGACACTCAAGCTATTATAAAAGAAACTACCGTATACTTTTACATATATTCCGTATTATGACACAAGTCATCATTCTTTATTTATTTTAACTTTCTGTGCATGCACATAAGCTTGTGTATAGGTATGTGTAACAGAAGCTAGAGGTCACCTCAGGTGTTGTTTCTAGAAGCTATCTTCCTAGTTCTGCGTTGTTGTTCTGTTTTTTTGTTTGTTGTATTTTTGTTTTTTGTTGTTATTTGTTTTTGAAACACTGGCCTGGATATCACCAAATAGACTATGCTGGCTGTCAGTGAGCTTTATATATCCAGTGCTGGGATTATGAGTGAGTACCATCACACCTGTTTTGTTCACATAGGATATAGGGAATGAACTGAGTCCTCATGCTTTTGCAGAAAGCATTTTACTATCATGAGAGATACACTTTTATGAAAATATCTTTTCCATTGTAAGAGACTGGAATTTTTGCTAGACTTCACAGCTAAGTTAAAATACACCTCGAGGCCACTGAAGACTAAAGAATAACATTCTGCTATTAACTCTACCTAGTTATTTAACCTACGTTTATAAGAACAATGTAACAATCAACTTTGGTTTTCTACATAATTAGCTTTCACAACCTAAGCCAATGCACAGTTGTAATCTCAAATCATGTTCACTTTCATGGCCCTATCCCAGAGAGCAATGCTTGTGTGCACGTATGTGTTATGACAATTATATTTTTTAAAAACAGCAAACAGGTGGAAAGCGACCTTATACCACAAATATCCAACATAAATGTTGGAGGCAACATACTGATATTGCTTGATCAGTGGATTTGCAGTGCTTTGAGGTCAATTAGGGTAAATAGCTTAATCCCCTGTAAAATTTGGTTAAGCATTTCTTTAGAGTATTCTTCACTCCTTCCCCAGGTGATGTTTTTGGTGCTGTTCAGGAATATGAATAAAGCCCTGGGTAGGGACAGCAGCCACAGAAAGCAATAGAGACCATCAGACATCACGCAGTGAGAGATAGACATAAATAAGACATGCTACAGAAAAAGCAGAAACCATAAGCTTCAGACAGATGGAAGACAGAGGAGAGAAATGGAGAATTCAAACTTGGCCTTGCTCTTGACCAAAGAAATCAAAATGGAAGTGCTTTGCTATTTTTGCCTCATTGTGAAACCAACATGTTTTGGTTCCTCTGTAAGTATTTTAAATTCATGTAACAGCTGCATCTGTGGAGTTATCTCCCCTGCACTTTAGTTTTTTCAGAGACAGCATCTCACTCTACTATATAGCACAGGCTTGCTTTGAACTCATGATCCTCCTGTCTCAGACTACCAAGTGGTAAAAATATAAGCATGTGCCACCACATAGCTACAGCAATGTACCTTTATCTATCATATATTCCGGATTTTACAAAAGGGACCTTGTCCCTTTGAACCAATAACTTCAGAATTTCAAAATAGCCGTTCATTACATATAACCAATCATTTGACTCTACAGGCAACATCACAGATGCATGATGAAAACCAACCATGCACATTAGTTCAGATCTGTCTTGCCATTATTTTCCACTAACACTCAGACATAAGGCTAAGAACAGAAGTGATGATGTAGGGAATTTTAAATAGTGAATCATTTAGAATTATTTTTAATTAGCTTTAGGAAGCATGCTTTTTCTTATTTCCCTCTAGCAAATTTACACTGTAAATTGTTCAGTTCTAATTATTATTAAAACTTAATGCCAGACACCCAGGAATAGTCTAGTTACCAAGGGTAGATCAACAGAATGATAATTTTACCATTGCTTGTTCCTATAGGCATTCAATGCTTCATGAAATGGTTTAAGGAGAAATATTTGCTGAGTACTTAGAATGCCAAGCACTTGTCAAGTGCTTCTGAGCATGCTGTCATTTCATTCACATTATACTGTGACGAATAACATATTATTAATAATGTATTATTGTGTCTATGTAGCAAGTACAAAAATTGAGGTACAAATGACAAGCATATCTAAGGTCACAGAAATAACCAAGAGATATTACTATTCAAATTGTTAAGTGGAGTATGATGTCGGCCTCGAGTAGAAAGAAATGCATTATTATTTACTTTGTCAAGCATACTAAAATAAGGAAAGTACGAACTCCTATAAATCAGTTTGATCAGAAAAGCTACTTTTCCCACTGGGCAGCCTTCAATAGAGAGATGCATTTGACTAAAGTGCTGAGAGGAAGGGGCTGATTGCTCAGTACTAAATAGGAAATCTGAATCACCCAAGTACCGCCACTGCTGCCACTAGGGGGTAAGGAACATCACAGGAGGGGAGGCAGGAAGAAGGGAAGAAGGCAAGAACTGGAGGATGGATAAAAGTGCTACGAAACACTGTCTTCTGGATATAATATGGCTAATACACAGTGGACTTGCAGCATAGGGGGTAACTTTCAAGAAACCCGCACAAGTTCAAGCCAGCCATAATTTCACCATAGTTGGCATAGATGATCTCCAGGTCCTACTCTGCATTGAGGAGCTACAGGCAGCTGAGATCTACTAGGAGAAAGAGAATAAATACCTCTTTTGGGAGGACATGGTCACTGGTGGAATAGCCATGTTCTAGTGGATAACTCTGCACCCATCTTGAGTACTCATGTTTATATGGGCAGCACTAACTGGATCTAGTGGTTATTTAAAAAAAATGCATTAAATAGGGGGTGCTTGTTGAGAGGAATATGGAGTAGTGGAGAAAGGGTGGAAAGTAGATATAATACTTAATTGTATACATGTATAAAATTCTCAAAAATAAAAACTGTCTATGTATGCAAATATATGTGTATGTTGACTGCAAAAAAGAATTAAGTTTGTCACAGTTGATCTTTTATCTATACAGCCTAGAAGTTGTATAGAAGAAACAGTTGTTTCTAATCCACTGGTTATGCTACATAGTGAATTTGTAAATCAAATATTAAGAGTAGAATTCACGTATTTTATTATGTAACAGACAATAACAGGAGCCTTTTTAGAAACTTCTAAGTAAAGCGTGATAGATTATAGAATGTATTCTTGGAGAAATATAAAGAATATCATAGCATTTTAAACCTACAGATATAAAAACATGATGGGACATACACCCAGGATTAAGAAGATGATAATAATTTATAGCAGTTAATCAAAGCTAAATTACACATCACAAGATCATATAATTGGAATCAGACACTATTTATTTTAGTAGTGAGTAAGGACACAGCCTGCTCACTGGAAAGGTCCTTAATAAATCTGAGTTTTATTCTCATCGGTCCCCTTTAGCCCAAGTTACTCATCTTATTGCAGAAAATATACACCCAGGTGTCAAAAATTTAGTATCAATCACCAATCTCTGTGAAGCCTGGGCTTGCTTTGCAAAAGCTTGGCTGAAATATAGATAAATCTGTCTTTCTGTGTATATGTTTATGTTCACAATACCTGTGTGAACTAAAAACAGACAGAGGCTGTGAATTAAGGCTATGTTCACAGTAACTCACAGTAAGGTGAACAAAGGAACATGGAATCGCTGTAGTAAATACTGGTCCCAGCAGGTGGTAGAATCAACAGAATTATATTTTTAATTCAAACCTTATTCCAAGTTAGGTTGTCTTTAAAGGTTGTCTTTAAATAAGGAACCCAACTCAACAGAAATTCAAGGTTTAAGCAAGAGAGAGAGAGAGAGAGAGAGAGAGAGAGAGAGAGAGAGAGAGAGAGAGAGAGGGAGAGAGAGAGGGAGAGAGAAGACTATTCTTCACTTCTACTCTATTCTGAAAAAATAAATAGTAATTCTAGAGTCAAAGGCATATTTATACTTTTCTGTGATATTGATATGTTAACTCTGGTCTGGTCAGTTATGTGGTCATTAAGGATCTGGTTAGAAATGAACATTGTTTAATTTTTCTTATTGATATATTCACACTCCCTATAATGGAGTCTGATTTTTTTTTTAAATCAAGATTCCCACTTGACTCACAGGAACTTGGAGTTTGTTAAGCCCTTGTGTAAGTACCAAGTTATACTAATAAATACACATCATGAACATCTGTTCATATACATCTGACTGAGTTCTTTTTAATAGTAAGCAATAGCTATAGTAGAAATAACTCTGGTGCTGGAGAAATGGTTCAGCAATTGAGAACACTAGTTGTTCTTACAGAGGACCCAGGTTTGGTTCCCTTCTTCACATGATTGCTTACAACTCTCTGTAACTAGTGTTTCAGGGGATGTGACACCATCCTCATAATTCTGAGGACACTGTAGCCTGTGGTATACCAATATGCATGCTGCAAACATCCGTACATATAAAATAAAATAAATAAATCTAAATTTAAAACCATTCATTCTGCTTACTTAGGAACAACACATCTTAGATTTAATAAACTCTTAGATTTAGGTGAAGTGTTACAACTTCACAGTTAGCTGAGACTTCAAGCACATGATGCTTAGTTGGGCTCTTATCCTTTGATTATAAAAGTTATAAATCATATTTTTATAATAAATTCCTGACCAGAGGTCTACAAAAGATAGTAACTCTGTCTTTGAAAGCTAGAAATGCCATGCATCATAGTACATGAAAACCCTGACTGCTATATTTGGTCTTTCTTGGTAAAGATTATCACTGAGGAAACGTCACAATCAAGGCACCCGGGCAACTACTGAGACATATTCCAGAAAAAATAAAGAATGTAGTCTGTAACATGAATTGCTTAATGTTCTTATAAATAAAAAACACAGAGCTAGATATTGGGGTGAATTCTGAAAGATCAGAGAGACAGTACAAGCCACAGCTAACCTTACCTCATCAACTCCTTGGCTGATCTGTTTCCTCAAACTGGAAATCTCTGAGTCCTCATCTGAATGGATCTCAGCTGAACTGTTGCTAAAAGCTTAAAAGCTTAAAAGCCTTTAATTCCTGGTCCTCATGCCTTATATACCTTTCTGCTTTTTGCCATCAGTTCCTGGTATTAAAGGTGTATGCCACCATGCTTGTCTCTTTCCAGGGTGGCCTTGAACTCACAGAAATAGGGATGGATCTTTGCCTCCCAAGTAATAGGATTAAAGGTATGTGTGTGTGCCACTATTTTCTGGCCCCTATGTCTACCTAGTGGCTGTTCTGTTCTCTGACCTCAGATAAATTTATTGGGGAATACAATATATTGGGGGACACAATATCACCACAGTAGTCCACTGGTAATGTGCTTATATTATATAGTAACTGGACTTCAGTGCTGGCCAGGCAATAATATTATTTAAAGTAGAAGAGGTCATTGAAAAAATTTACTGGATGTATATATGAAAAATATTCATTGGATTGTCTGCCCAACATTGTAGCCTCTCATGATATGAATCATGTTTTGAGCATGTGGTAGTTTGAATAAGAAATATCCCATAGACCCAAGTATTTGAAAACTTTGTTCCCCATTCATGGCATTGTTTAGGGAGGTGATAGAACCTGTTGGAGGTGAAGTCTTGTTAGAGGAAGTATTTCACAGGGTATGTATGGGCTTTGAGGGTTTATTGACATACCATTTCCTGTCTCCCTCCTATTCCCTTTGTCTTTCCTGGAGGGATCAGCCAGCTTTCCTGTTTCTATCACTATGCCCTGTCTTCCCCACCACGATGGCTTCTCTATCCCTCCGGAACTCTAAGCCAAAATAAACTTCTTTAATTTTCTTTTGGCCATGGTACCAACAGAAAAGTAATAGATAGAGAGTTTTTTTGTTTTGTTTTGTTTTGTTTTTGTTGTTGTTGTTGTTGTTCCCAGCATGTGGTGCTGTTTGCTTTAGGGGATAGTGTGGTGATACTTTATTTGTGCTCTTATGAATAAAGCCTGTCTGAAGATCAGAGGGAAAAGCCAGCCATTATATTAAACAGAGGTCAGGCAATGGTAGCACATACCTTTACTCCTATCACTTGGCAGGCAGGGATCTGTCTGGATCTCTATGAGTTCAAGGCCACACTGAGGAACAGAGCCAGGCGTGGTGGCACATGCCATAAGTTCCAACACTAGTTAACCATGGAGGTTTGGAGGTCTGTACAGCAGACAGGAAGACAGAGCTAGGCAGGAAGAGGAAGTGATGTAGCTGGACAGAGAGAGCAAATCATATAGCAGAACAGCAAGGCGTATAGGCATGAGTAGACAGGAAGTATCTTACTTTTGGAAGCTGCTGAGTTGGTAAGGTGAGTTTAGCTGTGGCTGTTCCAATTCCTCTGTTCTCTCTCAGGTTTTCACCTCTATATCTGGCTCCATGTTTTCTATTAATAAGACTGTTTAGAAATTTGTCCATAGGACAGGGTCTCACTTACAGAATTAGGTCACTAACAGTGGACCTCTGATGGCTATACTTGACCCTGGTACAAGCTGCAGCATCTGCTTCCTGGACTACAGGTATCTCAAAAGTGAACACACAAACAGGCATATGGACACTCTACTTTACCTTTCTAACATAGGAGACTGACTTGTCCACGCCACCTCTCCATTACCCATCATGATGAGTTCAAATCCCTCTGAACCTAAGAGCTAGACTGAGCCTTTCCAACATCAGTTTTTTCTCTTGGGGATTTTGTCATAACAATGCAAGCATAACTAATCCACAGATGCACTAACTACCCACCGACCTATATGCAAGGGAGTCTTGATTTCTCTTTGCACCACAAATAAACTGGACTTTTGTCAATGGAATTTCTGATTGAGATAGGAAACAGGAAAGTGGGGATGGAGGGCAGAAGTGAGTGATGGAAGGAAGGAAGACGGGAGGAATAGATAGATGGATGCATAGAGGGAAGATCATGTAGGTGGGTACATGCTAAGCAAACACAGAGTCCAGAAACCTAGACTCATAACTAGTGCTCCTAACACAAATGCAGTCATTCATCCTTCCCTGTGGTTTCTATAAGACATTCTACAGTTTCCTAGTAAACTAATTCAGCTAGATTAAGAAGGTTTTCATTTCTCATAGTTAGGATTTCTTGGCCAACACAGCGATCAGATGTATCCATGATGGTGTACATAAGTCATATATTCTGATAAAAACAACATAGAACTCGCCATCCAATTGTAGTTGATTGTGTGAGTCATTGAGTGACTAAGTCAAAATGTCTCTAATTTTGTATATTTCTGTATTAATACCCCTAAGAGCAATGTTCTATGACTATGTGTGACTTATAGGTTGGAAGTCAGGAGAAATGCTGAAGCAATATGGGAGTCATGTATACTGTGCAAAATTCAAGGATGTTCCTAAGCAGGGTTGAAGGTATTAAAGTCATCTCTGACAACTTTAAATAGCTACTACATATTCAGAGACTGTCCAAGTACTGACACAGCAGAGTTTAATCCTTTGGGAGCTTATGACTCACTTATTCTCCCAACTCCTGGATGTGATTTGACAGTGTATCCCCAAGATACTCCCCAGTGCTAATGCTCCTATTTCTATCTTGAAGCCTTTTAATTTGTATATTCCCCAAATGGCTATGCCTGCTTGTCAAGTGGGAGTCTCACCCCACTTGGAGCTCCTAGCTCTTTGATAAGGAAGAGCAGGCTGGCAAAAGGAGCTGGCATGCCACAGAAATCCATGTAAGCAATCAACAGCTTCTTTTCAGCCAAGTAAATTTTTTTCCTACAGACCCAACCAAGGGCAGTATAGCATAACTGTCTCTTGCCAATATCAGGTTCTCATCCACAAGAGCATTGCTAGCCCTCCTAACAGATGAGAGTTTGGGGAGCTTCAACAACCCCTCCAGCAGGTGCAGTTCTTAACATCTGTTAACATTCCTGCCTCTTGCACTTCATGCAGTGCCAAGAGTCCTGAGTTTCTTTTCAAAGGCACAGATAGAAGCAAGGCTTTCCCATGCTTCCCCTCGAATGCAGGGGGAAGTGACTTTGAATTCCAACTTTATTGGAGAGTGACAAGAGAGATATGGGAGCTTTATGTAAGCAATCTCAAATTCATGTCCTTAAACAATAATTGGAAGAAATATTAGAATCTACCTTTGGGCTTGGCCATAATTGCCAAAGAAGATATGATAATAGGAATCAGAAGAAGGGCTGCTAAGCCAATAGCACAGAACATATGTAATTGATAAAGGCAATTATCCACTGAGGGCTGCTTCAATTTTTGTTTTAATGAGTATTATTTTAAAGTGACAATTAATGATTGTATAGTATTATAGAATATGGTCTCATGCGATCATATGTCTCATGCAATACAGAATTATGATAAACTAACAGTATGAATGTAGCAACACCTTGTTTGGGTGGTGGGAAACTTGAAGTACAGAGTTAGCTATTAGGACATATACAATACGTTAATTATAGGCACCTTATGATGCAATAGATCTCAAGAATTAAGTCATATGTCTAAAATATGTGCCCTTTAACTGGCATCTCTCAATTCCTCCATCCCCAGTTTCTGTCATCACTCTGATCTTAAGGCTTTAGACTCCCCAAATATGTGAACTAATGAACCATTTACTTCTATCCACGTTCACTCTATGTTCTTTGTCTGGAGCACACAATTAAATATTATTTAGTCCTTTAGTGCTAGAGACATCACTCTTGATCTTTCTCTAAAGAGGCAAACATTTTTAGGAAAGTAAATTTTACTCTCTATACACTGTATGCCAAGTCTTTTATGGAACTCTGAAACAAGGAACCATCTCTAAACTTGTTTCCTCTACACTGAAATGGCAATCTTGGCAGGGATGGCCCCTAGGCTGCATTTTTACTTAGAATCCTCCATGAGTTTAATCTTTCCAGCTTGCTCATTAAACTAGCTCATCTTCATGGGTGGATTTGTAATGTGCAGTTTGCTAGTTATGCAATAAGCAAAATTTGATCTTGAGCAATCATTGTGATGGAGAAAAAGCAAATATAAGGACTTATCACAGACAGCATTACTTCAGCATGGTACTACTACACTGTGGAGAAATTAAGGCCATAAGCAGGGCCATTTTCATTCCGAGCTACCTTATATGGTAGGGAACAGCATTACTTAGGATGAGTTAGGCTCTGCTATAACAATCCAGAATGTAATGGCTTAAAACATTAAAATTTTATGCTTCTCACAAATGCTGGTGATACTTATTATATTCTCCTTTCTTCTCTCCCTCCCTCCCCCTCTCCTCCACATTTCTTCTCTTCCTCCCTTTCTTCCTTTCCTCCTTTCTTTTACCTGCCTTTTTGTTGTTGTTGTTATTCTTAAGTTTCCATTGGCTAATGAAATATCTAGACAGTTCCTGATTAAATTCACTTTGTTTATAGAATCCCTCTTCTGTCTCCTCAACTGGACTCCTGGAGCTCTGCCTGGTGTTTGGCTGTAGATCTCTGCATCTGCTTTTATCTGTCACTGGAGTAAAGCTCTGTGATGACAGTTAGGGTATTCACCAATCTCATCACTGGGGTAAGCCAGTTCAGTTCAGGCATCCTTGTAGCTAGAGTTTTCCTGCCTTGCCCACAGTCAGGACAAATCTTTGTCACCCGCCAGTCCCACAGCCGCTCAGACCCAACCAAGTAAACACAGAGACTTATATTGCTTACAAACTGTATGGCCATGGCAAGCTTCTTGCTAACTGTTCTTATAGCTTAAATTAATCCATTTCCATAAATCTATACCTTGCCACGTGGCTGGTGGCTTACCGGCATCTTCACATGCTGCTGGTCATGGCGGCGGCTGCAGTGTCTCTCCGCGTCAGCCTTCCACTTCCCAGAATTCTCCTCTCTCCTTGTCCCACCTACTTCCTGCCTGGCCATTGGCCAACCAGTGTTTTATTTATTGACCAATCAGAGCAATTTGACATACAGACCGTTCCACAGCACATCCTCTCCACTATCTCCAAACTGGGGTCATCCTTGGGGATTCCTGGCAACTTCCCTAGCACCAGGCTTCTCTTTATCCCCATGATGTCTCCCTCTATCATTGCTTTCCCACTCCACCCCTTAAAATGTGTAGCCCAGGCTGGCCTTGAACTCGTGATCCTTCTGCCTCTGCCTCCTTTAGTAAGTACATCAGGATCATGATGGGGAAACCTGCAGAGACTACCAAACCAAATTAGTGGAAAGTTATGAAAGTTGGATCAATGGCTGTGGAGCCTGTATGGGACTGGTCTAGGTTCTCTGCATGGCGACACAGTTGTGTAGCTTGATCTGCTTTGGAGGGGGGGGGTTGGTGGTAGGATCAGAATCCATCCCAGGTGGGTGATCATGTTTTTTATAGCCCACTACCTATGATGGGACACCTCCTGCAGCCTTAAGGCAGGGGGAAGGGCTTGGACTTGCTTCTACTGGATGTGCCTCACCATGGGAGGCCTTGCCTTCCTGTGGGGGGAAGTGGAGGAGGAGGGTTAGAGGGGGAGGCTGGTAGGGCAGGAGGAGGGAGGAGGAAGATCTTTGATTGCTGTGTAAAATGAATGAAAAAAATTTCTTAATAAAAATAAATAATAAATAAATAAATAAAATTCAATTTGTCATCATCAATTAAGTATTGACTGAAGGCTATTCATCCTAAGAATTTCATGAACACAAAATTAAGAAAAAGACATTATTAAGAATATAGGTCTCCATGGGCTCGTCGCATGAGTTAGCTGTTTGAAACCTGGGACTTATGCAGGGACGCTTGGCTCAATCTGGGAGGAGGGGACTGGACCCAGTCCTCGGGGGAGACATTGATCTGGAGGAGGTGGGAATGGGGGGTGGGCTGGGGGGAAGGGGAGGGGGGCAGGAAGGGAGAGAACAAGGGAATCTGTGGCTATTATGTAGAAATGAATAGTATTGTAAAAAAAAAAGAAAAAAAAAGAATATAGGTCTCCAGTGAGTGATAATTTTACAAGTACCTTGAAGAGAGAACCCCCCGCCCCCAGAATTCCACTCTATTTTCTCTTTGTTTAAGCATACTTACTATGTCTTTATCTTATGCTCCTGAGCTGTGCTTTCAGCAACTGTCTGTCTCTTTTGTTCAAATTATTAACATCATTTCTGTCTGTGTGTACCCTTTGACTGTCCTTTTCTCCCAGGGCTGTCAAACCCTTAGTACAAGTTTTTATTTACCCACTATTATCCTCCCTGCAGAGTGCAGGTGAAGAAGATTATTCAACAGCTGGATCTAACCACCAACTCCTGAAGTTCTTGGGTTTTCCAGCTCTTAAGGATACTGCTGGGGACCCCTTATGTTCTGCCATTACCAGCATGGTTAATCTTGCCATTCCCTGAGACACAGCATCCACTGACTTTGAAGATAGCTGTAATTACAGCTTTCTTGTAAAAAATTCATTCTCCTAGTAAGGATCTAGTTAGTTTTCCTCTTAGCTCTAATCTTTTATTTCAAAGGTAGATGAAAAGGTAAAAGAACCAGGACCACTTATCAAAGGCACATTCAGTCCTTGACCTTCCAGGCAAGTGCTTACCTCACTTCAAAACAGATCTTAATAGGAAGGGTAGAGTTAACTCTTCCTTGCTCAGCCCCCAGCCTTAGAGACCTCTGAACATCATCCTGCTCTTATTTCATCCTTTTCAGATAAAGTTGGCTGCTGTTTGCCTTTCATTTCACTGTATCAGGACCCAGACTGAGGCTTCTCAGATGCCTCACGCTTGTCTCTGGTTGTTTGTTTCAATGTTCTCAGTTCTTACATTGTTTCAACAGCACTCCATCTGAGATATTATCCCACTCCCCATTTACTGGGCATTATTATCCAATTCTTCTAGGCAAGTAAAATCAAATCACACTTATGTTGGCAAGATAGTCCACTCATTCCTACTTTCAGCTCTGCACAAATGACTAGGAAAACACATCAAATTTAAAAGAATTTTTTATTTCTTTCCTTCCCACTTTTTTTTAAAATTATCTTATTTACAGACTCTAATGATATCATTTGTTTCTTCCCTTATTTCCTTCCCAAACCTCCCATCTACCCCTCCTTGATCTTTTTCAAACACCTGATGTACCTTTTCATTAATTGTTGTTACATGTATTTCTAAATATCTAAGTATAACCTCCTCAGTCTCTTTTAAGTTACTTGTCTATATGTTTTCAGACTGACTATTTGCTGTTGGATAACTAATTACTGGACTCCTTCTGCTGGGTTCTTTCTCTATTTGTATGCCCTCAATTTTCCTTAGTTCCTTCTGTATGGTTGAGGCCTCTTGGCTCTGCTACCATCAAAATCAGCACATATATTGTTAATGTCCTTCCTTAAAACTTAATGTTCAAAGCATGAATTGATCACAATCATTATCTCCCAGGATAATATCAGTGAGCATAACTTTACAATACTCAAATCATGACAGTCATGATTTTCATTAAGTTTATGATGTATTATTTATTTATTTTATTATAATTCAGTGTTGAAGATCAAATTCAGAACTCTGTAAATAGTAGCCAAGCACTTTACCTTTGAGTACAACCCTGACTCATTTTGATTATGTTAAAGAAGGAGTACTTTTAGAAAAAGGAATTACAGTATATATCTCATGCTCTATGAAGTATACACACTTCTTATTTTCACATGAAGTAAAAGGTTTAAAAAATGTTGTTTTGTAATTTTGACAAGCTTCGCATATCTTAGTTGAAATATGACAAGGTAAAAAGATATATCTTGCTTTCTTTTTCTTTATGAAGAACTCAGTAACATAAGCTTATTTTGGCAGGCCATTTGAAAACCTATCTTAGAACAATCAACGAAGATTTTATGTTGCTACCACTTCTTGAATCTATCAAACAGCAAACCCAACCTCATTCAACTCTAGGCTAAATAAGACATGGTTTTTCTTTGTTGAAAATGGTGAAATGACACATCCCTTGTAATAATAACACTGAAAAGAATTCTGTGGGAAATAATGAAAATATTAAATGCCAAAATGCTGAGGAGGATGTAGGACCGTTCCTAAAATATTGTCCTATCTAGACTTCCTTAGCTCTGAGAACAGAATATATTTATTTAAGGCACCAACTGTGGCTTCTAATGTTACAGATGGATAATTTGTGTCCAGCTTTTGTTTAGCACTTTTTTTCTAACATGGCACAAGTGGTTGATATCAAAGCAGAGAGAAAATAAGAGGCATGATATTCATTCTTGCTTTTCTTCCTACTAGTTTATAAAGAAAGATGTGTTAGAAGAGCACAGTAAATAATGCAAATTCAAAACCTTTTTTGGTGCATTAGAAAGTTGATGTTTAGAACTTCCGGTTTTCAAAGCATGATGCACTTACTTAATATAGATCAGCAAACACATAAAAATAAAGCATAACCCCCACAATGGTTGTACGGTAATTTCCTCCAAATTGGAGCATTCCCTCCTGGAGGGAGGAAAGCAGCTCATACAATTTTGAAGACTTGTGAAGCTCATAAAGTTACATGATCTACAAGGCCCTTTCAAGATTATATCAAGAGCAGCAACAACTGGGAAAAGGGCCATATTCCAGTCATACCTGTTAGGTGTAGATGAATTTCTAAACAGTCTTATTAAATAAGAAATACAGAGCCAAATACAGGGGTGAAAGCCATAGAAATCAGAGTGATAGCCACCAACTAACCTTAGCTCACCATGTTGCCATAGCTTCCCATGAGAACCAACTTCTTCCTGTCAACCTGTGCCTTTATTGCTTTGCTGTTCTCCCTTCTCATTGGCTCTTAACCCAGCCACCTCACTTCCTCATCACTGCCTGTCTCTACAGACCTCCAGATCTCTATGATTAGTACTGGGATTAAAGGTGTGTGTCACCATGATTGAACACATAGAGACTCTGCCTGCCTTGTGATCAGATTAAGAGCATGTGCTACCACAGCCTGACTTCTGTTTATGGCTGGCTGTGACCTCTAACCTCTAGGCAAACTGTATTTATTAATATACAAATAAAATATCACCACATTTCAGCACAAATAAAACATCACCACAGTTAGTTATATAGGGAGCTCTGAGGATGCAGCTTTTTTGAATCATCAAATAGGCTGGAGTGGTCTTTTCATTGATAGAGCTACATTTGAGTTAATTATGTTACTGTCAGTAACCCCTCACTCATGTTCCTACAAGTACTTCCAATCAGTTCATTGGTTCACTTAGCCACACTTGGGTAGTTTCATTGCTTTGGTCTATCTTTGGTTGCCTATGTAGGGTGAATAGACATTTGTGAATATCTCCCCAATGAACATTACATGACAACAGAACAAGATTTATTGATTTATTTATTGTGCTGCTTGTCAAACTCAGGACCTCATGCATGCTGGACATGTGTCTAACACTGAGTTACACCCTCAGCTCCCAGGAATAGTTATTTTTTAATCTTTTAAATGCTTAAATAAAATGCTTAAAGCAATGTTGAAACTGCCACAAGAAAACTATGAAATCCAAGTTTGAACAGTGCTTTTCAGTCTGTGTCCTAATTGGTTAAGAACAAACTGGTCCTTGCTATATGACTAAGAGATGGTGATCCAGAGTATTGACATCTAAACAGATGGAGGAGATATAACCTTGGAGACAAGGAAGGGAATAAGTATGACTTCTTGTGTTAACACGTATCCTTTTGATCCATAAAAGAAACTATTAGAGGTACATAAATAGCCAAAGGAAGAAGTATATTAGATTCTCTTGTGATTCAAAGTGCCATAAGTTGGGAATCCAAAACTTTGAGGTCAAGCATGAATATATGAACATTTGATCTAAACATTCAATACTAATGAGGTGTAATAAATTAACATAAAAATAGGCTGGATGCTTTAGAACCTAAATAATTGATAAAAGCAAAATTATGCTTTGAGTAATGTTTACATAGTACAGGAAGAACAAAAGGGAATAATTATGCATCAAATGAGCTCATGATATAAAACTGTATGTGGGGAAAAACTGCTACAGAAATAGACAAATGCCATAGTAAAAGAACAGGCAACATCTGCATGAAAATAATGATTAATGATTAATTAATTTAACTAGAAATTAAATATAGAGAGGTACAAGAGAAAATGATGAAATGTTAGTAAAGCCAACAATGATTTAAAGTAAAAGAAAACACATGAACTAAAAAGAAATTCTAAAAACTAGAACCCTAAAATAATGACAGAATGTAATTTAGATATATGGAAGTTTAGGGTAGATATTCAGTGGTTTCACAAATACTATAGCTTTCCTTTAGTTCCAGGTTTATGTTTGGGCAATTCTTGCTCTCTTTGTAACCATGGATTTGTAGGTTCTGAATGGAATTTGAACAAAGATGTCATGAGTTAATTTCAGAAAGAAGCTGTTAGATTCAGTTCACAATTTTCCAAATTATCTGATTGCACAAAGATGGAACATTCTCTGATTATGACTTATAAGCATGGGGCCCTGAGCAAATACAGTGAACAAAGCTACATGTCAACTTTAGTGGGTAAACAGCATGGGACACAAAAAATAAATAAATAAATAAAACTCCTGTTGTTCTGAGAGCACTTGGAGTGCTTGGTAATGTGACAACAAGCACATTAAGATCAACATGAAAGCTGACATTGGTGAAGAAACAATTAAGATATTAGAAGATCTGAGGTGTTTACCTAATATGCAAAATGAACATGTAAAAAAGTAATAACCATGAAATAAATAAAAGTTAGGGATAAGAGAATTTTTAGTTCAAAATATATCTGATGAGATAAGCAGAAAAACAGTGTGAGAATGTCGATATACATATAAGGTACAAGGATTTTCTAAAACTTAAAAAATGAAGATGTTCTCAGACTGAAAACCATAGTATCACTAGACATGTATGTATATTTCCACATATTGTAAAAAGAAGTAGACCCTAAGATTACAGAGAAAAATCTCAAAAGCTAATGGGATGATAAGGGCAGATCATAAATGGAAACATAAGTCTGAGAAATCACTCATCTCATTTTCTGCACTAACAAAGGGTAAAGTGCAATGAAGCAATATATTATATTATACTATATTATATTATATTACATAATCATATATTGAGTAGAAAATATAGTGCCACATAGAAATTCCAAAACTATCTTAACTATTTAAAAATAATAGTAGTTTGCATTCAATGATAAACAGTATAGAAAGGTTACTTTTAATACCATCTACTAAAATAAATAATTCATGGGTATTTTGAACAAAAACAACCAAAATTCAGCTGGTCATGGTAATGCATATCTTTAATTCTAGTATGCAGGAGGCAGAGGCAATAGATCTCTGAGTCTGAAGCCAACCTGGTCTACAGAGCAAGTCCTAGGACAGCCATGGCTACACACAGAGAAACCATCTCCCAAAACAAAACAAACAAACAAAAAACCACCAAACCCCAAACACACACACACACACACACACACACACACACACTGAAACTTAAAGGAAGTGTATTATTAAAAGCAATTAAAAAGAATCTGGTCCCACTGCCTGGGGCCCCACAACTTATCCTAGGTGCAAGAACTGGCCTTTTGGAGCCCATTTCCTATGGTGGGATACCTTGCTCAGTCTTGATGCAGTGGGTATGAACTAGGTGTTGTCTCAACTTGATATGCCAGACTTTGTTGACTACCCAAGCAAGGCCTGACTCCCTCTGAGATGTGGATGGGGAGGTAGGATGTGGGGGAGTTCAGGAGAGTGGGGGAAGCAGAGGGAGGGGGAACTGGGGTTGGTATGTAAAATGAAAAAAGTATTTTTAAATAAAAAAATCTGGTAAATACATAGGAAAACTAATATAAATGATATATTAACTATGTTTAGTGTTATAATAACAATCACTAACTAGAAAAGAAAGCAGAACTAAAAAGCTATTTATTCATGATAACTTAGAATTTTGAGGAACTGTGTAGCTAAAAGTTTGTAGGTCATACTAGGAAATACTGTTAAACTGGCTCTGTTAAGATAAAATTGTGAAGAAGCCTCCTGTCCAGACTTGACACAAGCTAGAGTCACCTGAAAAGAGGGAACCTCAATTAAGTAAATGCCTTCATAAGATAAGGCTGTAAGATATATTTTTTTTAATTAGTGATCAGTGGGACAGGGCCCAGACCATTGTGGGTGGTGTGCTTCCTGGACTGGGTTTCTAGAAGAAAGCAGGCTGAGCAGGCCTTGGGGACCATGCCAGTAAGCAACGCCCCTCCATGGCTTCTGTATTAGCTCCTGCCTCTAGGCTCCAGCTCTATTTGTGTCCCTACCCTGACTTTCTGGGATAATAAATGGAGATATTTATTATCTTGGATGATAAATGGAGATAAGCAGAATAAACCCTTCCCCCTGCCCCCAACTTGCTTTTGGTCATGGTGTTTTATCCCAGCCATAGTAACCCTAACTAAGAAACCTAGCAAAACTAGAAATAAAAAGAAAGATCTGAAATAATACAAATGGTGGAGGTGGTGGTCTGAGTAAGAAGTATACCTCAGAGTCTCTGGCATTTGAACACTTGGTCCCCACTTTGTGAAGCTGTTTGGAGGTTGGTGAAACTGAGGGAGGTGGGGTCTCCCTGGATAAAGTACACAGCGGGTGGGGTGGAGGCAAGGTGGTAGAGGGAGGGATTTGACTATTTCTGATCCCACTTCCTGTTTGCTCCCCCTGCTTTGTGTTTGTGGTTCAGATTGTGAGCTGTCAGCTTCCTGCTGAGGCCACCAAGCATAAGGCTTGCAGCCATGTCTCTCTGCTCTAATGGAATCTCACCCTTCTGGAATTGTAAGCCAAAATAAACTCCTTCTGTAAGTTGCTTGTGGACATTGTATTTTTATCACAGAAACAGAAAAGTCACTAATAGAGTATTTAAAAGAAAAAGTAGTTATTGCAGTAGAAAGCAAAGAAGCATGGAGAAACAAAATATTCATCAAAGAAAGACTAGTCACATATCTCATGAATTAAAGGGAAACCAAAAGCAACTTTCTTTTAAAAAAGAATAAAAGACCCAAAAGATACAGCCACATGCTTTTAAAAACAGAACTTCCTGGAATAAATTATAAGGTGTTGCAAACAAAATGAAAATGTCTGACTGAGGTAAAATTAAATAAATCAAATACAACACCATAATATCATATAAAATACACAAGAGAAAGAAATTGGGTGCTAGAGTGATGATTCAGCAGTTAAATGTGTGATGCTCAGTCAAGCAGGTCTGAATTAAAATTCCAGCATCCACTTAACTAGCAAGACCCCACTAATTATGACCCCTCTGCTGCCCTCAGTGTAGGCACATGCAAATATGCATATACACACTTGTACATGAACTGTTACACACACACACACACACACACACACACACACACACACACAAATAAGCAAAGTGAATCTTTTAAAATTTAAAATTATTGAGAAGAGATTAATCACACAATAATGAGAAAAGATAAATTTGTCATATTAAGAGATGGTTGAAGCCTACTCATGGTAACTTGCAAATTAAGAGTTAGGTAAGTTCATAGCCATCTACAAACATAACTCTGTTTATCACTGCATTCTATTGCTTTTTTAAAAAGAGAATAATTGCCATTATTTTAATTTTACTTGTATGCTATGTCTTTCTTCCAAATAATATTATACTCAAACCTCCAGGGAACTTGGCTATGTTATTTCTCATGGCATCATCAGTCTTATTATAGATTCTATTATATTGACTTCATGAAGATCATTGTAGAGGAAACAAATGGCCCACAGTTTCCTGATATTCGTTCAATGCAACATAGCATCATCCTTCCCATTATCCATAAGGAAAAAATATACGGCAGAAACTGGACCAAGTGATACAATCCATCCGTACATTTCTCATGATTATGATTAAATAATTATGATTAACAATTTCTATACATTACTTTTAATATTTTAACATGCATCTCAAAATACATACATGCAATATAATTCAATACAAACAAAATAAAACAAAATCCTTTATATTATCACATTAGTATTTTTTTCCATCTTAATTTCTAAAGACAAAGTTACTTCTAAAAAACAATCTTTCATGATAGGAAAAAGAATGAACAAAAAACCTACAATGGCTCTCTTATTTAGCTGGGCAGTGGTGGTACACATCTTTAATCCCAGTCAGTACTCAGGTGTCAGAGGTAAGTGGATCTCTTAGTTTGAGGCCAGCCTGGTCTGCAGAGTGAGTTCCAGGACAAACAGGGCTAAACAGAGAAACCATGTCTCAAAAAAAAAAAAAAAAAAGACTAGTGAACATTGCACATTATCAGGCAGGGGCTGATTGGCAGCAGCCTATATTGTACTAGGTAGAACAAGCACAAAAACACAAGGACACCAGGATGTGCTTTCTGAATTCTAACATTCTCTCATGGTATGTTAATGCATCTCTCAGCACAGGTAAAGTTGCCTCTACTAGGGAAGGCTTTGCCAGCTCCAAAGAGAAACAGAACGAATACAAAATTTACTTCTTGTTAAATATCTCTGTGCTATATCAAAGGTCCCTCAGGGGCTGATTAAATTCATTAAGAGCTAACAGAAATTCTAGCCATTCTTTTCCCTCTGGCCAAGATGCCATTAAGAGAAAAGCCAACAGTGGAATAGTTGAACTGCCAAGAATCTAATGCTATAATCTAATATTTACAACCAAATAATACTAATTGTAAAAGTATCAATTACAAAGGGCCTGGCCCCACAGAAAGTATTTGGCATTCATGATTCCTAAACCTACAAAAGCACATTTGTTACTCTTATTTTATAGTTTTTGGGAAACTGAGGCTAGAAGCAGCAATTGGGGAAGCATTTGAAATATCAATGTATCTTTCTTTGACTTCATTATGTATAACCTTTATATGAAACTACAGATCCTAATGATCAGAAATTGCAATTGTTCTTTGGCCTTGAAGGACAAGCAGGTCAGAACACTCAGGAAGCTAGTCTGCATTGATTTGAAAGGAAGAGTCTGCTGATTTTATTATATATCTCATGCATCATTATAGCTAAAGATGAAATTTGTCTACCTAAAATACACATTTCCATATTGCCTTGCTGATATAATTTATATATACCATAAAACTCCCTGTTCAGGGACCACTCGGTGACTTTAAGTATATCTACAAGGTTGTATAATCATTACTACTATCTAATTCAGAACATTTTCATCAGTACTGAATAGAAACCTTGCCATAATGAAAAGCCAGACCTTTTTCAGCCCCCTTGTTTCCTAGAAACCACTAAGTAACTGTCTTAATAATTCTTACTTCTCCATATACTTAATATACATGAAGCCATATATTAACTGACTTCTGGGTGAGGCTTTTTATTCATAGCATAATTTAAGGTACAAGTATACTGCAACACAGCAGTTTATTTCATATTGCATTTTAATTGTTGATGTAGCTTAATGAAATATGAACTTATCTGTACCAATCAGGAGAGGCATAATGTAGGTAAGCTTCCTCTATTTCTCTAGGTATAGGCTAGCTTATATTTGCAATATTGATGAGGCAAGCTTACAATATTACAAAAAGTCAATCAGCAATATTACCATCTTGGATTTTTAAGATGGGAAACTGGTGTCAGAGTAGATAACCTCAGTTATCTACTAAAATATTGGAGAAAGAATTTAAGTCCAGCTCTGTGAACAGCAGACTAAAATGAGTTTGCACTTCATTAATGGATATAGGACAGAGACAACTAAATGGTCCATTCAGCCACTGCACTGCAGATCTTTGTTTCACCAGATACACTTAGAAGCTGTGTTAAGAATCCGTACTCTGCGTGTCTGTGTGTAATGAGGATGCTGAGCTCAAGTGCTGGGTGAGGATGTATAGAGAGAAAATACAGAAAAAAAAAACTAGATGATGGGAAGACAGAGGCATGTAGCAGTCTTAACTGTGACTAAGTCTTGCCCTCTGGGATTGCATGCCATGTATAAAGCCATTCTGATTTCTTTTAAGATAAGTTGGGAAATGTCTTTAATATAAAAGACCCTTATTTCTAAATATTGGTTAAACAATTCAACTTTTCCTTTTTGAGATTAAAATTTTAGAACATACAATTTTGTATTAGGAAATTGGGCTGTGCTGTGCTGTAGCCAAGCAATTCTGCAATCACCAGTTTGCCAATAAATAAATACCAGAGGCTAAGAAAAAAGAAGGGCTCCTTGGGGTCTTTGTAGGCAGCATGATATGATAGATACTTCAGACTGGACCTGTAACTTGTAGAACTACAGGGGTTTGGTTCCTCCTTACATCATCTTCAGGAACTGAAAATATTTTGCTTTTATTAGGTATGTTTTTCATCAAAGAAAAAATGCAAGCACTGTTAACACCAAGTTGCATTGCTTGTTTTATTATGTAAAATACATCCTTCCAGATTTAAAAAAAAAAGTTTGTAGAACGTAATTAATATTTTATTGCTGAAAAACATCTTGTCTAGTAAAACTATTGGGAAAAAGTGCAAAACAATTTTACTTTATTCCAAATACTTTTTCTATAATATACCATTTTAGTGTTTTTGAATTGCCAAAGTAATCTGACTACCAGAAAGTCTACCTCGAGTAGCTTCTCCAGAGGAATGGGAATGGCCTCTGTTGCACCATTCCAGCATTAATTTATGTAACTTCACTAACTTAATTAACTACAACATTTTGAAAGCAAGTAAAAGAAGCTCATGGCATCACTTGGAAATGGCTGGCTCTCTACGTTTCCATAGAAACTAAGGATAACAAGCAAGATGAACTACAGATAAGGAAACCTTCCCTTGTGGGGAGCTTACCTTTTAGGGCAGTTCTGAGAGCCACATGCTGTGCAATTACTATGTGTCAATAATCCCTACAATAAAAACAGAATGTACAAGTTAACACACTGCTCAACACAGACTTGTACATAGTTCACATTTATTATATTATCCCTTTTAAAATTAAATTATGAGGAAATGAAAATTAGATACAGCTGGTTTGAGCTTCCAACTTTGATCCTCTGCTGTGTCCTAGTAACCAAATGTCTTGACCTATCAGTTCAGAATGTTCTCCATGTCAGTTGAGTGGCGTTAGAAGTCGTTAATATTTTGTATTTTGTGCTATTTGGATTCAGTGAAATAGATATTGTGTAAGAAAGTGCATTAGACAGCTTGAAACATAATAAAACTCAAGCACTAAGATACGTCTTGTCTGAGGTTTTGTTTGTCTGTTTTAGGTAAATAAGTGAAATATGGAGATAACAAAAACAGCAAAAATCACACTTCATGACATGTCTTATCTCAAAATCTCCAAGTTAAACTTTAACTGTGAAATGAAGTTTACTTCAGATCATTAAATTCCTGAAGAAATCACTTTATACCTACGTCCTAAGAAATGACTCCTGTACATGCATATGTGTGCTGTATACCCTAATCCAGTTTCTACCCAAAATACATCACTTCTAAGTAAAGTAATTGTGTTGTTCATTGTAAATGATATTATAGATATTATATATGTATGTGTATGCACATTATATATATAAGTCCAGTAGAGGTGATCATAGCAAGTCAAACAAACCCATTCTTGTATCTGGCTTCTCCTAGAACCAGATCAGTTTTTGATACTTGCAACCAGCTATTCAATCAGACAGCATTTCAGTATTTACAGAGAAATGGAAGTATAACATAGAAAGGAACAAAAATACCTACAGGCTCATCATTCAACCAGTCTGCTGAATACAATTTAACTAGTTAGTTTACAACTTAGCAAATTTGCCCTGGAGCCTGAGCAATCTTCAGTGAAACTACATTGATCGTGTGTGTGTGTGTGTGTGTGTGTGTGTGTGTGTGTGTGTGTGTAGACTAGCTTCTCCCTATGGGTCCAGTTGCCTTGGCTACCTTGAAGGCTCTGTCTTATGGAGCACATGGGTCTCCTGGGGATGGGGGTACAGCTGTGAAGTTACCACAGGCCCTCTATTCCAATCTGCATCCTTTCACAAAATATTATTTAACCCAAGAACATTCTGATATATTTAGGTATATTATAATTAATTAAGACAAAAACAAAGCATGTTATTAATTAACTATAATACACAATCACTTAAGTGCATAGTTTCTCCTACTAGTTTGCAAAATAACTCATTTCCATACTTAAATGCTTAACTTCTTTTAATGGACATAAGTTGATACTCAGAAAATAAGAGTCAAATCCTTGTTTCTGTTACTGCTAATATGTACAGAGTGTATCATTCTTCCTACCCTTTCTTACATATTTCAGTTTAAAACATTCCACATATGATTATGCCAAATATAACAAAATGTGACTTTTGGAATAGGAAAAAATCTCCTATATTCAAGTTATGTGAATCACAAGTATATCACCATCTGTTATATTTGAATATGGTCAGTTACCAGCTGTGTGAGTTGTCTACAAAAGTTCAGTATTTAGTTAAAAATTTGATTTAATCTTCTTACACTAAGAATAGCTTCTAATATGGTTCTAAAACTCTACATTGTTTGTAGCTTCAGAACCATTTGCAACTATTGGAACCATCAACCAATAACAGAAGTATGTTTTATAATCTCAAAATCCCTATACACAATGGCCAAAAATTTTTTAAATATTACTAGAGATGTCACATTTACATATATACATGTACCTATTTACATATATATGCATACATATACATTCATAGAAACAAAAATCCAAGAGGGGATTAAATTTATTCTATCCGGTAAAAATAAAAACTTAAAAAGTTAAAGTATCTTTATAATAGAATATTCATTTTTCTTTAAATGCCCAGGTTCTTGGATAAGTTGTTAGCATGATATAGTGAGTCAGTTATTTACTTGCCGTGTGATCTTCCACAAATTCTTTATTGGTTTGAACCTCAATTTTATCTATGCATAGGACTTAGTAACATAATATATGCTGAAGTAATTATTTAAGTGTTATGGATGGAGCACAGCTGGTAGAGCAGTTGCCTTCCATGCAGAAGCCCTAGGGTTGAACATATTTAAGACTGGCATAGTAGTGCATGTCTCTAATACAGGCTTTTGGGAGGTAAAACTAGGAGGATGGAAGTTCAATGCAATCTTTAGCGATAGGGTGAGCTAAGGTCAGTGTGGGAAACATGAGACCATATTTTAAAGCAAAGTAACAACAAAACAGAATTATTTTAATTCTCAATTCAATGATTAAGTAGCAACCATCAAGTTAAGCATGCTTGGGTATTAGTCTACTAGCCACTAGAAGTGGTGACCACATTGGTAACCATTTATTCATGGCATCATGAATGATAAATTTAAATTACAAAATGCGAAGTGAGGACCTCAAAGAACCTGCTTTAAAATACTTGGGTATTATATAACATATCATAAGAGCCCTTTGAACTTTGTAATTTCTTGTCCAGGCCAAAGTAACTCACCTATGTGGGTGACTTCACACAAAAGAGAATGACTTTATGAAATTAGCTAACTGACACTTAGCAAAGAACAGTACATGGCAGAATGTAAAAAAAACAGGAAGGGAAAGACATGAGTGTGAGCTAATGGATGGCTCAGTTGGTAAAGGCTCATGCTGTTATGCCTGAAAACCTGAGTTTGACCCCCTGGGATGCACAAAGACAAAGGAGAGAACTCACTCTTACAGGTTGTCTCCTAGCTTCCATTTGCATTTAGTAACACACACACACACACACACACACACACACACACACACACACACACACACACCTTGGCATGGTTCTTGGGAGAAGAAGAGGTAGATGAATGTAATTAAAAACAAAACAAAAAAAAAAACTTTCAAGAAAAGGAGAGAAGAAAGATTAGGGATTGACGTCATGAAGACCTACATCACCATCAGGAAAGGCCTCCCCCCAGCAATGTACCATTCATTTTAGTTGGCTACAGCTTTGGAGTCATCGATCATTAATATTAATTTCAGACTAAGCTAATATGATTCTCTCTTTTACAGAATTTAAATGGCAACACTGAGGGCTTGGGGGATATAAGGTAGGAATTCTTGACATACAAAGCTAATTTGTTGAAAAGACTAGAGAAAGGTACCCAGAGAAGGCCAGGGATGAAATAACTCACATATTTACTCCTGATCTCATGAGGAATGATATTTTGAAATTAGGGTGTGAACAATGTGAGAATCAATAATATCTCCTGATTTGTAAAATCAAGAATATTTAAGGTCAGGTGTTTTATAGCTTTCTGTTCTTAGGTGACTATCATTTTGCCTGTCATTCAGTTTCTATAACCCTTCTTACATTAGCTAGTTCAAAGCTTTGTATGATACAAGTGAATGGCTGAGTATAAGAAAGAGATCCCTGGTTTATGCCTAAAGATACTGAGGATATGGAAAAGCAATTACCAAAAAAACAGCCAAAAAGTCCTCCACAAATATAACAATGTGTGTGTGTGTGTGTGTGTGTGTGTGTGTTTGTGTGACTGTATACCAACTCTTCTGAAAAGAAATGTTCATTTACCAGTTCTCCTAGGTGAACAATATTAACCTATAGTCAGCTGTAAGTTACTATCTGTCATATCTCCTTGATTTTTCTGCTATGAATGAATGCATGTTCATTTGTGAGGTGTGCATATGTGAGAGTATCCAGGTACACATGCCTATGCTCAAATGGAGGTCAGAGTGCAACCCTAGGACTCATTCTTCTGGTTCCACCTACTATACTTTTTTATTTTTTTTTTAGAGATGGGGTCTATCATTGGCCTTGAACTTACCAAGTAAATAAACCAGCTGAATAATGAGCCCCAGGAAACTTCTTGCCTCTGTGTGCATGCCACCATGTCCTGACTATTTTATGTGTCTTCTGGAGACTAAAGTCAGGTCTTTGTATTTGCAAGGCAAGTAGTTTCCTGACTGAGACATCTCTCTAGAGGCCTTGCTTTCATTTTGTAATTCAGAGAGCATTTACTACTGAAAAAAAAAACCCAAACAAACAAAATAGAATTCTTTGATGTCATATGGTTTGCTGTCAAAATGAAATCACTAACAATGCCCAACTACCTATACAAAGCAAAAGAAGAAATCTTCAAAGGGAGCTAAACTGTAAAGGAGCATTTCTTAGAAAAATTCTTTTACTAAAATACTAGCATTTCAGGATCATAATGTATTTTATACTTCTCAGACACTTGCTTTATTTGGTATATGTTCCTACCATAGTGTTCACCATCACCCCGAAACCCCACCTTCTATGATGGGGAAGTATGGATCTTGTTGTCTTATTTATCAGTTTGAAATAATGCAAGCTGGCATAAAATAGGTGCTTCTTAAGTGTGCTGAGAGCATTAATGGCTCCAACTGACAGCTTGAGACAAAGGGATATGTTTTAAGAATGAGTCCGGCTTCTTCAGTGTGTTTTTGTATGTTTTGCTCTTTCAAGGACACTTTTGTGATGCTGGAATAGGTGATGAGAAGTCTCTCAGTAACAATCAAGAATTGTTTATTTAGGCCTCATTGTAAAAAAAAAAAAAAAAAAACCAAAAAAAAAAACAAAAACAAACAAACAAACAAACAAAAAAACACAGAATAGCTTATTCACATTGGAAAAAGCTGTTTAAACATAACTTTCCATCACACAAGTGTCAGCATGGACAGTAAAGATGCACAACTATTTAAATTCCTTGAGACAAAGAATTTCTTCATGTTTTCTTATATATTACATGGGAAAAGAATTGCATTTATTATTCTTGATTGGCCCATTACAGATGGGGGAAAGAAAGGATTGATTACCCCCTCACTCTCATTAAGCTCTGATTTCTCAGGCTTAAATGTAGCTTTATAATGACATTTCTACTGGATAGAGTTATGAGGAAAGTCTGAGGCATTCAGCTCACAGTATTATATATATATATATATATATATATATATATATATATATATATATATATATATATACTGAAAAGGTGACCTGGGAAAATGTGCTGGGACAAGCTCAGTTAGAAGAGTACTTGCCTTACAGACATGAAATCTAGGACTTGAACCTCTGCACTGCATAAGCAGAGCACAGTGGCACATGCCCATAATACCAATACATGAGAGATAGAGGTAGGAGGATAAGAAGTTCAAAGGCATTCTCAACTATACAGCAAATTTGATGCCATCCTGTGTCAAATGAGACTCTGACTCAAAACCAAAATGAAACAAACTAAAACAAGCTCAAACAAATAAAAATGGACAGGAAATTGGTGAGAGATGAATGACTGAATAGATTAATGAATCTCTTTTGAGAATGACTGTATAGTCTTTACATAAAGGTGTCATCATAAATGCACTGGTCAGTTGCATTATCTCATAACAAACTCCAAAACCCCTAAAAAACTCCAGAACCTCACAGCTAAAGCAAAAAGAAGGAAGCACCAGCTGGCAAGGCTGGGACAGAATGGATGTTATTAGGCAGTAGAATGTCCAGATCTCGACCCTTTCTAATGGCTCAGAAGCAAAAGGTATCCTGGCTATTTATTCAAACCCAAAGCCACACTTTCCAGGTGACAGGTAACAACATAAAGGTAATTCCAAAGGACATGTCCAAAGACCAGATCTCTAATGGTTTTAGTTCACATAGACAGCATTTAAGATTGCTCTCTCAGTGGAGTCAGACACACAGTGATTTGACAACTTAAGAAAATAATATCAACATCAGTTGCAAAATCACTGTAATTGTGCTTAATTACCCTATACAGTATGTCTTTAGACACTGAATAAAATGGGCAGGGAAGACAGATTAGAATCTAAGTCTCAGAAAGGAATTGCTTCATGAATACAACCAATTTCTATTATCTCTTACAATCTCAGTTTCTTCCAGTACAAAAGGGACCAAGATTAATGACCTTGAAGGCTCCTTGTGAAGACTCTGGGGAAAGATATGCAAACAATCTGGCCTGAGCAAGTGTTTAATAAATGATACTATTGTTATTAATATAACTGGAGCATGAATTGGTTGAATGAAGGAGAAAAAGAAGTTGCCATTCAATACCCATTCATACTCTGAAAGGGCATTTTATTTAAAGGTCTTTTCCTATGTCTATCCTCCTTTGCTTAGATTATTGATAGCATTTCTATCACTGAATCAGCAGGCTTTTCACATGGGTATTTACTTCCTTCACAGGTAGTTAAAACCCAACCTGAATTCTCCATGGGAGGTAAAGGTCATGCAGACATTAAATTATCCATGTGCATTTCTGGAATTTCCATTAGCTTTGCTTGATATAATTTACTATTAACATCAGGGTTATTAAACTAATACTAAGCAAGAGATTATATTTCAATGCATTTTTCAGTGGGAAGTGGAATGCATTTCTAATCATGCTGTCTAGCTACAAGCAAACAAATGGTGACTTGATTATTTTACCATTATCACAATGAATAATATCAACCACAGAGATCACTAATGGGTTCCCACACACACACTTAAAGTAAACACTCCAACGTGCTGTATAACCAGCTCTTTCCAGTTATTAAGAGATAATCACATCCTTGGGAATTTCACTAGGCACAATAAGTGGCACCATTAGACTACAGTTATATCTTGATAACAGGAGTCCCTGTAGTTTCCACAAAGTGAAAAAAAGCCATTACCCTAAGGGAATGTCTTATTTATTTTGCTGAATCATAAAGCTGACAGTTTTAACTAACAAGCAGTGACTTTCCCTGAGATGACAGTTACAGCTTTCTTGGAAAGGTTACTTAGGCACCATCAGCTTCCAGAGTATGGCTTAAACAGCCATTTATTGGGGACTAATTCTTGAGCTATTTACTATGAATAAATAGGGCTGGTTGATACATAAGGGCCCAGAGATCACTGGATCTGCTTAAGGCATAGAGAGAACTGAGAACAGCAATGGGAATGGATCAACAGTAAGTTTAGTAACTTGAGATTTTGAGTCTCACTGGTTTTTATGATGCATCCTTATTGGGGCAGTTCATCTGAGAGACTAAGACAGATGCTCCAGTCTGAATATAGTCCAGGACAACCAAGCAAGTCTATCTCAACAGTCAGTGGTAGAATGTGGATTTCAATTTAGAGACCTGGGACAATAAACAGACCTAAGACTTGGATGCTGCATTTATGGGAAAGAAAAAGTTACGGGCATAAGATATGGACTTTACTTGAGGGTATTATTCAGTAGAGAGGTGTCATGCTTCAAATTACTTACAACCCTAGTATTTTTTTATCTCCCTACCACAGGAAAAAATTAGACAAAAATTAGGCTTCTTGAGTCTTGTTTTTGCAATTGAGAGAATTTGCAAATAAAAAAGTTTGTTGCTGTGGAAACCGAAGAAAACACTGAAGTTGAAATCACTCTATAAGTAAAAAGCACCCCATGTCTGTGAAATGTCAAAGCAGAAGTCAGCTCAAGTCCTGAACATTCCTACACATAATTTCCTTAAATATCACACACACACACACACACACACACACACACACACACACACACACACACACAAAACAACAACAACAATAACCAGAATCTATTCAGGAACTATTTGAAACCAGATATGTATCAAAGTTTGTTTGTTGATATACACCTTTAATCCTTTAATCCATGCACCTTGGAGGTGGATCAGGAGGATGGTGAGTTGGAGAACAATCAGAGAGAGAGAGACAGAGAGAGAGAGAGAGAGAGAGAGAGAGAGAGAGAGAGAGAGAGAGAGAGAGAGAGAGAAAGAGAGAGAGACATACCAACGAAGAGAAACAGACAGACAAAGGAAGAGAGACAGACAAAGAGATAGGTAGAGACAGATAGAGGAAGATAAATTCCACCAGCCTGGTCAATGAGCTCTGGACATCTCAAATAATAAAGTTACAATCTGCATCTGGGCAAAGGAACAGTACTAACTTGGGAGGCAACTGTGCACTTACAGTTTCTGGCCTCGCTAGTAGATTATGTGATAAATCTTTTTCTTTTGGTGAATTCCTAGTGCCACAGTAATGGCTTCTATGCATTTGGGCAAGAAATTCTACAGTTATCCATAATATTTTTCATTTGGAAAGATTAGTTGTAAAACCTGGAAATGGTACACGGAATACACTATTTCTTTTAGGTTCTATGAGAGACCTGGCTTGACAATCTCTGAGAGAGTACTATTCTGGATAAGAATAAGAATAAATATCATCATACTTCAGTATTCATGGACCTTTACTTGGCATTGTGGGTTATAAGTTATTATTCTAAAATATCTATGCTTCAAAGACAAAGAGGGACATCATTGAAATTTAAGTTTTTACAAAATAAAGAGACAAAATGTATACTGTTCTAATAATCATCAACCAGAGGTGACTTTTCAGCAAAGCTAAAATACTTTTGATCAGTATAATTGGGGATATGTAGGTTTTATCACTTCTTGAATTTTCATTAAAGGAAAGTATCAGGTTTGGCTAAACACAACTCTGCCTTTCCCATTGGGAAACCATACAGGAAATGTCAATGTGTTGGCAGTGTGTAATACCAGAAAATGAAAATTTCCAGGTTTCACCATTATCAACAGAAACTTGGCACGATTAGAATGGCAGCCTGTCACTCTATGATTCCGAGTCATTTATTATGCCAATTTCTGACATTCTAAAACTGTTTAATGTTTCATGTCATGTGATATAATATAGAATATATTGGATATTTAAAAATCTAATTTTCCTATAAGTGCTTATCATTTATTTGACAGCTGTGTTATTGATGTAGGGGAAGAATATTGCACCCGCATTTCTTTACCAAAAGGAAGACAAACAAACACATAGTATAATAGCAGAGTCCAGATATTTCCATCAGCATGATTTTCTACATTCAAAGAATAACAACACAGGGCAAGAGGTTGATCACACAATATAGATTTCAAAATAAACAACTCCACTTTCCACTTGAGTAACTTTCAGCAAATTACATGCTTTGTTTTAGTTCATCATTTTTAAAAACAATACTGAACCTATTCTCCTCTGAGATAGCATGATTTTTAGTTATATATATATATTTGATCTTCCACCCATTTCTGGCATACAGCTACTAAAACATCTGCACTCTCCAAAGTGGTAAGAGACATTTATGTACTAAAGAGATGGCTGGAATCCGAGGCATTCTGATAGTCTCAAAATGGGGACCTGCTGCCAGAGATAAGAGTTAAGAAATAAGATTGCCTGTTGGCCTCTGGAAAGGAGAAAGGCTGAAAAATGAGTTGATCATCAATGGCCAAAGATTTAATCATCTATGCCTGTGCAAAAAATTCTCAGTGAAAAGACAGGTTTTCTATCCTACTGAATAGGAGTTGTGCCTGAGGATGGTTGTCCAGAAGTTCAAGGATGCTCCATTCCCTTTTCCTACTCTTGACCATGTCCTTTCCATCTAGCTGTTCATAGATTCTCATAGTAGCACTCTTTATAATTAAGCAGTAAAAATAAGTAAATGGCTTTCCTGAATTTTATGAGCCAGTCTAGCAAATAACTGAATCCTAGATGGACACTGTAGCAACATGTGATCTGCAGCTGGCGAATCAGATGTCTGAGAAGTTTCTATCTGTGATTGGCATCTGGAGCAGGCTGACATCCTATTGGCAATAAGCTCTGAACTTTCAGGATCTGACCTTAACTCTAGTTAAATAGTATGAAAACTGAATGGAATCATAGGTATTGAAAGGTGTTTGAAGAACCACACATTATGTTCACGAAATTAGGTGACTGTTGGTTGATGAGTAGAGAGAAAAACAATCTCCATTTTTATCCACAAATTGATGGGGCTCTTATGAGAATTCCAGAACCAAACATTTGGGAAATGCTGAGAATTCAGAGTATTATATACTAAAGGCCAGTTTTAATAATCTTTAATCAATCTTTATTAGAGAAATGTAAGTGAATCTCTGGGAACTGAAATCAGTTGGACTCCTCAGATAAAGCCAGTTCATCTACTTGAGCCTTTGAGATTCTGTGTTGTTTAGCCTTGGTCCATATTAGCTAATGTGACTTAATTCCTGGTGACTGTTGAATACACAGACCATCCAACTGCATGCAGTATATGGCATTATGGGGCATGAGAGGTAAAGAACAGTCTGAAAACCTGAGGAGCTCTCAATTTAGCATTTCACACAAGAAAAATTGTTTACAACAATTAATTATCTATATAAAATCGAATCATAGTAATGTCTCAGAACTATAAGTTAAACTTCACAAAATAGGGGCAATAAATGGCCTCAGTTTGCAAAGTAACTACTCATTAAACTTTTGGAGGTATACATTACTATTTTCATATTGCAAACATTTTTGCTAAATTAATCAACATTTTATGGTTGTATGAATATGTATTTCATGTTCATTTTATCTGTGATAAATTTCTCTTTTAATTATAATATCAATATATTCTTCATATGAATAATATTAAGTAGACAACAGTAATGATATTATGCAACTAGATTAAGAAATGTGCTCAAAAGCAGCCCACACAAACCAGAAGAACAGGTAGGCTGTTCCCCAGGTGAATTCTCCCACTCCCTTAGTTTAGATCCCAAAGACCAAATCCACTGCTACCTATACCTACAATGACTTCAAACACTGAGAGGCTATCTTAAGAACACAATCAACAATAGCCAGGTCAACATGTCACCACCAGAGCCCAACTATCCTACTATAGCAAGCTCTGACTATTGCAAGACAGATGAAAAGATCTTAGAAAATGAAGAAAAAGATCTTAGAACCAACTTTATGAAGATGATAAATGTCCTTAAAAAAGAAGAGAATAAATCCCTTTTAAAAAGCCAAGAAAAAACAAACAGTTGAAGGAAACAAAATTGTTCAAGACACTGAAAGTGCAAATAGAAGCAATAAAGAAAACACAAATTTAAGGAATTCTGGAAATAGAAAATGAAATAAGTGAACAGGGACTACAGATACAAGTATCACTAATAGAATACAAGAGATGAAAGAGAAAATCTCAGGTGTTGAGATACAATAGAAAAAATAGAAAATTCAGTCAAAGAAAATTTTAAATATAAAATTTTCCTGACACAAAACATCTAGGAAATCTGGAACACTATGAAAAGACCAAACCTAACAATAATAGGAACAAAAGAATGAAGAGAAGGATCTCAGCTCAAAGGCCCAGAAAATATTTTCAGCAATATCATAGAAGAAAATTTTCCGAACCTAAAGAAGTAGTGTGGTGATATTGTGCCCCACAATGTATTGTGCACACTAGTAAACTTATCTGGGGTCAGAGAACAGAGCAGCCACAAGGTAGACATAGAGGCCAGAAAATGGTGGTACACAACCTTTAATCCTAGCATTCCGGAGGCAGAGATCCATCTGGATCTCTGTAAGTTCAAGGTCACACTGGAAACAGCCAGGCATGGTGACACACACCTTTAATCCCAGGAAGTAATGGCAGGAAGCAGAAAGGTATATGAGGTGTGAGGACCAGGAGCCAGAGGCTTTTAAGCTCTGAGGCTTTTAGCAGCAGTTCAGCTGAGATCCATTCAGGTGAGGACTCAGAAGCTTTCAGTCTGAAGATTCATGGAAACAGAATCTGATGAAGAGCTGTCGAGGTTAGGTTAGCTGTGGCTTGTTCTGCTTCTCTGATCTTTCAGAATTCACCCCAATGCCTGGCTCCTGAATTTTTTTTTTTTATTAATAAGACCATTTAAAATTCATGTTAAAAAGGAGATGCCTATAAAGATACTAGAAGCTTATAGAACACCAAATAGATTGGACCAGAAAAGAAATTCCCCTTGTATGGTGATATTTTATCTGTACTGAAATGTGATTTTATTTGTATGTTAATAAAAAAAGCTGCCTGGGGGTCAGAGCTAATAGCAAGCCATAGCAGAGCTGGGTGTTTGTGGTGCACGCCTTTAATCCCAGCATTTGGTAGACAGAGCTAGGTAGATCTCTGTGTGTTCAAGGATAGAGTCAGCATTGGAGACACATGTCTTTAATCTCAATACCAACCACAGAAGACCTGGAAGTCTCTACAGACAGGCAGTGATGAGGCAGTCATGTGTTTGGGTTTACAACCAATGAGAAGGCAGAACAGAAAGACTATATAAAGACAAACACAGGAAGTAGCTCTCTTTTGGAGAGGTCTCTTGGCTAAAGAGGTTAGCTGCAGCAGGCATGGAAGGCTCTTAGCCCTGATCTCTTGGCTTTCTTCTTTGCATTGGTTCTGTTTTTCTTATTTAATAAGACGGTTGGTTACATCTATATTTGGCGCTCAACGTGACAAGAATCCATTAAAAACCGCTTGACTTGGCTTGGCTGCAGGTTCGGTTTCCCGCCTGGGCAACCAGCTCCCTAGCTGGGCCCAGGTCGGCTTGGCCTCAGGCCGGACTGACTGTAGCCCTAAGTGGTTAGCTTAAAGCTGGTGCTACAAACAACTCAGGCCTGCCCTGTCGAACAGGGCCCCTTCCTGTAAAGCCAACACATGTGGTCGGAGCTTAAGGAAGCCAGAGCCAAGGCTTGACTCGACTCAAGCAGGAAAACGTGGCTGGATTCAAGCTCTCAGGCAGAACTTGTGGCTACGCTTTCTTGCTCTCTCTGTCTCTGTCTCTGTCTCTCTCTCTCTCTCTGGATTCACACATCGGACACTAGGTGGCTGTTTTGAAATTCCCTTGGATTTCTACTGTTCTACTCAGATTTGGTAAGTCACTTAACATATCAGATATTTTAAAGGAAACTATTTAAAAGAGAATTTTTTTCCACATTAAAAAAATGGGATTTATGTATATATTGGAAGAAAATTGGGCTTTGTTTGAAATTTTAGACAGTCTGACAATGGAACAACTATATGAGAAGATTAATGTTGATCGAATTATGCAGTTTATTATTGTGCTTATCCTCATTTTACTATTTAAAAAGATAGTCAATTTAAGCACCAGGATAATAGTTTTAGAAAAACTTGTTAAACCTGTAAAAATGAATAATAGGGAAATTCAATTTTAGACAGAAGAAATTAGTAAGTGAAGTTGTTTCAAGATTGGATCATAAGGTTACAAAAAGAAAGCCTGTTTTCACACAGTCACCCTTAATTTATCCAGTAACCGTACAGCAGTTGCCTAATCAAATGACTACACAAAATATTTGGGCTCCAATTCTGGTGATGGGATGGCCAAAAACCCTAATAGTCATGCCAGAAACCCCATCCAAAGACTGAGGAATCTGGATGCAGAGATCCACAGCTAGGCCCCAGGTGGAGCTCCAGGAGTCCAATTAGTGAGAAAGAGAAGGGTTTATATGAGCGAGAATTGTTGAAACCAAGGTTGGATAAAGCACAGGGACAAATAGCCAAACGAATGGGAAACACATGAACTATGAACCAAAGGCTGAGGGGCCCCCAACTGGATCAGACCATCTGATCAGATCTCTGAAGTATTCGAAGGTCACCAGGCCAAACATCCTAATTGTCATGCTAGAAACCCCATCCAATGACTGAAGGAACCAGATGCAGAGATCCATGGTCAGGCCCCAGGTGGAGCTCCAGGAGTCCAATTGGTGAGAAAAAGGAGGATTTATATGCACGAGAATTGTTGAGACCAAGGTTGGAAAAAGCACAGGGACAAATATACAAACGAAAGGAAACACATGAACTATGAACCAATAGCTGAGGAGCTCCCAACTAGATCAGGCCCTCCGGATAAATAAGACAGTTGATTAGCTTGATCTGCTTGGGAGGCATCCAGACAGTGGGACCGGGTCCTGTCCTCAGTGCATGAACTGGCAGTTTGGAACCTGGGGCTTATACAGGGACACTTGGCTCAGCCTGGGAGGAGGGGACTGGACCTGCCTGGACTGAGTCTTCCAGGTTGAACTCAATCCTTGGGGGAGTCTTTGCCCTGGAGGAGATGGGAATGGGGGGTGTGCTGGGGGGGAGGTGGGAGTGGGTGGGAGGGGGGAAGAACAAGGGAATCCATGGATGATATGTAAAATTAAATTTAATAAATAAATTTAAAAAAATGAAAAAAAGGAGATGTTAGATTTACGAAGGTTTAAGGAGGCAATAGTATCTTATGGCATGCATTCCCCATAGGTAAAGCAAATAAACTCTTGGTCAACATATAATAGTATTATACCACAGGACTGGCGGGAACAGGCACAGGCTATTCTGGAACCCTGTCAAAGGCTTCAGTGGCTAACTTGGTTCAAGGATGAGGCTAAAAACATAGAAAAATAATGGAGGGATAAAGGAATATAAGTCTGCCAGGATCAGCTTATTGGAGAAGGCCAATATGCTTCAGTACAAACACAATGCTTATATGATGCCCAAACTCTAATTTTATGTTGAATGGCAGCCTCGAATGCATTTGACAGAGTTGACGAACCAGGAAAAAAAAAAACTGAGTCATTTACAAAGGTTATACAAGGTCCAAAAGAATCTTTCAAAGACTGGCTTCAGCAGTAAAGAGAATGGTCGCAGATTCAGAAACTAGTCAGATAATAATTGAATCTTTGGCCTTTGAAAATGTGAATGCAGCATGCAAAAGAATAATCAGGCCATTAAAGGCAAGATCTGCACCTTTGAAAGATTGGATTAAAGACACAGTAAAGGTTGAGGCTCATGACCATGATGATATGTGGGTAGGAGAAGCAATTTCAAAAGGTTTGAAGAATGTTAGATGTTTTGGATGTGGAGAGCAAGGACATTTGAAAAGGGACTGTAAATAGGTCATTCCTAGAAACAATGTTTCTTCAAGGAACAATGGCAACAGAATGCCCCTTCCTTCTGGAGTATGCAGAAGGTGTGGTAAGGGAAAACATGGGACCAATGAATGTAGATCAACAAGGGACAGGCAAGGTAATCCTTTGCTTCAGTCTTCAGAAAAATTCCAAAGGGGCCTCACGCAGGCCCCCATAGCAAATCCAGTTTAAACATTTCTTGCAGTCATAGAGGAAACCCCTACTCAGAGCAATTAAATAACCAAATGCCTATTGGAATAAATCATGCTGGTCAGGATGATGAAACAGAGAGAATAGAAAATTCAGGAGAAAACATAAAGCAAATTTTTTGGCAAACTTCTATTAATGAACAATGACCAAAATTAATGATAAAAATAAAAGGTGTTTTGTTGTCTGGTCTGGTAGACACAGTGCGAACGTTACCATAATTGCACCAGAATTTTGGCATCCAACTTGGCCTCTTCAGGAGGTAAACATTCAACTCTTAGGAACTGGGACATTATGTCAAGTGAAACAGAATGCAAATTGGCTTGAATGTGTAGGACCAGAAGGACAGAGAAGAAAATTAAAGCCATATGTGGCTAACATAGCTATGAACCTGTGGAGTCAAGACTTGTTCCAACAATGGAATACTCAGATTAACATCCCTCCAACCTCAGAAACAAATCTTAAACTAGCACATGTTTCTGAGAGAAATATTAGAAGGCATTATTTTGAGTGGTCACCAGCCATCCATATTATACAAGAACAGGGCACAACTGATGATCTTCCAAAGACACCAACAGCTCTACCTTTAAAATGGTTAACAGACAAGCCTGTATGGATTCAGCAATGGCCCTTAACAACAGAGAAACTCTAGGCTTTAGAAGAGCTGGCAGAACAACAGTTAAATGCTCAGCATATTGAAGAATCAACCAGCCCTTGGAATTCTCCTGTATTTGTTATTAAAAAGAAATCTGGTAAATGGAGAATGGTAACAGACCTTAGAGCAATTAACAAAGTAATTCAGCCAATGGGCTCTCTACAATCTGGGATGCCTTTGCCTACTCTGTTACCAAAAGGATGGCCTCTCATAGTTATTGATTTAAAAGACTGTTTCTTTTCAATACCCTTACAAGAAAAAGACAGAAAGATTTGCTTTCACAGTGCCTACTTATAATAATTCTCAACTGGTTAAAAGATTTCAATGGAGGGTCCTCCCACAGGGAATGTTGAATAGCCCAACTCTGTGCCAATATTTTATACAATAGCCATTGGAAGTGGTACGTAAAAAATTCCAAAATCTATAATTTATCATTATATGGATGATATTTTACTAGCTGACTCAAATGCAGATACTTTAGAAAGAATGTTTGAAGAAGTAAAGAAAATTTTGCCTTGTGGGGGATTACAAATTACAAAAGATACAAAGAGGAGATTCTATTAATTATTTAGGATATAAAATAGAGCTACAAAAATTAGACCCCAAAAGGTGAAAATTAGGAGAGATCGACTACAGACTCTTAATGACTTTCAAAGATTATTTGGAGATATTTCTCATCAACGAACTATTGTTGGGGTAAAAAATGATGAACTGACTAATTTGTTCAAAACCTTAGAAGGTGACAAGGACTTAAATAGTCCAAGAGAATTATCACCTGAAGCTGAGAAAGAATTGGCCTTGGTAGAAAAGAAAGTACATGAAGGCCACATGGATCGTATTGATCGAAAGCTGGATTGCATTTTGGTTATTTTACCTTCTATCATTCTCCTACAGGAATATTAATGCAGAGGGAAGATATTATATTGGAATGGATATTTTTACCAAATAAACCAAATAAAAAATTAAAAACTTATGTGGAAAAAATCTCTGACTTGATTTGGAAAGGAAAATTGAGACTTCGTCAATTGGCAGGAATAGACCCAGCAGAAATTGTTGTACCTTTTACTAAGGAGGACATTGAAAAATTATGGATAGAAAGTGAACCTTGGCAAAAAGCTTGCAGTAATTTTTTGGGAGAAATTAACAGCAAATATCCCAAAAGTGATAGAATTGATCTTATAAAGAGAGCTGATTGGATCTTGCCTTGAATTATATGGGAAAAACCCATATCTGGAGTTCGTACATTTTATACAGATGCCAAAAACAAGAAAAGGCAGGTTACAAATCAGAAAATTTAAGGAAAGTGGTTCAAAGTCCTTATAATACAGTTAAAAATCAGAATTGTATGCTATTCTGTTGGTATTAATGGATTTTTTTCAGAACCTCTCAACATAGTAACTGACTCTCAGTATGCTGAAAGAGTAGTATTACATATTGAGACTGCAGAATTTATCCCTGATGCTTCAGAATTAACTTCACTATTTATTAATTTACAAGATACAATCATGAAAAGGACCTATCCTTTATATATAACTCATATCTGATCCCATACTGGTTTGCCAGGCCCTCTAGCACAAGGCAATGATGAGATTGATAAATTATTGATAGGAAATGTGCAGCCGGACTCAGAATTTCATAAAAAAAAACATCATTTCAATATTAAATGTTTAAAAAAGGATTTTTCCATAACCTGGCAACAAGCCAAAGAAATAGTAAATGTCCTACTTGTTCCTTCTACAATCAAATGCCATTACCAGCAGGATGTAACCCAAAGGGTACTCAGAGGAAGGAAATCTGGCAGATGGACGTGTTTCACTTTGCAGAATTTGGAAAACTTTAATATGTACACCATACCATTGATACTTACTCAGGTTTTCAATGGGCAACTGCTTTGATTTCTGAAAAAGCTGATTCTGTAATCACTCATTTGCTAGAGGTTATGGCCATCATGGTTATACCTGCACAAATCAAAACTGACAATGCTCCTCATATGTCTCTGTTAAAATGAAACAGTTTTTTGCTTATTACAATATAAAGCATATTGCAGGCATTCCACATAATCCTACAGGTCAAGTAGTTATAGAAAGATCAAACCGAACTCTAAAGGATATGCTAAATAAACAGAAAGGAGTAACAAAAACCCCCAGAAATAGACTGCATAATGCTCTATTAACTTTGAATTTTCTGAATGCCAATGAGAAAGGAACAACAGCTGCAGAGAGACATTGGATAATAGAAAAAAAACTACAGAATTAAATCAGCCTGTATACTTTAAGGATGTGCTGTCCTCAGAATGGAAACCAGGATATATGTTACGTTGGGGACAAGGTTTTGCTTTTGTTTCTCCAGGAGAAGATAAACTGTGGGTACTATCAAAAGTGATAAAGGTTCAATTTGAACAAGAGAAACCTCTTAATTAGAGGAGGTGATAGTTCATCAACCAGCATGAACATCCAATTTAAACTAACTTGTACCAGTAACACATGCCTTTTCATTTAATCAGATAATAACTTGCCAAAAAGGAACATCCCCAAAATTAGTCTTGAGGAAAGGTTTTTGTTATTGATTTTTAGGAGAATGAAGGTTAAGGAATCTGAAGAACACAAGACAAATGAGACAACTGAAGAAAAAGGACAAATCATCTATCCCAGGAAACAGAGTGAAACGGCGTATGGGTATATATTATCTAAAAAAAAATTTATGTCTTCCTAAATGCTTGTTTCTGCTTTCCTCTAAAGATTTAACACTATTGGTCTTCTAATAGTCCCAGTTCAATTAAAATTTAAAGCTGACTTTGGAGTTGGAGAATGGCTCTCTCCTTATTTAAACTCAAGCATGTTGTTAAAAGGAAAATGCAAACTCCCTTTATCATGCCAGAAGAAAAGAGCCATCCTCTGCTATGGGACAGGAGAAAAGCCAAATTAATTAAGGGACTATTCTATTACTAATCTCAACTCTTTGATTCTATTCTGATTCTTTAAACTTTTCTTAAAGTATGAATTTTATATCAAAATTTACAAAATATATTAAACTTTGTTAAGATATGAATGGTCATATAGAGTACTAACTAATTCTAGAAAAAAAGCTTCACTTAGCTGCACATATATGTTTTTGTGTTCCAGTCTCTTATCAGTTTTCTGCAGAAAATCACGGTCAGGCCTAACATCAACTGAAGTCTCCAGGAAGAAGATGGGGCCCCACAACAACAGCAATTCCACGTGGACAATAATAATATCACTAAGCTGACAAACATCATCTACAGATCAGCTTTGAACTACAAAGTGCTCAGAACAATTTTGAGAGGGCTAGCTGAGATGATCCAGTCTCAAAGACTACTTGAATAAGGACTTGAGATAAACCCTGAACTTTGGCATTATACACAGACTGGATAATAATGAAGGATATAGTTACCTTTCCTAGAATTTGACAATTAACCTAAAATTTTTCTTTCAGGATAAAGATAACTTCGCCCATACCCAGCAGGAAGCAATTTTAAGAATATGACGCCCACATTCCCAAAGAGGTGGTGTGGGGAGGGTGGTTTTTTTGGTTCTTTTAATGGGTTTTGGGTCTGGGATAATTTTCATTAGACAATTACTAGTTTTAAATACTTTACATTATTACCAACTATTAGGATATAAAGAAATGAAAGTTAGTAGTTAGACATTACAATAGAAATTGCAGTCATATTAGATATGTTTTAAAAATTGAGCAGATATATTTTAGACAGGTCATCTTCAAACCCTTCAGAGATCTACCGAATATGGCATTTAAAATGTTTTAATAACTTAGAAATTTTTCTTTTTTGAGACATGTTGGCTCCTGGCAGTACCAATCTACTTCAGAGAAAATATGGGCATTGAAGAAACTGCATATGGAGTTAATTTTCTTTGTGGCAAAAGTTAGCCACTGGACAACAAATTATCCTCGAATCAACAGGACAAAATGGACAGACAGAACACGAAACAAAGGACTACCGATTCCTGCCAAAACAAGTGTGGTTATGGCTTTATCAAAAGGCATCTTCTGAGGCCAGGACAATATGGCACCATCCCTGAAGTGGCCTTCACAATCCGGAAAAGGTACAGTGCCCTTTTCTTAGAAGGCAGCTGAACAGGCAGTGGGCCGATGGCTTCTGTTATGCAATGGAACAGCAACTGAAAGCTCACGCCTCTCAATAGAAGAGTGGCATTTAATAGAGGGATGTGGAGAAGAATGGGATGCTGAGATGAAGCCATATATGCACAGCCAAGAAAAGTGGACAGCTGAATTAAAAAACCATCAACAATTTCCAGAATTTAAAATCCTGAATCATGACATGACACTAGTGGAATTCAGGTGTTTCTGGTACATGGACTCCTCTCACCCAATGTGAGGTTGAATTGTTGACCTTGTGTACATCCTACTTCACAAATGAGTCTGTCAGATCTTAAGCCTATAGGCTGAAGATAATGCTCCAACACTGTGGCGCAACCTCAGGTGACTGTCCAGGCAGCTGGCTGTTTCTGTTAACTCACAATTTTTTTCGAAGTTACTTTCATGTACTTCCTGTTTTTACTTTTAATAGGCAATATTATTTCCTTCTTGGGTCTCTGAGGGAGTTGAAGATTAGTTAGTTATAGTTGAAGATTAGTTAGCTATAGTTGAAGACTAGTTAGGATAGAAAGTGAATTAGGTACATTTTGGACTTACCAAAATAGGATAGATAATAGAATTATTTTCTCTGAATTTGTCAAATACAAATGGACTAGACATTGTTTAGGTATTTATTATTTATATATTGTATATAGTTATTGTACTTTTGCATATAGTTTTTCTTATGTTAGTTATAAGCTTTTTCCTTTTAATTAAAATAGAAAAGGGGAAATATGGTGATATTTTATTTGTACTGAAATGTGATTTTATTTGTATGTTAATAAATAAAGTTGCCTGGGGGTCAGAGCTAATAGCAAGCCATAGCAGAGCTGAGCGTTCATGGTGCACGCCTTTAATCCCAGCACTTGGTAGACAGAGCTAGGTAGATGTCTGTGTGTTCAAGGATATAGCCAGCATTGGGGACACATGCCTTTAATCTCAATACTAACCATAGAAGACCTGGAAGTCTCTACAGACAGGCAGTTATGAGGCAGTCATGTGTTTGGGTTTACAACCAATGAGAAGGCAGAACAGAAAGACTATATAAAGACAAACACAGGAAGTAGCTCTCTTTTGGAGAGGTCTCTTGGCTAAAGAGGTTAGCTGCAGCAGACAGGGAAGGCTCTTAGCCCTGATCTCTTGGCTTTCTTCTTTGCATTGGTTCTGTTTTTCTTATTTAATAAGATGGTTGGTTATATCTACACCCTTGCCACATAATAATTAAAATAATAAACATAGAAAACAAAGAAAGAATATTAAAAGCTGCAAGGGGAAAAATGCAAGTAATATACAAAGTAAGACCTATTTGAATTAAACCTGACTTCTCAATGGAGACTCTAAAAGACAGAAGGGCCTAAACACATGTCCTGTAGACTCTTAAGAGACCAGAGCTTCCCGCCTAGACTACTATACCGAGCAAGCATACTTTCAATAACCTTAGAGGGAGAAAACAAGACATTCTATGATAAAGTCAAATTCAAACTATATCTATCTATAAATCCAGACCTACAGAAGATAGTAGAAAGAAAACTCCAACCCAAGGAGTTAACTGCACACACAAAAACACATGAAATAAATAATCTCATATCAACCAAACCAAAAATAGAGAAGCACACAACACACACACACACACACATACATACACACACACACACACATACATACACACACACACACACCACTACCACCACCATAACCAACATCATGAAAAACAACAAAATAACAGGAATTAACAATCATTGGTCATTGAAATCTCTCTATATCAATGCACTCAATTCCTATAATAAAAAGACTTAAACTTGTTAGTGGAATGGATGTGAGCACAGGATCCACCATTCTGCTGTATATAATAAACACACCTCAACATCAACAATTGATATTACTCAGAGTAAATGGTTTAAAAAAGATAATCCAAATAAATGGACCTAAGAATCAAGGGGGTATATTGATTCTATTATCTTACAAGATAGACTTCAAACAAAAATTAATCAAAAGAGACAGAGAAGAACACTTCATACTCATCAAAGGAAAAAACTACCTTGATGATGTTTTAATTCTTAACATCTATGCCTCAAATACAAGGACAGCCATGTTTGTGAAAGAAACATCACTGAAGCTTACATCACACATCAACCTTCACACATTGATGGTAAAAGACATCAACACCCTACTCTCAACAGTAGATATGTCATTCAGATAAAAATAAACAGAAATACTGGAACTAACAGACATTATGAAACAGATGTAACTAACAGATATCTATAGAACATTTCATCCAAAAACAAAAGAATGTACCTTCTCAGCACCTCAAGGAACATTCCCCGAATTTGATCACATACTCAGACACAATGCAAGTCTCAACAGATACAAAAAGAAAATTGAAATAACCCCTACATCCTATGAGACCACCCTGGATTAAACCTGGATTTCAACAACAAAAATAAGAGAAAGCCTACAAACTCATGGAAACTAAACAACACTCTACTGAATGACTACTGGGTCAAGACAGAAATAGAAAGAAATAAAAGAATTCCTAGTATTAAATGAAAATGAATGCATAACATACCCGAACTTATGAGACATAATGAAAGTGGTGCAAAGAGATAAAAGGTCACAGAACTAAATGTCTACATAAAGAAATTGGAGACACCCCATACTAGCCACTTAACAGCACACCAGAAAGCTCTAGGACAAAAAGAAGCAAGTACATCCAAGAGGAAGCGATGGTAGAATATAACCAAAGTAAGGGCTGAGATCAATAAAATAAAAACAAAGAGAACAAAACAGAGAATCAATAAAACGAAGAGTTGGTTCTTTGAGAAAAATCAACAAGATTGACAAACTCTTATCCAAAAGGCAGAGAGAGAATATCCAAATTAAGAAAGTCAGAATTGAAAAAGAGGACATTACAATGGATACTGGGCAAACCCAAAGAATCATTAGGTCATATTTTAAAAACCTATACACCACAAAATTGGAAAATCAAAAAGAAATGGACAACTTTCTTGATAGATAACCACTTACCAAAGTTAAATTAAGATCAGATTCACAATTTAGATAGACGTATAGTCCCTAGTAAAGTAGAAGCAGTCATTAAAAGTCTTCTAACAACAACAATAAGCCTAGGCCAGATGGTTTTAGCTCAGAATTCTACCATCATTTCAAAAAAGAGCTAATGCCAATACACCTAAATTGCTCGACAAAATAGAAACCAAGGGAACATTGCTAAATTCTTTTTATGAGGCCACAGTCACCCTGATACCCAAACTACACAAAGAGTCAATAAAGAAAGAGAATTATAGACCAATTTCCCTCATGAACATAGATGCAAAAATACTCAATAAAATTGTAGCAGGAATCTTAAAAGTTCTTATTAATAAAATCAAACCCGAGGCCAGTTATTGGGGTCAATGCTGGTAGATCAGAGAGACAGAACAAGCCACAGCTATCTCACCTCGCCGGATCCTCAGCTGGTCTTGTCTCCTCAGACTGGAGGCCTCTGAGTCCTCATCCGGAATGGGTCTCAGCTGAATTACTGCTCAAAAGCCTGAATGCTTAACCAGCCAAAATCTAACCAGCCAAATGCCTCTAGTTTCTGGTCCTCACGCCTTATATATCTTTTTGCTTTCTACCACCACTCCCTGGGATTAAAGGCTGGCTTTCTGGGATTAAAGGCGTGTCACCATGCTTGGCTATTTCCAATGTGGCCTTGAACTCACAGAGATCCAGAGGGATTTCTATCTCTGGAATGCTAGGATTAAAGGTCTGAGTGCCACCATTTTCTAGCCTTTGTATCTAGTGGCTGTCTGTTCTCTGACCCCAGATAAATTTATTAGAGTACACAATATTTTGGAGAACATAATACCACCACAATACTCTCAAATCAAATCCAAGAACACATCAAAAAGATTATCCACCATGATGGCTTCATCCCAGAGAGACATGGATGGTTCAACACAGGAAAATCAGTCAATGCAATCCACCACCATAGAAAAAAACTGAAAGAAAAAATACAAAATAAAGTAAGGCCTCCCATGGGGAGTCAGTGGAGCATGGCCCATTCAGTAGAGGCAGGTCCAAGCCCCTCCCCCTTCATCAAGACTGTGCAAGGTGTCCCACCATAGGTAGTGAGCTCTAAAAAGCCAGCTCATGTACCAAGGATGGCTTGCAAACTCCGTGCAGGTGCCCCCTCAAGCAGATCAAGCTACACAACTGTCTTGTTTATGCAAAGGGTCTAGTCCAGTCCCACGGGAGGCTCCACAGCTGTTGGTCTAAAGTTCACGAGTTCCCACTCATTGGGAGGCCTTACCTTGTTGGAGGAGGGAATGGGGAGTGGTTAAGGGGAGAAGACTGGAGGAGTGGGAGGAAGGAAGAGAGGGGGATCTGTGGTTGGTATCTAAAATGAATAAAAAAAATTCCTTAATAAAAAATAAATTAAGAACCATTAATAATGATAATAAAAACCCCAAATGATCATCACATTAAATGCTGAAAAAGGCTTTGACAAAATCTAACACTCATTCATGATAAAAGTCTTGGAGAGATTAGGGATAAAAAGGACATACCTTAACATAATAAAGTCAATTAAAGGAAACCTATAGACAACATCAAATTAAATATAGAGAAACTAAACCCATTTTCACTAAACTCAAAAACAAGACAAGGCTGTCCAATATCTTCACATCTATTCAAAATAGTACTTGAGGTTCTAGCTGGAACAATAAGGGAAATGAAGGAGAAGAAGGGGAAACAAATTGGAAAGGCAGAAGTCAAATTATAGCTATTTGCAGATGATATGATAGTATATTTATAAGGGATCCCAAAAATTCTACCAGGGAACTCCTACAGTTGATAAACACTTTCAGTGAAGTGGTTGGACACAAAATTCACTCAAAAAAAATTAGTATCCCTCCTACATGCAAATGACAAAGGGGCTATAAAAGAATTCAGACAAACAACACCCTTCACAATATGCACAAGTAATATAAAATATCTCAATGTAACTATAACCAAGGAAGTAAAAGACTTGCATGACACGAAGACTTTAAAGACTTCAAAAGACAAAACAAATGATCATCTCCTTAGATGCTGAAAAAGACTTTTGGAGACTTCTTCAAGTCTTTGGAGAAAAGTTGAAGAAAATATCAGAAGATGGGTAGATCTCTCATGCTCATGGATTGGTAGAATTAGCTTAGTAAAAATGTCCATCTTGCCAAAAGCAACCAACAGATTCAACACAATCCCCCTCAAAATTCAACACAATTCTTTACAGAAATTGAAAGGGCAATATTCATCTTGGAAAACATATGGATAAACAAAAACAAAACAACAGAATATTTAAATATATCCTGTAAAATAAAAGAACTTCCAGTGGTATCACCATCCCTGATTTTAAACTGTACTACAGAGGAATAGTTCTAAAAACTGCATGGTATTTGCATAAAAACAGGTTGATCAACGGAATCAAATAGAAGATCCAGATGTAAATCCACACACCCATGAACACCTCATTAGTGATATAGAAGCAAATATACAACAGAAAAAAGAAAGTGGCCTCAAGAAATGTTGCTGGTCAAACTGTATGTCAGCATGTAGAAGAATGTAAATAGATCTATCTCTATCATCCTGCATATAATTCAAGTGGATCAAAGACCTCAACATAAAACCAGACACACTGATAAAAGAGAAAGTGGGGAATAGCCTTGAATGCACTCGCAGAGGAGGCAACTTCCTAAACAGAACATAGTAGCCAATGCACTAAGATAAATAATTAATAAATGGAAACTCATGAAAATGAAAAGCCCGTGTAAGAAAAAGGACAGCATTCATAGGAGAAAAAGGCACCCTACAGAATGAAAAAAGATGTTCACCAACTTCACTTTCAACAGAGGGGTAATATTCAAAATATATAAAGAACTCAAGAAATTAGGAATCATAAAACTAAATGATTCAAATAAAAAATGGGTTAGAGATCTAAATAAAGAATTCTCAACTGAGAAACATTTAAAGAAAGATTCAATATCCTTAGCCACTGGGGAAATGCAAATAAAAACTACTTTGAGATTCCATTTTATACCCAATAGTATGGCTAGAATCAAAAACAAGTGACAGCTCATGCTTTTGAGAATATGGAGCAAGGTGAACATTCCTCCATTGCTGGTGTTGAGTGCATGTTTATACAGCTACTATTGAAACCTTAGAAAATTTGGAATTGCTTTATCTCAAGACCCAGCTATATCACTCCTGGGCATATACCCAAAGGCTGTTCTAATACACCACAAGGACACTTGCTCAACTATGTTTATAGCAGTTGTATTCATAACAGCCAGAAACTGGAAACAACCTAAATTTACCTCAATTGAAGAATGGATAAAGAAAATGTGATACAAGAAAAACTGTAGTGGGTAGCTCTTCCAGCTTTGACCTGGAAGTACTACCCCCATTAGCCTTAATACTACAACCAATGAAAAACCCACAGAATCACTTAACCTGGGCTCACAGAGACTGCACTGACAACCAGGGAGCCTGGATGGGACTGACCTAGGGCCTACGTCTATGTTACATTTGTGTAGCTTGGTCCTCTTGTAGGACTCCTAACAATGGGAACAGGGCTGTCTCCAACTCCTTTACTGGCTTTTGGGACCCTACTCATACTGGGTTGCCTTGCCCAGCCTTAATACATGGAGAAGTGCTTAGTCTAACCTCAACTTGATGTGCCATGTTTTGTCCATATCCATGGGAAACCTGCCCTTTCCTGAACAGAAATGAAGGAATGGATTATGGGGTGGAAAAAGAAGGGGGAAGGAGGAGAGGGAGTAGGAGGAGAGGAAGGAGAGTAAACTGCAGCTGGGATATAAAATAAAAATCAAAAACAAATAAATAGAAAATGTGGTACATTCACACAAGGAATATTACTCAGTTGTTTAAAAATGACATGAAATTTGTAAGCAAATTTGTGGGACTAGAAAAATCATCCTCAGTGATGTAACCGAGACCCAGAAAGACAAACATGGTTTATACTCATATACAGGTAGATATTAACTGTTAAGAAAATGATAATCATTGTACAATCCACAGACCCAGAGAGGCTAAGTAACAAGGAGGGCTCAAGGGTGGGCAGTAGGGAGATAGTGCTGGGAGAGACAACTGAAATTGGGGGACTTTGGGGGAGCGATAAGGAAACCTAGTACATTGGAAACTCCCTGGAATCTATGACGGTGACCCTATTAATGACTTCTAGTAATGGGAAGATACACAGCCTAAACAGGTCATCTTCTGTAACTACGCAGGGCTTCCAGTGGTAGTACTTAGGTATCAACTCAGCCTCAAAACCTTTTGTCCTGCCTGCAAGATGTGCTGGGGTAAGGGTGGCTTGGAACTTGTGGGATTCCAGCTTGAGACCCACACCACAAGAGGTAGCCAGTGCCTGACACTGCTTGGAGGGCCAGGACTCAAAAATAAGACAAGGCACCACTAGATAAGGGAGCTTTTGAGTAAGTATCTTAGATCTAATGGGTGTGACTGACTTTCTTTAAAAAAAAAAGCCATATGTGTGCAAAATACTCTACAATGTTGATTTTCTATTTAAAACTTCTGACGGTGGACAACTGGAATGTTGTACTGCAGGTAAAAATCCAAATTACCTTGGATGACCTTTTATTGTCTTAATAACTGTTCATTGTTAACATGGGTTTGACTTCAGATACACCCTGATTATTAAGTAAATTATTACAGAAGGTGCAGATAGAACATTAACTCCCCCTAGATGGAAAGATAAGAATAATGTCAAGGGCTAAAGAGATAACTCTTGATGCTCTTACAGAAGACCTGGGTTTGGTTCCCAGTAATCAAACATAGGTTAACAACTGTAACACTAGTTCCAGAATATATAGCACCCTCCTCCAGCCTCCACGGGTATTAGGCATGCATGTGGTATACATATAAACATTCAGACAAACACCTATACATATAAAATAAAAATAACTATTTCTTTAAGAACAAAGAATGCCATCAAACAGTTTCTGAGGCTGGCACCAGAAATTTCTTGCTTTGATGTAACCTATCTGCCTTATATACTCCTTACTTTATTTATTCGTGTATTTATTACTATTGTGTATGCATCTAGGTATACATATGCCTTGGCCTTTATATGTAGGGGTTAGAATACAATCCCTTTAAGATCTAATTCTCTCCCCCTACCTTTTCTTGATGCAGAGTCTGGATTCTGGTGCTACAGCACGTACTCTAGTTTAACCAATACACAAGCTACTGGCCAATTCTCTGGAATCCACATCCCATCTTACCTTCAGGATTATTACAGATATATATCTACTGCATTTGGCTTTCCCTAGCGGTCCCAGTGATGAAACTCAGGTCATCTGGCTTCTGAAGCATGTGTTTTTGCCCATGAAACCATCTCCCTGGACCATCCCCCAATTTACTGTTAAAATGCCTTGGTTTTAAACTTTCTTTGTTCTGTTACTATAAAAACTTCATAATACTGATATTGTGGTGTGTTTGAACGTGGTATTTGGTATAATTTGAATATATGTTTCTTATCTATGGTCACTTATATGTGGTTCCAGAGTAAACAAGGAATAAAACATGGTAATGTGGACCTGACTTTTGTTAAAGAATTTCTCTTATCTTGCTTACCTGGAAAAAAACAAACAAAAAACAACAACAACAAAAACGTGTTCCTACCACTATACTCAAGCCCCCCCCCGTTCTCCCTATCAGTGGTGGTTTTTAATGAGAATGACCCCCAGAGACTCAATATATTTGGATGATTGGCTCACAGTTGGTAAAACTGTTTGGAAGGATTGAAAGATGCTGCCTTGTTGGAGGAGGTATGTCACTGGGTGTGGGCTTTGAGGATTCAAGAGTTCACATCATTCCTACTTATCACTGTTTCTCTCCCTTCCTTATTATTGTCTCGACAGAAAGTTCTCAACTACTGCCATAGTACTCAGCACACCTGCCTGCCCAACACCATGTCATCTATTATGATGTTGATGGACTCTACCCCAATGGAACCATTAACCCCTAAATTAAATGCTTTATAAGTTGCCTTGTACATGTTGTCTCTTCATGGCAGTAGAAAAGTAACTAAGGCATTATTTGTCCATTAGTTCATCTATCCATCTGTGATGCTTAGATTTTTCAACTTCACAAAATCTAGATTCAATCAGGAAGAGTCTCAAAGAAGGACTGTTCAGGGGATCATCTTGGTTACATTAATTGATATCTGAAGCCCTCTCACCATGGGTGGCACCATTCCCTAGGCAGGAGATCATATACTGTTAAAAGATCAGAGAATAAGCTGAACTCTAGTATTTTTGCATTAATCCCCTCCTCTCTGCTTCTTGACTATGTGGGCAAAGTGACCAGTTGTTTCAAGCTCATGAAACACTGTGACTTCTCCACAATGATGAATTGTAATTTGGAATTGTGAGCTAAAATAAACTCATTCTCTCCCAACGTATTTATGTTTTCAGGATATTTTATCATAGCAACAGAAATGAAACCCCGTCTCATCTATCTATATCTCCATCCATCCACCTATTAGACCTGCCACCATAGAGATACAAATGTATTAGCCACATATCTCTAATTAGCTATCCGAAGGGAATCTGAGTTAAGTCTATATATAACCTATCTAACACTTCGATTAAGCTGTACAATCCTAGCACATAAAAGACTCAAGGTAGGGTAGGAACACATGGTTACCTTCCTATTGTTCAAGGTATAGGCAACCAGAGAGTATAGTTCTATCTAGTACTTTTATTATACTGTTATGTTCAGTGGTCCCTCCCTCTTTGCAACTCTACAAAAGTAAGAATCTCTTTTGTTTGTGAGTGATTATTGGAACTACTATCTCAACTTCCATCTCTGTCAGTGACTGGAGTTACAAAAGGACATTTCAGGTGCCATTTGTCTCATTGCTACTCTTAGTCCTGAAAGAATTTTTATTATTTAAAACACTACCATCTACCAGCTATATATTTTATCATCACTATTCATGGGCCTTAAAGAGATTAGCATAACTTTTTGCTTATAAACAGAAGAAGTAATTACATAGTGACATAGTTTGGAAGAAAACCATCTGAAATACATGTAGATTATGAATCATGACCTGGTTTTCCTCCCTAAAGAGGAGAATTGCTGCTGGAAAAGTTATGTGCCACATGAACTATGAAACAATTCTAAAACAAATCTTCAAAATCAGTATGCATTTCCAGTATTGTTGATTATTTTGATATTAACCCAAAGAATGAAACAGCAACTAAACAGCATAAGGGGAATAAAGGAATAATATTTTACAACTTCCTGAATTGAGCTACACACACAGTAATTTCCAGGATTGATTTCCTGCCTAATTTTGAAGCAAATAGCCATCAATTTAGAAATCCATGCACAAGACCAAGAAGAATGCAAATATTTCTTACTCTGTAGGGAATTTCTTTACCCTTTTTTTAAAAAGCAACTGAGCACTTTAAAGGTACATACACATAAAATTTTCCTATATCATTATTGTTAGGTGGCTAGTTAGAAATGAGTAGTTTTGAAGGTCATTGAAGATGGACTCCCTCCTGTACAATCAGAGCTTTGGGCACTACCTCTTGCTCTATGGTAACATATAATTTTAAGGAACAGAACAATATTACAATAGGGCCCTCCTCAAGACTTGAAATACTATATGAAAGGCTGGGTGAGGTGCAGGTAAGAGGGCTTTGATGTGTATAAAGGAAGGCTATTTCCTCCTGGCAAACCATGGCTATTTTTGTAGACTTTCTTTTCTTTCCTTAATTCTTTTAAAATCTACTCCATTACATGAAGTTTTTAGTCAAAAGAATGTATCCTAAATTATATCTGTCGTCTTGGGTAGAACGTGGCTTTCTGTTAAAGAACAAAACATACCATTTTCCTTTCCCAGTAGAGTTAATCCAAATGGCTCTGCCAATCATCTGAGCAGGATAAAATGCCTCAGGAAGCTTTCTGTACATAGACTCTGAGAAAGTAGTATAAATCCTAATTCAACACACAGTTCTGCACAGAGTTTCTCTGCTTTATCCACTCTCCCTCCAAAAGTGTTCCACTGCAAAGGTTCTCTTGACCACTGCCTATTCTTATCCCTATCACAGTGTCATAAACTATCAATCATCTACACTAGACCTAGTGTGTGTTGCTTCAATTCATGGGATAGAGACCAGAGGAAGCCACAGCTAGATAACAGTAATAATTATGAATCCTGTTTGGCTCAACTGAACTTCATGGTAAAGAATGCTATGTTTAAAATATTGAAATTTATTTTAGGCCTTACAACTGTGGAGGTAACAATATAGTTTATGACTAGTTTTTTTGGGGGGTGGTGGTTTTGAGACAGGGTTTCTCTGTGTTGTTTTGGTGCCTGTCCTGGATCTCACTCTGAAGACGAGGCTGGCCTCAACTCACATAGATCCACCTGGTTCTGTTTCCTGAGTGCTGGGATTAAAGGCATGTCCCACCACCTCCCAGCAGTTATGATTATTAAATGAGCTTGATAAATTAGAAAACTAAAAGGTTTTAGAGTTAAAGGCTTGTTGAAATTTGATCTACTTCACTTTTTTTTTCTGCAGGAATTGGGCAGGGCAGTCACTCTTAGTTTAAATTTCTGCATTTGAAAAAATGGAGACCAGCTGGACATGGTAATGCACACCATTAATCTCAGCATTCCAGAGGCAGAGGCAGGCAGGTTTCTGTAATTTTGGTAACCAATCTGGCCTATATAGCAAGTTCCAGAACAGCTGGGGCTATTTAGTGTGATGTCATCTTCAAAAAAAGAATAATTAAAGTAAAAGTAAAATGAAGACTGTGATATCTATTGACCTGGGCATAGCATATAATACTGATTCAAAAAATGTGATAGGAATGTGAAATTTTATTCTCCTAATCTGCCTTTGTAAGTTACCAGGTGACCAGAAAGAAAGACTTCCCTGTTGAAAGATACTATTTTAGATGTGGGGATGTAGGATGGGTTAGGGTAAGTTTAGGGGGAGGGGGCACAGGAAGGAGGGATGAGAAGGGGATCTATGGTTGGTAAGTATGGTGAATAATTTTTTAAATAAAAAAGAAAGATGTCAGGGACAAGGACAGAATCTCTAGTTAGTGGAAAAATACAGACCCCCAATAAGAAGGGGAACTAGATCATCTTACAGTCAGGTTGCCTAGCAACAGGACATTGAGTCAGAGCCCTTGACCCTCTCACCCTGTAAACATCCTATACAAACATCCTGTTAGCTTGCCCCACCTTATGCAGATGACCTCTTCTTGCTCCCTCCACCCTGCTGAGCTATATAAACATTTGTGGAAGAGAAATAAAGTGGCACCTGGATCAGAATCCAGACTTAGTGTCTTTCCTTTGTATCTCCTGTCCCTACATTCCCTCCTTAGGGTGGTCGAGAACCCATTGAAGCCCTGCAGGCGGGGCAGAAAGATACTATGAAAATCAAGATCCAATTTTCCTTGTGTACTTTATATATATAAGAGTTTATTTCTTGATGATATAAACTCAAGTTCTCAGAATGGTATTCAGTCTACATGGAAGACTCTAGAGAGGTTGTGGAGAGATTGGCATGCTGTTCATCTAGAGCCAAGTTATTGTTAGCTCTTTTAATGAATACCCATCATGCAATTTTATGTTTGACCTTACTTCCTTGTGACTGTTAGATAAATTATTTGGGATGTATGAACAGGCCCCTAGCTTCCACCAATCCAAAGACAAAGAATGTCATTAGATAGTATCTGAGGCCTGTAACTGAGATTTCCCCACTTTGCTGGAAACTGTCTACTTGGTGTATTCAACAATATACTTGAAAAGTGTTTACATTCATGACTTTCTTTGTTTTGTTCTATAAAGACGGACAACCTAGATCTGCATTCCTGGGCTATGATAACTCATATTTGAATTCAGAATAAACTATCTTCTTCTTTCTTTGAGGATGTATGTCACTTTTTTGGGATATTACAACCAACTGTAGAGTTGAGTTTTTGTGTAATCAATTCCCCACAGATACCAAAGAAGATCAAGTATTATTATCCTATATCCACTCCACCACCAAATATTAAGGGGGTTGCTGTGGTTCAGGGGACTAGTCTTAGGTAGGACTTTAATGAGTCAAGATGATCCATCATGTCACATCAGAAGAACCTAGTAAGACTCAAGCTTTTTTTTTTCTGACTCCAATCAATGTACATTGGAAAGGTATCTCTATTACTTTTGGTGGAGGGAATATTCAAATTCCTCAGCAGCATTCTTCCCTTATTTTGGACACTGACTATGACAATCAGAGGTGGACAATTCGGAGACATAGATGAGAGGGGTTTAAAAAATTCTTCCTCAAAGACAACCTTGGAAAGTGATCATGTTCTTGATTGTCTCTCCTGAGCTCTTTCTGGAATTCTATAGAAATTGTACATATATTCAAAGTGCACAGACAATAGCATACCACCCTTGATTAAACCTCACTGCCCTCCACAGTTAGTTGCATTAATATAAGTATTATTCATTCTTGAAGGTAATTTAATTTCTATCAATGTACTGAAGTAGCCCACAAAAGAGAATACATGAACATAGGAATGTCAATATGTCTCCATATCCAAATAAATATTATAATAGACTAGCTGCTTGGACTATAATATGCCAGGAGAGAGAGAAAAACATCAATGAAACTTAATTTAATAGGTAGACTTGGGTTCAAATCACATTCTTTTGGTTCTAGGCACAGCTGCCAAAAGAATGCTTGATTGCTTCAACTTTCAGAGCTCCAGAAGAAATAGGTGCATCAAAAAAAAAATGCATCCAAAGTTTAAAGTACCTGAAGAAAAACAGCATTTTAAGGGAAGAGTGTGAATTTTTATTTACATAGCTCCAAGTATCTTCATGCCTTTCAGTTTCCACAGTCTGTATGAGCTTTCTCTCCCCTGTCTAGCTTTACTTCCTCATGTTGTTATAGACTGTTCTCCAGTGACAGAGTAGTAGGGCTTGGTTTTATTACCTCCACCAGTTTTCCTACAGGAGACTTCATCATGTAATAATCATAGTTTCAGTGGCATGTGGCTACAAGATTAAAATGGAAGAGATTGATTCTTCAGGTGTGTGCTTGTTATTATTGACAGGTACCCTAGATAAGTCCATCCAGGGACAAGACAGCTCTTGCAGGAAAAACTCCACGGTTTATCAAGCGATGCACTGTGCCCAGAGAGATGGCAACCATGGAGGCCATGTGACAGCAGCCACACAAGAACACAGAAGGCTTAGGGACTGAGTTTTGGCAATCTGCTGGTCTTCCAGCACTCTGAAATCTATCAATCTGAAATTCCACAAGTTTCTCTGTCTTAAATTGCTAATCAGTTTGTGAAGTTAGATAAATACAGCTACTTGCTCAATAAACAAGCAGCAGACAGCATGAGCTGAACATTTTATGGGATTAGTCTTTCTGGTTTTGAATGGGATTCTGATTTGTAGTTCAAGTCTGTGGTTTTAGTTTTAGCCTAGGCTGGACTCAAACTCACAGTTATCCTGTCTGAGTCTCCCCAATGTTGGGGTTGTGAAATGAGCCACCACACTCAGCCCAGGACCTATGCTTTACAGTGATTAGAATATGAAAAATCTACCATTGCAGCCACTGAATATGAAATCAACTGCCATTAAGTCCACCCACAAACTCAGGTCACCATCATTTCTGTACACTTCCCAAGCAGACTCATATTCCCAGCAGAGTTAGCAGCCCTTAACCAACTAACTCCACAGTCACTGGTAACTTCTATTTTACTCTCTACCTTTTGCCTTAAAAAACTATTTCTCGCTGTGTTCTCTTTGCCTTCTAGTTTACACATCCCTCTTTCCACTCTCTGGATTTGGCTACTCTCAACACTCACAAAAGTGGTATCCCTAGTACTCACATAGAATCCAGGCACAACTGCATCTGCTTGTTACTACAGTTCTGGGGATACAGAGACACACTGCTGGCCAAAAAATCTAGCTGAATTAGTAAGCTCCAACATCAGTGAGACACAATGTCTCAAAAATTAAGGTAGGAATTATTGATGATGACACGGTACAGACCTCTGGTCTTCATGCACAAGCACACACACACACACACACACACACACACACACACACACACACACACACATCTTATATAAACATACACATAATAAATAAAAAAGCCTTGGATTGGAGATATGATTGGTAGCATAATTTCCTAGCGAATAACCAAACAAGTACATATATGCATACTTATAGGCAAAGGGTTACAGTTATAAAGTGTGTGGTGAAATAAAATCATAGTATCCTCAGTTTGCCGTGTGTAGCTACATGACCATGTGACATAGGTTTTACAAAATGAACACTGTCACTCTGGGTCTTTAACTCACGTTTCAAAGCAAATCAAACTATTAACAACACACATTGTTAATAGTATCTATTTTCTTCATATGTCCTTCCAAAATTCTTGGTCCCTGTTACATACTGTGAGAATGTGTTCTGAATGAACAATTACTACAATATATTACATTACTTTCAATTCTGTTAAAATGATTGTCAAATCATACATCATAAGAATCATTTCTTTCTTCTTATGAGACTACCCAAGGGACACAACAGAATAGACACAACTTAATTTGAAGTTTATATGAAAAAAATCCCTCTTCTTAACCTCTTCTTGATTGGTTTCATTGTTTCATACAGAACAATCTGAGACACTAGAATAATAGCACCAAGGCTTCAGAGATAATTTACCTTTGTAGAAAAACAAAACAAGTTGGAAGTTAATATGAAAGAAAAATAACAATATTGAAAGTTCAATGTTACTAAGTTTTTGTTTTTTGTTTTTAACCTGCATATTCAACAGTAACAGTTTAGAAATCTCATTTTGATAATGCGAGTATCTCATTTAAACAACTGCAGACATTCATGTTTTTCAGGGGCATGCTTAATAAGTGCTTGTCACTCTAGTAAGATCATTTTGTTTAATATTCCTCATGGTAGGTATAACAAACTGTTATTATTGCCACTTAAAGGTAATGACAGAAATGCTTCAAGCAGCTCTCATGAGGCGTGAGTGTACACGCATGTGTGTATCTCATATGATATGTACACATATATTATATGTAGAAATGTTTTTCAGAATCTAAGTCATTTTAAAAATAGAACAAAGCTTCCAACAAATATATAATTAAACTTGTATACAATGTCTCAGATTTCTTTTTTCTGATGGTGTAAGTACAAAAATCAACTGTAACACTCCAAATCATTTGTTCTGAATGCTACTGTGTATAGAAGTTCATTAGCTTGTGTAGTATTTGGGCCTGGGGTTAAGTTCAGTGAGAGAATTTTTTAACCATATTGATAATAATGTTTAAAATACATACAAGCAGACTCCTGTTTATAACCACAGTCTTGTGTGCTCTTCCCTATGTCCTGCTAGCACTGATCTTGAAATTCAGCACTATACATGATTCTGAGTTCACACTGATAATTGCTTTAGGGTCATCATGTCAGCTTAAAGCCTAGACTAGAAGTTGCTGGAAAGTAAATTAAAGAAGAATACTAATGGTGTCAGACAAAAATTAACTATACTAATAAAGCTGCATTATCAGGTCAAATAAACAATGACATTTCACTCAGAAAACATAAGAAATGTGAATCATACCTGTATTAATATGTAAGGTTGGTGTTAAAAATGGAAAAGATGAGTGAGATCAAATATCAAAATAAAAACCATGCTTTGGGTACATAAGCTAAAAATGTTCAAGATTCTCAACCCTGTCTAATTCATGATTCCCCCTGCAATTTGTCATGATTAGATGTATTATAATTCTTTATAATTAGTGTATATGATTGTATAAAATAATGGGATTGAGAATGACATTTTTATAAATGATTAGTATCTATGAAGTTGTTTCAATCAAAGTTTCTATCTATATAGAACATTTTCCTTTTTTGGTGTGTATATTTATGGTGTACATGTATGTGTGGTGTATGCATGTGCCCAAGTGTATATGCTGGCACATATCATCCTTGTACATACTGAAGGCAAAGGATTATATTTACTATCTTCCTCCTTTCTCCACTTGTTTATTTCTGTAAAATTGCACCACTGAAGCAGAGCTCTCCATTTCAGGGATTCTAGGAGCCAGCCTGCCCTAGGGAACTCCTTTATTTAATTCTCAAATCAAGTTCTGGGATTACTTGGGTACCATCTTGCCCACCTGGCATTTTAATGTGAATACTGATGATCAGAACTCTGGTTCCCACATATGAATTGAAGGTTTATTATCCACAGAGCCTTTCTTCTTACTCTGAACATTAAAACTTCTAAGAGCATGGTTAGCTAGAATAACTTTGTGGCACTTGAAGGTCCTCTTGAGATAAATTTCGCCTTTCTTATTCTAAACACAAGAAAACAAAAATCTAGAAATGCTGAAAACCAAATCTAATGTTCACCCCAGGACTATTTCTCCTGCAATCTGATTCTTTGATGTTCTGAACCAAGCTGTAAAATCTCCATTTTATAAGAAAACCCATAGGCAATAATCTTCAAAATACAGACTTATGATGATATACAAATAAAATGCTCTTAAAACATTAGCCTCAAAATAGCAAAATATTAGGAAGTCGTTATTACTATAAATTGGTGGCTTTGACAGCTGGATTATTATACTTTCTTGTGTGAACCAAAAAGAATATACTACCTTTAGACCAGAAACACCTGTCTCATTCAAATTACTGGCTATCAACTTGAGCACCTTGTAATATTCCAGATATCTAAAATTACAGAAAATGTATTTGTGATATGTGGCATTTATAAATATTAATAATGTAAAAAAATATTTGCAACAATTGTTGAAGAACCATGCATTTGATAAAAAATGAAAATACTTTCTAAACATACCCTTGGAATATTCTCTTTTTCATTTGAAAACTGAAATTAAATCATGAAATTTCAAATGTAGACAGTTTTTTGCACAGTATTATAGACAGCAGATGGCAAATAATATGAAATGCACTGTTAGTTAGTTCTGCAATCCTTCTAGAGGACTGGATCCCACTACACATGGAGGTTCTATTATAGCCCACTTCTAGGATATCAATTCAAAGAGATTATAGTCTAAATTTTATGTATAAATTTCAGAAAGAAAAACATGTATGCCTATAAGCATAGAAACTGTAGGACAACGTTACAGAATGGAGAAGGGAAATGAGGCACAGTGGCTAGTGTCTGTATTCCCAGCTGCTTGGAAGACTGATATAGGAGGATGAGTTTCTGTACAAAAGCTTTGAGCAGCCTGGAAAACTTAGAAAAATGCCTTCTTTAAAAATAAACTAATGTTTGTGGTATAGTTTAGTGGTAGAGTGCTTGCTTTGCAAATGCTTGAACAAATCTGCAATAACAGAAAATATACTGTGAATATATATTTTTAAATACTGTTCATGGAGGGCACATGGCTGGCTAGTTCCCTGGCTGAGTTGATGAGTATGTGGCAGGAACTATATATCGCTTCTACACACTTTAAAATCACCAAATTTATTGGATTTACTTTAAAAGTCCTATTTCTTTAAGAATGTGTTGCTTGTAGCTTACTGTAATTTTTGTACATTATAAAATATTTTAAACTTTTGACAGTAACAACCATTTTTCCCTTACAACACACATTATCCAGTCTTACCAAATAGTTACTTTGCATCTTTATTCTACAACTAACTAGTTTGTTGATGATCAAAGTAAAGATACAAACACTCACGGGAGTGTGACCCAACAGCCTCACAATCTCTGCATGGTCCTCAGGGAGAAAGGCAGGTCCATGTGTTAAGACCATTGAAAGTTTCCAGGGGCAGTGGCATGCATCGGGCTCTAGCATCTTTGGTTCACAAACTGCCTTCAGAAAAAAAAAAAAAAAAAAAAAAAAAAACCTTCCTAAAGGCCTGTCTGTGTCTCTATTTAAGGGATGTAATATTCAGGAATATGTCCATGGTAGTACTCTGGGTTTGTTTCACTACTTATCACAATTTTGCTGGTAAGCAGGCAGTTACCCATGACTATTCCTTTCCATAAAATGAATAAAAAATGATTGAGAGTTAGAATTTACATTTTTAACCTTTGTAACATCCTTCTTGAGATATGCAAGAGCTTATCCTAACCCTTCCCAGTGAGGTCTCACAAAGGTTCTCCTTTACTTTGTGACTTCTTCAGTTGTGCTTATCCTTAAGAGACTTACAGCTCCACTCTAATTTTATGGGGCAGCCACTGTACATAGGATTCTCTGTGGAGCTCTTTGTTTGAATTTCAGAGATTGGGATTCTCCTTGTGTTATCCTGTCCATTCTGAACTCTTCAGCCCCTCCCCCACCCCCACCTTAGCTTCCCAGGCAGCTAGAACAACAGGAATGTACTTCTACAACTGACTATGTGCCCCCATTGTTGACAGAAAGTTGTTACATACTCTTTAACTGCAGTGATACCAAGCCAGGTTTATTAGACTGAAAAATAATTTTATTGCAGCTGGGAAGATGGCTCAGGCCGTAGTTCTTGGGATGCATTAGTGAGAGGACTTGGGTTTACATCCTAGGTGTCCACTTAGCAAAAAAGTCAAGTGGGCTTTGCAGGTTACCTATAATCTCAGGAGAGCCAAGGAATCTCCATAGAAAACTGGCTAGGCAGCCCAACTCTATTGAACCAGTGAGCTCTGGGTTCAAGTGAGAGACCCTCCCTCAATATATAAGGTGGAAAGTGATCCAGAAGATAGATGCTGAACATCAATCTCTGACCTCTACAAACATGTACATGTGTGCCCCACATACCATCTGAACAAGTACCTGTAGCTCAATATTACACAAAAGGAAGACTGAATTGACATATTAATGAAGGGAAAGGAATTCTAAGGTGTTATAGATTATTTTCTATCTCCCTCATGTTCTGATATTCTCAACACAGGCAGGGCCAAAGTAGCCATGCTATAAACTGCCTTTCTTTATAGAGTAGTTCAATTTAAATGTATTTCTAGATTTTTTGCATGTCATTTCTTGTATTGTATATATTAAATGATCTGTCTTCATGAATGCTTTTCAATATATCCAAATTCCTGCTTTTAACATACAAGATTGTTCATTCTAAGATTAACTTTCAAGTTAATTTTGATTTACCACTAAAAATGTCAGAAGCAATTTAGAAAACGAACTTAAAAGAGTGTTATGAATTGAGCCTTAAAAGTCACACCAAAGACATCTGAACTGTTGCCATGAAAGTAGGATAATACTTTTCAACTACATTCATCTTTTCAGAGGAAAAAAAAAAAGATGCCAGCTTCCTGGGATGCAGACACTGAGAGCTAGCACATCAGTCCTTTTAAAGAAATTACTAGCATGCTGTGTTTGGTTTACTGTCGCCCATCTTGCATTTTACAAACTGTATCAAAGCACGGAGTGTAACAGCTCCAATTTCTTTCACAGCAGCTGCACCATGTGAGAAAAATTGACAGATTAACTAGAAGAAAGCCTCCAAACTACTGTAAACTACGACTGTCCATTAGAAGAGAATCGAGCGCGAAAGAATACACACAAAGGAATGCCTTGATGACTCACTGCACTGTGAGCCAAAGGGTAGGATAATCTTTGGGATTGTGTTTCGGGGCACATGTGCAATCCAAAAGCAACAGTCTGACCCTACTGTATTGCTTAAGAACAGCTCTGGGTAAGACTTAAAAAAAAATCTGTGGTTGAAAAGTAGCTATTGATTTTCCTGTTTGTTTTGGTTATTGTTGTGAGGGCTCATCTGCCTGCTGGTGTCTAAAACATTGACTATGCTAAACAGATCTTGTTCTTAATAAGTTAATAAAGTTGAGCTAATGCAACTCCAAATATATATCATAAATAGACACCAGTGTTAACTGATTCACATTTGCAAACCTGCCCTCTTCAGGAAACTTTGTGAGGCCTAGATTCAAGGGACATCTCTAAGGCTTACAGTTACACACAAACTTGAAATGTACTTCAGAAATACTTGATACAGGCCCCATGCAAAGATAAAGAAGAAATAGTACTGTAAGCAAGAACCCCATTCAGAGAGATCACAGTGTTTATAAAAACTACCCCAGTGAAGAGGCATTCAGGAAAATCCAAGTGTGGGTCTGTGTGGAATGAAAGGAAAGCTGAAAAAGAAAGAAGATATGCAAATAAACAGGAATGAGTAACCCATACTGCTGTGGAATGTCATCTGTATACTGTGAATGTGTGTTGCTCCAATTGGTTGATAAATAACATGCTGATTGGCCAGTAGCCAGACAGGAATTAGAGGCAGGATAAGCAGACAAGGAGAATTCTGGGAAGAGAAAGGCTAAATCAGGAGTCACCAGCCAGACACAGAAGAAGCAAGATGACAAGGCAGAACTGAGAAAAGGTACAAAGTCACATGGCTAAATATAGATAAGAATTATGGGTTAAGTGTAAGAGCTAGTCCGTAATAAGCCTAAGCTAATGGCTGAGCAGTTATTAATAATATAAGCCTTTGTGTGTTTATTTGGAACTAAGCAGCTTTGGGATACAAGTGGGAGAGATTTGTCCTGACTGTGGGCCAGACTGGACACAGGAAAACATCCAACTACACCATACCTGCTGTAATCTGTTTTGGAGGTAGATGCAGGAGGATTATTAGTGTAAGGCCTTCCCAGGCTAGAGAGTGAGTTCAAGTACAACATGGGTAACATAGTGAGACACTATCATTAAGTAAAGCTAAAAGTAGGCTGGTGATTTGGATCAGTGGCAGTGTACTTGTCTATTATGTTCAAGGCCCTAGGTTTAATTTCTAGCTCTGGAAGTAGAAATGGAATGAGACAAGAATCACATTTAATGATGAAAGGAAAATTAGAGAAGAAATGAGCTTAATTGGTATTCACAAATAGTTTCCTTCAATAGACATTTCAAAGAAATCCATAGATGAATTAATATTTTCAGAAGTCAGTTGTAATGTGCACATTACTGGGGAGATGTGATATGGTAGTGTTGTACACTATATGGATGAAACAAATAATAAACCATATCACAAAAGACCACAGCTTATGCCTCTATTTGCATGAGTCTCTTAGGAAAAGAGCTGTTTGAACATTTGCTAATAAACTTACTTTTAAACTGCATATTTAAACTATTTAAATTACCAGATACCTATAATTTGAGATTCCCCCCTCTCTTGCTCTCTAAGTCTAATTTGAGCTTGAATAATTTTACAAGACAAATAAAGTGTATATCCTTCAAATAAATCTAGATAAGCCATGTCATAAAAACCATACTTTTCTGTCTTAACATGTGAACTGATACAGAAACTCCTCAGAATAAAAAGTTTCTATATGCTCAAGTGTTTAATGCATACTTATTAGCAGTTCATTGTATCTTCTACTATTACATTCACATTATGAAGTAACTGTTTGTTTATTTATTTTCTATCAGTGTCCTAAGATGATGATGGGAAAAAGGAAGCCATACGCATGGTAAAATGATAACTCAAACCTTCATAACAAAATAAAAAATAATGTGACACATGCAAAAAGGTATGTTTTCTTTCACAATGATTAGAATAAGAATGGTATTATATTAACAAGCTGAGAAGAGTCAAGTTTGATGAAATTTTGACAAAACAATACTTAGGATTTAATTTAAAATTATCCTGAAAATATATTCTGGCATTCAACATTTATCACATATTAAACATATATTCAAGGAGATATGCCTTTGAATATGTTGACAGTATGTTATGATTTTTAAATAACATTAATTAAATTTTGACATGTTAGTAACATTAAGTCACAGTTTACAGATGGGGCCTCTGATAATCATGTAGGTTAAATGGTTTATTCACATTAATAACTGAGAATTTCAAAACTTGAATGTAAGCCTGATTCTAGATCCATAAGTGTTTCAAATCCAACAGAGGGTTAATATCCAAAATATATAAAGAACACTAGAAATTTTATATCAAAAAACCAAATAATCCAATTATAAATGGAACACATATCTAAACAGAGAATTCTCAATAGAGGAATCTCAAATGTCTGAGAAACACAGAAATGTTCACCATCCTTAGCCATTAGGGAAATTCAAATCAAAACTACTTTGAAATTTTGTCAGAGAAGATCAATAAAACAAGTGACAGTTCATGCTGGAGAGGATGTGTAGCAAAGGGAACACTCCTCCATTGGTGGTAGGAGTCAAAATTTGAACAGTCACTTTGGAACTCAATAGGGCAGTTCCTCAGAAATTTGGTAATCATTCTACCTCAAGACCCAGCTAAACTGCTCCTGGGTATATACCCAAAGGCTACTCCATTATACCACAATGACACTTGCTCAACTATGATCATAGCAGCTTTATTCATAGTAGACAGAAACTGTAAACAACCTAGATGGCCCTCAACCAAAGGGTAGACAAAGAAAATGTGGCACATTTACACAATGGGGTATTACTCAGCTATTAAAAAATGACACCATGAAATTTGTAGTCAAATGGATGAAACTAGAAAAATTATCCTGAGTGAGGTAACCCAGACTCAGAAAGATAAAAATGGTATGGATTCTAAAAACTTCATTCTGTTCAAAAGGCAAAAATTACCTCAAGTAAGTCAAGCGGTCATCTTCTTTACTAGTATTTATTTCAAGTTGGTATTTATTCCAGAGCAAAATAATAATAATTAGTAAATAGTAATAGTAATAATAAACAATCAGAGATGATTCATCTCTATCCTTTACATTTCTGAGACATTGTTCAGATCTTATATGTTTTACTTGCCTCTGTGATATTTTAAACTCCAAGAACTCTCTGCTACATTTCTAATATAGCTTTCTTTGCTTCCTCTGTATTTTGGCTTAAAATAATAAAGTGGAATTCATATTTTTATGTAAAAAACCCTGAGAGAGTAACCTAAATGATTTTACATAGCACGAGAATATAGTATTTGATGGAATCTCAAGCAGCAGTTATTATTTTTATTACAATTTTATTATTACAATTAAAATTAAAATACTTAAAAATGAACTTTTAAGTGCACACACACACACACACACATATTGCTTTTGGTTTTTCAGGACAGGGTTGCTCTGTGTAACAGTAATAGTTGTCTTGGAACTCACTTTGTAGACCAGGCTGGCTTTGAACTCATAGAGATCCACCTGCCTCTGCCTCCCAAGTGCTGAGATTAAAGGTGTGCACTACCACTGCCTAGGGCATATATTTTTCATAAAGAGTGAAGCTCTTAGGAACTGCTCATGTTCCTTCTTCTTTTAAATTGCCCACATTGGAGTTTTACAGATGGCTAATCAGCTCAGTATACTTATAGATGAATTGCTAAATGGTCTTATTAAATAAAAATCCCTGAGCCAGGTATTGGGGTAAATTCTGAAAGACCAGAGAAATAGGAACAGTCATGAGCTAGCCTCACCTGACTGACACCTCAGCTTCCAAGGCTAGCTACTTCCTTTCTACCCACACCTATATGCCTTTCTGTTCAGTTCTCCCATTTGCTCTCTTAGCCCAGCTATATCACTTCCTTTCCTGTCCAGCTCTGTTATTTCCTGTCTGTCTGTACAGACCTACAGACCTCCATGGTTAACTAGTGTTGGGATTTAAGGTGTGTGCCACCACCACATGTGGCTCTATTCCAAGTGTGGCCTTGAACTCACAGAGATCCAGACAGATCCCTGGCTCCCAAATGATAGGATTAAAGGGATGTGATACCATTGCCTGACTTCTTAATAGTGGCTGGCTTTTTCCTCTGATCCTCGGGTAAATTTTATTGGGAGACACAATACATAACCACAAAACCAGATAGTATTCAGAGAGATGAAAATGGTTAATAGAAGTGATCATATTTGGGATGTTCACAAATTTGAAAGCAATTGTGAGAGATAGACCCAGGATTTAAGTCTTCTACCCAGTCGTGTTTCATGTCACTTCCACCTGCATGCTACTGTTCACAGAAATGCGTCTCACATCAGGGAAAGCACAGAACTTCACAGTATTAGTTATTTTTACAGAGCTGTATCCAAACACTGGACCCAAGCAGCTGAAGGGAGGAAAAGTGTTGCAGTTCAGTGTCAAGTCCATCATGGAGCACACTTGGAGTATGTGGTAGCTGGCCCTCACATCGAAGAAGGCAGTACAAAGAGGCTTGAAGTAAGGAGAGCTATTACTCTCAAAGGCCTGCCTCCTGTCACTCTCCTATATCAGCTGTGTCTACTGCCCTAAAGTTTCTTTACCCTTTCTGAACAGCACGACCAAGTGTTCAAACACATCAGCTGGGGTGGATACTTCACAGTCAAAGAGATAACAAGTAGAATAATTTTTTTAATTATAAAATTATTTTATTAATTATAAAAGGAAATACCAAATTGATTATTTCCTTCTACTGTAAAACTTAAAAATGGGTTTGTCATCAACAGTCTGTTTACTCTTAGTTTCATGCATCCATCCAATAGCATTTGTTAACTCTTTGCCACGTGTGCCAGATGCAGTCTTCATTATGAGACTCTAAAACATTGTAAGACTGGAAAATAAGGAATGCCTTAGCAGTTTAATCTTCAAATGAAGGGCAAAGAGTTTTTAGAAGAAAATGTAGTTACTTGGAAAACATTTCAATTCAACTACTTTTCACATATATAATTTCCAAATAATTATCTAATCAAACCATCTCCAAAGTTTCATAAATGTGTATAAGCCCCCCTTTTTTGACATAACAAGCTAGCTGTGTAGACAGTAGATCAAGGGCAGACTACTGGAAACCCTGAGCAGATAAGAGACAGGAAGAAAGCATATTGAAATACCTTCCCCACTGAGTGACCAAAAGGAACATTGCGTCAGTCATTAGTCCTCAGAGGTGTGCAGCTAAGCTTCCTGTCACCACTGCTTCAAGTAACACTCTGTGCTCTGCTTTTACTTCAGATGGTTAAAAGTAGATTGGCAGAGCCATTACAATCTACAAGAGAAGGGAAACTCAGTGGTCCTAGTGTTAGTGAGAGGTATCTTACTGCTTCCTGTCAATTATGTTCCCATTTGATGTAATTTGTCTATAGTTCCAAGGATATAATGCAGAAAATTAAAATAAATATAAAATTCAAATTCAAAATATTACCAGACAGTTGATGGAAAGACCACATGCAAACATGTTTCAAGTAGAGGTAGAATGTGTGTGTGTGTGTGTGTGTGTGTGTGTGTGTGTGTGTGTGTGTATGTGTGTGTGTGTGTGTATGTGTGTGTGTGTATCCATCACCTGTAGCATTGCTTTCTATAGAAACAGTGACTCATTTCTGCTGCTACTGCTTTGGCAGGAGCAGTTGGATTAGGGATAGGGAAAAAGCCTTCAATTAGAAAATCATTGCATTTTCCTAGATCCAGTAAGATATTAATGTTACTCAAAGGAGGAAGAGAGATGTTGTTCTTTTTTTTCCATTTGCTTCTTTCTATGATCATTTATTGCAGGCTATGTTCCTAAGCTGTTATTTTTTATTATTTAAAAAGAAACAAAAGAGTGTGAAAAAATAGGAGCATAATTCAAGGGATACTTTTGTTTATGAATCAAATGGGAAATTTTCAAAACACAACTTGTGCTTTGAAAGACAGGCTAAGTAGCTATCATTTGAGTGTTTCAAGTTTGATACATTCCAGAACTTTCTATAGAACACTTCAGTACTTAATTGTGATCCATTAATTTCTTCAGAATAACAAAAAAACAAGAGCTAGTAAAAGAAAAATGTTTCTTAGGTAGTGGAAGGTTAAAAGGCTATGCCATACAGAGATATTCATGTTATTTGAGTGTAAATAACAAACAGCACATGGGTTTTCACATGCTTACCATGTTACTGGACTAGGCCAGAATCCATCTTTAAAAGGGAGCTTAGAAAGCAATACTGTATGTTAAGATAAATATTAACTATAGCTGATGGCATAAGATACAAAAATAAGGGTAGTGTTAAGATGGAATGGAACATGTTTGGTTGAAAAATGGAAATGCTGACCCTTATGCCATAAATGTCTCACCAACAGCCCTGTAAATCACAGAGGACATTACTTTTAGAGAAAGCAATTGGCAGACATTCTACATTATGACAAAGCCATTCTACCTTACACATGTACTGAATGGAAAAAAATTTCTTGTATAGATCATGGTGTTCCATACCACAAGTAACAGTAAAAAAAAAAAGTTAAACTGTAAAGTGGAAGATTTGGGATGATCAAGGCTAACTTTTTTTTTTTTAGAATAGTAAATAAACAGAAGCCTGTGAGAGTGGGAAACTTAAAATGCACCCAGTAAAGAAGGTGTAAGCCTTGTCATATAAGTGATATTATTGTACTCTTCCCTTTAGTAGACATTTCAATCACAAGAACTTATTTCTACTCATTTATGCATTTAGTTTCAGCATTTCTAACATATGGTGACTCTTGGGAGTATCTGATTGGAGACTGATGAAATTTACATATATTTTACTTGATAACAGAATGAACCAAGTTTTAAAGAAAGACCAGAATGTATTTCACTAGAAAACATTCAATATCAGAGTGGCTTTACTCTATTTTCACATTATTTCACACATATATAAGATTTATGTGTGTAAAAAAAGCAAGCATGTTGGACTTAGTTGTTTCTAAGACATGATATATTTTGGAAACAACAGCAAATGTAATTTTTAACTCTTTGCCCATTAAAAATAGGTTAGTGAATAGTAATATCTGAAAACTTTGTTAATTTGGATTGCCTCTCTAAAAGTCATGATAAAATTTAACTGCCATAGAGACAATTCTAGGAGGTGGGATTTTTTTAACAGGTGACTTGTTCACAATGGGTTCACTCTTATGAAGAATTGAGTCCATTATCATTATAGCCCATTAGCAATGAAAGTGAGCTTGCCTCCCTTGGCATTCTCTTGTTCTGTGCTTACTCTGACACATTCCTCTCACCATATTGTTATAGTATCCTTAATCAGGGCTTTGAAGTGAAGTTATTTCTTCCTGGTCAAAGGAATGGCATCTACTTCTGGACTTAGGTGGAGTCCTAATATTCCAAGCTATTAAAAAACAAAACATTGATCCATCTAGACCTCTAAATCATCTGATAGGTTCCACCTAGGGCCTAAGTTTTCTTTCTCTAGTACTTTTTTTTTTTTTTTTTTTTTTTTTTTTTACTTTCTTTGAAGCTACTTTAGCCATGAGATTGCTCTCACTGGACCTACATGCCTAACTGCTCTCTTTCTTCTTTCTTTTCTTCATTTCCTTCTAGGCGACTGCTGAGATTGACAGCTGGTCTGCCCTGTAACTTTTATTTTAAACTCTAATAAAATTAGGGTTTAATTAAGCCTTGAGCTTACATCTGAGTCCAGTCTGAAACTGTTTTAAAAACAAGGCAAAGAATCTAAAGCTAGGAAGTCAACTTCCCTGGTAACATGTGGTGCCCAAGAAGGGCTACCGAAATTTCCAGTAACAACATGGTATTCTCTACCACGCTATAATCCATCAAGAAGGTTCTCACCAGATGCAGCTCTTCCACTATGGACTTCCCTGGCTTTGAAACAGAAAGATAGCATGAAAACAGAAAAAATAATAATACAGGAGCTTCAAAAATAATTAAATAGTTTATTTTGACATATGAGAAGATCGGGTACATTGGAATGCATTGATAAAATGATAACAGTTACCTAAAACTTGGAGAATATACATGTCAAGTCCTTGCTGGACAACAGCCTGGGTTTCAAGAATATCAATGAGAATAGAAAGATAAGTTGAAAAACAAATAGAAGTTAGATAATTCACATGAAAACAAATGGCATGTCTAATATGAAATAATACTAAGCAGCAAACACACTAAATGTAATTTTTCAATGCAATCAAAACATAGGTAATTGTAACATGAATTAAAATGACATGATTGGTAAACATGTTGTTTACAGGGAAATAGGTCAGGTCTAAAATCACAAATAGGCTGAAAATAGAAAGATGGAAAGGGATGTGTCACTAGTTTACTGAAAGAGACAGGTCAGTAAGCAGAAGATAGTTGGCCTAACAGTATTTATATCAAACTCCAATATTCTAAGCCAGAATATTACTAAAGATGAACAGAGATATTGTCTAATGATAAAAGGTCAATCTACCAGAAGAAAATAGACTAATTTAGACATATAAACATATAAGAATTGAGATTTTAAATATATAAAGAGAAAAAGCATTTGGAAATATTGCTATCGTTATACTGTAAAAAATATTATGAAGAAATTTACTAAATGTAAAATAGAAAGTAATATACAAAAGGGTAAGAAATCATAAGACAAGGCTCAGTTAGTCCAAATGTATTTAAATTACAAAAATTCTATTCTCTGACCATTAAATTAGAGGTCAAAAGTATGACAAAATTTGTAGACTTGGCAAATCCATGGTAGGTAAAGAAATTACCTGGAAATATTAAGGAGTCAAACGGCAAGGAGAGGGAGTAATTGAGATGAATGAAAAAAAAAGAGACAATATGTTGAAAACTAAACTGCAAATAAATTAGTGTTTGGAGAGAAATACCTTGCTCTTATTTTCTATATTTAAAAGAAAAAATCCAATCAATTTACCCTATCCCTGTGCTCTGGGGCTCTGGAAAAGTAAAGCAAATACTAACAGAAATGGCTAAGGAAGTCTTCAGTCATCCAAGTGATCTTACTGCTATCATTTAGCTCAGTTGTCATGACAGCCAAACTACCCTCCAAGTATTTACATGTGTAACCACAGAATGTTTTCCTGGTCATAATCAGAGAAGCTTCCCTTTGCAATGCACAGAAGCAAGGGCAGAGAAGCATGGTGTCTGAGGGTACTGAGAATGAGTGATGGCTGAGTGCTGAAGCCTAAGCAGGACTATTAGACCACCACCTCTAAGGCTGTGTCGTCATTGCAGATGAGGGAGTAGAAAGAATATAAGAGCCAGGATATAGAAAGAAGGACTCCTTGAGGTTTCTGAAGCAAGGAAGTTATGAAAAAACTTTTAACCAATCCCCTTATAGGATCAGCTCATCTTTTCAACTGACAGACCTCCCCTTTTAATAGACTTAATTCCCTAACAAACTTGAAAGTTACTTCTTGCTATGCTGGGTAGCTCACTATTCAGATGAAAGCAGTATTTTCCCCCACTAATAACTGAGAAACCTGAGGTCACTCCACTCCACTAATATAATGACTTTTCAGGGTTTCTGTGTAAAACTCTGAAAATACATGACAAGTCAGAGTGTACAATGAATGCAAACATACAGAGACAGCTGGTGAATTATGAAACACATTCTACCAAGCACAATGAGGAATCACTTTTCTACCATTCTCATTAGTCTCTTAATCTCTTCTGAATCTCAGTTACTCCTTAGTGGCTTTTTATGAATGAATGAACAGCTGCCTGATTGACCCTATTGGCATATATCTATTTTTTCTTTAATATATTTGATATTTTCAAAAGTTACGTACTTGCCAGATTGTTACACAGGAAGACAATGTTATTAAGAGACCTACTGCAGATTACAACCAAGAAGCCTACCAAGTTTAATCAGTCTCTGCAAGCATGGTAGAGATACACAGCATTATACATTACTTGGTAGGTCACATCTCATAATGTGATAAAGCCAGTCTTTAGCCTTTATTATTTTCCTAATTACTAAACCCAACAGTTTTTCATCTAAATTACATTGTGAACTCAAGCGAGAAGATGTTAGGCATCTTACTCATAAGGATAGGACTTTCTCCCTTCCCCCTTTGAACTACTTTTAAGCTTAATCAAAGTCAAAGACCATTTAAAACTAAAAAAAAAACCTGAAAAATATAGTAATATAATCTGGCTATAGACATGCTTCAATGAGTATAAATGGTGTGGATTAATAATGCAACTAATATTTTATGATGTGGCATTTCTAATGTATAACAAATTTCTTTAAATGCACTAATGTACCTTAGTAGCATAAAATTGAGCATTGAAATGAGGATATATCACTATTACATAAGGTATTCATTAGGGTTTTAAATATGAATATTAAACAGCAGGTATACAAATTTGAACTTTGAAAGATAACATTCTATTAGAGAAACATTCTACTTCAATCCTTGGTTCCCAAATTCTCACTGCAATGTAAGCAATATGTCATGTCACTGAAGATCTCTTCTGATACTGTCAAGTCAGTAGCACATCAAGAGACATCTGGACTGTATACCACTATGTATGACAACTACTATATAGTCTAAAGGACCACAAACAGTGCACATTGAATTAACAGGTAGTAATAAAAACCTCTAAAGGGCAAATGAACTTATAAATGAAGCATCCCAGAATTCCAATGAGTAGTCTCCCTTTGGGGACAAAGTGACTACCATCTCACATCTACAGTGGGCAGTTGGCTTTTTCTTCTACTTCTTATAGGGAGATAGATGTAGTGGGTAGCCATTCCAGCTTTGATCTGGAAGTTCCAACCCCCATTGAGGCTTCGGCAACTGTCATGCCTACAAGCCGGGGCCAAGGGAGGACCCTGGAGACCCGTGATCCAGATGCGCCAGCTCTCTCTCGGTTCCTGGACCCTGGACGGTGGAGATTGACCAAGCAGAGCTCCAGAGAACATTGCTGGACTGCGATACACCTTCCCCAGGCCCCGCAACCTACCTATCCCTTCATTTGTAAGTTACCCACTAAATAAATCTTCCTTTTAACTATGTGGAGTGGCCTTAATAATTTCACCAATAGATAGACAAGGTTCATGACCAGGACCTGCTGCTAAGATTTCTAAGTCAGGAAATTGAACAGAGGACATAGGATTGTGTTCCAAAAGTAAGTGCTGTTACATTTCTAAAACATCCTAACATGCCAAAAGTAAGATTTTTCTTATTTGCAATATTTATTTTTTAAGTTATATGAGATTAAAACTATCTTTGATTTTATAAAGTCAAAGTTAATAGTGTTTTCCTTTCCATTCTTACTTTCTAAAATGTATGTCATTAAGGAAAACAAAATCAGGAATGAACTCAGTTCCAGTTTAGATGGGATACAAACACATATTTGTCATTACTAAATAATGGTTCCAGCTATACCTCCCTCATCAATTTCAGACTACAGGTTTGTAGTTACTGATGATTTCTGTCAAGTAGACTACTAACCCAAGAGAACTGGTGAATCATTTCAAAACACAATTATCACACTGCTAGTTATTTATTCATAATAAAGAAGTCCAGCAAGCACCCATAGAATGACAGGGACCCAGGAAAGGGGCTTGTAGCCACTCAGTGCATTTGAGTCCAGGGTCTGATGTGTTCTCCTTTAGAATGTGTGTCTGAGTCAGTCAAACCCAATTATCATACTGCTGTTCAAACAATTCTGCATTTTTCCCAAAAGTACTTGCCTGCTTTCTCTGTGATTATGATTTTGGCTCTAGGCTGATAATCAAACTTCTTAGAAATCAAAAGGAATAAAACATAAGGTGAAGCTGTTAAAAACCAGCCATCAACAGAAAAGGTCAAGGCCTGTAGCATAAAAAAGAAAGATATATACGTATTTTCTTTGATTTTTCTTGGTAAGGAACAGAACAGTTTACAGCCACATTTTCTTTGACTAGTAGTAAGCACATTACAACCTTTCTTAATTCAATTTTCTCTGGCATTTATTGTGCTTAATAAAATACCTAAATGTCAAATAGATTTATAAAATGTATTTATAGCTTAATCAGGGACAGAGATTATTCATAAAGGGATATAGTGCAGACCATACCAATCTAAATTGGTATGGATTTTTGTTTTTCTCCGCATCACAGAAGTAATTAGCATTTGCTTACAAAGTATTATATAATCCTACAGTAATTGCTCCTAAAATATGTCTGAATGTGTTTAAAATTTTATCACTATTATCTTACAGCTACCATTCAACACTAGAACACTTGATGGCTTCAGATATTACATTGCACAGTGTATTTTTAAAAAGTTCAAGGGCATAGAAAATGTGCTTTCATACAAATCAGGATTTAGGAGATGACAACAGCAGCATTTGAAAGTGATCATGTACAGGTCATATCCTGTAGGCGAAACACATACAGAAAAAACAGAGGATAAGAATTCATATTACTGCTAGGTTCTCTAGTAAATAATGTGTTTAAAATGTGGAAAACTGTGACTGGAGAGAAGGCTCAGTAGTTAAGAGCACTGGATACTCTTACAGAGGTCACAGGCTCCATTCCCATCATCTCATGTTTGTTCACAGCCTTCTGTAAATCTAATTCTCAGGAACTGAAACCTTCCTCTGGCCTTTAGGGGCACTGCACATATATGGTGCATGTAAGTACATGCAAAACAAAACAAAATACCCATAAATATAAAACAGTCATACACATCTTTTAAAATATGGAAGACTATTGGAGAAATTATTTTGGCCACTCCACGTAGTTAAAAGGATATTTTTTTAATGGCGTAACTCACAAATTAAGTGAAAGGTAGGTCGCAGGGTCTGGGGAAGGTGTATTGCAATCCAGCGGTGTTCTCCGGAGCTCTGCACAGTCCACCTTCACCGTTCAGCTTCCCGGCACAGAGAGAGCGCACAGAGAGAGCGCTGGCCCATCCAGCTCTCGGGTCTCCCCTGGCCCCGTGGGGAGTTGGAACTTCCAGATCCAAGCTGGAATGGCTACCTACTACAGAAGACTTGTAAATTAAGTTTATACTGATCCTATTCCTGGCCAAAATAGTAAGAGCAAAGGTCATAAACTAAGTACTTATTTCCATTACTTGAGCTCTAAATAAACATCTGATTCTGGGTGTAATTTTCAAGGTTCCAGATTCCAAGGAGGGAGATTGCTTATGATGAGAAAAGGGCAAAACTTCCCTAATGAGTCTCCATTTATTCTAAGAATTCCATACAAATAAATCTAACTTTAACCTTCAAAACTTTAGGTAGATACAGTTACTTAACCATTAAACGGTATATGTAAAAACTGATTTTTGAAATTTTAAACTATTGACAATATTTTTATTTGATAACTTACTCAGTTGATTGTCTAAGATGCAAATTAAAATTTTCGATTAATACAAAATGTCCTTCTCTTATTTGTGGGGTTCACAATTAGCCTATGTCTAGTTTGCTTTCTATTGCTGTGATAAAAACAAAACAAAACAAAACAAAACAAAAAACTTAGACCAAAAACAACTTGGGGAGAAAAGAATTTCTTTATTTTACTTTTCCAAGTCCATCATTAAGGTAATTTAGGGCAGGAACTAAAGCAGAGATCACGGAGGATGCTGCTTACTGGCTTGTTTCCTATGCCTTGCTGAACCTGCCTTGTTATACCAGGACCATTATACCAGTGGAGACAACATGCATATTAGGCCCTCCAACATCAGTCACTAATCAAGAAAATGGCCCACAGATATGATCATAAGCCAGTGGGATGGAGGCGATTCTCCAACTGTGGTTTCTTCTTCCCAAGTGATTACAGTTTGTGTCAGGTTGACAAAAATAAAACAAAAATTAATCATCACAAATGGCCTGCAGAAGATCTTCAATTATCCAATTACTATGATTATATTTTGAAATGCATGTTCTCCTTTTCATTTCAAGGCTCACTTTGATGATGATGCCCTATAAAACTTACTGTAGTTCACACCAAGTAGTCATGACAACAGTTTCAAATAAATTATGATGTTTAACTTGACATATAAAAATAATATAAATATATTTCCCTAATGTAGTATCTGTGATTTGTATTTGAGTATGAGTAAAATTTTACAAACTCATTTACTACCTATGTCTTAGCAACTAATATACTATATATTGAAGATTTCTAATAAATACAACTTTTTGCAGTTTATTTATTCTCAGTACAATGTCATTTTTTTAAGATTCACATAAATCATTAATAAAGTAATCATTAAGGTTACAAATTTTATGGGTGTACATACTAATACTACTTTATACATCACAGGTTAACTGGTCTTTACTATGATTATAGATATTAAGGGAAGAGACCAAAAATTAAAAAAAAAACAACTACAAAGCTTTCTCACGTGTGAGATTGCATTCATTGGTATCATGTCCACATGTGTGACAGGCTAATTTTTCAATAATATTCATTCCATTTCAGATAAAATCTTAATATATAGTCTATTTCTAGACTTCGATAATAAACTCATTATGCAAAATCTGCAACATGCTCAGTCTTCACAACACTTTCTGTCTACATTTAGATATATATATTTCTTGTATAAAAGTGCTAACTTTTAATAGGTATGTGCAAAAATTTGTGGTTTCAAAAGGCACATGCCTTTCCATTTCTTTTGTAAGGAATGGTAGAAATCCCCCAAGTGTTTCTATAATGTACAGAACCAAATCAGAGAAACAAGTGTGGAGGTCTAGATTTCTCTGGGTTTACTGCATATTTTGATGTAGACAAAACATATCTCTGAAACTATGTTTTGAAAATACATGTCTAATAAGATAATTGGTTAAGTAGATACTTGGGTAAGATGGAGTCTGTGTGCTTAAAATTAATACACAGGTATTTATTCTGATCCAGCACATATGACAATGATGACACAAACAGATTTAAAGACTCTCTAGAAAGTCACTAGCCATAATGGCCAATCAGGCAAATAGATAGAGCTACAAGAAAAAAATCATCCCAAGTGAGGTAACACAGACCTAGAAAGACAAAGATGATGCGAACCTTGATCGGGCATCATGAGAAAAGCTCCCTTCAGCAGGAGATAGGAACAAACACAGAAAACCACAGCCATACAATGTGCAGTGTGCAACTTAGGAAGAGTCAGTCCTAAATAGCATATCTCCACCAACTCCTTCCATTCAGGACTCAAGGCACCAAGTCGAAGAGGAGGCAGAAAGAGTATCAGAGCCAAAGAAGAGAGAACACCAGGGAGACAAGACCCTCTAAACAGGGCAGGACCAATACACATATAAACTCCCAAAGACTGTGGCAGCATGCACAAGATCTGCATGAGTCTGTGCCAAATGCAATTTCATCACTGAAAGGCGAAGTGGGCCAAGCTACCATTCCTAAACCAGAATCTATCTTCAATTGACAACCACTTACAAATGAAAAATTAGTTCTCTCTAACAAAATCTTACTGGGGAAACAGACCACTTTTAAGGGCAGGCCCCATGTCTACTAGTAGAAGACCATCACAAAATGAACTCAGTGGCATCTTTAGAGGTTCTGTGTCTCATAATATTTTGAGGGGGCTTTTTTTTTAACCTTACAGGTCTTTTGCATATGTATCATAGCTCCTATTCTGTGTGTGTTTTTTATATGGGATTCCTGTGTATATAAATATCTTTGTGTATTTATGTATTTCTCATGCTTTCTCTTTGATTTTTTTCTTAAGTTTGTGTTTGTCTTTCCCTATTCTGGTTTGTTTTTTGTCTTATTTTATTTTTATTCTTTAGATACTGCTTGATTTTAAGGTGAGATAGCAAGGATCTCTGATGGGAGGAGAACTGGGGAGAATATCAAAGGAGTTCGGGAAGGGGAAATCAATATTGCAAGAAAAAAATCTATTTTCAATAATAGAAAAAAATAAGGCATTTCAATTCCAGAGAAATGTGGGATGAATTTTAATTTGACTGACAAGATAACAAGAGCAGTAAAAGAAAATAGAAATTTTAATTTTTGACAGTTTTTAATCACACAAGATATGTGTTTGAAAGTGTTTCTTCTTGCTACATTCTCTTGTAAGGATTAATTGTATGCATCCGTTAATCCACTTAATTTTTCATTTAACCAACATGTATTTAGTGTTTACTTCAGTAAATGCTGTTCTTTTTTTATAAAAGATTTTTTTATTGATTTTAGATAGCAACCACAGATTCCCCTCTCTTCCCTCCTCCCATCCCTCCAGCCTTCCCCCACCCCAATCTATACCTCATTCTCTCCTCCAACTAGGCAAAGCCTCCCATGGGGAGTCAGCAGAGCCTGATCCATTCAGTAAATTCTGTTCTATCACTAAGTGTTCATCACTCAAGATATGAGTCTCAAATCTCTCAACTCCTGTAGCTTAAATGCATGTGTATATCAATTAAAAATGAACTATTATAATATAGAGTATTTGATATATACAGTATATATTTATACTATATAGTACTACATAGTATACTACATTTATATACATTTATACCACATAGCATATATTTATATGCTATATACTATATATTATAAGTATGTACTAAAACGGTATATATTTATATATTATATATAGTATATATTCATATTATATATAATATATATAGTATATTTTAATATATAACTTGAATTCTAAATGATCTTTCAATCAATATCCAATCAATCAATAATATTCAATCAATATCCCAGTGCCAGATATTGGAGTAAATGCTGAAAGATCAGAGATACAAAGAAATAAGCCAAATGTTATTTCTAGGACTTCTCAGCCTGAAAAACCCTCGGCTGATAGGCCTCTAGCTGAATGAGCTTCCTCAGCCGAGAAAGCTTTAGTTCCTGTCTCCTCCACCTTATATACCTTTCCCTGCCCACTATATTACTTATTTCCTATTACTGGGATAAAAGGTGTGTGTGACTTTCCAAATATGGGGTTAAAGGTGTGAGATCTCAAGTGCTGGGATTAAAGGTGTATGTCACTATTGTCTGGCTCTGTTTCACTCCTAGACTGAGTCAATCTCATGTAGTCCAGGGTGGCTTTGACCTCACAGATACCCAGACAGATCTCTGTCTCACAAGTGCTAGGATTAAAGGTGTGTGCCACCACTGCCTGGTTCCTATGTTTAATCTAGTGGCTTGTTCTGTTCTCTGATCTTCAGGCAAATTTATTAGGGTACACAATATATCACCATAATAGTAATATATATATATATATATATATATATATATATATATATATTTGTGTGTGTGTGTTTGTGTGTGTGTGTGTGTGTGTGTGTGTATGTGTGTATATATATATATATATTACATAGTATTTAAAAAGCCCAACCTCTCCTGGACACTATCTGGTCAGAATTCAATAAGTTCAAGAAATTTGAACCTCTGTGTTGATCTAAGGCAATGATTAAAGAAGGAAATAAAGTTCCATTCTGCAACTCAAGCTAGTCTCCAATTCATGGCAGTTTCCCGTCTCAGCTTGCCAAATTCTAGGACATTAGGTTTGAGCCATTATGCACTAGTTAGCAACCTCATTTCAATCTCACCTTTAAAATGCTGTTGTTCTAAAACGAATTATTAAGGAATAAAAATGTTGGTTACTGCTTCCCTATATTCCTCAGTATGATTTATACAGATGACTTGAAATCATTCTGAAGAAAATAAAAAAAACTATAACCAAGTGTATGTCCTTTTTTTAGATATACATTATGAAGCATCTAGTGTATTCTAATATGTGCAAATATGATATTTGATACTTCACAAATCTAGAAAATTCTCACTAACAAATGAAAATTAAGTGTCTCCAACTAAATTTGTATTTTGACAATAGCATTTCTAGGGACTAAGAATTCTCTGAAAATACTCCTGGATTATAAGGAAAATAAAGCCTATCACAAAGACTTGAAAAACAGTATTTTTTTTAAATGCCACATTTCCCTATGCAACCATCTTCTATTGTGTTCAATCCAAAGCACAAGCAAAATGGTTTCAGTGGTCCTCAACCTTGCTAATGCATGACCATTTAGTACAGTTCCTCATGTTGGGGTGACCCCCAACCATAAAATGATTTCACTGCTACTTCATAACTATAATTTTCTGTTGTTGTGAATCATAAATATCTGTTATGCAACTCCTTAAAGGGTTATGACCCATAGGTTGAGAAACTCTGGCTTAGAGGGAGCTCAAGGAACTTTTAGACTACCCAAGTGAAAGCTCCCCAGCCTCCAGCAAAGTCTGAATTATCAGATTTCCCTAAAATCCAGTATCTTAGGTCACTGGAATTATAGTTTTGTTTCATTTGTAAAAGCATAAGTTAATAGCCTATATCAAAAACTATCTTCATACACACCTTCAATATTTGAAGATCATTTGGCATTTATTCTTTTATTCTATAAAATCTCAAAGCAAGTATTATTATCTGTCTTGCTAAGTTCTGGTAATGTTTATCTCTATGTTCTGAGAGACTTAATTCTACCTAATCATGGTTTAAATTTACTCTTTAAAAATTTTGAGATTAAAATATCTCTTAATTCAAAATAGGAGATGGTATTGTTACGTTATTCTGACAGACATTAGTGTTCTTTGTATTGGTTACTTTTTGTTGCTGTGATAAAACACCATGATCAAAAGCAGCCTGTAGAAGAAAGGGCTTGTTTTGTCTTCAGAGACCCAGAAGGAGTCTCTGTAGTATCAGGAAGGCACAGCAGTGAGCAGTGGGAGGAGGAAGGTGAGATACACATCTGGAACCATGTGTAGGAACTAGAGAGAGCAAACTAGAAGTGCGATAAGGATATAAACTCTCCAGGTGTATACTTCTTCCATCAAGGCTCCATCTCTTAAATGCCCCATATCCTCTTAAAACAGTGCACCCACTCAAGATTAAGTGTTCACATACCCGAGACTGTGGGGGGAATTTCTCATTCTATGCACCTCACTCAGAAATAACCTCTTTGAACCTAGCTTTTAGCCACTGAATGGTATTTTCCATAAAAAAATTTCAGTAATGAAGTAGATTAAGAAATAATTCTTTATTCATAATTCAAAATTCTTTAACTGCAGCAGGTTACATCAAGGTGCACATCATTCTCTTACCATTGAATCTAGGCTGCCCTTATGCCTTGTTCTGGACAAAAACTAGACAGAAGAAACTGCACTAAATCTGGGCCACCAGACTACTTCTCCACCATAAAAACACACCCAGGTAGCTCTGTAGAAGAGGACGAAAAGATTCCTTTGTGGTTACATTTTAATTGTGCTGAAATTTGATTTTATTTGTATGTTAATAAATAAAGCTTGCCTGGAGACCAGAGGTCATAGTGAGCCAGGAACAGACATCAGGCGGTGATAGCCCATGCCCTTAATCCGATCACTCTGGCAGCCAGAGTCTCTGTGTGGTCAAGGACACAGCCAAGCGTGGTGACATGAGCCTGTAATCCCAGTACCAACCATAGAGACCTGGAGGTCTGTATAGACAGACAGTGATGAGGAAGTCATGTGGCTGGGCTTAGAGCCAATAAGGCAGAACAAGAAAGCAATAAAAACACAAGTCACACAGGAAGAAGCTCTCTCTGGGGAAGCAAAGGCAGTGAGGTGGTTAAGACAAGGTAGTGGTGGCTCTCTGATGTCTTTGGCTGTTACCTCTGTATTTGGCTCTGTGTTTCTTATTTAATAAGACTGTTTAGAAATTCATCTACATTCCTTTGTGGATTTCTGTGGGCCTCTTTAGCTCTTTGTTTCTTCCTTTTCTCATGTGGTCTTCATTTACCATGGTCTCCTATTCCTTGTTCTCCCTCTCTTTTCTTGATCCAGCTAGGATCTCCCGCTCTCTTTCCCTCGACCCTCGCCATTCATTGCTCCCACTCATGTCCAGGCTGTTCATATAGATCTCATCCATTTCTCCATGTCTTTCTTGGGGTCCCGTTTTCCAGGTAGCCTCACTGGTGATGTGAGTAGCAGTCCAGTCATCCTTGTTCCACATCTAGCATCTTCCTATGAGTGAGTACATACCATATTTGTCTTTCTGAGTCTGGGTTACCTCACTCAGGATGATTTTTTCTAGATCCATCCATTTGCCTGCAAACCTCATGATGTCATTGTTTTTTGCTGCTGAGTAGTATTCCATTGTGTATATGTGCCACAATTTATTTATCCATTCTTCAGTTGAAGGGCATCTAGGTTGTTTCCAGGTTTTGGCTATTACAAACAATGCTGATATGAACATAGCTGAGCAAGTGCTCTTGTGGTATGAATGAGAATTTCTTGGGTATATGCCCAGGAGTGGTATAGCTTAGATGCCACCAGCAATATAAGCAAGGAAAACATTAACCATCTGTGTTTTCAAGGACTGAGGAAATATCAGCTGAGTTCAGTCAGTGCAAATGTCTCTCCCTCAGATTAGAAACTAAACAAGATGCCAGCTTTTTAAAAGAACATAAGTAAACCAGTTTATTTGGTTAAAATTAATTTTTATCAAGATATATCAATACAAATGCTTAAATTCCTACTGATCATTAAATATTATATGCACAAGAAGGATGAAATGGATTATTTCTGCTAATTACAGCCTATGCATGTACAATGCTTGCTATATTCAAAGACATGTACTGATTCATTTAGTATTCCACAAGCCCTACTGTGTTCAGTGCCCCATTAATAAATACTGTACTATTCTGCCTCTCAATAATAACTCTCCTACTAGTAGATATAACAATATACTATCTTCTTGTTACATTATCTAAGTGGCTGATTACCCTATGTCTATGTTTGGACTGAGCTAAATTTTATCTTATTTACTCTTAGAGTAAATGAATTATAGTGCTGTTAATAGTACCATTTTTTAAAAAGGAAAACCAAAATCATATAAAAAGGAAGTGATTGCTTCTTGTATTAAATTTTAAAATTGAAAAATGGGTAATTCATTAATATTTCCCGTAAATGAAGTACTCCACAATCAACAGTCATCAAAAATATCAAATTAAACCACAACACAATTATTGTGCATGCTTATAAGAACAGCTAACACCAAACAAAAACAAAAACAAACAAACAATCAAAAAACCCATAGATGTACACATGAAGTGATGGTATGGGAATAAATGGTACTTAAAAACATTGGTAATGATAGGGTGGAATATAGCAATCATTTTGGATAACAGGATGACAATTTGTAAACAATATACTCTCATGCTTCTGTTATTGGATTGGTCAATACTAGCCATAAACTTGATAGGATCTGCCTAGAAGATAAACTTCTGATCATGCCTGTGGGGGATTACCTAGATTAGGATGGACCTCTGGGCATACTTCTGAGGGAATGTTATAATTAGGATAACTGAAGTGGGAAGATCGACCTTAGTTGAAGGCAGCACCAACTGGTGGGCTGGGATCCTGGATGAGCTGAGCATCAGCCTCCATCACTGTCTGTATCCTATGTACAGATGCAATGTGACCAGCCACCTTAAGCTTCCATCATCATGCCTTCCCTGACAGGATGGACTGCACTTTTAAACTTTGATTCAACACAGACCCTTCATTATGCAACACAAAAATTAGCAAACATGTGCTGTGGGATGTCTTTCTGCATGCTGTGAACATATGTTATTCCCATTGGCTAATAAATAAGCTAATAAGCTGCTTTGGCCTATGGCAAGGCAGTTTAGAGGCAGTGGGAAATTCAAACAGAAAGACAGGAAAGAGACAGTAGGGAAGAGGAAATGCCAGCCAGCTGCCCAAGGAGCAGCAAGATGCCAGCAGACTGGTAATGCCAAGGCCATGTGGAAATATATAGATTAATAGAAATGGGTTCATTTAAGATGAAAGAGCTAGCTAACAAGAAGCTTGAGTCACAGGCCATGTGGTTTGTAATTAATATAAGCTTCTGTGTGTCTACTAGGGGCCCAGCAGCTGCAGGACCTGGTAGGACACAGGAAAACTTCCGACTATAAACTTGTCTGCTATGTGGCAGTTCTTCTAGAGAAATAAGTGCATATGTTTGTAGAAAGACTCGCTCTGGGCTATATTAGATGTGTGTGTGTGTGTGTGTGTGTGTGTGTGTATCCTAATCACTTTATGCCAGTCATAAAATAGAAACATATAAAATGCTCATCAACAGGTAATAGAAAAATGAGATGTAATATAATCCTATATAGCACTCAATAGCAATTTAAAAAGTTCAAGGTACCAATGCATAAACTACTACTTATGAATTCCAAAAGAATTCTTAATCAGACAAGTAAAATTAACTATTGTAAGGTCAGTCCTCACAGATGAGAAATTCTAGGGCAAGTAAAAATATATTAAGGAATGGTGAATCAGAAAGGTAGATTCCTGTGGGCAATCGAGGTCAACACTGGAAAGGAATGCCTAGGATCTCTTTCTGAATACTATGAAGTCATGGCATGAATAATGACCAGCAAGTACAACTGTTTTAAAACAATCATTATGTTCCATGTATACTCTTTGCCACATGCCATTGATTCTGGAAAAAGAAAGAAACTATAAGAAAATCAGCCCTATTTAAATTAGGGTAGCAGCTCTCAAGAGATTATCTAGCATGTGATTAGTACCATGCACAAAGATATCCTGAGTGACAATGGTTGCTAAGACACTACAAAATGTGACAATAGTCCATTTACTTATTAAACTTATTGTTTAACTGAATGACAAGAGAAGAATATTTGCGGAAAACTATTGACTGGAGAAATTTGTGGGGCAAATATCTGATGAATGCTATAGAGCACAGAATATAAATACCACATTTTATGAGGTGAAGAACTAAGTATTAATGGAGCATTGTGTTTTTTAAAGTTTTGATGAATCAATTTTCATTGCCTTTCATAAACTGTTGTCAACATATTATTTCTCAGAAGGAAGCAATTATAAGTAGAATCATTTAATATACAGATAAATTCTTGGAATACCTAAATAATAACAAATACTCCAATGAATTAATTATTTAATCATTTTACAGTAACTTGTTTTATGGTGAAATGTAGAAGAAATAAAAATATACCCAAAACCTTACAGTTCTTTCAGTCCACTTGAAAGTCATAAAATAATAATTAAAAAACCCGTTTGAGCCCCTTTAACATGCATTTTTCTTCAAATACTCAATTAAGAAATCTATGGGAACCAAGTTTATCTATACTTACCCTACTAGTGTAATCACATGTCAAAACATACTCATCATTTCAAAATGATAGCATAATTTGGGAGAAGTTTTGAATAGGGGAAAGGCTCCAACCACAGCCCCAGCACTTGTCAGTAAGATTCATTTGAATGAGAATATATTGAAAACCTTAGCTCCATTCTTGAGGAAGATAATGTTGCATTTTATTTCCTACCATCCCAAGAATTCTAACATAGTTCTGTATGTAGAGAATGTAAGAATTATACCCAAACCGAGCTTATGACACAAAAGAATGAGAGTAATCACATTTGCAATGAATACATCTACTTACTACAGTAACTTCACACACACATTCACACGCACATGCGCGCGCACGCACACACACACACACACACACACACACACACACACATACACACACACACACACTCTTATGTGAGTTAGGACCAAGACCCAGTGACTCTCTGAGTGAACAGTACAATGCAGTCCTTGGAAATCTGCACTTTAACATGAGACATTTAATGGACAATGAAAGATTTGCATAAGTCAGCCATAAATCATACAATGTATTGAGTGTTTGAAAAACTTGGTCATTTCAACAACAAGAAACTCAACAAAATTTAGATCTGTAGTTTTTATGTGCAATGGAACTTAGAGAGATTCTTTTAATCTGATTTGTATACTGTCAAAAATGGCGGTGCTTTCTCTAGCCAGCATCCTGACACACTGGTTGTACATACAAAAGAATTCATACTCCAGACACTTCACTATGTTCCTGGCCAGGCATAAAACACACATAGTTAAGAAAGCCTCCAAATAGCATTGTCTGCTAATTTCTCACTCTTCTATCATTTCCTAATGGGACAATAATGTTTTCCATCATATGGAGTTTTTCTGTTCTTTTGAATGTAACAATCACGTGTTCATGCACATCTCAGACATCCTTATCATCTCCAATGATCCAGTCTTTTGATATCTAATCAATGATGGTTCTGTATAATATAACCATGACACTTATTAATCAATATATATGAAAGACATGAAAAGATACAAATATTTCAACATCAATTTCACAAGATGTAATTCAGCACAATGGCATCCAAGTGATCATATACTGTGATAATATTGCTCAGTTTCTCAGAATTGCTATTGTGGGGCTAGACACTCCTGGCTTCCATTTTGGTTCACTTCAGCTAGATAATTTCTCTAGGATGAAAGCCAGTACAATACTGGCACTTGTCTTGTTGTGTTGCTGTTGTCTGTGGGACTATTGTTCTGTGCTGCCTCCCATGATTCAGTGTCAAAAACAATTACTTGATTTTTCTACACAGTTTTAATATTTCAGAAGGGAAGGTACATCTTTTTCATGTTAGTCCATTGTGTGAGTTGGGGAAGTTTTTAGTTCTCTGAAAGTACTTGGTTCACAGATGAGTATGCTCCAAGAGAACTTTTGATGTAAGAATAACATAATTTCAACTCTGGAGACCATACTATCAAATTTCCAGATGAGGACCTGAGAGAAGAATCCGTGGTGAACACACTTGCCATCAAGCCTGATGACCTGAGTTAGATCCCTCTTGGGACCCACATGGTTGAGGAAGAGAGGTGATTTCAGGATATTCATACATGTGGCTGGTACTCTCTGACCCACTCTCACACACAAAAATAAACAAATGAATTAAATTAAAAATGTTTGAAGTTTTGAAATAAAGTGGTAGTTATTATTTCAACTGCCAAACCACCAAATACATAATAGGTCATCCTGGGCAAATGAAGAAGATTATGTTTCAGCATTAAAAATTAAAAACAAAAACAAACAAAGAGGGCTAGGAGTAGTAGTAAGCAGCAGGGTTTTTGCTTACCATGAGCAGAGTCAGAGCTGGTTTAATCCCCAGTTTGGGGAAAAACAAAACAACAGAAAGTTGCTTTATTTATAAGGTAATAGTTTAGAAAGTTATTTAGATACTATTGTCAACAATATATCCACATCATGATTATGCCTCAAAATCAGAAAGTAGAAATTTGAAGCAGCCCAAAATCCAGTTATAGCCTCCAGAGGCCTCTAGATAATTAGGCCCTGTCTTCATTGTATTCCCTGGCACACACAAAAACGGTGTTCGTGGGGGTGGGGTGGGGTGAGGTGGAAGATGGCAGGTACTGGAACCTTGTGGATGCTGCCTGATGCAAAAAGTCTGATGAAGATACTAAAGGACTTCTGATCTACCTCTCCTCCCCTACATCATGCTCAAGAAATGTTGACTTACTCAATATTCTTGTGCCGCTTTCATGATAAATCTTGCTTGTCATAATCACTGCTCCATTTGCCACACCACGCACCCCTCATACCACACGAGTGTATACTTAATCCTTTCTAGGCTGGGGTTGAACCTCTGTCGTCATCCTCACTTCACGGGTCAGAGACGAAACATAGAAAAGTTTGATTACTTTCTTGAGATAATTGTGCAATTAAAAAAATAAGTGTTTATCCTTCTATACAAAAGGTTCACATGACATGTATTTACCATGTGACTTAGGGATCTCTGTCCTCTCATCTGATGCTAATGCCCAGATTTTCCATAGTTGGTTTCCTGCTTTCCCAGTCTACTACTGGGCCACTTTTGGATCAGTTACATTCACCTTTGCCCAGGAGAGGATCAGCTTTCTAGGACAAAGCCAGTTACATGGTAACTGCTTGCAGTCATCAGAGAGCACATTTAAGTGATCGAGTTTATGTGAGGACACACTCCTTTTTGAGAGTCAGTCCCATGGCTGAGATTTCTTCATCACTTCATTCTGTCCACCTGTGTTCTCCTACACTGTTTTCCTCTTGTCCTGAGAGATTACTTCTGAGAAAATAAATCTTGCCTAGAATCTGTCTTTCTCTGGTTTTACTCTGACTTCTAATTATAAGCATAAGTAGATTAAATTGTAAGTGTGTGTGTGTGTGTGTGTGTATGTGTGTGTGTGTGTATGTGTGTGTGCATGTGCACATAAGAATGTGAGTGTGTGTGCACATCATGCCACTCCCTATCCCTGGTCAACTCCCTATCATTTTGTAAAGATTCTACTAAGTTGATGTTGGAGAAGCCTAGGTGACTAAACTGACCTTAAAAATTTTGTACCTTTACTATAAAAATATTTTTATAGTTTCATACAATACACAACACAAATGCCTTGCAAATCTTACAAGTAAATGCTATTTCTAAGTAAATACATGGTAACAAGATAAATAGTAGCAAGATACATGGATGTCCTCAGTTTATATTTATGAAGTATTTCTCAGGAGTCTGAGGCCATGATTCACCCAATGGGTAGGCTAAGACATGTTTTAGAACCTTCAGTCTTCAATATATCTATGTGCCCTCAACTATATTTAACACTTATATCAGTTGTCCTCATTTAACGGCATCCCTTAATTTCTTGTCCCTCTGCTATATCCATGCATTATTGAGCTGACATCAAGGAAACCTTACTCTACTTTCCCTTGTTTACATATATTTAATGCTTTCCAGATCTCTTCTATCAACAAAATGAATGGATTAATTTCTTTCATTTTGTTGTTCAGATTCCCACTTCTTTGCAATTGCTTCCACTTATCTGATAATACATATATTAGTGGATTTTGTTGTTGCTGTTTTAGACTTAGGAAAGTCTAGATCCTTTCCATTCCAAATGAAACAGTTTAAAGATCCCAGCATGTTGCAGCCTTCTACCCACTTTCTTAATCTGTTTTAAAGCAATTTCCTCCCTTCCTTATTTTCCATTCCAATCCATTCCACTTTTCATCTACACAAATCTACTTTAATTTATTTTCTAATTCTGCTGTGAATTTTCTCACCAATCATGAGGAAATTTCCCTGCTCCTGTCAAAATTGCCATCAGTGTCTGAAACCTTTCTCTCTCTCACAGCTCCTTTTAAAATTAATATAAACAAAGGGATCGTAATTTCTACTTATTTTAAAATCAATAAATTTCCATTGTGTTTCTTTCTTTGACATATGATGCAAGTATCAGTAGGTGAATGTAGTTTTCATTCACTAAGTCACTCAACCAAGTGATCAAACAAAGACAGCTTCAAAATTTTAGCTTTCAAAGGTACTTTAGCCTGGTCTACAAAGTGAGCTCCAGGAAAGGAGCAAAACTACACAGAGAAACCCTTTCTGAACGCCCCCCACCCCAAAAAAAGAAGTATGATGTGTGAGAAGAGAGATAAGTAACTAGTTATATACATAGAGTATAGTTATTCTCTTTTTAAAAATTGAATTTTGTTTGTAAAATGATTAAATAAAAAAATGTCACCATAAATCATCAAGGATCTATATAATTCAGCTAGGACAGACATTTAAATTAGCACAAATTGCTTCCATTTCTTTTGCCTTTTTTTTCCTCTTTTTCTAGTTTGCTTTTGAGAGTATATCTCAGTGAGCAGTCCTGGCTGGCCTAGACCCAAATGTGTGGTTCAGGCTTGCCTCAATCTTGCGGTGATGTTCCTGCTTCCTGTTTCCTGGGTGATGGGATAACTAATATACATCACCCTCGCCAAAGAGCACAAACTCAGTTGAGAGAAGTTTCCTGACACATCAGAATGCTGAAAACACATACATCTTTGATTTAAGAATTCTGCATCAAGAATTTACCCTCAAGAGATAGAATGTTACCTAAATAAATTATATACATTTGTAAATGAAGTGATATCTGGCAATTAAAATAATGAGAATAGTATTTCTTGACATGGAAGACACTAATATTATAAAACCAAGAGTGAAATACATGCCATAAAAAATGGAAAATAAAATTATAAAAAAATACCCTTAAAGGATCATGATCCTATTTAAGCAAAGAAAAACAGTTCTGGTTAAGAAGTGTAAAGAAAACAACATTTTTTTTTTAATACAAGGAGACTTTACCTGTTTATTCCAGTTGATATTTATTAACTTTATCTTTGTTTTGAGATAGAGACTTACTAGGCTGGGTGGGATCTCCTACACTCAGACTTCAGAAATTCCTCTGCCTCAGCCTGTCATGGCATTTATATAAATACCATATAGCTTTTAAATTCATTTCCTTTCATAGCACTAAACTTACCATAAGTAAGAGATGAAGTCCATGGCAGAAAGGAGAAGAGAACAAATTGGAAGGCAGGTTGCCCTCTTTTTGAATTATGATACTTCCAGTTCAGAACTTTAAAACAAGTCCTTAATGAAATTATGGTATAGCAGAATAATATGAAATCGCAATGACATTAATCAGATTTATTAAAAGTAATTGATAACAGATAAATTTGGTTAATAGCTCCTTCTTCAAATTCAATGCTACTAAAAATGTTTGCAGATTAAGAATTGCATAACCCCAAGTTTTAAAGGATGTATTTGTTATTCATCTTGCAAGGCTCTGCTTCCTGAGAATCTTTAGGTAGCAATGTCAGGTCCAACCTCTCTTCAATTGCTCTATAGTCCCTTCCACATTTCATTTCATATCATGTCTTTCTTAGAAGCCTGAGACCTAATCATTTTACAAGTTCAATTATTTACCAGTTTTGAATGTACACTATGTCAGATAATCTTGCAAATAAAAATATGTTCAATTAAATCATCTTGTTGATTTCCATAAAATGACATTACTGAGTCATTATTAATACCTTTTCATCAGGTGTCTGAACTGAATTGATTTGATCAAAATTTGTAATTTAAAATTTACCATGTCAGGAATATTGTGTCAATTTGTAAGTATTTTTTTCTAAGACTATGTTTCATTGTTCTTTCTCCACTTGTATGATATTTTATTTAATTCTTCCTTACTATTGTAAATAATTTAACTTTTAAGCATGAACATGCTCAACTTGATGTGGACCCAATTTAAAACCCTTTTCATAGGAGCCTGATTTCAAAAGCTAGTTATCCTAATAAGCTTCATAATCATTATAGACGGGACTACTGAATTTGGATCTTATTTATATGTAACTTTTCATGACTTCTTAAAACAAAGAGAATTAATATAAAGGCATAGTTTCATGCATTTTATCATTTATCAGGGTAGAGGTCTATTATGTGTTCATATTATTGTAATTTATATTATGAATAAATATATTTACTAAATTGCTGAAAATCCATCTCCTACAATAGAGCTATTATTCCATGCAATGTGGGATAAAATATGGTAGTGATCCCACAGAAAACAAGGAGAGATTGGGTCTGTCATCACTACATTAAGAACGATGAGAATGTGCTAAAAGATGAATAACAATCACATATGTAATGGCTCATAATTATGCAGTTCTTAATCTACAAAAACTTTGAATAGCATTTAAATAATTTACTGTGCAAGCCCTATAAACTGAATTTGATACCAGATTCCATGGTAGAAGGGATGGAAGGAGAGAACAAATTCCCAAAGGTTGTCCTCTGACTTCTATACATGCAGCAAGGCATTACTGGTACCCAGAGTGGTAACAGATACACACACACACACACACACACACACACACACATGAGAGAGAGAGAGAGAGAGAGAGAGAGAGAGAGAGAGAGAGAGAGAGAGAGAATTAGATAAGGTAAAAATGTTTAAGCAAAACAAAGATTTCCATGTATTTTGAATTATAAATAACTCATCAACTTGTAACATCCATTTTCCACAGTAGCCTGTAAATTCTTCCCAATTGCTCTCTCCTTCATTGTCTTCCCATCCTGCTTGGACCACATACATCTACGTATTACGTATGCTCTTTTTGCCTCTGGATACTTACTCTATTTGCCTTTCTTTCCCTCCCATTTTCACAGTGTTAGCACGCTCATGGTATTTCAGTTGATTTTCCCCTGGCATTTGCATTGGCAAATAGCAAGGGATGAACTAGATAAGTAAGAAGTAGTTTTCAGGCCAGGCAAAGGGGGCAGAGAGCACAGAAGCAAAAGGGAGTGCATGAAAAATTCATAAAGGAAATTGTGTTTTCTCAGCCTTGTAGAAAAAAAAATGTTTGGAATGCCCTTTCCTGAACAGAAATTCAGAAGTTGGAGAAAAATGTAGGCTTACAGTCTCAACCAAAACATAATGATACTAAGCTTTTTGAAGTACAGAGAGGTGGCATGGCTGTGCTTAATGTAAAACAGAGTAAGTTTTCTAGATTAATCTAAGGTAATGTTTGTCCCCACAACTCACACTGATTCTTCCTGACATACAGCATGGAGAACTCCTACTCTACACCATGTTTCAAAGTTGAGAAGGCAACTCCAATGCTCCTTTATATTCAACTCTGTTGTAGCCGTTTCCCTCTTCAGCAGTCTTTCCTTCCTGACACGTGATTTGCCTCATCACACATCTCGAAGTTTCAGTGGCAGATGTATGTACACATTCCACCAAACTTTCTTTGGAACTGTTTATGTTGCGTGAGGGACAGCGAGTACTCCTGGACGTTGACTAACTACTGACCAAATCTGTTTCTTGATGCTGTCACAAATATCTTAAGAAACAAGGGGGGTGGGGTGGGATTTGGGGTCATGGTTTGAAGTTGCAGCTCAGAGATATCTATTTTTACAGCTTCCTGCCTCAAACAGGGTTGAGTGTCATGGTAACTGGATGGTGTGGAGGAGAAGGCTGCTGGCTTCATGGAAGGAAAGAGCCAGAGAGCAACATAAAGGGCTAGGAAGAAAATGTACCTATTTAGGGCAAACACCTAATCCAGATGTCCACCAATCAGGGTCTAAATTATAAATTTTCCATCACCTCTCAAAATAGTGCCACTGGATAGAAACCAAGCCTTTACACATGAGCCTGTAGAGGATATTTCCCATTCAAAGCAGAATATCAGTAACTTGATATTGTAAATATTTGTCATCTATTTTTCTCACCTAATTCTTTCCTTGATATTATTTATGCAAATAGTCATCTATATTTGTCAATCATCCTGGAACTAACACTTAAGATACTCTACATAATATAAGAGAATCTCCACAAATTTCTTTGATTTGTGATCATCTTATATTATATTTAATGTGTTATTTTTAATGTTTGCTGATATCAAATCCAAGTAATATAAAAATTCCTCCTTTTATCATGTTAAGTGCTTCATTTGGTGGCTTTTAGTATAATCACAAAATTCAGAAATTCTTTCTTTCCCAAAACATTTTATACATACCCAAAAGAAACTCCATAAGTTATTTCACTTGGCCCTTGGGTCCTGAAATTCAGCATCTCATTTATGTCTTGGTAGAATTGGACATTCTGAGCATTTCACATATACAGGGGAATATTATTTCACTTAGCATATTTTTAAGTTTCACACAAATGACAATATATACCAGAACTTCATACTTTCCTATGGTTGTCTAATAATACATTTAGGCCTAAGCCATATTCTGTTAATCCATCAAACTTGTAGAATTATTAGTTCTTTCCACTTTGTGACTATTACAGACAGTGATGCTGTGAATAAATGGTTTTGAGTAAACATTTTTTAAAATTCTATTGCATAGTAAATTCTTCTTGAGGGCATCAAGATACACACTTTAGAAAACTACATTTTCATAAGCATTTTTATAAATGCTATAACTATCTGACTTCGTTTTGCTACATCATATGCTCATCATTGGCCAATCAGCATTACCCCAACATTCCTACAACTAAGGGATAAATGACAGAAAGAGGCCATAAAGTTGTATGCCAACACATAATGCAGGGTAAAAAAAAAATGAAACTAAGTGTACTTTACAGCACATATCAGCTCACAGTGACTGCAAAATGGTTTGCCTGGTTTTACTGAGAGATGAGGAAAAGTAAATCATATCCTATGTACATACTGGTCCTTGTACCAACACTTATCTTAAAGACAATACTTCAGATATATATAGAACTGTAACCAATGAACAAGCATATCAGTAAATGGTAGTCATTACTGATATAAAGTTTGTTGCATTTCATTGGCATTATTAAATTCAAGGAAATCATCTGCAAACAATAAAATTTCCATTTGCCTGAAATTAAATTATAAATTAAAATTTTCTATTAATGATCTGCCATAAATTATCAACATTATTACCATTAAATACCAATAAACTAGAACATAGAGGAAAATAACAAAATTTCAAAAGAAAAAATTATAAATGAAGTGGGAGCATATATAGAGAGGATAAAAGAATGATTATTGTAGAAAATGAGACATTAGGTACCAATAGGTAATTAAAATTCAAGGTATGTGCACATTTTTGTTTGATTTTTAACTGGTGTGTGAGGGTGTCTATGTGGTATGTTCACGTAATGGTGCCATTGCTCAGAGATCAGAGGCAAACTACCAGCCATCAGTTTTCCCTTTGAACCATAGAATCCAGAAATCAACTAGGGTTTTCTAGCCAGACAAGTGTTTAGCCATCCCAGAAGACCAATCTTTGCTTTGGAGTTAATATTATATCAGGTAAAAAGCCAGTTATTTCTAAATACCGGTGTAATAGCAGTATAATACCTGCAGTGGACGACTCCATTTCCAGAGTGGAAGAGGATACTAGGCAATTGGAGGAACAAAATGACAAATGAAGTCATACAGTTAATGATGATACAAACATATAGATAAGAGGAAATTGAAAACATCTGACAACACCAAATATTTTTTAAGAAAACACATGACCAATCTCTCCTTACTATGACTTGCAGAAAGTAATATTTGTGTAGTGATACTGCCATTCATGATGGAGGGCATGATAGAAATTTCAAATACATCTGGATAACTACACTCCTTTGGGAATAACTAGACACTGGCCAGGAGCAATGTAAGGCCACAATGTACAGTCAACAGATGAGATTACAAACCATTTCACAGCATTACAGAGCTTAGCCCTTGAAGATGCCTCGGGCTTAAAATAAATGGGCCATGGGGACTAACATGTGCAGTATTTGTAGCAAGGAGTTATTGGGCAGTTACTGTGCTGGCATTTTATTTATGTTTGCAACTACACTGGGTTGAAAATGCTGTCTTTCTCCTTCATTGACAGTGACATTGTGTACACTGAGGTCCAAAATTAGGTAAAAATTTTGGCAAAGACTCCAACTACTGATGACTTCATATCCTGACCCCAACAGAGCATTACTTGTTAACTGATGAGAAGGCATCTGAGATGAGTTAGCTAGAGGGAGGTTTACCAAGTAACCACAGAAATCCAATGGTTAATAGAGGTATTAGAAGTGAGACTATGCAATCTCTTAAGTGACCAGGAAAGACTTGTCTAACTTGTCTTGTTAGGTCACAGCCAACTTTTAGCATTGAGTCTTTCTGGTTCATCTCACCAGCAAGTCAGGAACTGTCAAGGCTGTAGAAAACACCACCCAAATCTTAACTTTTCACTCCCAGAGCCAGTGAGGTGTCTTCTCTGAACGGCTGCTCCTGTCACTCCCAGTCTCTGCTGGAGGTTGATGCCTGGATGACGTTCTTTCCCCAGGTGATCTGAACAGAAACCATGTGTGTCATTCTCATAATGTCTCAAGCTTCTGTCAGGAGCTAAAGTTTGCTAGCATTGAGGCTTTTAGAAATATTTCTGAGAGATGTGGCTCCGAGTATCAAAAGTATCAAATGTCATTCAGTTCTCAAAACTGACAAAGGAACAGGCTAGGGTTTGGCTATTTCACACACACACACACACACACACACACACACACACACACACACACGTATATATTCATATGATTATTTTTTTTCTTATTTGTAAAGGTATTTTGTTGTACTCTCTGGAATTGTGACTATATACTTTATGAGGAAACAATAGCTGAAGACCCCATAATGTCTTCCTGAATTACAATTTCTAAAATGAGTTTGCCCAGCATTTCACTGCCAGTGTTCACTAGCTGGGAATCGCAGACAAGGAATGATATTCATATATTGGAACCTAAATCTCAAATGTAGAAACAAAAAGCAAGAAATTATACAAACAAGCTTACAAACAAACAGGAAGGAGGAAAATTGTTTTTATTAGATTTTTAGTAAAAATTACCTTTCATTTCCTTCTCCAATCACTGTTTGACAGCAGCACAGGGTAGGTACTGTCTGAAACATACAGTACTATCCCAGGAAGCATGAGGCAACTCACTGCACACTGGGTCTCTGTGAAAATTGCCAATCCCCCATTGCGACTTTTATCCTTTAACTAGAATATTCCACAAGTGATTCTGCTTTAGCATGAAATACTTACCCAATTTCTGCCATACATATTAGTAAGTAATACTTCCTAATCAGTAAGTTCATTCAGATCTTTCTATTATATTAGTTTTGCATGCTCTATACTTGTTTCATTCAAACTTGAATGGTGTAAGCAAACCTGTGTGAGGCATGTCGCATTCATAGAAATTAAATACTCTAGGTTGGCACTCTTAATTGTCTTATCTAAAACTGTTTTTTTCCACAATGAATATGGTCTTTGATGCTGGTCTGCAAAGCTAGCAGGGAAATACTAGCTTTAAATCTAAATAATTGCACCCATGAGATACCATAAACTAAAGATAAGAATCAGATTTATTTAGGATAACTGAAATGGTGATAGCTCTCCAAAGACTGTTTATCATGTGTACAAAATGCTTGTCTCAATTCCTACTTATTTAACTCTCTTAATAGTATTATGAAGTGCATTTAGCCCATTTCATGAATGAGTAAACAATAAAACACGGAGTGGTAAAGATTTAATTTTTAGAAATAGACATGTAAGATAAGGAATTCAAAACAAAGTTGTTGATTTAACATCCTTTCTCTTAGCTTCTATATAATAAGACATTTTATTTAGCATTCTTCTCTCCATATAATTGAAACTTTCCACTCATAAATTATCAACACTTCCCCTTTAATAACTATGCTTTCTGCTTCTCTCCATATCACTAATCAAAAACCCGTTATATTTTGAGATCTGTAGTTTCTATGCTCCTGTAGAATAATGTGGTGAGACTCCATCAACAGGGTAGTGAGATTCTGTCACTAAGTACTTCCTGCTCAAAAGGGTTAAGGTTGATGCATTTCATGCCATGTCAGTGGTCAGCTACAGTGTTGAGGTTTGCTGAAATGTAAAGACAAAGAGTTCATGTCTTAAGTCAGTTCCAAAGGCTAAGCAATTAGTGCAAACTACTTTATTGATTTTTAGTAGCTTTGTGCTCCAAATAAAATGAGCCCATTTTGATTTTTATTTCTTTATCGATTATATTTTTGTTTGTTTGCTTAGAGTAGATTTCCTACATGAGTTATTGGCTCCTTTTATTTTTTATTTTTATCATTTTGCTTTAATTAAATTTTCTTTGTATCTTCTTAGACATTAAATGAAAAGACAAAGAGGGGCCTGACTTATGTAGTATATGGACATAGCTTCCTACAAAATACTACAGAAGCTTAAAAGGTTTCTGTCTCCCAAAAGAATTGGGCTTCAAATCGGGTCTGCATTTTGATTTTCAATTTTCTGTTAAAAATATTTAAGTCATTATCCTGTCTGCTTCTAGTATTGTGCTGATTCTATTGAATGACTCAGTCATGCAAGGAAGGAGAAATTGACAGATAAATTCAATAAATAGCATTGTGTTGAATTTGCTGAGTCTCCAAACAGAGACAGAAGTAAGCACAAATGAGCCAGGGAGGCACGTATCACCTACAATGGGAGATAATCAATGTATCCCAAGTGAGAGGTGGACAAATCAGGAGAACGGCCAAAGTACATATGCTCATTGAATGAGAATCTGCCAACAATGGCATCAGCAGAAAGCTGGATAATTGTGCACATGTGTGTTCTACACAGGGAACTTCAACACAAATGTACCGAGAGGGGCAAAATAATACCTAGTCCGAACACACTAGAACAAATGAGCATCCTGAAAGGAAAAATAAAAGCAAGCCTAAAGAAGGATTATGTTTTATGGCAAACAGAGACTGCAGAAAGCTGCATTTCTTTCCATGCTTCTCAGTAAACCATTGAGGGAGGAGATATTTTTTTCAGCTTCATCTACTATTTCTTAAGCTGCATAACACCATATGTGAAAATTAATAATTAGAGTCACTTTCCTAATATTTGAAATTCTAGGTAAATAGACATTTTTGGTGATCGTTAAGTCAGACTGATGCCATGCTACCAATGTGCATGCTTATTTTAAAGAGAAAAACAAAGAGTTCACATTATATTCTGAAGTGACTCATAAAGCCCATTGTGGATTTTTATAGTTGTAAAATTCCCTTGGTGAAAATGTACATGTTTTAAAACATGGCACTCTATTGCTCTCTTGCTTTTCTTAGTCTGATATTTACCAAACTTATCAATCTTTTAAAAATATGATGCTTGTTTACTTAACCTTTAAAAAGGGTATAGCCTACCACAGGCATAAAGATTCTTTGAAAGCAATTATTTGCAGTCATCTATGTTTTATCATTATGAATTGTGTAGCACAAACCTTAAAAGTTCTTATTAATAAAATCAAACCTGAAGCCAGGTATTGGGGTGAATGCTGGAAGATCAGAGAAGCAGAACAAGCTACAGCTTCCTTACCTCACCAGTTTCTCAGCTGTTCCTGTTTCCTCAGGCTGGAAGCCTCTGTATCCTCATCTGAATGGATCTCAGCTGAACTGCTGCTCAAAAGCCTAAAAGCTTAATAGGCTCTAGTTCCTGGTTTTCACGCCTTATATACTTTTCTGCTTTCTGCCATCACTTCCTGGGATTAAAGGCGTGTGTCACCATGCCTGGCTGTCTCCAGTGTGGCTTTGAATTCACAGACATCCAGGGGGATCTCTGTTTTCAGAATGCTAGGATTAAAGGCGTGTGTGTGACATTTTCTGGCCTCTATGTCTATCTAATGGTTGTTCTGTCCTCTGATCCCAGATAAGTTTATTAGGATGCACAATATATTGGGGGACACAATATATCACAGAAATGGAAGATTTTAAAAGGAGAAATGGTGTGCTACCAAGATATCTAAGTAAAGTATTTGCTTTGTAAGCCAGAAAACCTGAGTTACCTCCCTAGAATCCATGTGAAAAAATCCAGGTGTGGTGCTATACAAGCTTCCAAGGGAGAAAAGCAATGGACAATTCTATCCAGCTGTAAAGTCTATAGAATACAAAGCTGACCAGCATAGCAAGATGTCCTCAAGAGTGCAATAGCTGCATTTCTATCTTGGAGGCAAATAACAGCTGTCTAGTTGAAGTCAAGGCACTCGATAGGAGAGAACTCATGAATAGTACTATAAATGGCCAACTATTTGTGGCTGGTCACAGACCCTTAAAGGAAAAATCTTCTATTGAAGTGTTATCCTAATGCTCTTATTAGTAGAAACCTAGAGTTAGACATTAGGGTGAAAGCCGAAAGATCAGAGAAGCAGAGCAGCAGCCACTAGAAACTTCTTGCCTCTAGGAATCCTCAGACTAAATTGGGAACCAGGGAGGCAAGAGTTGCTGTCTCTACCTGCCTTATATTCCTGTCTCCACCTTCCTAGTGCTGGGATTAAAGGCATATACCACCACTGCCACTCTGTTTCTCTTTTAGACTGGTTCAGTGTTGTGCAGCTGAGGGTGGCCTTGAACTCCTGATCTTCCTGTTTCCTACTCCCAAGTGCTGGGATTAAAGGTATGTGGTAACACTGCCTGGCCTCTGTGGGTAACTAGTGGCTAGGCTCACCCTCTGATCACCATGGAAGCTTTATTTGTCCGAATACAAACAAAATATCATACAACATTCTACTTTCACTTTCCTAAAACCATATAATTTGTAACTGCATTCTATGTACTTATTCTTATAATACCAGAGAAGTGTAGCTCTCACTCCTCATCAAGAAAGCTTCTTTTGGGGAAGATCATTATGGAAAACCACACTGGTTAAAAGAACAGCTGGCCATGTGGTAACCAACCCCAACCGATACACCTAAATCACAACCTGTACACACAAAGGTTAGAAAATTATGGACTGGAAAGATTGTAGAGTCAGAAGACCCCTATGTCTGCTGCAAAATAGTGTCATGTTTTCTACTTATGGCCAAAAGATATACCCATGAAATCTTAGCAATATGGCTTCCCTAAACAAGATCGGCAAAATGAGAGTATCAGTTGAGACGATAGCATGAATGAGGAAATCTCACAAGTTTCCACCGTTACATACAGAGCTAGGGACAATTAGTGTATGCTGAGAAAGAAAGGATCAGTCTTTCCCAGGGAAGAGGCCTCTGATAGATTTTTTTTTAGTCATTCCACATGGTCAGCCCTAAACACATATATGTGAGCAACATTAAATAGACTCATCAGACTGTATTTATATGTACATAGATGTATATTTATATGTACATACACAATGATTCAAGAAGAGCACATGATTTGAAAGAGAGGTAGTGGAATACAAGAAGTTGTAGGGGATATGCTGTGGTATAATGCTTTTGTACACTGGTTTAATAAAACACTAATTGGCCAGTAGCCAGGAAGGAAGTATAGGAGGGATAAACAGAAAAGGAGAATTTTGGGAGGAGGAAGGTTAAGTTAGGAGATACCAGCCTGCCATCCAGGGAGAAGCATGTAATGGTACACAGGTAAAGCCACAGAACACATGGCAACATATAGATTAACAGAAATGGGCTGAATTTAAATGTAAAAGCTAGTCAGTAGTAAGCTTGAACTAATGGCTGAGCAGTTTTAATTAATATAAGCCTCTGTGTGTTTACTTGGGTCTGAGTGGCTACAGACCATGCAAGATACAGAAAAACTTTAGTTACAGGGATAGAGGAAGGGGTAGAATTTATGTAAATAGAAAACTAATGCATGAAATTCTCAAAAATAAAGCCCCAAGATTCATATTTTAAAATGTGCTAGGCATGGTGGCACACACTTCATAATCCCAGTGCTCAGTAGGTAATGTAGCTGGAAGTTTTCTCTGGTCCCACTGGGCCCTGAGGTCCTGCTACAAGGTAAGACATGAGGGTGTCTAGTTTAACTAACAAGAGTAGCCTACAAAATACGAATTATTGCATATCATCACTATGTCACAGAAATTAAGTTGTTTAGCATTTAAAATATTATGTAATAAAGAATACTCAATGAAAACATTTACAGAATATTATTTACCTAATATTTGGTTGTGTTTATGTAATTTATAAGACATGATTTAAACTCTCGTTTATCCAGGAAGAGAGTTACATAACAATTACTCACTTCAGGATATATGAAAATATTCAGCAGAGGGCATGGGGAGATGGCTTAGTAGTTGAGTACTTGTGGCTCCCATAATATATATGAAATACACACTAGGTATTATAATGCATCTGGTAATCAGGTAACATTAATGTAAAGGTAAAGAGTTCAGGCAATTCTAATATTCTTGCATTATTATTCATAAGTAGTAAATGATAATCCCTCCAATGACTAACAAAAAAGTGTGTACTTTGAGTTACTTTTTTCTCACCAGATTTTTAGATTTGTCCTTCCCACATACTTTTGCCTATCACTCTGAATCCTCAGATACATTATTTATTACAGATTATTAGGACTCTGAGAGAGTTTTATGACCAGTTTTGAAGTCTTAGAACTATGTTCTAAGCAAAGGAGTTAGCCGTCATAGCACCAGGACATAGCACTAGCACTCTGGCCAGTATGTAACACCTTTACTAGGAAGCTTGAAAGTGAAATCTTAGCTTTGTTGTATAGGCTTTCCTCATCTCAGTTCACAGAGCTACCATATTCTTCAAATTTTATCTCTCCCCGCCTACTGGGATACCCTTTGAACCTTCTTTTATCAAGGCAGTCATCCGTGACTTTCTAATGTGCTGAAAATATCACTGGAGATAATTGTAACAGGAGAAATATGGTGTTTCAGTTATTGTTACCACTTAATCATGAAAGGAAGAGGTAAATGGACAAAATGAGAGGAATATTAAAACAAGGCATAGCATTTCTTTTGGTTTGGAAGTGACAAGTAAACAAACATAGCTCCGAAGAAATTCATAGACTTGGAAAACAGTAATGTCTTGAACGAATCTTTGAATGTGGATAAAGATTAGTGCCTGATACGGCTTCTGAAGAAAAGCTAAAGAATGGACACGCATTAATCTACCTGAAAATACACAATGGTAACTTCCATACAAAAGCTTCCACTTACACTATGTATATATAAAATTAGAACAAAGCTAAATATCACAAAACAAAGACATGAGAAAGAAATTTTATTAGTTGCAATTATTTTGTTTTAATGCACATCATGATAAACATCATCTTTTCCAATTTACTCAGGGAAAACTGAGAATCAAAGAGTTAATTATTAAGCTGGGTAAGAGGAAGAGACTTATTTTAAATCGGTGTGTTAGAATGTATATATATATATATATATACATATATATATATATATATATGAATAGAGAGGAAAATGGAAAATCAAAGTATAGTCCTATGTATTGGTGTGCTAAAGAATTCCTGTATTACATGGGTTGATCTAGCAAATATATTGGCCAAATTTGAATCAAGATATTGATTGTGAACCAGAAATCTTTGCCTCATCCTGTATTACCAAGTTATCACAAAACTAAGTCATTGGTCATCAGCTATGGAACTTGGCATAAATGAGACTAAGAAGTGAAATTAAAGGAGTCCAAAATCAGTGGATAAGAAACACAATTCAAGGAGTCTTATGTGACTAATATGATCATTTCCTATAATACAAAGCAACTTAAATGGGTCCATTGAAAGTGAATGGATGTGTTATATTTGAATATGTGTTGTGTGTTTATGTGTGGTGTGTGTGGTATATATTTGCATTTGTTGTATGTGTCTGGTGTTCTGTATGTGTGTGTATGTGGTATAAATGTGTGTGGTGTGTGAGTATGTATGTGAGCAGGTGCATGATGGCTTATTTGTATATGGTTCATATGTGTGTGTAGTGGTGTATATTTATGTGGTATAGGCATGTGTGGTATACATGTACGTGTGGTGATGTTTATGTATATACATGAATGTATACAACATATGTGTGTATGTGTGTACATACTATGTGTGTGTCTGTGTGTGTGTGTGTGTATGTGTGTGTGTGTGTGTGTGTGTGTGTGTGTGTTACAAATGTCTGATGCAAGCACCTGTGCATACCCAGGCAGAGACCAGAGTAAGATTTCCATTGTCTTCCCCTATTGCTCAGCAAACTACTATCTTGAGACATTATCATTACCAAATCAGTAGTGATCATTTTGTATAGGCTGTTAGTCCAGAGAGTTTCCAGAATTCACATGTCTCCACCCAGCCCCTCATGCTGAAATTACAGATATGTCTTGCCTTTTACACAGGTGCTTGGAATCCAAATTTATGTTTTCATGTTTATAATGCAAATGTTTTTACATACTGTGTGATCATCATCCCTATTACCCCTAAAGGAAGTATTTTTTTATCTCACTGGCTAAGAAAGCAAACACACACACACACGCACACACACACACACACTCCCAAACACACTATAATTGGCATACACACATACAACACTGCTGTGGATATCACTCTATATAAATAAAACACTGGTGGCCAGTGACCAGGCAGGAAGTATAGGCGGGACAAGGAGAGAGGAGAACTGGGGAAACAGGAAGAAGGAGGAGAGACACTGCAGCCACTGCCAAGACAAGCAGCATGTAAAGACTCTGGTAAGCCACCAGCCACATGACAACGTAAGATTTATAGAAATGGGTTAATTTAAGATAAAAGAACAGTTATGAAGAAGCCTGCCATGGCCATACAGTTTATAAATAATATAGGCGTCTGAGTGATTATTTTATATGTGGATTGTGGGACTGTGGGGCTTGGTGGAGCCTGGAGGGAAGCCATCCAGCAACAAATGGCAGGTTCCTGGCATGTGCATTTGACCAGCAGTATGGCGGGAATGAGGCGTCTGCCAGCTGCACATTACGCTGTGTGGTAGATTTAGTCTTTACTAGTATTAAAAAAAAAAAGTGGTTTCTGGGCTACACGCTGCTTTGATAAAAGCATAAACCCACTATTTCTGAGACTTGATGAATCCCAGAGCTGGAGAAAACGTACCACCGCCATGTTGAGAAGCTGAAGGGGGCGGAGCCAGCAGCCACAGCACAGTTTCAGGCTTAAAAGGCTAGAGTTTAAAGCAATAAGTTCGCAATAAAACTGATTCAGATGAAATAGTTTATAATGCATGTAAAAATGTACGTAGGCTTAAAAGAAAAAAAAATACCGTTATATAAACAAATAGTATCTAAAAATAAAGTGTTTAAAAAAAAAAAACCAGTGAAGGTAATAAGCCACGTAAAGATGGTTATCACACAGAAAATCTGGATTATGTTGTCTTTGATATTCGTAACTAAATTAAAACATTTGATTGTAAAACCTGTTCAGTTATGCCAAAATGTAAATTTTAAAGGTACCTTGACTTCAAAATTTGGATATAAAGTTATATTACTTTGAAAAAGAGGCTCTGCTTTTGTTTCCACAGAAAGCCAGAGGCTATGGATTTGTTCCAGATTAAGATACATCAGGTTTCACCAGCCAAGACCCCCGAAACATGACACCATGGCCCAGATGATCCAACATCCAAAACGGTTTCAAGGCAACTGGCTCCCACAATACAGCCTCAAGGACTGCCCCATAGGCCTAAAATTTTCTTTGCGTCCCCATAAGATACAGCGCCCCCCACCAGCAGGAAGTAGTAAGAGATGCTACGCCCAAATTCCCAAATATACCAAGCTGGCTTTAGAGGTGGAATTGGCTCACTCCCCCTCTAAACCCAGACATATTGCTTTAAAAAAAATGGTTAAGAGATTCTTGTGTCCCAAATCAGAAGAGCCCTCTGGTGTGGGACAGAGAAAAAACAATATTTTTATTTAAAACAGGTTGATTATAAATGTGATCTCTTTCTAAAAAAGAAAAGGGAATATGATATAGATATATAGGAGGATATAGAGATGATAAGATAAAAGGATAGATTAATCAACCTACTTTTAAAGAACAACTTGTTTAAAATGTTTTACATTGGTATAGATTTTAGTTTATGTCTAAAATGTTTTACATTGGTATAAATTTTAGTTTATTGATACAGTTTATAAGTAATATAAATGTCTGAGTGATTATTTTATATGTGGATTGTGGGACTGTGGGGCTTGGTGGAGCCTGGAGAGAAGCCATCCAGCAACACAACACCATTTTTGATAATTTATATTTTTGAAAGACTTTTATTAAGACTTTGCTTTACATGGCATCTCAAAACCTGATTATTATCTGACCTCTGGCTTTGGATATGACAGAAAGACAGACAGACAGACAAAAAGGAAGGAGGTAAGGAACTATTATAAAAATTTATACATTCATTTTATTTTTGTTCCTAGCTTACATGACCTATGTAATCACTTTGCGTCTATCCCACGGTGATGTTTTATAAAGTAATTATCATCCTGCCTCAAGCAATACAGTCCTGTAGTTATAGAAACACACAGCTTAAGTCTAGAGAGATATGCAGTGACATGCCTTGGCACTAAGAGGCCTACAGAAGACCTGATAAAGCATCACAACTTTCCTGTAACTCATGAGACTGAAATTTCTAATGTTGGTTTTGATTTGACTATACAATACTAATAAAGCAATATCTGAGAGTATAAATATCAACTCTTCTCTAGAAAAAGGGTATAATTTATAAACAAAACAAGCTAAAAATTGCTTAGTGAAACTAATAACATTCCACTATTTTTTCCTATAAATATCCATAGTCACACAGTGCATAGTTATGAAACCAACTTTTAAGCTAAAGAGCTCAAACATATCAGAGTAAAATGTTTTAATTAAATACTCAATAAAAAGTAAAATAAATATGGTAATGTTTTATAACATTTAAACTCAACTGGAACTACCATCATGAAATATTTTCATAGCACAAATTCATGTGCACAAGAATGTTCACCAAAGTATAGGTTTTATAGTTTTGTTTGTTTGTTTAATGAGAGAGCATCTCATATAACTTATAAAAATTTATAGTTATATGACACAAAATCAATATGTAGCAATAAATTACTTTAAACTTCTGATTTTCCTGCTACCCCATTCCCATACATGAATAATAACTGACCAGCTGTTTAAAGCATAGTATCAATACACAAATTAAAAAATACAGATTACAACCCCCTCATTAGTGACACAGATGACAATACGTATATTCAATGGATGTACATGTTTCAGAAAACAGTTCCATGAGAATGATGACAAAAGTCTCCTTCATTTGGCAATAAAAGCATATTAGTTATTGAACGAGAAGAGGGTGTTGAATACACAAACTATAAATACCCAAAGGAAAGTTTTCTTTATAAAAGAAAATTGATTAATACGTTCATTTCAGAAATTAGGATTGCATATGAACCAGCAATCTGTAGTTTTCTATTTTGCTTGTAATATCTACAATGAGCTTTATTATTTTATAATCAGAAAAATTGTAATTTTCATTTTAGAAATGTTAAAGCTAAATCAAGAAAGTATTCATTAAAATTTATCATAAGATTTTAATATTTTAATAACATTTTTCATGATTAAATTCTCTGATGATTACAAATTTAGAACCATACCACTATACAGGCTAACCAGTTTTTTATACTTAAGAACTTATGATCATGCCCCATATTTCCAAATATTATTTTGAAAGCAATACATTAATGACATTTAGAATTCATTGTCTCATGTCTTGGGTCTTCATGATTTACATTTCTGATATAGAAAATAATAACATGATATGTTTATGGATTATGGAAAGATATTTGCCGAATAAATTTCATATGCAATTGTTATGCAGGATTCTTCAGTCAGAGGTAGTAGCTGCCTTTTCATTTTAAAGTCAAGTAAGGCATGTTCCACAGTTTAGGCTGTGAACGGTAATTTTGCTGCAAAATAACAGTGCAGCAAACTCAGAAACAAGGATATACACAGAGTAAGCCAATAATCTAAATTGTTCATCTTATAGAATTATACTGTTCTGCTCTTCAACTATCTAACAAGAACTCTTCTGAAAACGATGTTGCCACAGGGTGGCTGGTAAGCCACTTCCTGCCCAGCCTAAGGGTCTGAGTTCAATCCACTGGACTCATACATTGGAAAAAGAGAATGAACTCTGAAATTGTTCTGATGTACATACAACTGCTGTGGCATATAGGTACACTAACTAGCTTGCTAGCTAAATAACTAAACAAACAAACAAATTAATAAATGTAATTATTATTTCAAAAGACAATACTGGTAATTAATCTTATAGAATGATGTTAATATTAACACATTTTATTTTTACAGTATGTGATATAAATACTTTTATAAGCCCTATTCAAGAAATAAATTAAGGCAAAAGGATAGTACAGTATCTTAACTTCAGTGTCAGAATATACATTTATGTTATTATCTTCAAAATGATAAGTATAATCACAAATTATGAGGTTTCTTCAAGAACACATTCAGCATGAGATTCATGATTACATCCCAGGTGCATGGCTTCCTATGAGTCTTTTCAAACACTGACAACATTATCTAGGTAAATGATGTCATTTTGGATTTAATTCAAGGTGCAGAAAAAAAACCACCTCACTAACCCTTGTTTCTGATGACAGCAAAATATATTACACAGAAACATGCACAAAACAGGTTACAAAACCACCACAGATTGCTTTACACATTGTATCCTCTCTGTTACAATGTCATCAAAGCTAAGACAAGCCTAAGTTCACAAGAACCACTCTAAATAATACTCTTATTTCTAGAAAACAAAAACAGAAATGCTCAGCCATGGACATAGATATTTATGCAAGAACAATGATCACATGCAATCCCGTATGGGAACTCATGCCTGGTTGATGAGGACAAGGCTGGTGAGTTGTATATTAAACACTGCACTTAAGTTGGAAGCTGAACTATGGGAAATGAACAGATCAGACAGCTGAACGGCATCCTACCCACCTCCCCAGGGCTCTCTTAGGGATGTAATTGCCTCTATAATCTCATTTTCTGTCACCCTAGTCTTCCCTCTTCCTCAAAAACATGACATGGTTCCTGATACAAAATGACCACAGTCAACATATCCCCTCCTCCTTGTCATCATGACTGAATACAGACCCGTAGACACAGTACAGAATCTGGTTGTTTCACACAATCCTTCCCAGAAGATCCCTAGGAAATTACCTGTGAACATGAAAGGTTTCCTACATGTTAGAATATGGGTTCCTAACTTGTTCCCATGCTTAAAGCCAGGTGATATATTTATAGCAGGTTATTTCACATATATTATATATACTCCTTCCTTCCTCTTTGCCCATAACTGTCTAGACATCAGGCCCAAAATGAGTGACACCCAGTTCAATATTTTATTAGAAATTATTTTCTACCTAACCATCAACTCTAGTGCTTCAGTTTTATGTTTTAGAATAAGGAAATGATCCTTATAATCAATTAAATGATAGTTTAAATATAACTCCTTACACCATAGACATAATGGCCTTAATTAGAGGACTGTATTGAAGAAAGCAGTAAATCTTTGGATGATCTCATTTTTAATCATGATACCTGCAGCCATGTTTGGCTGATTTCTTAAGGCAACTCTAAGAGTTGACAAGAATCCTGCAGTATTTACAGGCACCCACACACCGATGCTTTGATGATGTCTGCAGAGATAAACTCCAACAGTGCTACTTTCTGACTGTCATTCTGAGTCAGCCAAGCTAATCAGTACTCAGTGCTCAGCTTAGGCTGGGCCTGTGAACAAAGAGCCATTTAGAGATGCTGAAATGCATACTGTGGACTTGCCAAACTGAGGAGATTCATCCAGGAGAACATATCTTATTTCAAGAATATAAATGAATTAATCAGTAGGCTTGCCACCTTTTGCCAGAAACATCCCTGATTAAATTTAACGGAGTGAATTTGTGTAATCACCACCAAACTAAGCGCTGATTAAACAAAGGCCTCTGAGCACTAATTCTCCTAATGTGTGGTTTATTTCTGCTCTCTTGTGAAGGGCACACCTTGAAAACTTTGCTGATTTCAATGATTCTCCATTGGGGTTCAGTGTGGATTTTTTTTTCCTTAGGGCAGTCCAGTTCTTTTAGAGGCAGGGCAATGAATGCATCAGATAATTTGATAAATGTTTACTTGGCTGCCTTGTCACAGGGACACTGGGAGTTCTTGCTACCTTGTAATGCAGTAGAGAAATCTGTTAATCACAAGATAAGTAGTCAACTAATTTCCTCTCTCCTTATGTTACCAGAGAAGGAGAAACTGCCATGGGATATTTATTCTAACAACAACAAAAAGAACTTGAGGGCAAAAACAACAAAGATTATAGTTTTCTGTATCCTACACATTTTATCTTTAGATATGCTGTTATCTTGCACTAACACAAATTACAAAGGAGATACATGGACTATAGCACATGTAGTCAGAGACAGATTTTCTGTCAGTGGTTTGTTATTTTCCTTATAGATAAACAACAAATGATAGATGATAGATGTATAGATGACAAATACATAGATGGTCGATAATATATGATAGAAAATAGATAGATGGTAGATAATAGATAGATGATGGATAGATGATATATCTTAGTCAGGGTTTCTATTGCTGTGAAGAGACACCATGACCACTGCAACTCTCATAAATGTAAACATTTAATTGAGGTTGTGGCTTACATTTTAGAAGTTCAGTCCATTATGATCATGGTGGGGAGCATGGCGGTGTGCAGACACACATGGTACTAGATAAGTAGTTGAGATTCCTACATCTTGCAAGCAACAGGAAGTGGACTGTGACACTGGGAGAAGTTTAACAAAAGAGACCCCAAAGCCTTCCCCCAATGACAAACTTCCTACAACAAGGAACAGGAAGTGGACTGTGACACTGGAGAAGTTTACAAAAGAGACCCCAAAGCCTTCCCCCAATGACAAACTTCCTACAACAAGGCCACAGCTACTTCAATATAGCCACACCTCCCAATAATGCCATTATGAGCAATGGCGGCCAACTACATTAAAACTACCAGAAGACAGATATAGATATAGATATATAGATAGTAAATAGATAACATATGGTGCATAATAGATAGATGATAGGTAGATGATAGATAATAGATAGAAAAAAGATGATAGATAATGATAGATACATGAATATATGAACCAATATTAGATGATAGATAATAAAAAGGATACATTAATCAAAATGTAGTGCATAAAAGAAACCCACTAGCAGAACCTGGGACCTTAGTTTTTCAAATATTCAGCACTCATTTAATTAATTCATGCAACAGGTCTACATAACAAACCAAATTCCTATTTTTATAAAGTATAAAAGTATATATATATATATATACTTATATATATATGTGTGTGTGTGTAGATAGATAAATATAGATAGATAACATATATAGATAGATGCTTTTAGTACCATATATATATATATATATATATATATATAAAATGCTTTTAAGTACATAAAAACATATTTTTAGACTGAACAAGTATTTAAAAATCTCTGATACTTATACATAATAAATGTATTGATGTGCTATTTTAACTCAAAGAATGAGAAAGAGATAAAGAGCACCCTTGCTGCTCTTACCATCCAAAACCAAAACAAACAAAAAACACACTTAGCTAACACTCTCTTTGTCCTGCAGAATGCTAAGGCAATGAATCACTCTTTCAAATTCCTGAATATGATTCTTCATATCTTCTTCTCTCCTGTAAACCAAGCCCCAAGAATTAACAGCTTCCAGAGAAATTGCTTACTGTTTTGTAAAGGGTATGGATTATTACAGAGACGTAAAGCACCTGTCCTCTAGAATTCTATATAGCAAAAGTAAAACCTATAATGTGGCATTTCTAAAGTATATAAGAAAATCCAGTCCTTTTAGACAGCAGAATAGTTTACTTCAGAAAGCTATGAATATTTTATGTAGGTATAGAGAAATTTCTTTCAATAGGGGATGCATGATAGCTAATGGACACTGACATCTTTAAACAATTACAAAGACGTTGTAACCATGTCTGCCATTATCTGTGACTACCAGCACTGAGCTTGAACAAGACTGGGCCTGTCATCCATCAATCATTGATTCATTAGGGAATCACTGATTGCTATCCCACCCTGCTGGGTTATTGGATACTGAGGGAGTCAAGGTGGTCTTCAGATGTGTACCCTCCAGTGAGCCAAGCAGGCTTCAATGGTAGTTCTGAAGCAAGGACAGATGGTCACAGTTATACTCTCAATGTGTCACAAAACTAAAAGACATAGATGTAGGGGAAGAGAGGGTTGACAGGATAGAAAGGAGATAGGAGAGTTGTGTGTGAGAGAAATCAGAATACACTGTACAACTGTATTAAAGTGACAAAAAACAAGTTCAAGGAAAGTTATTTTAAAAGAGAAAAATTGGAAACAAGGAAGAGATAGATTTGAAGACATAGTTATGTCCAGCCCACCATTTTATGCTTTTAAACAGCCACGTTTTTATGAAGTTCTTTAGTTACGGCTGAAATATGAATTTCCTATTAGACCAGTGCTGTGCCTTTAACATTCTATAACTGAAGAAAGGTATCCTATTAGGAACTGGGATGCAATTCACATACTCTTTTCATTTCTAATGAATATCCCTGCTTTGATTTGTGTACATCATTTTAGAATTTCACAAACCAGCTGTGAAATTGCTGATTTGTCTCGAGTGTGAGTTTCATTGTCAGGAAAGAAAATGCCTCTTTGAAAGAGTCCTTTCGCTATGAAGAGAGAAGATATTTATGTTCCTCCTCCAAACACACACAGGTCAGTTCAATGGGAACCTACTTATTCCATGAGTAAAAAGGCAAGGTTGTCTCAGGAAATGATTCTTTCAGTAGCTTTTAGGCTACCCACCACTGTCATTCTTGGCACAGGCACCAGGAGAGGAGGTGAATGCTATCTGTAAGAGACAGGCGAAGTTCATTCCTCAGAAACTCTTCACACCCTTGAAAGGGAAATTCCCCTGGCAGAATCTTTGTTTCTTTGAGACAAGACAAATTCATGCCAACAAATGCATTTGATTCTGTTTTATTTCCATTTAAAATTCTCCAACAATAAATTGGATTTTGGTACTGGTTTTTAAATCGAAAGGAAATGAATATATGTTGTTTATATTAATTAGAAGCTCTTTTGGAATTCTGTCATTGAATTCATCCTGGAGAAACTATACCAAATAAACCCTTAGCCAAACAAATTAATTAATGGGCTGGCAGCTGCTCCTAATGCCAGTGACCTTCCTCTTCAACAAGGTATCAAGAAGGATCTTCTGAGAAAGCTCCATTCAATGTTGTAACATTTGTAAAATACTGAAAAGACCAATACTAATTTTTACCAATGAATCAGCTTACATAGAAGGCATTGTAAATTCTTCAACAAGGCTCATTAAATGAAACACTTAATATACATGGTCCTAACACACTAAGACTTCTTGGCTAAGAAACATGGGAGGATCCTCAACTACAGATAACAGCTCTAAACAACAACAAAAATACTTTCAACAAAGTCAAATTTCCATTTTGTGGAAGTAGATTTGATTTTTTTTTTGAGATGAGTCACAAAGAAGATCAGGAATCACAAAAAGAAGATTAAGAAGGAAAATGAATAATGAGAAGTATTTTCTTATGTTGTTGTAAAGTGTGTTTCTCAAACTCACTGCAGATGTTGATAAGTACTTGCATTGCAGTAGCTACCATGAGAAAAGAAGACCACAATGATCAATAATTGACTGCCAAATGACAAAATCACCAGCCTTGGAGTTATTTGGTAATGTGTGCTGGGGTGGTGGGTATAATGTGTGTATATGTTCCCATGTAGGTATATGCATGTGCGTGTTTGCAGGCACATGTATACTTAGAAGTCAGAGGTCAATAGTGGCTGTCTTTCTCAATCACTCCCCACATTTAACAGGTTTTTTTTTTTTTAAATTACATTTCTTTATTGGGGATGGACCATGTGTGTCATAGTATGCATGTGGTCAGACAATAAATTGCTGTTAGTTTTTCTTACCACCGTTTAGGTCCTGGAGAACAAATTCAGGTCAGTTTTGGGACTATGTTTTCCCCACTGAGATATCATACTGGCCCATCTCCATTTTAATTTTTGAGCCATGGTTTGTTATGGAAACTGTAGTCATAGATTGGCTAGTCCAGCTGGCCTGCCTATCTCATCCCAATGCTAGGGTAACAGATCTGTTCTGTCACTTCTGGCTTTTCTACTTTCTTTCTTTCCTTCCCTCTTTCTTTCTTTTCTTTCTTTCTTTCTTCTTCTTATTTTATTTTATTTTACAATACTATTCAGTTCTACATAACAGCCACAGATTCCCTTGTTCTCCCCCTTCCTGCCCCCCTCCCCTTCCCCCCAGCCCACCCCGCATTCCCATCTCCTCCAGAGCAAGGCCTCCCCCAAGGACTGAGATCGACCTGATAGACTCAGTGCAGGCAGGTCCAGTCCCCTCATGCTAGACTGAGCCAAGAGTCCCTGCATAAGTCCCAGGTTTCAAACAGCTGACTCATGCAATGAGCCCAGGACCTGGTACCACTGCCTAGATGCCTCCCAAACAGATCAAGCCAATCAACTGTCACCTATTCAGAGGGCCTGATCCAGCTGGGGGCCCCTCAGCCTTTGGTTCATAGTTCATGTGTTTCAATTCGTTTGGCTATTTGTCCCTGTGCTTTATCCAACCTTGGTTTCATCAATTCTCATTCATATAAACCCTCCTCTTTCTCGCTAATTAGACTCCTGGTGCTCCACCCGGGGCCTAGCCGTGGATGTCTGCATCCAGATTCTTCAGTCCTTGGATGGGGTTTCTGGCACAACTATTAGGGTGTTTGGCCTAACAGAACCCCAAGAAAGACACGAGGATCGCCCAATGATGGAGAAATGGCTGAGATATACATGAACAACCTTGACATGAGTGGGAGCAAAGAAGGGCAAGGGTCGAGGGAAAGAGAGCGGGAGATCCCAGCTGGATCAAGAACAGAGAGGGAGAACAAGGAATAGTAGACCATGGTAAATGAAGACCACATGAGAAAAGGAAGAAACAAAGTGCTAAAGAGGCCCACAGAAATCCACAAAGATACCTCGACAAAACACTGCTGGCAATGGCCGAGAGGCAGCCAGGACTGACCTACTCTGGTGATGGGATGGCCAAACATCTATCTATCTATCTATCTATCTATCTATCTATCTATCTATCTATCTATCTATCTTTCTTTCTTTCTTTCTATCTTTCTTTCTTTCTTTCTTTCTTTCTTTCTCTCTCTCTCTCTTTCTCTCTCTCTCTTTCTCTCTCTCTCTCTTCCTTCCTTCCTTCCTTCCTTCCTTCCTTCCTTCCTTCCTTCCTTCCTTCCTTCCTTCCTCTCCTCCCTCCCTCCCTCCCTCCCTCCCTCCCTCCCTCCCTCCCTCCCTCCTCCCTCCTCTCTCTCTCTCTCTCTCTCTCTCTCTCTCTCTCTCTCTCTCTCTTTTGAGACAGGGTTTCTCTGTGTAGCTTTTCACCTCTCCTGGAACACATTGGTAGCCCAGGCTAGCCTCGAACTCACAGAGATCCTCCTGACTCTGCTTCCTGAGTGCTGGGTACTTCTGGCTTTTCCATGGATGTTCCTTTTTTTTTAATTTTATTTTACAATACAACTCAATTCTACATATCAGCCACGGATTCCCTTTTTCTCCCCCCCTCCCCTTTCCCCCAGCCCTCCCCCGTTTCCACCTCCTCCAGGGCAAAGCCTCCCCAGAGGACTGAGATCACTAGACTCAGTCAGGGCAGGTCCAGTCCCCTCCTCCCAGGCCGAGTCTAGTGACCCTGCATAAGCCCCAGGTTTCAAACAGCCAACTCATGCAATGAGCATAGGACCCAGTCCCACTGCTTGGATGCCTCCCAAACAGATCAAGCCAATCAACTGTCTCAACCATTCAGAGGGCCTGATCCAGTTGGGGGCCCCTCAGCCATTGGTTCATAGTTCATGTGTTTCCATTTGTTTGGCTATTTGTCCCTGTGCTTTATCCAACCTTGGTTTCAATAATTCTCGCTCATATAAACCCTCCTCTTTCTTGCTAATTAGACTTCCAGATCTCCACCCGGGGCCTAGCCGTGGATCTCTGCATCCAGATCCCTCAGTCATTGGATGGGGTTTCTAGCATGACAATTAGGGTGTTTGGCCATCCCATCACCAGAGTAGGTCAGTTTGGGCTGTCTCTCGACCATTGCCAGTAGTCAATTGCCAGGGGGTATCTTAGTGGATTTCTGTGGCCCTCTCTAGCACTTTGCTTCTTCCTAGTCTCATGTGGTCTTCATTTACTGTGGTCTCCTATTCCTTGTTCTCCCTCTCTGTTCTTGATCCAGCTGGGATCTCCTGCTCCTGCAGGCTCTCTTTCCCTCAACCCTCGCCCTTCATTACCACCACTCATGTCCAGGTTGTTCATGTAGATCTCATCCATTTCTCCGTCATTGGGCAATCCCCATGTCTTTCTTGGGGTCGTGTTTTCCAGGTAGCCTCCCTGGTGTTCCATGGATGTTCTATATCAGAACTCTGATAATCATGTTGTGCAAGGTCATTACTTCACTAACAGCCATTTCTATAGTCATATATATATATGTATGTATATATATAATTTGAAAAGAGTTTTCATCTTTCATCTATTTCACACTATTTTCACAAAAATACCACCTCTTTTGTACATTTTCCATGGATAATTATTTACTGTCCTGGTATTGCCACTATGGAAAGAATTAGTCACATTAACTACATAAGGATAGCTCTTACTCACAAGTGTAGTCAAAATGTACTAGGTAAAATTCTTTTTTACTTTCTTTTTTGAAATGTAGGACATATTAAAATTATTGTTAATTCTTCCACAGACAGGAGTTTTAACTGTGTTCATGGCTACAGGATTAAGAAATGCATCTTTTAATTCATGCAGCAAAATTGGCCATTTCACTACTGGTAATAACTACAACACCTTGCAATCATGTGACTGAGATTCTGTTATGGCCAAACCTTGATCCATGACATTAGAAACCATCATAACCCTTGTGGGCTGAATATTTTAACTCTTAAATGAAACTGTAGGTTTCTGTCTTCATGGATTTTCTCTGGTAGCCAAATGTAACATCACTATTTGAAGTAATTTCAGATCTAATGAACTAGATATAAGGAAGAAAATTCCATTCAAAATAAAATAAACATGGAATGGCAAATAAAATGCTGTCTTTCCCATTCACGAACCTTCACAACCTACTAAATAGGAGAATCATGCATTTCTCATGTTATATGCAACAGCATCACACAGGTTATAAGGAAATGTCAATGTGGTGAGACATACCCTTTATTTTCAATCAGAACCTACATGGACTGTTTCCTAAAGCCCAGCCTGAAGAATCTGCTTCTCTGACACCAAGCTTCAGAAATTTCCCAGTGAACTCTAGCAGAATTTCCTCAGTGAGAAAATTCTACAACACCAAATGAATCTGGAAAAAAAAAGAAAAGATTTTTTTTAGTTTATGACGCAAATGAAGTTGGGAAGAAAAAGAGAAAATTCTGTAGAAAAGTTGTTTCAGTTGAGGATACACAGTAAAAAAATGGAAGAAGTATTTTAGATAGCTCTCTTGCATTATTTTATATACTCCATGGTGAGTTTCCAAAAAATGAAAAATGGTGTAGAGGAAGACCTCAAAATACATTTTGATTCCAGGTTAAAATTGAAGAAGAAACATACAGGGAAAAGTGAAAATCTGACTGTGAGGGAAAAGAAGAACATTTTTTTTCTAGCTGGAAAAACCCTGGTAAAAATTACAGACAATGAGATTTGTGAGACATGCTACAAAGGGCATGGAGGATGTGAGGGGGCAATTCAGGAGAAAAGGACAGCATCTTTGGGACTTATTAGGTAAAAATAAAATCTTTTTCAACGTTGAGTCCCCCCACATACCGATCCTCAGTCAGATTTATCTGATCACTTCTGACAATAATACAAATGGAATATATCCAACCATTCTCGATGTACACCATTCTGTCAGAAAGTTAAACAACTGACTTGTACATTAGTGGGAGAAACCTCATTGAATGGGGAGAACAAGGAACCGAGCATTCTTGGCACTATTTCCTCTAGTCTATATAAATTCTGAGTTGTTTGAATGTACAATTCCACAGCCTGGAATAGTTGGTACTCAGACTTCTATCCCAGATGGTGAATGTAACAAATTAAATTCAAATAAAATTGCAGAAAATTCTTGAGAATAAGATTTTCACAACCTTCTCTGTGTTCAATGCCCTGCCACCAAAGCCTTTCAAAAAATATTACAAAATGTATCATTTTTTCTCTTTTTTCCACTTTAATGTCTATAGTAATGGTTGTGGTATGGCATACATGTGTTTGTATGCAAGCCTACATATGTACAGGCACAGGGATGTGTGCTTGTCCATGTGAAGACCTGAGATTGGTATCAGGAATTATCCTTGATCAATTTTCCACCATCTTCATTGAGGCAGGGTCTCCCAATCAAAGAGAGTTCACCAATATTGCTAGTCTCTTTATTCTGTCCATTCTGAGTTTGCTGGGTCACTATACCCACCTGGCCTTTAGGTAAGATCTGGGGTTCTGAATTCCAGTCCTCATGTTTGTGCAGCAAGTATTTGGACACTAACCCCTCATCAAAGCCCTATAGGGTGCTATTTTTAAGCCAATCATAGCAGTGCATGCCAGTAATCCCAGCATGCAAAAGGTAGATACATGATGATCACTACAAGATCAAGACACACCTGGTCTACAGAGCAAGGTCTTGTTTCAATGGAGGGAGACATCATGGGGATAGAGAGAAACCTGGTACTAGGAAAGTTGGCAGGAATCCCCAAGGATGACTCCAGCTTGGATTACTAGAAACAGTCGAGAGGGTGCCTGAAATGAACTGGCTTGTTCCAGTGATCAAATCAGTGAATACCCTATCATCACAGAGTTTTTCTCCAATGACTGACGGAAGCAAATGCAGAAATCCACAGTCAAACACCTAGAAATGTGGTTATTTCATGGTCAGGTACAAACCTATCACAAGGGAATCTCCCAGGAATCTACACAGATGACCCCAGCTAAGACTCCTAGCAATAGCAGATAAGTAGCAGCCTGAACTGACCATCTCCTATGACCAGGTAAGGCTTGAAGTGGAGGGAGAGGGAAACCAACCTAGCCACATGACCTTTGACCTACAGTCTTTTCCTGCCTATGTGATATGCTGGGATTGGTGCCTAGCCCAATTGTTGTCAAAGAGGCTTCATCCAGCAACTGATGGAAATAGATGCAGACCCACAGCCAAACATTAGGCAGAGCTCAGGGAAACCTTTAAAATTTCAAAATCATTTAGATGGTAATTTTCTTAATTCAATGGGGGAAGTTCTTAACCATAGATCGTTTTGTATTCTCTAGAAGGTAAAACATTTGGTAGTACCCAAAATATTTTTGGTTGTCACACTAAGATATATGTTATATATTGAAATAATGATGGGCTTTTGATGAAGTTGAAAGTAAATTATCTAATTGGTAGTAGGTTCACAAACACTAGAAATCCAATATAAAACAAACATGAGCATGTCTGATGACTAAACAGATAGGAAAATACTTTCTAGTTGTTCTGTCATACAATATTTTATCCTAAAATACATTATTTCATCCAGTAACTACTTAGGATTCCCTATAACTTATTAGGAAATAACTTTTTAAATGCTTACTGGAAAAAAAATCCCTGCTAATATTCAATGAAGACACTCAAATCAAAATGTCAGAATGTAATAAGACATTATCAACTATGCAAAAATAATTGAAAATGTTGAATTAATAAATCTTGGCACATATGATCAAACTGACTTCATTAAAGATGAGATTAGCAATAGAAAGTCACATTCTACCTCAAGGAAGTACTGTAATTAAATAAAAATTACTGAGGATAGGTCTTTGGCAGTGAATTTATCAGATGAGAGATAAAGGAAATTCTAGACATAAGTCAGGTGGTAAAATGGTGGTTGTTTTGCTTTTTTGTAGACTAAAACAAAGTGTTGCAAACTAGTTTCTCTTGTTAGGTCTCAAAACTTAAGTCACTAACTGTTATTAAAGTGTGTGTGTGTGTGTGTGTGTGTGTGTGTGTGTGTGTGTGTGTGTGTGTGTAGGAAGTGTTTCTTATGGAACAATGTAACAGCTTACTACACGTGGCATCAGGAAATGTTAATGGACTGACAAATGAAGTTAGTTCATCAATGACACTCTACAAAGTAGATTGATCAAAACATAGGGTACCTAGTTGACTAGATAATTTAATTGTAAAAGTGAATATAGTCATTCCAGACTCTAAGCATGCTCTATATATTGTAAATTACTTAAAACAGTCATTTATAGTGCTCAGAGCAATTGTGTCAATGCTGGCTATGTTTTGATTCTCTTCTTTTAGACAGCATCTGTTCTTCTTTTGTGACTATAATAGTCTCTAATGGAAATGTATTTCAAAGAATAGCTAAGTGTTGTTTTAAAAGAAGGAAGCAAGTACAAAACATTTTTTGGGACAATATGGCTTTCTAATTACTTTCAACAAATGTCCTGATAACTTTAAAAAGGAGCAAATGTTCCACAGTGTTTTAGAAGTCAAAGTACTTGATCATCAAATATGACTCTCAGGGGGGTATACATTTGAGGAACCTGAATATTTATATCACCTTTCTGAGCATTTCCATTTTTCTGTAGAGTGGTATTCTAAAATATTAACTATGTAAAATACACAGTATGTGGCCCAAACTGTGCACTTACTCCATTGTAAAGTTCAAGGGTTAACGTTGAAGTGATTACTTATGAGCCTAGTATTATTGGAAGAGCTATTCTTTCATTTCCAGTAAATCACTTCAAATATGTTTTGTTTTCTTTACCTTGTTCATGTTTATGTAGTATAATTCATATAGTCCATAAAAAGGCAACCAAAGTGAGAGAAAAGTGTAAGGTTTTTTTATGATTTATACACTATTTTATAAGATTTCAGAGAAGGAAACATGCTTAAGACATCTTTAAAATTATTTATAAATAAAGCAACAATATCTCAGAAGACACACAAAATGGAAAAAATAGCAGTTTGATTTTTTTTCTTTTTCCTTTTTTTTTTTGAGACAGGGTTTCTGTGCGTAGTTTTGGTGCCTATATCAAGCTCTTCAAACCATGCTGGCCTCAAACTCACAGAAATCCACCTTCCTCTGCCTCCCAAGTGCTGGAATTAAAGGCATGCACCAACACTGCCTGGCCAAATTTTTTAATAAATTTATGGAAAGCCACTTGAAAATAAATTGTTTTATTTCTTATTGAAATCATCACATTAAGTTTTAATAAAAGATTATAAATACTATATTTGTCATTAAGTCATGTTAGAGAAAAGCAACTTTAATCATTTCATAGACTATTATTTAATTTCTATGTCTTCAATCATGAAATTGATACATCTCCAACTTCTACTGTATGTCAAATAATATCATGATTCCTATAAATATAAACATAAACATAGACAACATGAAATATTCCTAGCCAATTACATACATAATTGATTTTAATTAATTTGGGATAAAATAAATAAAATTAAATAATTAAAATGTTTTTTTAAGGTTTATTTAATTTGTAATTATGGATAGGGTATGGGTATGGGTTTGTATACATGTGATGTGTTTGTATACATGGGTGTGGGTTTGTATACATGGGTGTGGGTTTGTATACACACACACATACACACACTCACAAAGCAAAATCAAAACTGAGGAAAATAAATCTCTAAACACATACCTACACATTCACTTGGTACCCTCTTAATGTTTCTGTTGTTACTGAGCAATACTTTGGGAATAAAATGCCAATGGCTTATATTAGCATTCCTGGAGCAAATGTTTAATATCCTAGGTGGCCATGCTCAACTTCCCAAATGTTAATTGATTCTATTACAAATTGCTTGTGGCACATTCAAGGTGTAAGAGGGAATTAACACCAGGTCTATAGGACAGCAATTGCATTATAAAACTGGGCCCAGAAAGTCTGCATTTCTTTAGCTTATTTTCTATAGTAAGAAGTAGGATTTTTAATATGCTTTCGAAAATATCTTGTTATACTTTGTATAAAAGCAACAATAATATTAACATTATAATGTAGACTACCTCTTACTTTAATAAAAAGGAAAATTTGGGTTTCATTTTAAACAATTTCATTAAAATAATCTCTTCTTTATTAACAGCTAGAGTAAAAACAGTGGAAGTTTCAATTCTAAATTACTAGGAATTATACTGATTATTAAATGTTAGGTTCTGAGTCCATGATTACTATGTACTTTTGTTTTCATTTAGGACCTGGCAAGGTTATAATTTGAGCCCTATTTGTCTTGTATTTGTTTATACGATGCTGAAATTGGATACAGCATATGTGCATCCCAGGCTCACTTTCTTAAACTGAGATAGACCCGTATCTTGATACAAATTATGGTACGATATTTAAAATATTTAAGGGATAATTTTATCACATTTCTAATATTGGCAACAAGGTAAAAAAGTCAACCAGCACACAGCAATCACTCAATGTAGATTTCCTCACTATCATGATTCCAGTGAAATTGATTTCCTCTATTTCCCACTGTTGGGATCATCATGAACTATAAACAAATCTATAAGGAGATCAGAAATACAAAATTAGGATAAGAACAATAATTAGTGATATAATACTAGTACTCTGTGGAAGTTAGAAATATGAAAAAGGCCCCAAGATTTCTGCCATTTTGACATTTTGTTTTTACTGAGCAGTTTCCTCTGACCAACTTAGATTTCTTTTCTATGAACTGGCTACATGGCAAAGGTAATAGATGATTCTGAGGGTTGAAAAGTGAGATGTTCCTGATGGATTGTGATCTAATTTGATGAACTCTTAAATGTGGATGCTCAGACTTTTGAAGGTAGCATATCACAGTGTGTTTTCTCCTCTGTTGAAGAAGTGCAACAAGGAAATGTATTACGCCTATGGAAGGGACACAAGAAATGAGCAGCCTCTGGGTACCAAGAAAGTCTGACCTTGCCTGGCTAGGACATGTCACCATCCTCTGACCCCAGTCACCAAGAAACGAATGATTCTAACAACCTGTGGGAAACTGAAGACATATTTTCACCTAGTCAATTGGAGCTTCCCCATAAGAAACAACTCCATCTTGATCTTAACATTGAGAAACATTAAGCAGAGGGCCTATATGCAAATAGAACTTCTAAAATTATAAATGTAGATTATTGAAACCCCTTTATTTGTAGTAGCCTGTTATGAAGCAATAAGTTCCTCATGTAGACTTAATATCACTTATTCACTTTTCTAGAGCAGATACTGTGCTCCGATTTCTATATTTGTTTCCTGTTTAATCTTCAGGCTGGACTGGTATGATAAATACTATTTACTATGTGTATGTATGTGTAGTATTTGAGTGTATTTTTTGTGTGTTGTGTGGGTGCACGGTACTTATGCATATGGAGGCCAGTGGTTGACCTTAGGTAATGATCCCTCAGTATTTTCTTAAACTTTTTTGAGACAGAGTCTCTCTGAGTCAAGATATCAGATATTATTTAGACTGGGTGACCAGTAAGCTCCAGAGATCTGCTTGTCTCTGTCTGCTTCCTCAAACTGCATTACAGATGGGTTACTATACATCTAGCTTTTTAAGATAAACACTATTTTATTTTATATGTGAAGTAAAGACGTAAAAGGTAAACATGGTGAAAATAAGAATGATAGATGAAATTTCAATCTTTATTCAACTGTAGAATTGATATTCTTAAACACATTATTATACTCTCCTTTGGAGAAATAACTATAAAGCCTCAATTCAGAAAACTTGGGTCTGGTACAGTTTGATTATGAATTATCTATGTATTCAAGACAAAACATCAAATATTTCTCTCCCTTCCTAAAGTATTAATTTAGAGACTATTATATCATTCCAGGTCCCCCAAAATAAGTTTGTTACATGAGATATAGTCTTCACACTTTTAATTGGACACATATCAATGAATATGGCTATATATAAAAAGGCAAATTACAAAGGGAAATTATATAAGACCTTAGTTGACCAAGTAAGCCACCTTTTTCTTTGAGTGCCCAAGACCATGTTGAAAATAACAATATTTCAGGGCAATGCACAAAGTGCTAGAAAAGGATTAGAAAATACTAAGAGTTAGCTTATTTTAAAATCCATCCATCTACTGCCTTAAATCCATTTCTGGCAAACATCCCAGCCAAAGCAGGAATTGAAAATTATTCAAAATCCCTCTGCAGGGATCTTGAAAGAAATCTAAAAGTGGGGCTCAATAAGAACACTCATTATGTAGGGGATAAGGTGTAATACTACTCCTCAGTTCTTCCAAAGAAAATATCTGTGGCAAGGGCACACTGTAGTACTGGGGCAGGGACGGAAAACCATGATGGGATGAGGCAACAGCCGCTCCCTGCTTTATATTCTGAGGAGGAAAATTCTCTGCAGCTCATTTCTTTTCAGCTCATTGGATTTCAACTGCATGTTTTACTAAGGCCCCTTCTTCCTCTCTGCTCTCAATTCTTTGCTCAACCTATGCTCTTTCAAATGTTTCTCCTAAATCTCCACAGACATCTGAACTGGACTCTCTCTGAACTTCATGAACCAAATTTTGCCAACTCCATTGAGTTCTATAGCCCCAAATAAATAAGGCTGTTTTCCTTACTTATCTGCTGTCTTTTGAAAGCTTTAACCTGAAAAATATTTTTTACTTACTTGTATGAATGTCACCTAGAACAAGCATATTCTCTGATCTCAGTAGCATCATGATTATTTCCATATGACTGACTATATATGACCCCCCTTTGTGGAATGTCTGTTGGATAATACTGCATGCTTATCATGATTTGACTTTTTGTTTGTCGTTGTATTCTTTTCTCTAACAAAACAGCTCATCTATCCTCCTAAATCACAGTAGTGTCAATAGCTCCCTTCGTCTTGTTTCTTGAAGCTCTTCTACAGTGTTTAAGGTAGTTCTCTTAGGCAACATTGGGGATGCCTTTGTTTTCAGCAGCAACTTCAGTCACATTAGTAAACACCTTGTGTATTTGGAGGGTCCAAGGGAATTCCTTCAGCATCTGTAGCTCTTCTCATTCATAAACAAAGTTTTTGTTCAAAAGCATTCCCAAATTTCCTTTGTGTTTTACCACTCTAAACCAAGATGTATAAATAGGCTGCAATGTGCTGTTTTATGCTGTCAGAGAATACACATTTGTTCTGCTACTTTAACAGGCTTTTCCCTTTTCCAATCCACCAAGTGGCTATTTCAGTGTTACCCTAAGAGAGTGCTCAAGCTTATCATCCAGACTTCTAGATATGATGAATGGCAAAGGCCAAATCACATTTGTTAAGGAAGCAGCCCATATAAAGCTTGTGGAGCTTTGATTGATCATGTTTACCGAATGGATATAAATATTATTGGTCTTTAAAATGTTTTTTGGGAGGTGGTTAGGTTTTGTTTTGTTTTTCCTCTTTGAAAATGGCTGTTTCTAACCAGCTTACACGAAGCACTGGAATAAATCAGCAGTAACTGGTGACATGACAACAGAATTGGTTGTTTTGTTCTAGAATGTGATGGGATATAAAATGGTATGCCTAACAGTAAACTTGCAATAAGTGATCTCTTTTTCATGGCTGCTGGTTTCCTGAATTATTTATGTATTCACACACACACACACACACACACACACACACACACAAACACACACACACACACACACACACAAATTGAATAGATAAACTAAAATGCCTGGCTTTAGCACTAGAGCCATACATTAATAGGTTCTTTTCTTATCTCAAGTACATTTTATGGCCATTTATGAGTAAATCTAAGGTTCATGCATATATCTAACAATTAACTATTACTAAGTGGGTATCTCTCAATCTGGGATGAAGAACATGCATAGGTGAATAGTTTACAGCTCTGAAATCTTCAGTCCTTGCTCTTATTATTGTCATCCCAACACGTGAAGATAGACATTAAAGAAGGCACATATCACATCCCGGTGGTGATGGGTACCACCAGCAATGGGAGAGAGTAGATTCAGGTAAGTATGGAGAAACTTCTAGAGATGAAGATAGAAAAAGGCTCTTTGTTCAGATGGCAATTGAGTAGAGTTGCAAACCACTGAAGAAACAATATATTTAGATTTGGGGAGAAAAGCAACAAAAGAAAGGAGAAAGTGTATCAGTGTCAAGGAACTATAGTGAACATTAAATAGTAACACAAGACAATGCCCTCTGAAATTGTTAAGACATCACATCTTCTAAAACCATGCTTTCTGCCACATCATGACTAGACATGGGTTCCTTTTTGTCCATCAGACATAATTTATCATGAGATGACACTGCGAAACTCAAAATTACTATCATGGCTCAGGTAATACAAATGAGAAACTTGGCATCATTTACTACATGGTTCAGTTTTAGAGCCACTTTATCACAGGGAATACAGTCTTTAGCAATTTCCTTCTTAATCTAAAAAGATACTTAATATGACAAGAAACTTCCAAACCCAGACTACAACTCAGCTCAAATAGAAAAATAGCAATTTCCCCTGTAAAACTGATTTTAAAATGATCATCATCCATCACCATCATCATCATTCACATGGGGCAGCTCCTTGGGCAGCATTATTTTAAGTACATATTTGACTAGATGACAGCTTAACTTTCTTAGGGGAGCATAGTCATCTTTCCTCACATATCAGCCAAGCACAGAAAAAACACATGTACTCAAACATAAAAACAGGCTTTTGTCTGATTTTATAAATGTACAATGGCATGTGATGATTTAATAGATGCTTAGATTGTTTTCTTTTAAGCATTAAACAGTTCATACAGCCCAGTGAAGACTGCCTAACTCAAGGGTTATTGCAGGCACTACATCAACATGGACTTGCCAACATAATTGACTGCATGTTAGGTGGGCAGAAAGGCTTCCATGTGTAACATATTCCAGAGAAATTAATTCCTGTGTGTGAATTCTGTAGACTCAACTGGCATATGTTTTATATGTAATTGCTACACTCCTTCCCCATATGATGCTCAAACTTAACTAACCTCTTGGTGCTGACATCCATTTCACAAGACTTTTATATCTCCATGTGTACATTCACACCTCTCACTCCACATTCATTGAATAGCTTTAACATGCTTAGGTCCATATGCCAGCCATACTTTAATGAGAAATGCAATTTCTTTCCATTCCGGGAAGCTTACAATGTATTACTCAGAGACAAATATTTTACCTCTCCTCTGACTTCCTATCAGTCTTGTCTATGTCTCTTTTAGTAAAGCAGTATGTATTCTACTTGTGTTAGATTCATTAGATGGTATTCCTTCATTTTGCATTTGATAGTTAAAAAGTTGTGAGATGTTATTAAAATCTTAAAATATTACTCCTTAATACTGTAATGTTTATAAATATTCATATAGAATGGGAAAATACCACTCATGGTGATTATGCTGGCTCTTGGGTGAATATCTCAGGCCAAAGATGTGTTTTCTGTTATTCTGAACCGCACTGTAGGGCAGAATAGATGGGAGCTCACAACCATCTGTAACTTCAGTACCAGAGAATATGATGTCTTTTTCTGACCTCTGAACACACCAGCCACACACATGGTACATATACATACATGTAGGCAAAACACATACATATGAAATAAAATAAATAAATCTAAAAAAATTAAAACAAAGTTCCACATAAATAATTTGAATTTCTAGAAAAAAATTGTAATGATAAAACCAGAAGAATCTTAATGTTATTAAATATCTGTTTGTCTTTGAAGTTTTTCATCAGAACAACTTTGATAGTATGTTCAGCAAAGATTGCCTGCATTAAAGCAAAGGAGCATATGAATTGCTCTCAGACAATAATGATTTCACTTTCCCAGGATTTTTATCATCCAAACAGTTCTGTGCTCAACCTGAAAACCAAGTGTGTCAAGGAATCACTTTATTCAGAAAACTCAGGACTCACACATGGATGAGTTCCTGACTTCCATAAATTTGGGTCATTTAAAACACAATCATATTTCTAGGACTTTCTTCTGTCAATCCATTTAATTGTGCTACCATTGGTAATTCATGAAAAGTGAAACCATTTGTTAAAGAATAATTAAGCCTTTAAAAAAACTATTTATGAAAGCCACATACAGAAAAGACTAAACAGTGGTTTTGTCTTTCAAAAGAAATTAAATGACAGAAAAAAAGAGAAATGCTATCCCTGTTAAATGCTTGCTTTCAGAATAAGAGGTATCAGAAATTCTTTCACCATTATTTCCTAAACTAATATTGTACTGTCCAGATTACAACCGGCTGAATAAGTCAATTGTTGAATGACTATAACTACTGTACTAAGTCTTGAAAATACCATGTCAAATATTTGGGAGGGGGAGTTTGGTTGCAAAATGGGAATTCTGAGATATGGCACTAAATTGTGGGATAAATGTGAAGAAATCCTGTCATAAATGATTTACTACTGGGGTTCAGGTACTATCAAGTCATAAAATACTATGAAATATCAATGCAACTGATATATATTGTGTATTGTGATACAATGGTTACAGGTAGCAGAAAGAGATTTCATTTTTATAATATGGCACCGGTGAAATTCAATTAAAATGATGATAGATTAAATTGCATAAAATTCTCCATAAAATACTTTTCAAAAGAGAAAATATGTGCATTAATTTTATTGTCTTACATCAAAATCATAAGAGTTATAAAAGCATGTACATGGTACAACTCCCAGGCTCAATGTTCATATTTTAATGGTCTCAGTTACTGTATTTTTGAGTAACAGCTACAGCATTCACCATGCCATGTGAACTGTCAGGAAATTAATTAGAGGAAGGACAATCATCCTCACAGTGTGTACACTTCATCATCATTGCTTTTCTTGAAAATAAGAACCATCACCTGGAGCCATATGAATTGTAAAATTTCCCCACCTGCCTGTTCCATTCACCTCCTTATTGCCGCAACCACCTGGCACCATGAAGCTATTCATAAAGTGTTTAAGTGTGTTGAATACTGCATCAAATGTGTCTTTTTTGCCAAAGCACCACTCCTGAAATAAACACGTGATACGCCCAGCCCATTTCCCCCCTAAGTAACAAATACAAGATTATCTTCCATGACATAAATACTTGTAAAATGATGTCATGTGTGATACTGGTTACCAAATGATTTTAGAGAACTAGATTCTCCCCACCACATCGAAGAATACTTATATTTAAAACACTGGTGGATTTTCTTTTGAATTTCAAGTTGCCACAGAATATTTAGTAAAAATGTAGACACTATATATATGTAGTTTCTATTATTTCTCAATGTATTGGGCCTAAGAAAACTTACTAATTAGAATATACAAGGTAGGTTAAACTTTGTTAAATTTTGAACAAAAAGCAATGTGTGTGCGTGTGTGCGTGCATGTGTGCGTGTGTGTGTGTGTGTGTGTGTGTGTGTGTGTTGTGTGTTTATGTATTTATAAGTGCACATGTTGGTGATTGCATGTGGAGGCCAGTGGCCAACTGTATCATTCCTTTGGAGCTGTCCTGTGTGTCCTTTGATATCATGTCACTCACTGACATGGAACTTACAAGTAAGACTGACTGGCTAATGAGTCTCTGTATTCTCCCGTTTCCACCTTCCCAATGCTAGGATTACAGGTGTATACCACCCTGGCTAGATTTCCATGTGGATCCTGGTGATCATATACATCTAGAGATACAGTTATTTTCATAGATATACCATAGTTTTTCAGATTCAGCATGCAGACTACAGATTGCCACAATTTCTTGACTTACCTTTGCTTTGCTTCATGTTTTCCACTCTCCTAGGCACCGGCTCTAACTTATCTATTTGCTCACTTGATTTTTATCATTTCCTCTTTCTAAAGCAAGATTGTTCCATGTGTATATTATCCAACACATACACATGCACAAGATTTAAAATATTCTATAAACAATAGTTGGGAGGCAGAGGCAAGTGGATCTCAGTGAGTTTGAGGCCAGCCTGGTCTCCAAAGTGAGTTCCAGGAAAGGTGCAAAGCTACAAAGAGAAACCCTGTCTCGTAAAAGCAAAAAAAAAAATTAATTATGAAATTAAGTATGATGGTATATTTTATTGAAAATATATACAAAATATTTCAACAAAGAAAATGTAAAACCTTAGTAAGATATTTCATGTTATTTTTCTCTACTTAATCTTTGACATCTGATGTGCATTTTGTGCACAAACACAGAGTGCTTTAAACACTCATTTGCGGCTCTTGCTGTTGCACACATAACATTAGTAGCCACCATATTGAACACATCTTGGGAACATATGTAATTCATGAACAATTCATTAAAATGCATGATAATAAATGAAAAAACCCATCAGTCACTAAATGAGGTTACTTGGACATATCTTCCTTTAAGGTAAACTTTTAACAAACAAAAGAGCTTTCTGCGTTTATTCCCAATATTTTCCTATGAACAACTGGCATATATAACAGAATCACACAATATCATAGGAAATATCTTTAGCAATTCTGACTCTATATAGGAAAGAATAAACAATGATCTATGTTTTCATTGTGGATAGCAACCTCTGAAAGGTTATTTTCATTACATAGTAAATGCTTGGTTCTCAAGGCAGAAAGATTAGGAGGTTCTTTGGATCGTTAAGCTGTAACGCCTACTGAAAGTTCCTCAGTTCATTACCAAATCAGTCCTTGATAAGGTCAGTGGGGTCTTGGTCTCCCAGCTGTATGTGGATACTCTCAGGTGCACCAATAATTCAGAGATACACAATGGATATTCTGAATGCTCTGATCTATAGCATTTCTCTTTGAACTATTTTAGCTGAATTTTTAGATGGTTATGCATGATCATACATAAGCTATCCAGAGTATATCTTGTCCCACCAATTCAGTTATATGTGATTTTAAACTTACACATGTCCACACTTAGACAATACTGTTTTCCTCTATAGGATATATTATTCTACTGTCCAGTCAAACCTGATAATCCTTTATTATTTTTCTAAAATCTGCCTATGTTAAGGCCTTTCTCTTGGAGACTTCCCTATCTATCCAAGGCAATATTGACTTTCCTTTTTAGTCAGTATCCAGTGCTTTGAGGAATCACTGTATTTTTCCTTATCTGATGAGAGTAGGGAATGTCTTTGAGAAAAGATTTTCATATGCATTCTTATATAACCAATTTTTACATTCAAAATGACATATTGAATGGTTTATTTTGATTGAGAATAAACAAAATGAGGTATATGAGACATATATTTCCATTTGAACAAATAACATATTCTTAAAAATGAGTATTCAAAGTTTTAAAATTTCTGCAGGATTTATTCTTTTTAAAAATGAATTATTTTATTTTATAGATCTGTAAATGTGTATGTAGTGGTAGGGGGCGTATTGCAGGTTCCATGTATCTGTACAAATGATTGCAGATGCCATGGAGGTCAGAAGTAGCATCAGATATCCTAAAGCTAGAGCTACAGGTTGTTGTGATCCAGTTGATATGGATGCTAAGAACTGAACTCAGGTGCTCTGCAAGAGAAATTAGGTGCTCCTAGTGGGTGGGCTTCTTTCCAATCCCTACATATCTTAGTTGTAACCCTTCAGTATTTTCAGTGGGGAAAGGTATATGAAGTAATTGAGTCGGCCAATTTATAAAGAAAAGGAGTTAATTCTAAAAATTCTGAACATTCCACACCAAGATTAGGCAGTTCTTGACTTTTGACCTCAGGGAAAGAAAATTATTGACCATGCTGGAGTGTGTGGCTAGGAACAAACCACTGTATCATAAGCCAGGTAACAGAGACAGCCTTGTGGGTATGTGCACAAATGCAAAAATCATAGAGACAAAAAGGAAAAAATGAAAGAAAGAGAAGAAATTGAAAGTGAAATTAGAAATGAAATAAGAGAAAAGAGGAATGTGTAATGGAACACAGACAGAACTATATATCAATCATTTTATCTGTTAGTACTTGGATGTGCAAATAACAAATAGCTATTTCAATTTAATTGAAATGAAAGGGCAATTCAATGGTTCCAAGAATTTCTAAATATTGTATCTTATAACTCAAGAGACTAGAAGAAAAATCAAAGAGAAAAGTCTTGAGAGGAGACAAATTGAATTTTATCCATTTTAAAACGTCTATTGTCCTGTCCATATATCTTGCCTGAGTTATCTCATTTTAGCATAACTGTAAGAACACTTGCTAGATTCTCACTCAAAGCCTGTATCATTTTCCTTGTTTGAATGAAAAATTTGTTTATCAAATTCCTTTGTCCAGAGAATTAGGAAGAAAAGCAATATGATCAAACCTGAAACATTGTGTCGTGCATTGGGTGGCCAGAATTAGTAAATATGGAATATGGAAGAAAATGTGTTGAGAAAAAAATCCTGCTTTTCAGTCTCTCTACATACCTGTAACTAAGCAACTCCTATATATTACTTTAAAACCTAAATTATTTCTATTACTTGTTTTCAATTATGCAAAAATATCAAAAGCATTAAATATTGTATTAGCATTTAATAAAAGAATTGTAAGATTATAAAGGTAAATGTGAGAAAGCATTAACTAGTCCATAACAAATAAACATGAACAAATGAGAAGAATGGATATTTAATCTTTGATCAAATAGCCTAATATTATGACATAAGCATCAGCTAAAACGGGGTATGTATTAAAGTACTCATGAAACTATGAAGCTGTGGTAATCTTTTTTTATTATATTCTATATTATTTTATTTCCTACTGCTTTTTTATTTTATAATTTAATTTAATTTTACATATCAGCCACGGATTCCCTTGTCCTCCCTACTCCCCCCTGCCACCTTCCCCCCAGCTCACCCCCCATTCCCATCTCTTCCAGGGCAAAGACTCCCCTGGGGATTGAGTTCAACATGGTAGATTCAGTTCATGCAGGTCCAGTCCCCTCTCCCCAGGCTGAGCTAGTGAGGTAACCCAGACTCAGAAAGACAAACATGGTATGTACTCACTCATAGGAGGATACTAGATGTAAAACAAAGATGACTAGACTGCTACTCACAACTCCAGGGAGGCTATCTAAAAACAGGACCCCAAGAAAGACACAGGGATCAACCAATGATGGAGAAATAGATGAGATCTACATGAACAACCTGTACGTGAGTGGGGGTAATGAAGGGCAAGGTAATCATTAATATTGCTGAATCAATACTAATAACAGACACAGAAGAAGCAGAAAGAATAGTTAATATTATGATATTTCTATAAGATATTTCTTCCTGGTACTTTCTTGAAAGGAGGGCGGTGGTAATGCTGTGGGATATCTGTCTGTATGCTGTGAATATATGCTGTTCCCATTGTTTAATAAGTAAAGCTGTTTTGGCCTATGGCAAGAAAGATTACAGCCAGGCAGGATATCCAAGTGGAGGGACAGAGAGAAGGAGGATGGAATTTAGGAGATGCCTAGCCACCACCCAAGGAGAAGCAAGATGCCAGCAGACCAGTAATGCCATGGCATGGGTTAATTTAAGATGAAAGAGGTAGCTAGCAAGAAGCCTGTCATAGGCCATACAGTTTATAAATAATATTAAGCCTCTGAGTGATTATTTTATAAGTGGCTGTGGGACTGTGGGGTCAGGCAGATGGGAGAAACCTTCCGGTACAAGTGTGGGGGTCATTTAAATCACTGTTAGGATTTTTTTCCCTCAGTACTAATATATATTTTGTAAATTCCTAACATTATTAATAAAGTTTATGATCATTAATTTTAATTGCCATTTGAAGCATTGTTTACATCAGGTTGGCCTGTGTGTTGTCTATGGGCATTTTTTAAATTTCTGGTTGATTTGGGAGAACCTAGACACTGTCAATGGTACCATTTGTAGGAAGGTGGTACTTGGCTGTATAAGAAAACCAGCTAAGTATGAACTTAATTCAGGAAGCCAAAGGAAAAGACAGCAAGCAGCAATCCTCCATGTTTCCTGCTTTCCAGTTTCAGCCCTGAGTTCTGGCCCAGACTTCCCTCAATGAAGGATTGTGATGTGTAATGGCATTTATCACTGCAGCAGAAAGCAAACCCAAACAAAGACATTCTTTTTACTTCATATTTGTCAATATTTAAGAATTTAATTTAAGAATCATCTAAAGTAAAATAAATCATGGCATACGACAATTTACACAATGAGGGAAAACATGAGACTAAGTGAAATCCTTTGGAAACGAAGAAGCAAGAATAATTGCCCACACACTTCCAATGCAGAATTCAAGAAAAATCCATTCTAGACCTTAATTATTATGTTGTCTGCTATAAATATGTAAATTTAGCAAACAATTCAATTAGAAAAGTCTCCATTGCTTACAAAATCGTGACTTTGGATGGAAGCGGGGAGCCTTGCAGATAGAACCACACCGACTGAGAGATGCACACACAGAGAAGTGATTTGTTCACAAGTAACTTTGCAAAGGAGCCACAGAGAGAAGACAAGCTAACAACAATGACTCTGAAGGGAGACTTCTGCCTGTTTGTGTCTTGATGACCCTCTAGAAGAGGCAGAGACTAAGTTCCATATTTAAGGGTGAACAGGGCTTTGTCAAATAAGGACTTTATGCTGAGTATGCCTGGTAAAGAAAACTAAATAGACAAAAGACAAAGAGGATCAATTACTAAGTAATATGGAAAATAATACCAACTAGCAGGAATACAAGAAATGCTTAAAAATCTGTGAAAATAATTACAGAAGCATTTTCAATGTAAGCCCTGTAGCTAACCACTCAAGGATCAGAATACTAGCAAATAAAAGTCAGTCTATAAAGTGGAATTAATTCATTAGAAAATTGCTATTTACAACGTTTCTAATTAGTAGTGCACGAGCTTCTGAAAAATATGTACACTTTGGTGCTCCATTTATGTGTTTATATACATCTAATAACTAACACATGAAGAATATTCATTACCTTAATTGTTTATTTTAAATATTTTCCTGTTTTTAATAATTTGTATTGTTTTGAAAGTGACTCATACACATATTGATATGTATTTCCTTAGTCAATATGATGCTGAAAACCTTCCTTTGCCATAAAAATACATTTTTAACCATGACACATAATCAGCTACTTATCAGTAATTGAAATATGCTACAAATATTCAACTGTTATTCTGTAATTGCAAAGAAAACAATGAAACTGATTTCAAACTATAATGTTGGTGATTCATCTCAGAGAACTCAGTAAAAATATTCCCTATAAAAATAAGTAAGATAAGTAAACAACATTTAGTTCTCAGTTGACTCACAAACATTTAAAATATATCTTTTAATATCTGGTTTTTGTGATGATTAATTTTTCTAAATGGTGCTAGTGTCTCAATAACATTGACACTTATCCTTACCATCCCCATAGAAGAATTATATGTTCTCTTTCTGGTATGTGCAATAAGCTTCTTTATGTAGGTTTAGCCACATTAAATGGACATAATCATAACTTCTTTCCACATATGAAAATTTCAGTTTTACTCTAACAGATTAAAATTAAAGAAGAATTTTGGATGACTGTCCAGGCAGACAGCTGTCTCTTTCATTCTAGGTTTTTGGAAGTGCTTACAATGCTCTTCCTGTTTAGTCAAGTAATGTTATAACCTTCTGAGGTCTTTGATGTAGTTCAAGACCAGATAGTTATAATTTTCATTAGTTATGATAAAAGATAAGGTAGATATGAAACCTTAGACTTACAAATACAGAATATTTTCTTTAAATTTGCCAAATATAAATGGACTGGATATTATAACTGTAATTCTTGCTTGATAGCTGTTTGTTATATATAATTTTACTATGTTAAAGTTAAACCCTTCCTTTCTGAATAGATAGAAAAAGGGAGGTTCTCTGGGATGTTCTATATGCTGTGAATGTGTTGCTCTGCTTAGTTGATAAATAAAACACTGATTGGCCAGCAGCCAGGCAGGAAGTATAGGTGGAATAAGCAGACAAGGAGAATTCTGGGAAGGAAAAATAGAACTGAGGAGAAGATGCCAGCCCATCGTCCAGGAAGCAGCACATAATGGCACACAGGTAAAGCCACGGAACATGTGGCAACATACAGATTAACAGAAATGGGCTGAGTTTAAATGTAAGAGCTAGTCAGTGGAAAGCCTGAGCTAAAGGCCAAACAGTTTTAATTAATATTAAGCCTCTGTGTGTTCATTTGGGTCTGAGCAGCTGCAGACTGTGGGGCTGCGGGAGCCAGATTGGACCAGGAAAACTTCAGCTACAAAACATACTACAAACTATGTAAAGTAATAGGAAGATTTCTGAGAGCTACTAATTCTTTGGCTCAGTTTATAAAAATTTCCTCTGTTGGCATGCTTGAATATATAAGAATAAAAACAACAACAAACAACATTCAATGCAGGTCAGTCCCAGGACTCAAAATTAATAAATTTTCTTCCCTATTGACCTACATTATAGCATTAAAGAATATTATTATTTTAATAATGAAAAGAAAAAACACACCCAGAAACATAAATTTCAGTCACACAGCCTCATACTATCCACAGGTGTTGAATATAATTTAACTTCTAAATTACCAGATTAAAGACAGACACCAGGTCTCTTGATCTGCCCTAAAATTATGCATTATTTTTCTAATTGCAAACCCAAGGACCTAACACTGGCACTCTCCTCTAAGTAGCCAGGAAGAGTCAAGTGAATTATTCAAATCTAGAAAAGGAAACCATTAAGAAAACAGATATTTTAATGCTTTTCAGGCTGCAGCCCAGCCAGGAAAGGAGAAATCAGATAAGAGATGCCCTTGAACTTCCAAGGTTCTGAAGATTCCTTGAAAATGAGTCTACATTTGTGGCAGGACAAAGCATGTTTTCATGTAAACATTTCTTTTAAAAGAAAGAAATGCTCCATCCCAGGAGTGATACAAATGAAGAAACTAAGCACCTGCACTCCACAATACTCCCCCCATTGATGAACTGAACACCCTGTCCTACAAAATTTTACTTTAGAAAATTTGTGCCCCCTTGCAATGCTGCAATGATCAATAATCCTAGATTTATATATCATTCTGCTATCATTTCATCAATTTTGCTAGGAGGTGTGTGTGTGTCGTACACATGTGCCTGTGGAGTGAATGATCTACTTGGGACCTAATGTTATAGTGATTAATTAATCATTCCTACATGGTCAGTTATTCTTTTTAAGTCTAAAGACTTTCTCCATGAATTAAACTCTGTAATGTCACAGGATTATCTACTGTTGGGTACCAAATACAAATCACATTAATGCAGAATTACCAAATTACTTTGCTAAAAATAGGAACAAAGCAATAATCCTCATACATAGTGTATGCACTACAGAGAACACCACAAAAGAGAAAGATATTTGGTTGAATAATTAAATGATCACTATTTAGAATTTTTCTAATTAAAGTAAGCTAACAGATTGTTTACACTTAAAATAATAGCTTATAGAGTAATTTGTACTTGAATAAATTGGGTTTCAAAAAGTATATATTGGCAATATTAGGATCTAACATAACAAAAATATAAATTTAATTTTAAAAACACTGAGATATGATAATAAGAAAAAAACTAACGAAAAAATTCTTAATTCCAATACATAAACTCAGATGCTAGATGGCTATGTTTCCTTTTATTTCAAGTATATAATGTTTACCTACATCAGCAAACAAAATTTAGTAACAAAATTTTATCTTCAAATGAAATTTTTAGATCACACACTATAATCTGGATGTGACAGGCCACATGCATGCTAGGCAAACATTCTACCAATGAGCTACAGCCACATGCTTACATATTACATATAAAATCACCCATAGGAATATGACTTATCTCCATCCATTTTTAGGTTGCAGCAAGCTGTGATGGCACTTGTCCTCAATACTAGTATTTGAGAGGTTGCTTTGGCTTTAAGACCACAGCTAAGGCTCAGAAAATATTGCAGAAGAGAGTGCAGGAAAGATTGTAAGAGACAGAGGATCAAGGAGTTTGCTGTGGGATTGTGTCTCCTAGTAACATCAGAAGCAACACCCTTAAAATCTCCCCAAAATGAGTTGAGCAAGTAGACACCAATGATCATGCTACAGTGAACAGTGAAAAGTTCCCAAGGCCTCAACTCTACACAAAGAACTACAGGCAGTTGAGTAAAGCTGGGAGCAGAAGAGGTTACACACACACACACATACACACACACACACACACACACACCAGGGAAGAATACAATTGGCTGTCCAGGGTTAAATGGTCAGCTCTGAAGACATATATACAAGTAACATTATGTGGACCCAACAGATCATATTTAGGAGTATGTATATATACACAAATAAATGCATACAAGCAATAACAATAATACTAAAACAAAAATAAGAGTCCATAATTTTTAGGGAATGCTGGGAAGGAGTCCATAAATTTTAAGAAATGTTGGGAAGGATAAATGGGAGAGTTTGGGGGGAGTAAAGAGAAGGGAGAAATGTAATTAAATTATATTCTCAAATCTTACAAACAAAAAAGTAAAAAGAAAAGCAGAACAAAATATAAAAGAAAACCATAAATCACATAGCTTCCAATATATATTCATAGTTACAGGAAGGGAACTAAGACAAAACCTTTGTATCATTTAGACTTTTCAAGACTCGCCTATCACTTAATCTTCCATCAATTCTCATTTTGCTCTACATCCTTCAACTACAACAAATTACCCCTTTACAAATATCGCCACCATTTTTCTACTTAAAAACCTTTGTGTATTGTGGCATCTTCTCTCTATACGTTCTATTGATCACCATTTATATTTCAGTTCCTGAAGGAGGCCTCCACTGATACCCCAGATCAAGTCGTCATGGTATCATATATGTTACAAAATTACATGTACTTCAGTTTAAAGAATTTGTCAAAAATGGTCTTGTGGTTGGCCGGGCGGTGGTGGCGCACGCCTTTAATCCCAGCACTCGGGAGGCAGAGGCAGGCGGATCTCTGTGAGTTCGAGGCCAGCCTGGTTTCCAAAGCGAGTTCCAGGAAAGGCGCAAAGCTACACGGAGAAACCCTGTCTCGAAAAACCAAAAAAAAAAAAAAAAAAAAAAAAAAAAAAAAAAAAAAAAAAAAAAATGGTCTTGTGGTATGTGATTTACGCCTATAGCTTCCCTTTCACTTTAAATAAATGAATGTGAAACATGCCTGATATGCAATAATTATTAGTGAGGTGAGTGCTATTAAAGTAATTGGATGAGTAAAATGATAATATAAGCATTTTTCCTTTTTAAACTTTCTTTGTTCTTCAGAGTTGTATGCATGAATAAAATGAAATACATCTCCATCCATTCACCCCTTCATTTCATCCATATACCCTGCAAATTTTCCCTCCCAACTGCATCCCAACATCTTTTTTTTAATAACTCACTAAGTCCAGTTAGTGAGGCCCATATGTGCAGGATGTGTATCCAGTCATCCACTGGAGTATGAGAATTCTACCACGGATATGTCCTCAAATAAGGGTCAATCTCTTTACCCCATCAACTCTCAACTGGCAATAAATATATCCTCAGTAAAGGATCAGGCATGGAGATTATTTATCGTACCTGTGTCAGAACTTTGGCTGCCTTGAATCTGTGCCACACTTATGCAGGTAACCACAGCTGCAATAGCCATGTCATATCTAGAAGACATAATTTCAAGCCCTTCTCCCAAACCTCCAACTCTTATATTCTTTCTTCCTCCTCTTCTATGAGTCTTGGTCTGGGAGAGGATAATACGGATGCCTCAGCAGTCCAAATACCTGTCACCTTTCAATTACACCAACCTCAACTTCCATAGTCCATATCTATGGACTCAAGAGATGAACTGTCTCCTATCTTGGCACCCTTTTCTGATGTTAGACTACTTGGATGAGTCACTTCCTGTAGTTGTAGTTGTGTACTGAATGAGGTGAGTGTTCTAGCCCCTAAAATAATGCCTCTAGCTGAGCAGTCACAACAAACTTGGTGATGAGTGTATAATATGGAGTTATTACAGAAGTGAAGTACCAGACAAATGATAGAAATTAAATCAACACAAACAGCATGTATAGGGTTACATATTCTTTGGACTTGCAAAGGAGAAGAATTTAAAATTTGGTGATAAAACCCTAATAAAAGCCCATACACTAGAGTGTATGAAAACTGATAACCAAAATACACTTTGTGCTTTTCCCATAGCATAGCAAAGCTCCACTTATTGACACAGTAAAACATCATGTGATTAGCATCAGAGAACTAAAATAGACTGAAACATTTAAAACTATATGAAAGCACTTATTGGATTTATTGGAAAAGGTGTAAAATAAAAACACATATTACTTCAAAATGTTGTCAGAATTATTTTAAGTATTTCTTGTAGCATTTTGAAAAACAGGCTAAACTCTTCCCTTCCTGATATTTGGCATTCTCTAGTTGTAATGGCATGCAAGTTAATGTCTATAGTAATAAGTGACTTAAATTAAGAAGTCATGAGTTTATGAAGTTAAATTCCTTCAAATCTTGATAAGCACACAACTAGATAATGTTGACATTATTAAATGTCAAATTTCTCAAAACCCTTACAGTCATCACTCAATTCAAACTATTCAAAATGCAGATACAGCTAATAAAAGTCCATTCTTTCAGAAATGTACAGATGTAAAGGTCTTTGCTGCCAATTTGTTGTTTTATTAGTGCAGGGTGAGCTGTGGATAGCAGATTGTACTTATACCATAGATAGGCTAGATAAATGAGAATTCAATGCTTTGCCCCTCAAATAATGACAGTTTTTTTCCCTAGAAAAATAAACTCAGGGTAACACTTTTCACAACACATAATTAGATTCCATCAAACTGTCAAACAGCAAAACTCAGGTATTTGGTCTCCATGCAGCATAAATCTGAGTCGCTCGCTCATGAGTGAGCTACAATGAAAACAGAATCAACTCTTTCTGTGTGAAAAAGGAGTGCCATGGACTGTAGTAGTGCATGTCTTTAACCCCAGCACTGAGGAGGCAGAGACAGGCAGATCTCTGATTTAGAGGCCAGCCTGATCTACAGAGAGAGTTACAGGACAGCCAGGGCTACACAGAGAAACACCATCTCAATAAATAGATAAATAAAGTCAAAGAAAGAGAAAAGAAAATAAAGTAAGTAAGATCCATGTATAAGGAGCACACTAAACAGCATGGAGTAACTGAGGAAGAATAGGGTAAAATATCTATGACACAGAGTGTAAACGATCCATCTTTTACAAAACAGTAGATATGGAGCATAGTATATATATATATATATATATATATATATATATATATATATATATATATATATATATATAATTGTTTCTCTTGATAATGAGTAATTGACATTGCCGAATCTGCCTATCTATCAGCTGAAACACAATCTGATTCCTAACAGAGCAAGGGTATATCTGGAGTGGTTGGAATGGTACTGAGGTTTTACTAATGTTAATTACACAAAATATGTAGTCCATGTGATTGTTTTGTTGTTGTTGGCTCTTCACTTACCATTTTCCGTGACTTTGTATTCCACTTATTTTTTTAAAACTGTGCATGGATAATTCTAAGAAGCAATGACTCATTAAGATCAAATTAAGCACCCTTGACTTGTCCATTAAACTGTCTTGTTTATACTAAGAAAGTCTTGTCTGTAATAAGCATCTTCTACAAAATGAAAAGTGTTACATAGATGACTCCATACACCTACAACAGGTAATAACTATGACTTATGGAATTGTTATATCACAAGGTAGTCTTGTTAAAAGACTTATTGAGGATGGAAAATCCCTGAGCTAATAGCTGAGAGATGCTCTGAAAATAAGATAATTCTTTTTCAAGCAATCTCTGCCTGTTCTACCTTATGAAAATGATCCTTAAATAAGTGGCATTATACCTAAATTAAGCACTGGATAACAAATTTCATATGTCTATTAGAGAAATATGGCCTACATGATCATCAATTAACATAGTCACAAGAAATAATGCAGAAAATATCACAAGATTGCAAAAATCAAATGGATGCAAAGGTTTTAACTGACAAGCGGTTATGCAGCATACACAAAGTGGAATTATGAGATGTGTTCTAGTCCAGAAAGCCATCTGCTGACCAAATACTTGATATTCAAGTGATTTTATTGAGTAAAGTGTCAACAGTGGGTTTCAGTCTCAGAACAGTTAAGAATATGATATGTAAAAATAAAAGCCTGTCAAATCTTAGCATCCCTTTGCAGTTTCTGTGAGTACATGTTTAATAACTGTCATATCTCCAGACAGTTCATCTGCTCCCCCTTTAGTTAAAAATATAGTGGTGGCAGCCAGAGCTGCCAGCCATGCTTGGGTGGTTTGAATGCTCTTAACAGGTTCTCTATTACCAACTTCTTATCATGTAGAAAAAAATTCTACAAAAGGTTTTTAAAAAATCACTTAAGATAAAAGAATTGGGCATTTCACAAAAATAGAGTCAGCCTGCCAGGGTCAAAAGCTTTCTACCTGTCTTCTTGTGAGTTGTTTTTATCTTGTGACTTATTTCATTTTAGTTTAAATGTGCCGAATCCCCAGTCAAGTCTTTATTTATTTATTTGTTTGTTTGTTTATTTATTTATGTATTTGTTTATGTGTTGGTAATTAATTTAATTTTACATATCAGCCACGGATTCTCCTGTTCTCCCTCCTCTCACCCCTGCCCTCCCTGCTACCCACCCCTCATTCCCACCTCCTCGAAGGCAAGGACTCCCCTGGGGATTCAGCTCAGCCTGGTAGATTCAGTTGAGGCAGGTCCAGTCCCCTCCTCCCTTCACCTAGGCTGAACAGTGTCCCAGCATAGGCCGTAGGTTCTAAAAAGCCAGCTCATGCACTAAGGACAGGTCCCGGTCCTATGGCCTGGGGGCCTCCTAAATACTTCAAGCTAATCAACTATCTCACTTATCCAGAGGGCCTGATCCAGTTCCAAGGGCACTCCTCAGCTATTGGTTCATAGTTCATGTGTTTGCACTAGTTTGTTTATTTGTCCCTGTGCTTTTTCTAATCATGGTCTCAATATGTCTTGATCATATAATCCCTCCTCTTTCTCTCTTGCTGATTGGAATCCTGGAGCTCTACCTGGGGCTTGGCTGTGGATCTCTGCATCTGCTTCCATCAGGCACTGGATGACAGGGTGTTCAGCCATCCAATCACCAGAGTAGGTCAGTTCGGGCTTTTTCTCAACCATTGCCAGTAGTCTATTGTGGAGGTATCTTTGTGGATTTTGGGGGACCTCTTTAGCACTTTGCAGCTCAAACAGCTGAAAGATATTTAAGGAATTGCTTAACATCCCTAATTGTGGTGGTATTGTGTTCCCCAAATATTGTGTACCTTAATAAATTTATCTGGGGTCAGAGAACAGAAAAGCCACTAGTTAGGCAGTGGTAGCACACGCCTTTAATCCTAGAACTCCAGAGCCAGAAATCCATCTGGGACCTCTGTGAGTTCAAGGCCACATTGGAAACAGCCAGGCATGGTGACTCACGCCTTTAATCCCAGGAAGCAAGCCTTTAATCCTAGGGAGTGATGGTAGAAAGCAAAAAGGTATATAAGGCGTGAGGACCAGAAACTAGAAGCATTTGGCTGGTTAAGCTTTCAGGCTTTGAAGCAGCACAGTTCAGCTGGGATTCATTCTGGATGAGGACTCAGAGGCTCCCAGTCTGAGGAAACAGGACCAGCTGAGGAACTGGTGAGGTGAGATAGCTGTGGCTTGTTCTGTCTCTCTGATCTTCCAGTGTTCACCCCAATACCTGGCTCAGGTTTGATTTTATTAGTAAGAACCTTTAAGATTCATGCTACACCTAATCATCAGGGAAATGCAAATCAAAATGACTCTGAGATACCACCTTACACATGTCAGAATGGCTAAGATCAAAAACACTTAAAACAGCTTATGCTGGAGAGGATGTGGAGCAAGGGGAACACTCCTGCACCGTTGGTGGGAATGCAAACTTGTACAGCCACTTTGGAAATCAATATGGCTCTTTCTTAGGAAATTTGAAATCAATCTCCCCCAAGATCCAGTTATACCACTCTTGGGTATATACCCAAGGAATGCTCAATCATACCACAAGGGTACATGCTCAGCTATGTTCATAGCAGCATTTTTTTGTAATAGCCAGCACCTGGAAACAACCTTGATGCCCTTCAACTGAAGAATGGATAAATAAAATGTGGTTCATATACACAATGGAGTACTACTCGGCAGAGAAAAACAATAACATCATGAAGTTTGCAGGCAAATGGATGGATCTAGAAAAAAAATCATCTTGAGTGAGGTAACACAGACTCAGAAAGACAAACGAGGTATGTACTCACTCATAGGTGTATACTAGATGTAAAGCAAAGGATGACTAGACTGCTACTCACAATTCCAGGGAGGCTACCTAGTAAAGAGGACCCTAAGAAAGACACAGGGCTCACCCAATGACAGAGAAATGGATGAAATCTACATGAGAAAACTGGATGTGAGGGGGGATAATGAAGGGCAAGTTGCGAGGGAAAGAGAGCTTAGGGGAGTGGGAGATCCCAGCTGGATCAAGAACAGAGAGGGAGAACAAGGAAAGAAATGAAGACCCCAGTCAAGTCTTTATTGAGATTTTGAAGGGACTAAGAGCTACTAAGAAAAGGGTTTGAATCAAAGCACACTGAAAGAGAACACAAATTAAATCACTATTTCTGCAGCGTTTTCCATCAAATTAGCAAAGATTTAAGGTGGTGTGTGTGTGTGTGTGTGTGTGTGTGTGTGTGTGTGTGTGTGTGTGTATCTGTTTGTGTGTGCTACTGTGCTTGCTCTTGTATATGAAGAAGATGGGGGAAGCTTCTGACAGTTCTACTCTATCACTCTTTGTCTTCCTCCCTTCAGCTAGAATTTCTCACTTAATCAGAGTTCCCCATCTTTTGGATCACCCATCTAGTTTTTCTATGCAGTTCTGGGGATCTGAACTCTGGTCCTCAAGCTTGAGTAGTAAGCAACTTTAACTACTGAGTCATCTCTCTGGCCCATATTTAAGGCCCATATTTGATTGTGTAATGGATAACTACATATGTTTTTCTTGATCAAATCTATGCTACTAATTCAGTTGGTAGTTACTAAAGAACATCAATAAAAAATGGGTACTAGAGAGATGGTTCAGTGGTTTAGAGCAACACTTTTATTCATACTGAAGAATCAAATTAAATTTCCAACACCCACGTGGTTGCTCACAACCCTCTGTTATTTCAGTTTCATTGTATCCAATATCATCTTCTCACCTCTGAAGGTTTTTGGCACACATGTGGTGCACAGACATACATGCAAACAAAAAATTCATGCACATAAAATAAATTAAATTAAAAACAGTTAACAAACAATTGCATTGCCTTTGAAATACAGTAATGATGGAATCTATAATGGGTTATGCTATATGACTCAACAGGGTTATATTGAAAACTCAATGAAGTAATTCATGTGAAGATACAAAATGTGAATTGTATCTGCAATTTTATAAATTATATTTTAATTTTTTGAGAAACTCATACATGGGTACTAGATCATACATAGGTCATGGATTTATATGCTTTCTGTTCCTGTCTTTCTTCCCTCCAACCTCTTCTATTTCTCTCAACTCTTTATCAAATTCATGACCTCTTGTTTTACAATTATTGTTACAGATGAATATACAGGCAAATGATAGTAAATGACACCATGATCAAATCATTTTTAAAAATGAATAAAATTTTCCTATCAATGTTGCCCATGAATATTTTAAAAAGTCCATGTTTCCACTAAATACCAGTATTCTGAACCTGAAATTCAAATGTTATTTCCTAAGACTTGCCATGTTTTATGAATATTGTTTATGAATAATGACATTAACAGAATAGGAATATTTTATATTCTGTTATCAAATACCTAAAAGACTATGAAAGATTCCAAAGCTTTTCTCTGATCTAAGCCTTAGATAATGGTTACCATAATTTTATCAAAATATAATTGATTGTGCATAATCATGTATCCTCCAATCATGTCCTGATATATACTGAATTATGAATCAACCAGTTACATCCAAAGTCAAATAATGCTTTAAATATTTTCTTGGATTTTGTCCTACTCTTCTATACTTACTTTATACTTCAATCATTTTCAGCAATTCATTTTATAAGAATGACAAAAAGAAAAATTAAGAAGCAGCAGTGCATTCATTTGATTTTAATGCATGATAATCAATATGCTTTTCGTGCATCTTGGACATTGCTAAGCTGTACTTGTACAACCCTCTTCCCACTCAGGAGTCTTCTAATTTTGTCCCAATCAATGGAGTCATGTTTATGTATTCCCTTGCAAAGATATACTGCTTGCTCAGACAACTCTTGAGAATAGAATCTCTTCATCAGAAAATTGAATATCAAACAGTATGACGACTAGCTTTGGGTTCAAAATGTAAAAAGACATTTGCATTTACACATCGTGGAGATCATCTTAATAGAAAAATGGCAGGAGTAGATCAGAAGGATTGGACAGGAAAACTTTATCCTCTGACTTTCCCTATACACCTTCTACTGCCCATATGTGAACCAGGATTATACTCTTTTCCTGGGAGAAGCTGTGCTGGTTGTCTGCAATCCACTAGCCAGATGTAACTATGGAATCTCTAATACACATCAAGTACAAACCGAGGACTTGGTGTCAAACATGAGTGTCAAACACATCATTTGTAATGACAACATTAGTATGGTTGTAATGATAGATAGTATTTGGGGGCATACTGTTATAAAATACCAAGAAATATTATAGTGAATTTCACCACCATTACTCCTTTATACTGTGACTATCCAGAAAGCAGAAATTATATCTTGGGTTCATATTTATAACTATGTGACAGTGTTGAACCTGTCTTATTGCATATGACAAAATTGTATATGTCTTCAGCTTCTTGATAAATACCTCTGAGTGTGTTGATTGTTCAGGGGACCTAATCACTCTCTAGATGAGAAGAACGCACATGTCTCTATATTCAGATCCTCACTGTGCATTGGAAAAAGTGTCTTATTTCCATTTGGGTGCATCCAACCCACAGCCTGCAGGTCCACATGCATACAGGAAGAGTTATGAATGTGACCCAACTCAAAATCATAAACTTACTTAAAATGTAATGAGTTATTTTATGCATTTGTATTTACTCTTTCATAATTTAACTATATTCTTCCAAGTGTAAGCTCTGTAGTTGACAACATCACGTGGCAATATAAAAAACCTGGACCCCTGATAGGTCCAGATCATTGTTCTCATATATAGAATGATGCTTTAGTTAGAAAATGTAAGCTTCTTAATGAGCAACTTAGACAATCTTCTAACTTCCTCTTTTAGTTGTAAAATGTCTACTTACTCATTCACCAGCACTAGTATGGAGATTACATGAGATAGGTGTGAAATCTCATGAAAGTATGCAGACCATAACACTTAAGGAGGTATTCATATTTAGTTTTACCTTAACAAGTGCCATTGGGAAACCCTTTCACAGTCTATCTAAACAGGAACATTTCCACCACCTATGTGCTGCCACTTATACTGTGTAAATCCCTTGATAGCTGACTATTGAACTGTAACTCTTCCCTTAGACTGTCTACTAAAACACTTTGTATAGCAAATACCTGAGTATATGAATCTCTACAAAGGCTTAATAATGAAGACTATGATAGCAACATTAAGAAAAATTAATTAGAATACCCCATTAATGTAGCAGAAATCTTAGATGGTCTTATTAATAAAAACAAACCTGGAGCCAAGTATTGGGGTGAACAGTGGAAGATCAGAGACAGAACAAGCCACAGCTAACCTCACCTGGCCAACTTGTCAGCTGATCTTATTTCCTCAGACTGGAAGCTTCTGTGTCCTCATATCTGAATGGCTCTCAGCTGAACTGTGCTGCTCAAAACCTAAATGCTTAACCAGCCAAAATGCTTAACCAGCCAAATGCTTCTAGTTTCTGGTCTTCATGCCTTATATCTCTTTCCTTTCTACCATCTCCCTGGGATTAAAGGCTCACTTTCTGAGATTAAAGGTGTGAGTCACCATGCCTGGCTGTTTCCAATGTGGACTTGAACTTACAGAGATCCAGGGGCAGAAATGCTAGGATTAAAGATGTGAGTGCTACCATTTTCTAGCCTTTGTATCTAGTGGCTGTTCTGTCTCTGACCCCAGATAAGTTTATTAGGGTGCAAAATATTTTGGGGAACACATACCACCACACATATTTATTCCACAGGTTCTTAAGAGATCATTAAATGAAGATTTAACTGTGGAATTATCAATTATTGATAATTAGCATTAGCAATTAGCACATAACAGAGAGTAATGTTAGAATCTCTTTTATCTCATTTATTATTACAGTTTTTGGAGCGATATGAAGGCTACTGTACCACACAGCCTCTGGTTTCAAAGCATTGTAAGTTCTTTGGTTTATAGATGCCCGATTCTAAGAGATTAGAGAATTTCAAATGTCCATGAAACTAAATAAACATTAAATTTTTATCATGATTTTTAGGCTCAGTCCTGAGAGATACCCATCCAGAAGTCTAAAATCTTTTCAAATTGAAATGTCTACTCATTCAGTAGGCGTGTGTGTGTGTGGGTGGTGTTGAATCTGTATTCAGTGTGAGCAAGTATGCATACCAGTGTGGGATCATGTGCCTGAGTGCACAGAGAGGCCATAGAAGGACAATGGGTACCTTGATCTATCATTCTCTTTCGTATTCCGTTGATATAAAATCTCTCATTGGAGCTAGGCTTATAGCCTACAAATCAAAGAGATCCTCCTGTCTTTGATGCTGTCCATAGTGCTGGACACCCCCAACAATTTTACACCACTGCTAGAGAATTGAATTCAAATCCTCATGCTTGGACAATAAAAGTTATTATCCACTAAGCAATCATTCCATCCCTTAACATTTTTTAAGATTAAACAAAAACCATTGTGTGTAAATTGGACAAAACAAGTCTAAAGAAAAATAAAATAGGCACAAAAAAGCACAGGATTCAAAAAACTCAATCATTTATGTATTCAGGAGCCCTATGAAAGTATTAAACTGAAATGCTATAGAATATAGAGAGAGGACCTGGTGCAGACAAGTGTAGGCCCTGTGATTGCTGCTTCAGTCTCTATGAGTTCGTATGTGCTTTCCTTGGTTGTTTTAGAGGGGCTTGTTCTCCTGGTGTCCTCTGTCTCCTCTGTATCTCCCACTCATTCTGCCTCTCCTACTGCATTCACTGAGCTGTGTGGGGGAGGATTTCATGGAGACGATGTGTTTCTAGGTCTCTCTCTCTCTCTCTCTCTCTCTCTCTCTCTCTCTCTCTCTCTCTCTCTCTCTCTCTCCCTCTCTCTCTCTCTCTTGCGTGTGTGTGTGTGTGTGTGTGTATGTGTGTCTGTGTGTGTGTGTGTGTGTGTGTGTGTGTGTGTGTGTGTGTGTGTAATGTCTTACAGTGTTACAGTGGCTCTTTTTATTTATTCCCTGCTGCCTGAGGAATTCTGTACGATGATGGCTGACTGAGGTTCCAATCTATGAGTATAGAATTCATTCCTCACCTTTTAACACCAGATTTCAGAAAGCTCATGAAGAAACATATTCTCCAGATTTATAATAAAGAATATGCTCATTTGACCACCTCTTGAACTATTTTTGAGTAACATCTCTAACTTTTTGCCAGCACATTCTGATGATACAATATATTCTATGATTCAGGAGTGCAGCAATGAAGGATTTTAAGAAATAAACAATGAGGCTGGGGTACAGCTCAGTGGTAGAACACTTGCTCAGCATCCTAGCATGCATAAAAACCTGGACCAGGTTCAGTTCTCAGCATTAATTAATTAATTAATATTATTAAGCTTTTCCAGTAAATCATGTTGAATAGACTACTATTGTGACTGATCATGGTATTTACTTATTTTTCCACAACACATGAAGTAAAAGTAAATAACTGCCAAAAAATCTTATGAAAAAAATATGTTGGCTTGCAATTATCTCTAGATAAATGGGGAATTAAGGATCCTGATAAATAACAGAAGAGTGCTTATGATATTGATCATAAAATAGAACATTGACCTCGTGTATGCGGCTGCTATAAATTGATTTGCACCCACAATGATATATGTTAAAGTGACTAGTATTGTCAGCCCAATCCTATTCAAAAACAGTTAAAGGGATACTAACAGAATACAATACTACTTTGAGGAAACTTCCCATGTTGTCTTTAAACACCCCCACTAAATTAGTAGAAAGATCATTTGAAACCCTTTTCTAATACAAATTTATTTGACAATCTGAACCTCACTGTACCAATCTGTAAAATGAGATAGATTCATTCTGCAGTCAATTGAAAAACTAGAAATGATAAATGTACGTTTTTTTTCATTGCTAGTTCCTTTATTTATTATGACTAAGGTCTGTATCCTTTTCTTGAAGGATCAACAATCTTGCTGACCATGCAGTGTTTCAAAATGCACAAGTCTGCCCTACGATTAAAAAGAAGATGCATCAGAACAAATGGGGTGTAGACATGTCCTAGTATCACTCTATTTATGAACATGGAAATTTGAATATTATATAATTTTGATGTGTCTTGAAATGTTACTATTCACATTTTTTTTCTTCCATTTCAAAACATACGGATCCTCTGGCATTGGGTACAATATAATAGAGTTGAGAAACCAAAGTCATCCATGGGCTAGAGGCTGTAATCATGGCTAAACAAGAATAATCATTATATATTATATAATTATATTATATATATACATATATATAACTTAATTAACTGGACAGTTTTCTGAAACAATCAATTATAACAAAATTTGGAAGTTAAATATTATATTACTGATCTTTAACTCTGGTCAGTAATTCTGAAACTAAAAAAAAAATACCTGTTTTTAATATTTAAATAAACTTTACTTTATTAGATTTTACTTCTAGTATTAAAAGTGTAACTAGAGTACTTCAGAGTGCTGCAAAGTTTGAGTGCATGTTAAGCATATTGCTTATTGTCCTTCCTTTAATTAACTAGGGTTTGTGAAACAAACAAATGAATTCAGCACTATAGAACATAAAACAATTCTCAATAAATAGGTCTTCATTTACTGTTTAATTTCCTGTCACTGACTTAAAACATCTGCCAGGAAGAGGTGCAAACATCATAGTTCTCCACTTACATAATGTTAATTATACTGGAATTGCACTACAAATAGCATCTTAATCATGCTGGCCACTCTTCTCCCAATTCTTATTACTCACAGGCTCTCCATCCATTAAGCATGTGCTGCAGTATTAAAATGGGTTGCAAGTACAGGCAGAGCAATAATGAATCTGATTTGGTCAAAAGGTCAAGGCATAATAATTGAATTGGGTAAGTGAAGTGAGGTGTAATAGTTTCATCTTTTTTTTTTAGCTTATGTGTTTAATGTTGGATGATGTGAAAAATGAACAACAATGAATATTAAGCCCACTATGATGTAACTATGCAAGTAGCCGGCCAAGGTATCTAAAGATGGGCGGTTAGGATTCTTGTTATCTCTGTTCATAGTATCAGCATCCACAAAAATTTGGATCTAATTTTCTCAGAGTATTAATGTAAAAACTTCACTTTATGAATACAATTTTAATGAAAAGTGAAATTATAAGAGTGAACTAAATAAAACAGAAATCTGTAAATCCATAGATAGGTCTCTGTCTTTTGCTATCATCCCATCCCATTGCTCCAGAGTAACTAAAGGAAAATTAGTATCCAGATGGATGTATATATCTAAAAATACACAAGTTTACAGAATGCAAAGCTTCCAAAAAAAAGAAGAATTAAAAACACATTCTATAGATCCAGGCTAGTTGTTTTTGTGAGATTTCCACTTAGATGTCTGATTGACTTTAGATAATTCAAGTATCATTTTCTACCTTAATGTCTTCATCTGAACATACTAATAATCATCAAATGCACAGAAGAGAATAATAAAGAATAAAGTAATTATTTTTACCACCTAACCTTGTCTAGCACACAGTAATAACTATTTGTTAATAAAACACTGGATAAAATAATTGCTTTTTTCATAGAGAGTGACATGGGTCTTTCTGATATCAGTGAGGAAAATTGTAAAGAATTTAGTTTGCTGCTTGCCCATGATAAATATTTTTCAATGAGGAAGACAAGCTGGCTTGCCCTAAATATCACTACAGCTGAACCTAATTAATGAAACAAAATAGCAAAGCAATAGGGCACTTATTTCCGAAGAAGTCTGTAATTAAGAAGTATTAACTAGCAGTGTGAAAAATTTGATCCTCTTGTGATAACCCTGAAAATACATGACAGAATTAGCTTCTCTTTCATATATACACTGGTTGCTCCCAACCCAGGGCTGTCCTCTCTTCTCCAGACCTCAATTACAAAGTCACAGGTGTTCATGAATAAATGTGTTAAAATTCTTCTGAACGCCAAATAATAACATATTGTTTGCTAAATATCACAGGGAACATCAAGCTGGAGAAGCAGTTACTCCATCCTGGAGCATATTAATATATATTAATATATTAATGATATATATAAATAATTAATATATACATATATGAATATATACAAGTATATTAATTATGTCATTCATATATATGATTATATGTGCGTATATGTGTAGCAGATAAAGTTGTAAGTAAATGCAAGCTTTTGACATTGGTGCGGCCATGTCAAGGACTCCAATACTCTAGATACATGGGAATGGCAAAGCCTTTCCTGGGTTAAAGTATGAATGTTATGAACTATTGACCCTTAGATAATACAAGCATATGCAGAGACTATCAAAGCAGCTTTCTTTTCCCAGATGATTGCAGCATGAGATTGTGCCTTATAGAGCCATCCTTCCAAGCTTATCTAAACCTCCCTCTTTGTTTATATGTAAACAGTAGACCTGCTTCCTGGATTCAGATGTGTAAAGAAAACATACTGAATTTCAGGGTTGCCCTGTTGTGTCTTCATTGGAGAGCACATCCTACCCTATCTCAGCTTTTCTGTATGTATGTCTACTGTTTCTTCATGAAACTTTGCTCCAGCTAAGGAAATCCCAAAGCCTGTAGAAGTAACCCTCTTATTCAATTAGAAACACAGAACCAATGCAAAGAAGAAAGCCAAGAGGTCAGAGCTAAGAGCTAAAAACCTTACCCTCCCTCTCGCGGTGGTCCTACCTCTCTGAAACAGAGCTACTTCCTGTGTGTCTATCTTTATAAAAACTGTTCTGCCTTCTCATTGGTTGTAAACCCAACCACATGACCGCCTCGTCACTGCCTGTCTGTACAGACCTCCAGGTCTTCTATGGTTGGTATTGAGATTAAAGGCATGTGTCTCCAATGCTGGCTGTATCCTTGAACACACAGAGCTCTACCTAGCTCTGCCTACCAAGTGCTGGGATTAAAGGTGTGCACCATCACCACCCAGCTTTCACTATGGCTTGCTAATAGCTCTGACCCCCGGGCAACTTTATTTATTAACATACAAATAAAATCACATTTCAGTACAAATAAAATATCACCATAAAAGCTCACTGAAGTCATGACATATATGCACAACAAATCCAGTCATAGTTGTACAAGTGCACAATCCTAGCACTGAGAACTGCAGGCAGGACGATCAGGAGTTCAAAGTCACCCTTGGTGGCACAATCAATATACAGACAGCTTGCCACACATGATATTCTCCCTCAAACAACAAAATAGAATAAGGAAAAACAAAAGGCATAAGGCAAAAAATATAGTGGCAATGTAAAACTTTATAGAAATAGTGTAAGAACAACGAAAGGAAGCAATGTTTGCTGTTTTAAAGACAATGCAATGTTCTTACAAATATTTTATTTGTTCTTATATCCTACCCTAACAATGCAAATTATCCTGAGTAAACAATTTTTATTTTGATACTAAATATCACAATAAAAATTAGCCTCAGGAAATGTCACTTCATCAAAATCTTAAAGGCAAAACTATAGCACAGAACCCGAATCATTACATTCAAATCCATTATCAAAATATACCAATAGCCTTTGACTCCTTAAAAGGCAGTTATCACAATATTTGTCTGACCCACAGCATCCTCAAGAAGGAGAATGTGAGCCAGTTTATAAGGAGCAGGTCAAGCATGGCCAACATAATTTCACCAGAGTGAAATTCCTCCTGATGTGAAGCACTGACTTTAAAATTAAGAGTTATAAGAATTCAGATCAGTGGCCTTATAGGAAAGGTTTAGTGAAGAGACTTATGATGTGACAAACAGAAAAGTTATTACTTATAGCTGTACAGGACTATTCCTGAGCCAGAAAGACACCATTTTCAGGTGTTCAAATGAGCCTGCTTACCAAAGATCATCACAGTTGAGTTTGATGACTGTTGATTCCTTCTTAGAAGGAGGGAGAAGAGAGAATCATGAGACTCAGTCATTGTCCCAGTCAACTGTATATACAATTGTGCCACATTAGATGTGAACTTGGGGTGTCAGGGAGGGACTGGAGGATATAGGATGGGGAAAAGTGAAGGAAGGAGCATCCATCTGCACAGTCATGGGGAAGCCTTTACACATGCTGGTGGAGACATTTCCATGTGGCTGTTCTTTGTTTACCATTGCCTCTACAAACCCTCACCAACTGCTCTATATGTAAGCCTATAAAGTTATTCATACTTCAGAGAGAACTTAGATGGTATAGAACTTTGGTTTGTCATTGGGATCTTAGTAGGGGAAAGAGTGGCATTGTCTAGTGGCCTGTACTGAGGAAAGTCTTGAGACAGCTAGTGTTCTTAATTTCCTATTGGCTGTTCAAAAGACAGGAGAGGACAGGAGCATTAAACTACAAGACTGAGAACTACTAAGGTAAACCTGAATTTTGGCTCTCCTATCAACCTGTCACTCCATATATCTTAAAAGTCTGAGGTAACAAATTAATTCAGTCTATATGCTTAACTGGGAACTCCTCATGCCAACTAATATCCCCTAGTGAGATGGGAAGTACGTGTCAGTAAATATTAAACTTTGTTGCACACTTTGGATATTGGAATCGTAGAGCCTGTTTCTTATCTTTATAATAATCACAGCATATGTATCAGTAGTGTCCAATATCAAGCACATATTTAGTGACTCAAGACTCATAATTCAAGGCTCACATTTAGGACAAAGAATCTAAGCTATATTCTTGAGTATTATCTATAATAGTTTAATTAAGATATGTACCTGCATAATGAGTGGCAAAATAGGGACAATACCTACCGGGCAGAAACATGCGTCTAAAGAAGCCATGCACATACATCCTCATGCTGTTTGAATTCCATGAGATAGTCATACACAGCATAGTCTCCTCCTGAGAACAAAAATCAAATACATAAAATATTTCTGTCCAAAAGATTATTGGGGAAACAAGTTCCAGGTTGGTTGATTTATTTTGGAGAGGTGGTGGTGATCACAAAAGTAGTCTCTTCTTTTCATACAATAAAATTTCAATCTGTGAAAAAGAAGCAGTCATGGGAGCAGTCATGGGAGGCTAGATGGCATCTGCCCTGACACCACCCTTCTTCTCTCTGTATCTCTGCTTAGATATCCTACCTGACTCTTATCCTGCCTTGTCATAGCCCAAAGCAGCTTTATTTATTAACCAATTGGGAACAACACAAATTCACAGCATGAAGAAAGACCATCCCACAGCAGCTGAGTGAATTAAAAGCTTTCTTTTTAACTTTTTGAGTAACTACTGAAAAGTTTACAGGTTGGTCATCTGAATCATTCTGGAATTTCCCCAGCAATGGGACTATTCACATCTTAACTGACATTTTATATTTCTCTCTCTCTCTCTCTCTCTCTCTATATATATATATATATATATATATATATATATATATATATATATATATATATATATATATATAGTTTTATCTGTCCTACTATATATGACAGTGCATCTCCCTATGACCTATCTAGCCACATGTCCTTGACCCAACAATCCTGCCAAGTGAAGATCAATCTTGAGAAATAAGCTTGAAATCCAACATGAGTAGTTACTCCCATAACAGCAGTAGTATCTTACCATCAAGTTCTGGAGGATAACCAGTATAGACAACAGCCACAACTTCCTTGTTTGTGTTACCACACTGGCCAACAACTTCCAAAGGTCTAACTCATTTTTGGTACTGTAGTTTCATTTTGCTACTTCATGTCTAGTAGGATCTCGAATCTCAACCTCCCATCTTACCCCAACCATAGTTACAGAGTAACTCATAACTCATTTTAATATATGTATTTTAAATATGTATGTATTTAGGAAACTTCTACAGTATGTTTATTTACAGATGACTTTTTCATTGGGGATTTAGCTCAGTGGTAGAGCACTTGCCTAGCAAGCACAAGGCCCTGGGTTCAGTCCTCAGCTCTGGAAAAAAAATAAAATAAAAATAAAAGCCTAATTATACAGATGACTTTTTCAAAAAGCCTGTGTTGTTTGGTTGTTTGTTACTCCTCCTTATTCCTCCTCCTCCTCTTCTTCTTCCTTCTTTTTTCTTTCTTTCTTTCTTTCTTTCTTTCTTTCTTTCTTTCTTTCTTTCTTCCTTCCTTCCTTCCTTCCTTCCTTCCTTCCTTCCTTCCTTCCTTCCTTTCTCTTTCTTTCTTTCTTTCTTTCTTTCTTTCTTTCTTTCTTTCTTTCTTTCTTTCTTTCTCTTTCTTTCTTTCTTTCTTTCTTTCTTTCTCTTTCTTTCTTTCTTTCTTTCTTTCTTTCTTTCTTTCTTTCTTTTCTTCTTCCTCTTCTTCCTCTTCTTCCTCTTCTTCCTCTTCTTCCTCTTCTTCCTCTTCTTCCTCTTCTTCCTCTTCTTCCTCTTCTTCCTCTTCTTCCTCTTCTTCCTCTTCTTCCTCTTCTTCTTCTTCTTCTTCTTCTTCTTCTTCTTCTTCTTCTTCTTCTTCTTCTTCTTCTTCTTCTTCTTCTTCTTCTTCTTCCCTACTCTCCCATCCCTACCCTGTTTAGTCAGTTCTGTTACATTACTCTCTTCTCCCCTTTATATCATTGCATTCTATCTCCCCACCAATGAAATCAACCATACAGTGGTTTCTTACTAGTTTGTTGAACTCTTCCTATATTAGACTGTCATCAGAATATTCTGCAATTATTATGGGTTTAAGGTTTTTTTAATAAATGTAAACGTTCTCTCTCTCTTTTTTTTTTTTTTTTACAGATGATCAAACAGACAGCTACCTGATTTGTTGCATAACAAAACAACTGTAAAGTTAAACAGGGCTGAGTGTTACCATAGCTGATTACCTCAGTGCGGTAATACTTATGTCATCCATTGACTTTCTACTGTCTCCCAACAACATAGACACATACAAATAATTGAAAGTCAATAAATTAAAGGTGATTAATGTCCTTGATAAGAAACTTTCTTATTTAATATTCTGAAAATATAACATAGATGAAGTACATGACCTGATAGTTGCAAAAATATTTTAAGTGCAATTTAGGAAATATCTTAGCAGGAAAGATTTTAAAAAGCCTTCCCTACATATAACAAAATAAGAAACATTTTCATAGTATTGTGTATGATTACTAGAAGGGAGAGTTTAATTAGCTGTAGTAATATCAGGAAAGATAGAGATAGAGATAGAGATAGAGATAGAGATAGAGATAGAGATAGAGAGAGAGAGAGAGAGAGAGAGAGAGAGAGAGAGAGAGAAAGAGATTGTGGTTTGAGCTTGATCAAGAAATTTAAGTAAGTTTCATTGGAAGTAAAAAACAAAACAACAACAAAAAAAAAACACTGGAAGAGATGAATATACTGGGGTTCAAGACAGAGGAAAGATTATGATCGACATTAGGGAATATATGTAGCTATGCTTGTCTAACAGTAAGTAGCAATGTGATGACCACTTCATCTATGCTGTGTCCTGGCCAAGGAGAAAAAATATTTTACTGGTGATGGAAAGGAGAAGGAAAGAGAACCTGAAACAAATTAAAGAAGAAAAATATCATAGTGCAATAAACAGAAACACAGTAGGCATGAATTTGTCAAAAACAAATTTCATCAACTTTATCATCTATGTTTCTGAAAAATTTCAACTTTCACCTGGGAAGATTTAATGACTAAAAAATCAAACAAATAATGACCATAAAATAATGCTTAAGTAAGGCCAGAATATGAAGATTGATTATGAATTTTAGGTGAATTATTTAAAAGCAGATAAATCACCTTGTTATAATTAAAACAAACACAAAATAATCATTCCATTAACTTTTATTGTTGATATGAACATAGGCTGACTCTTCAATTCTTGAAGAGTATGGGTTGATATACAAAGACAGTAATATCAAAGATGAGAGGCTATTTAGTGGTCACTTGAGTGATAGCTGAAAATCTTACATAATAAGCCAGAAAATCAAGCAATGACTTAGGGGACATAGTAGACAGAAGAAGCCAAGTCAAATGACCTTGTTATAATAGCCATGGGCATGTAAATAGAACTAAGCTTTAAACAGTTTAAAGTTCAACTCATTGGGAATGTCTGACTGATTTGCATAAGTTTCTAGAAATATCCTGTGTAACTAGAACAAACACAAAAAAGTTTTCTTATACTTAGGCATATTTCTGGGGTCCTAATAAAACTGTTACATTTGAGATACATAGAACCTGACTAGTTACAGTATGTGTGTCAACACTCTACCTCAAGACATTGAACCAGCTATGAGAGTTAGTATCAAGTCATTGCTACTCATATGAATATGTGTATTTACTGAAGACAAGACTTGCCTTATGGAGATAGCTAGGAATTATTAGGTTAGTGGAATTTTAGAGCCCTTTGTAATACTAGAGAGAAGCTTGGTCTCAAGCTTACCATGTCTTTAAATATTTCACACCTTCAACTATAACATTTTCTTTAGCAGATGCTCCTCATATCTTACATGTCATAGCACAGCTTCCTACAATCCCTAAATATAGAAAGGAGGATGACTCATTTTGGTCTTAAATAATAAGCAAAACAGGAGTTGCTACAGGACAATGTGATAAATGGCTTCTATCATGATGAGAAATGGAAGGATCTTATTCATGACAGGAGCATTTGGGTGAGGAGATCAGCAGACAGGAACCAATCATTTTTGGGTACATGAAAACATTTATTCTCCCTTTATATTAGAAAGGGTCCCTTTAGCTTAAAACTGTTTGTGTGTGTCCAAATATCACAGAAATAAAACAATTAGAGACAATGTTTATCCTTCCAAGGCACAAAATATTTAAGCTAATATATTTATAAAATTACACAAGTTTGGATTTGACCACATATTATAAAACAAAAATTATCTACATGTTTAAAATTTCATAACAAAATAAAAAATGTAGTGTTTGATTTTTAAAATGAACCTTTATAAACTTTTAATATATCTGAAACTAGCTTTATTATCTAACCATAATGTTCATTTTAAAGTCATCTGTATTTTCTCCTCTCTTGATCTTTCATAGATCTCTTAACAGATTCAGCTACATATTCCCTACTCTCTTTATATTTACCAAATATACTTTCTTACCTCTGTGAAACTTTCTTTCTTATCTTCACATGTCTGTATATCTTATCCTGTGAAGCTCAGCTAAACTAACTTACTGTCAGAAATCCTGGTTTTCCAATATTTCAGAGATTCAGGTTTGTTTTGTTACCTGTTTCTCATTGACATATTTTTAACCTTCATAAGTGGTTGTAGACACTCAAATATTTATTAAAGTAACGTGTACTTTATTGCAATGTGTGTGTTTGTATGTTTGTGTGTGTGTGTGTTTTAGACCAGTGCTAAACACTAATATTTGTTTCAAGATAATCTATTCTTATTTATTCATTTCTTTATTTCATGTTTCTAAAATGTGTTGTATATGCGATCAATAAAGACAACATTATAATAGATGCTTTCCTTTTATGATGCCTGCCTTAGGCCTCATATTTTGTGATATGTTACAGATATTTGAGCCAAAAGTAGTTATTTGCCTCCTGGTCATCAGAACATAAGATATTAGTTACATCTACATAGAGGTTTATATCATGAAGAAAATGTTGAAATATCCAACACTTGTGGAAATAATTAAAATTTCCAAAGCTTGTTAAAGAAGGCAAAGACATTTTCAAATGATGAGAATTTACAGGAAAATGGATCAAACAGTTGGAAGTCACTTCTAAGGGTGACAGTGATAAATCTTTTTTCTTAACTGGCATCAATGGCAGAATGAACAGTGGAAGATTAAATTGCTCTAGAAGTACTCCAGTGCTCAGGTTCAGAAAGGTGACAAGAGAGATCTAGGTCAGCAGACGCATTTCCTCCATGTGTGATAACAAATGGAGAGCAAGCTTCTCAGAACACAGACACTCCAAAAGAGACAAGAGATGGCTGGTGGAGTGTCAGGAAGAACACTCAAGCCTTTGGAAATTCTGGCTGATCAATCAATGTCCTGGGAAGCTAACTTAGTTTCGGAAATGGAATTTCAAACCTTGTAAGAGGAACTTCAGGAAGTTGCTGATTTCTTACCTTACAGTTAATGTAGTACCCAGAAGGAAAGACTTTGAGACAGAACAGATCTGTTCAGTGCACGGGTCCAAGAACCTTTAACATCAAAGTCAAATCAACTTATTTGAGCTATGTGACAAAACAAAGTTGACTGGTAGCAGGTATTGTCCACTCACAAGCTAATGGAGATAGAGTTGACGCTTCCTTTCCCGATGTAAAAAGACAACGTCTGACATATAAAGTGCCCCAGACCGAGATGACAAGATAGTCCAAAGGCTGTCTCCACAGGCCCAGGAAGAATGGAAGAGTGGGGAAACAGCAAGAACATAAAAGTACTAAAAATTAGAATAAATGTGCACTATGCAGGCACATATAACCCAAGTCCAGTGGCCCAACATGGACAAGAATAAGCACAAGGAAACATTTGCATTGGAAGCCTGCCACTGGTACATTCACTGTAACACACTCCTAAATAAAGATTAAAAACCAAGTGATATTAGAATATATATATATATATGTATATATGTATATATGTATGTATGTATACAAACATATTAGACTATATAATGTATATTCAAGAGTCTATGCATATATAATATATGTAGTCTAATATATATACCTATGTATAGACTCTATTGTATGACATATACAAGGCCTAGTCATACAACAGAGTAGTATACAGCCTTTATAATAAATGCATATAAATAATCACATCAAATACACAGAGAAGAAAGAAAGAAGACAATTAATTAACATTCCCTCATTTCATGTTAATAAACTTCATCAACACTTAGTAATAGTGTATGTGTTGGGGGGTGATTTTTCAGTAAAGACTTAAACAAGCAAATTGGGATAGAAACAATTATTTTGAGAAATCTTGTACCTCTAAGAGTGAGTAGAATGGGCATGTAGGATGGGTAGGAGATTAAAGTGAGAGGGCTTTATCTTCTCTTCTTTCCTTTTCCTTCTGTAATTTAAGAATTCAGAGGCAGAAAGGTAGCTCAGGAGTTGAAGGAGCACTTGCTGCTCTTCCAGAGAATGCAAGTGTGTTCCCAGCACCCACATCAAGCAGTTCCAAGGATCTGAAAGCCCCTTATGACCTCTGTGAGAACCTGCATGTACACAGGTTCACTCACACAGAAATATATACATTCACATAAATATAAATAATAAAAGCAAATCTTAAAATAATTTAACTGTGCTAAATTTAATTTAGTTCAATTAATTATGCTAAATGGCAGCACAGCAATGTCAGTAACTTGTTTCAAAGGAGACTCAATACATAGGTGTTGATTCTCTCTTCTTTGTATTATAAATATTTCAAATATGTATAATCTCTTTTGAAAATTTAATTGCTGAAGAAGTGTATTTCTGTTTGCACATCTTCCCTTTTTTAATTGGACCTAGATCTGAAATACTATTAAATGAGGAAATTAGATAAGATTTAACTGTACTAGAGTAGACTCTCTGAGATTTGTGTTTTTATATAATGAGATTTAGGTAAGTCCCTCCTCACCAATATGATGTCTTACCTCAACATCAGTGGTCTTTTATCATAATTATGATTCATTGAAAGTGACCTTTCTTTCCATGTGTTTGTGCTTTTGCCCCTGACTTTGCAATCTTTTTGTATTTTTGTCAAATTTCCATTTTAGAAGGATATGTAGTGCAATTTCTATTCAATGTCAAAATATAGTCATACATAATTTATCCATCCACCTGAGAAATATTTTTCCACCATTACTACTTTGTGAGAGGCAAAAGAAACAGAGGATAAGGTATAGGCATTATTCCATGAAAGGAAACAAATGACAGGCTTATAATATTAAACATAAGCATTAAACCATGAAATCTGAATCAGTGTCTGATCACAAGTGACTACCAAAAAGACGTGTTTAAGTCTGGTCACTGCAAACTACTCTTAAGCTGTCTACACTGAGATGCAGACATCAAACTTACCTGATGTGCTAGAATGTGTAGCAATATAGAAATATGCAGATTTCAGTGTTCATATGTTCATTTCCTTAAGCTACATTCACCCATATCTTGGGTATGGAAATCACTCAAGAGGCTGATGTATTTAAACCAAATTATCTATGTTATCTCTTGGAGTATACTTTGACCAAATATACATTTAAAATACAAAAACCAACCCTGCCTTAAAGTCATGGGGACCAGTTTAGCTGAGCCCAGGTGGAAAGGATTTATAACTATGAAATCAGAATGCAACAAACTTAATATACTACTAGATGACATGATATAATGAATCATAGTATAATTTTAAAAATTGCTAGTTTTTTTCTGTTCTTATTTTTAATATGACTAGGACTGCAGCATATCAATGAACCCTCTGCCAGAGAAACTATATTTTGAGTCTACCCATTGCTCTCTTGCTCTCCTCAGTTCTACTTCCATTATCCTGGATGTGCATAATATAAGAAATTAACAACAAAACACATACCCTCAACAGAATCACTTTGCCACAGTGTTATCTCATGTTTTCAGGGAAGTTACTTCCTAGGGGATCCCACTTCACCAATATACTACTTAATTGAACAAAATCAAAATTTGCTTTACAAGGTGAAAGCTGACATTCAGTGACTGGCAATTGGGAAAGCTGAGGGGAGCCTAGAGAGCATTTGATGTGTTGGCAACAGAAACCCTTATGCTGCACTCTACATCAGCTAAATTTGAGACCTTGGCAACTTGAGTCTGTGTATTACTGCTGATTGCTACTTCTTGTTGCAGAAACACCACGGAAGGTACAGGTGTAGATCACATGCCAACATTCTTTTTTTTTTTTTTTTTTTTTTTTCAATTCTCTAGAACACAATAGACATCTGTTCTGTATGGTAATTACTGAATTGTAATTAGAACTTAGCACTGGGATGTGACTAACTATGGTAGAATTGTTAGGACCTAACTCAGAAAGAAAAAGTAAAATTTAAGGTCCTAGTATTTGTTACAAGGCTTTTGGGAGGAAGGGAGCTAATACACCGCAACACTCAGGTTAGAAGCCCCAAATACAGATGCCAGGCATTCTGAGATCACTGTCTGAGGTACAGATACATTTACTATTCTGAGGAGAAACAAATATGTCTTCTTGTTTCTTTTAGTAAAAAAAAAAAAAAAAAAAAAAAATCCCTAAAAATGTTATTTCAGGGTAAAAGAGTACTCACATTCATTATTTACAGAACTCTGGCACAAATGTGTATTGATTTTTTAGGTTTAATAATGAAATTTACTTGATGTGGTTTTCTTCACAAATGAAATGAACATTGACCTGCCTGATTGCCTATTGACAATGAAATCATCCTTAGATACAGAAGCGTTTGAAGATACTGTCAAAGAAAGTTAGACATGATGAGTGTGCTCTTTATAAGTTGACAATATTGGCTCTGATCCTGACTTTGATCTATTTCTACTGTTTGGAAAAAGAAAATGGGGAGACGATGCCCTACTTCATTCTCAGTCTTCCTCAAAAGGGTTGATTCCATAATGCCATTGGTTAAAAACATAAGGGATGAAGATGTCTGGATGAAAAAGACTGTATCATAAAACAATAAAGTGAGGCTGCTGTGTGTAGTGATACTGTGTTCCCCAAAATATTGTGTACCTTAATAAACTTATCTGGGGTCAGAGAACAGAAAAGCCACTAGATACTTAAGATAGGCAATGATAGCACACGCCTTTAATCCTATCATTCCAGAGGCAGAAATCCATATGTTCAAGGATACAGCCAAGCATGGTGACTCACGCCTTTAATCCCAGAAATCAGAAATCGAGCCTTTAATCCCAGGGAGTGGTGGTAGAAAGCAGAAAGGTATATAAGGTGTGAGGACCAGAAACTAGAAGCATTTGGCTGGTTAAGCATTTGGCCTGGTTAAGCATTCAGGCTTTTGACCAGCAATTCAATTGAGACCCATTCTGGATGAGGACTCAGAGGCTTCCAGTCTGAGGAAACAAGACCAGCTGAGGATCCAGCGAGGTGAGCTAGCTGTGGCTTGTTCTGTCTCTCTGATCTTCCAGTGTTCACCCCAATAACCGGCCCCGGGTTGATTTTTATTTATAAGAAATTTTAAGATTCATGCTATATGAGGCACTCTCCTCAGTAAAAATAACTGCCTATAAAGAGTAACTATCTTTGAATATGCCTTTGAGTCTCTATTGCATCCCTGTTTTATAAGCAGAAGACTCAAAATTTCCCAACCACTTTGCTATTCCTCAGTATGAGAGGCTCAACTTCCAGACTGCTGATTATTTGAATTTTTGTTTTTTTTCCATGAGATACATGGACTTATCCACCTCTTACTAAGGTTTACAAGTAATTAAATCCTCTGTAAGATGTGGGAAGTTTTCTTAGTTTTCTGAGAATAGAATCCATGTCTCTTTGCTGAGACAAATAGCATTTTGTGTCATTCCAAATTTTTGGTAGTCTTCTTGAACACAAGACAAAATAATGAATGAAGAGACTATGTTTTAAAGGTGTGTGAACATATGTGACTTTAATTATAATATGCCTACTATCTGCTTGTCACCGTGATAGCCTCCTGAAAATGAAACCCATATAACCTGTGCCTGTGAGAGCTGCCAGGAGGAGTAAGAACTTCAGTAGGTGGCATGCAATGTAGCAACCATCTCCTGGAACATAGAAGTTATCATAGCCCATGGAACCCAATGTCCCTGTTAGAAGCTTAAATTGGACAAAAACTACTTGACTCCTGAGAAAGAGGGGGATCAGGTTAGGAAATTCTGCTTAAATCAGTACTGATATTTTTCTATATTTTCACCTCATTCTGTCACAGACATTGAAATTTACAACACTTAGTAAAATTATGTTATTGGGGCTAGAGAAATAAGTCAGAGGTTAATAGCATGGATTGCTCTTCCACTAGACCTGAGTTTGGTTCCCAGCATCCTGGTCTAGCAGCTGGTAACCACCTATGGATTTAGGTGGAGGGAATCTAGCTTCTGGCATCTATGTGCACCACCTCCACTTGTCCATGCATGCAAAACACAGACTCCCCACACATACGTTCACACATATAAGCATAAAGATACAAATAAAATCTTTGAATACTATTCTTCTTATGGCTTTTCATTATTCCTTCCTTCTTTTCCTCCCTTTCTCTAGCTCTTCCTCCTCTTCATCTTTCTCTCCCTCCATCCTTATGTATCTGTCTGTCCTAGAGATCAAGATCCTACTGTCTCAGCCATCCAAGCAAAGAGACCATACAAGGCAGATAAGGCTTAAAGCACTGCACCATGTCTTAAGCTAAAGAAGAGCTCTGACATGTGCAGTAGTATCCTGACCCAGAGGACCCTGAAACTGGACCCTCAAGATGACCACTATTAACATATGACCCAGAGTCAACCAGGAAACACCACGGTAGCTAGAAGCAGAGCCCACCAAAAAGTACACACATAAATACCCCAGTCCATTGTTTAATAGACAAGATTGCTTACAACCTCCCAGAGCCTGTGTCATTTGGTTCTTCATCTATTCACACCCTGGGATCAGAGACAGTGGGACGCCAGCTGCAAAGCAAGCAACAACCATAGGCTTTCTTTCATTTTAAAATATATCAGTTACATGCTTGAATCAACCCAGGGATTTCACTTTTGTTTGGTTTAGTTTTAGGTAAGGATAGTAGGGAAAAAATGTTTTAAGATTAACAATCAATACAAAGAATTAATAGTAATGTCTTACTGAAGACAATTCAAAAAGACACAATTTTATGTGTCTTTTACTCACCAAAATCATATTTAGATAAAAACATATAATCACTTTATTAATCAAAACCAAATATATTCCACACTATATTTACTTTCTATAAACACATACTTAAGTATAAAGGGAATAATGAGTTTACTATTGCTAAGTGAGTGTATTTCACAGGATCCTACAATATTTATCGTGAAACTTTCCTGTGTTACTAGAGCAAAATATCCCACCCTCATTCATCTTCCCCGGTTATCCACTCAGAAAATTAGTATCTCCAACTCAAAGCTCTTCTCTATGAGATGGCATGTTGGTGTTTTTCTGAGATAAAATGACGTGGCATTATCCTATAAGGTGCCTCACATCTTTAGAAAATCTTGACAATATTGTTCAGCAAAAATAAACAAACAAAAAACAGAGCAGGTTACTTACCATGGCCACATGTTCAAAGAAGGATTCTCCTACTCTTCAGTAGTTATCAGCTACCAACAGCTTCTCAGTGAAGGGTGTGGCCTGGAGAACACCTTCCCATCTAAATCTAAGCTTGGCTAGCTTGGTCTTGTGCAGCTCTTGTGCTGTTGACCAAAGCTGCTGTGAGTTTATGACTGAAATGGTAGTGTTATATTCAGCAAACTGCATTTCACAGCTTGCCTCTCCATACTCAAGCTCGTAAAATGTTCTCTGAGTTAAGGACAAGGTGGAGGGTAATAAATGTGTTCCACTAAGGGTTAAGCACATAATCTCTTATTCTCAGCCTTTTGGCAAATTATGTGTCTCTGTATTGACTGCAACCCAGTGAAAAAAGTTGTTTCTCTGATTCAAGGCTAAGAACAGTCTAGGCCTGTTAGTATAAATGTAAATATACAGGGATAGGAGTTTTTGTCTATTTTCACTCTCAGTGCTAGGGCCCTGCAGGTGAGGAGGATCTGGAAGAACTATCGGGGAGAATGATTAGAACATATTCAATGAAAAAATCTATTTTCAGTAAAAATTAAAACTATGAAAGGAAAAAAATAGAAAATTTAAAAAACAAACAAAAAGCAAAAAACAAAGCATGCTGCTCTTCCGTGATCCCGAGTTTGAACTAAGCACCCAGGTTAGATGTCTCACAAACACTGTTAACTCCAGTTTTAGGGGATCCAATGCCCTCTTCTGCTCTCTTCAGATACACATGCACGCACACACACACACACACACATACAAATAAATAGAAATAAAAATAAATCTTTAAAAATCCCTTATACATATTGAGAAGGTAATGATGGCCCCATGCCCATGCACATATGGGCAATGCTAATTGCACTTAGTAGATTATTTAAAAAAAAAAGAAGAAGGAAAGACAAAGATGAGTAGGAGGGAATGAAGACATGAAGCCGGAAGGAGTATATTTGGAGGGAAGTATAGGAGACATCACATGGGAAGAAAGCCAGTGAATATGATATTTAATTGTTTACACATATAAAATTCAAGGAGAATATGATATATATATATGTATATATGTATGTATATGAAAATTTTGAAACAAAAATTAACAGGGGAATTTCTCTCGTGCCATACATGGAAGGGAAAGAAAAGGTTTAAGAGCATTGTTTCCTTCTCAGCATGACATTGTTAATTTGGAGGTTGTGTTTATGAGGTTTGAAGTCTACTCCATTGTAAAAGCTATACAGAAATTTTATGCTCTTTAACCAGTTAAACAAGTAGAGACACATAAAAGTGTAAAATTCTGGCCAGGAGGTGGTGGCACACGCCTTTAATTCCAGCACTCAGGAGGCAGAGCCAGGAGGGTCTCTGTGAGTTTGAGGCCAGCCTGAGCTACCAAGTGAGTTCCAGGAAAGGCACAAAGCTACAAAAGTGCAAAATTCCACCAATAGTCTATTAACAAATGATCCAATCGTAAAAACAAAAATCATTTACCTATTTTTAGGATCAAAAAGAATATCTTTTTCTGTGAAGCTGCATATGATTTTATTAAATCTGTATAACAACATCAAAGGATTAATTCTTTGTAAAAATTTGAAGGCAGCAGAAGTTGTGGAATAATTACAAAGATCTGCAATGAGTACATTGAGGAACATAAATTTTATTGAACTTATTCTTGAAAGAATATACATTAAAGAACATGATTGTTAACTACTTTTGTGTATTCGCAAGAATTCACCAAGGCTTCTTATGAAATACAGCAAAGAATAACCACAAAACTTCAAATATAGTTTATGACATGTTGTGGCATTACATTAAAAAAATTAAAAGGAACAATTTTATTGAACTTCATAATGAATCTTTGAATATATAGATTCAGAATACATGTACATTTATCATGTTGATACACACATAAACATCTATATGCACATATATACATATACATAACCATATATGTACCTGAGAAGTACAGAGAGAAATGTGGACTGTGTAACTTTGTTACTAAGATTTGTACTTATGTGTCATTTTTAATTGCATAAAGGATTAATATTTTATTCATTGGTTTCTACCCACAATAGCATTATTGATCAAATTTGGACAAATGTTTTAATTGGTGAAACATCCTCTGATGAGTTTGCAGGAGCTCCAGGCAGCATACTTGGATAAATTCTGTCTGTAGGAATCATTAGTTACCTAACTTGGTTTCTGATACTATTTCATAGATGGGGATGTATTCCTATTGTGAAGGTAAAGAAGCTTCTTCATCTAGGCCAAGGTTATACTAGTTAGCCTTTAATATAATTCATAATATAACACCACCATTCCATGTAGGCCAAAGAACCAGGTAAACTCAAGGTTCTCTTTCTTGCTTTTTTTTTTTTTTTTTTTTTTGCTTATTTGTTTAAAATGTATTCTTTTCTCTCAGAATTACAATAGGAAGGAGAAGTATTAACACTGGGAACAGAAACTATTTGGCTATTACTCACACATATCACTACGACCCCACAATACCAACAACACATAGTTCTCAGAACACAATTGTGACACATAGCAAGATATTCTGCATATAGTGTTCATCAGTGAGATGGTCAGGAAGGATACACATTTTCTCTAGAAGAAAAGAACAAGAGTTCTTTTATAATAATTCAGAACAAATCAGTCCACTCTACACATCAGAAAATATTAAATATAAGAATACAATAAATAATTCATGCCCCCTGAGTCCTAGGCAGAAAATCATTAACCTGGAGTGTAAGACATTATGTGCATAAAATGAAAAGCATTAAAATAATTTTAGCTATTACGCTAATAAGAATTATAACACCAAAGAAAGTCACTAAATACTATAATTAAGACTTTAATCAATGATGAATCGTTATGAGGCACCTTCACTAGTTACACCTGAGATTCAGAGCAGATTCTGAGTTGGGGAAGAGTGACTGAACTGAAAGCTTTCATAAATTAAATGACTTGCATATAGTTGAACAGTTACTAAGCAACCTCTATAAGTCATAATTACATAAAAGTCAATACCAACATATAGAAAGAGCCACTTGTATATATTTCATTACTGACTTGGGGTTGATATAAAATGCATGGTAATTTTCAGATTAAATAAGGGACTAAGAATGAGAGAAAGAAACAGTTCTCTGGGGTCAGTAGGTTACAGCTGAAGGACAAGCTCACTACTATCTAGATAAGTGACCTTGAATAAATTATTCAATGTCTCTGAGCCTTAGATCTTTATAGTTTTTAGAATAAAAGAAATACACCATCAGCAACACCAAGACTGGTAGAGGGACTTTACAAAAATCCATCAGAAACTTGGAAGATCTAGACTCTGTAATAAAGTTTCAGGGAAGGTCTTATCACTTTTCGTGAAGTTTTAAATCCACTTACCAAGTTCACTCTTCTTATTTTAACATTCCTGCCTCTCATGCAAGGTAAATGACTACCCCAAGGCTACAACAGGTAATTAGCAAGGAGCCTGAAATTAGAACAGAGCTTATAACTCACATCCCCACGATATTCCCTCTTAACGTGCAGACAACTACACATTAAACAAATGATCCTGCCACTTTCCTGAGAACTAGAGACCTTGAAGTTGGAGAGCCCTAAAACTAAACACATTTTCTTCAACCAGAAAATGTCTCAGCTCTATATGTATCCTTCAAAGCAAAGAACTGCTTAATGGCTACTAAAGATGGAGAAAGAAACAAATTTTCATTGAAGGGATGCAGGGCTGGTATTTCCTTCCAAAAACAAATGAAATAAATGGCTGTAAGAATGTCTTTGTGTAACTGGAGACTCTAATAGATGACTCATGGGTGTTATTGTTCAAGTTGATGAATATTCCAAGTGGACTCCCTATAAGATCTAAGGAGCTCCCATTTTTTTTCCTTTTCAGAATAGTCAAATATAAAAGAATTTGAGAAGGACTCATAAAGGAAACTACCCAGGAATATTTTAAATCAAGCTAATACATTATAGCAGATTCCACATTTTCTCACAAATACAGCTCACAGTCTACCTGTGATCTTATGAAAATACTTAGAGCAGGGATGAAAGCCTGCACTTTTAACGGGGGAAGGCTACAAAAGAAGAAAGAAATGTTTTTCCACCAGTAGCTCATGTTAACAGAATTCCCAAGGCTTTCTACTCTGAGGTCACCTCCTAACACTTCATTCTTACATATACCTGACTGACTGCTGGACCCAGCCATCAATCACTCATTCTAAAAAAAGTAGCTCCTTGGAAAAGAAAAAAAAAATGAATCTTTTGAAGACTGGTTATTTTTAGTCACATTTGACAAATGTTTAAATAGTCAATGACTGTAGAAGGAAAGTACTGGGATGCAATTAACATCTTTGCTAATTCTCTGTATTTTTGGTTCTGCATTTTGAATTCTCTGCTTGTTTATTTGAACTGTTGATTAAGTGATTCTCCAAAGCTAATGTATGCATTCACCTAGGCATTGATTACCTCAAATGACTGCCTTGAATATTTACTGCTGGTTAAATATTTTAAACTTCTACCAACATTATCGTGTCCAATTAAGGACTCATTGAGATAGAATTAAAAAAAAAAAAAAAAAGAAAAGAAAAACTTTCTTTCATTGTAGGCAGTAGTACTCTTGAAGTTAATTATAGGATAGGTTTATTCCTGGTGCTCCTCAATTTGAGGCATAAGGTTCTGAAGGGCAGATGGCCTGTCCTAAGAAAGGGTTGGTGCAGAGAGCAGTGTGGGGTGAGCTTGTGGCCACAGATATGGGAGGATTGGAGAATGAGCTACAGTCTTCGTGTCTCCACTATCTCCGCAGGTTCTTTAATTAGCTCCATTGGCATTTCTCAGAGAAAATAGGTGGCACGATCCCTCTAAAGTCTCACGTTCTCCCACCCACGGCTTTCTTTTAAAAAGAATGGTTTACTTTAAAGCTTGTTTATCGTAAATTTTATATTCAGAATCTGAAACACAATTTAAAAGTATGCTTGTAGTGAATTCGAATGAAATCTTGAAACAGTTTTTTAAATTCTTTTCTGCTTCTTTACTGAGGCACAATGGGGTTAGTGGGCTAGCAAAAGTAGGATTTAAAATATGCTGTGTCGATTCAGCACTACTATCAAAGATATTCTTTTGATATACCCAAGTGTACAAATATCATTACTCAAAAGACCTCTTGTGACACCCTGTGCCTATAGGGCACACTGTCCTGATTCACAATGTATGACTTACTCTGTTTCTCACATTTCCTGTAAGATGGTATTTCAGAGAATTTACATCATAACAGCACAGATGTTACAGTCCTGGTTGAGGGGGCTATCCTTCATGTTATGGGAAGTCCTACCATACACCTACTCATTAGATGCTAGCAACAACACATAGGGATTTACCTATAATCTTGATTTTTGATGCCCCAGCTCCAGGGATATTTAAAGGAATACCTATTAACACAAAGACTTCAAAGTTATATTTCTTTACTTAAATTTTCAAGGCCATCAATAAATCTCCATTCTCAGCTTAAACAAACTCCAAAATCTACCCAGTCGTCTCCATATCTATCAACATCTTGACCAACAAACTGCCTCTTTCTTACAAAGTCATGATAACTTCCTACACACAATCCCTACTATCTCCTTTCATCTCTTAAATCCATTTTCATCCATTGTCTGAGTAGTAAGTTAACAATAAACAAAATCATAACACTGCATAATTTAGAACCTCCCTTGCTGTTTCAACACATTGCAAATAAAATCTAAATAGCCCCTTTTACTTATTTTTCTGGTGTTTCACCCTCACTCAACACACTGATCACAATGACCTTCACAGTTGTATAATGTGACACATTCACAGCCAACTTGGAGTCTGTGCATCTGCTATTCCCCTTGCGTTGAATGCCCTTTCTATGACTTTTGTGGCTGATCACTTCAGATCTCAGCTAAACTATCTGCTGATATACACATTTCTTATTTTAGTTTTCTGTCTGTCTTCAACGTTTACATACTGTGCTATTCACTGTCTTTCTTCTTCATCTGATGAAAATTCTGGGAGAAAAAGGATGTATTATTTCTACTGTGATTATAGTCATGGCTATATTGTAGCACATGGAACAATCTGGCATACAAGAAGCACTTAATGCATTTTGAATAAAATAATATTAATGTCAATAACAACTCATTGAATATATGAAAGCTTTTTTGTAATAAAATATCTGACATAAATTAAAAGAATCAGTTGATTCGGGGCCATCCTCCCAGACATTTACTTCCATGCTCAGCTTGTTCCATGGTTTTAGACCTGTGGTGGGGAAGAATATCATGATGGAGAATACAAGGTAGACAAAGATGTTTAACTCATGGCAAACTAGAGACACAAAGAGAATGAAGAAGGACGAAGACAAGACACAAGACATGCCTTTCTAGGGAATGCAAACCCCCATGACCCACTATCTCCAATTAGCCCTCATCTTCTAATATCTCATCCAGATAGGAACTCTTCAATAGGTTAGTCTATTCCTGAAGTTTGTGTCCCAATGCATGAACTTTTTCATAGATAGTTCATAAATAAACCAGGACTGTGTTTAAACCAGAATTCAGATGGAACTTGCACTATATTACCAAATATTACTAACTTCAAGACTACTAATGCATAAAAATATGTAATCGAACAGTATTGACAGAGGCTTGAGGATGAATAAGATGGAGCCTCCACAATGGAAAAGTTCACAGTCTGTGGGACAGTTGCATATGTATTTGTATGTACATGGATGTGTGTTTGTGTGTATGCAGGTACCAGAGTACATACATTTTTTTTTTTTTATAAATTCTGTAATAAAGAACTAAACAGTAAGGTGAGTAGGAATAGTACAGAAGAAAGGGGTAAAGATTGGTCCATAGGAACCTTCATGTAAGGGATTAGTTAAACTGCTTCATGGAGAAAGGGCAGGTTAAAATCCATATCAGCAAATTGCAGCAATTAATTTGTTGGCCGTTAGGAGATGGTTAATGAGGACATGTGAAAAAGTCCTACCTAGAGACAATAATTTAATTACATTGTTGTATGATGGCTATATAACGGTCAGATCTATTGCCCATGGGTGGCTGCAGGACCCAAAGGATGTCTTGCCTGAGTGAAATTCTCATACACTTTTCCCAGCCACATTTCCCTAGCCATTTCCCTGTATGCCCATTCCAAATAAAAGCTGTCATTTGCATTGGATGTCACCAAAACTGCTCAAGGTTTGGGTATTAGAACAGCCCCTGAATGACAGGAGGACATAAAACTTATGTCTTTTGTGATCAGTATAACTTAAGAACTAGGATCTGTGATGATGATGATGAAAATTATACAAGCTGGGCAAATAAAAAGCTTAGAAAATGAAACTGAAAATGAAGCAAATTAAGACTCAAGACTCCTCTATGCAAGCCTCTGCTAACTGTGTGAAGAAGGGAAAGGCAACGGAAAGGCACTGTCTTTATTTGTGCTCTAACTTTCTTCTTCACTGGTTCTATGCCAGTTTAGGGCTCCAAAGTTATTTATAAATGAGGATATTTTGAAATGAAAATTTCAAGGTACCTTAATTAGGCAAAGCATGTTGTGATTTGGATATGATCCATCTCTGAGTGATTTCACAGCCATGACTAAAATTACATGGACATTGCTAAAAAATCATCATGATATTACACACATTTACAGTCTGCATGGACTGATTAAAAAAATAGCATAACACAAACTTGTGAAACAACATCAGTTTGAATCTGATGTGTAATTCTGTTCAAACATTAAAAACAACTCATCATCCAAAAGCACTATTTTATTGCTATGGAGAGAGTAAATACATTTCAAATGATAAAATGGAGAGCAACCAAGTTAATAGAGAAAGCTTAAATTATTCTAAATCCACAAAGAGCATCATTAGGAAAGCAAACACATCTTCCCTGTATGACGGTCTTGCAGATTTATAGTTCTGAACAAATTTGTCACTAATCAACAACCCCATGCAGTAAAACTGAAATGTCTACCACACTGTTCTGCCACACTTCCAAGAGAATTCACACTTTGTTGAAAATACTCTATTTTTAAAAGAACCTATCAGCTTCCATCTCCTCAGAAGACTGACACTCTATTCAAGTCAGAGTTACAAAGAAAATAATCTCATGCCAGAAAACTTTAGAGTCCAAGTATAGATCTGACCACTGAGAAGACAAAATTATGAAGAGACAAAGATCACATCTCTTGGTCAATATCTTATTGTTGTAACACAAATGAAATGACTTTACTCTAACACAGTTATTTTGATGATTATCACCAATAAATGACATGAAGGTACAGAACCACCATCCTGGCATACAAGGTCCACTAATACACTGTCCAAGTTGAATAATTTAGGTATACTGTCTCTTGTTTCTTCTTTCTCATTTCACTAAGAATGCCATTTAGGAAATTAAAAATGAATGAAAAAAATGAAGAGTCAACAATGCAAACCTTGGTTATTATCCTTTCTTTCATACACAGTGTGAGTTCAGTTAGATGGAAAATTCATAGTAGAGAACAGTCAAGAGTATTAGAGGTCCCAGGGACAGACAGGTTAATGTATCTGTTCCAAACTGTAAAGGTTCCTTTAAAGTTGCTATAACTTAAGGAGAGGAATAGATTTAAGACCAAGTATCACTTATACAACTAGGGAAAGACTTCTGCTCTAAACATAATGACAAAATCAATTCACAGAAAATGTATCACACCCAACTATGCATGAACATCCTAAGGTGAGCCTTTGTATCTTTTTTTTTGCCTGCAACATGGTATTATGTTGTATTATGTAGGATTTGTTGAGTAATGACTATAACACAAATATAATAAGATATTAAGTAAATAGTATTGCAGAAGTTCAGTAGCTATTTTGCATTGACTATACAAATGAAACAATGAAATAAAGAAGTAACACAATGGTAAATAAACAAAGAAATATAGGTTCCATTGAGTATGTACATTGCCACATGAATCACAGAACAAATTGTGCTTACTAAGTATATTCTTATTTAAATATTTTTAAAGTACTTAGTGGAAGACAAGATTCATGGTAGAGTTCACACATAAACAAGATTATCAGATTAGCCATGCCAAAAACATTCTGATGTCAATTTATTCTCTAATTCCTTAGCTCTTTGCACACACATGCACTGCTGACCAGTCTCCAGTCCCTCAACCCCACAGCAAAGAATCATACAAAAGCCATGTATCCCCAAAATAAGAAAGAGGTGATTTTTAGCTCATTTCCTTGAACTTGTATAACTAGAGGTGATATGGAAATGGCAGAAGCTGAGTCTTCTGAAGCTTGACTAAATGTAGATAATGATTTCAGAGCCTGCAGAAGCTTCTTGACTCCCATGCCATCTCTAGAATTCTGAAGACAATTAAATTGGATTGAATAATCACCTGCATATGCACATTAAAACTTAGCAGTATAAAAGAGAATGCCATAATGTTTACTCAAAATTCAGGGGGAAGATCACAATTGCATTCCCTTTGGTTTAAAGGATACATCTCTAAAATTTCTGTTTTCTATAAGAAATAAGTTGCTTTAGAAAATTGTTCAGGCTGGTTTAAGACAAACTTGGTAATTAATTGTCACTATCATTATCTTATAATATGAGGAAGCCACCCAATCTTGTGGAAAAGAATTATGCACATGTTGGAAACCCATGATTCCCAGCACAGCACCATGACATTTTCATTTTAGAAAGTTAATAAACATATTAAGGTGCCTGTTGTTTTCTTTTTTAGGTAACCAAAGCTGTAACAAAAACATTCTAATTTATTCCCTCTATTTTTATAGGCCAAAACAGTTAACACTGTATCAAAAAACATTTCCAAATATTTGGGAGAGAGCTGTGGCATATTTTAAAAGATTTACATTCAAGTAGGGTACAATCTAGCAATCCTACTTAGGGGTATATACACAAAAGACCAGAAATCAGAGTTTCAGAAGGAGGTCAGTATTCCTGTACTCATTGTAGCAATGTGACCTACATTACAGAATCAAGCTAAGTATTCTGCCATGGGAGCATTAATATAAAAGCAGTGACTAGCTTCACTGACTGTCTTTATTTCCCTTCAGCAGTCCAAAGTTCTCTAGGAGCTTCTATTCCTCTAAATTTCAAACTATTCCAGGACCCCTTGCCCTTCTCATTTAACTGACAAGTCATCTCTATTCTTTTCTATTCTTCCTAAAGCACTGGTTTCCAGAAAGAAGATAAGTTAATAACATGCTCTCAACCTTTGAAATGTACTCCAACAGCAAGTGGGGCAGCACTACAGCATCCAAGACACTATGAGTTGGTGCAATCCAAAAGTAAATCACTAGGAATGTCTCAATGGAAGAACACATGTGGATTCACATAGACTTCTGACATATTGAAAGGCCAGAGAATCAAGGATCTCAAGAGAAATGTAGCAAAGAATCCAAGTAGATTATCTTTACAAAATCTTTTTAAGAAAAGTAAGGTAAGAGATATGACCTAGGTATAAAATAATGTACAAAACTCAGAAAGCTTAATATATACAATTAAGTCTCACAGGGCTTGAGCTAGAAGCAGATAAAGTGATTTCATAGGTCACTCAGTGAATTTTCAAGTAGCTCAAAGGAAAATTTACACCTGGAGTTTCCAGGAATCATCCATAGTAAACATTTGTAGGAAAGAATGATGCAGCTCAATAAAACTATGTTGTGTGATAGTGAGTGATCTTCAGGATTACTGGCTATTTGGGCATCACCCCCTGGCTGTCTAGGAAACCAGGCACATGGCATACTTACAAACATTAACCTAAGTACTCATCAGGAATTTTGTTGCCCTAATCTAGAAATTATATAGGTGGTCCAGCCATAGTTAATTTCTTTTCACTTTTCAAACATTTTAAAATCCATAAAACAACATTGTTATACAGAAAATCTCAGTTTTAGCAGTCCAGTCTTTCTTTTTATAGCTCTGTGATTCCCTACATAGATATCTGTATCTCAGTTCATACTCAAGAGCTGAGCTGAAAAGAAAGAAAAAATATCACCCTAATCCACTCTGGAGAAGCAAAGTAAACAGCAAGAGGTCATACTACTTTGGCATCCTGCACAGACACATCAGGCTAAGACCAATAGTCAATACAATGTTGGCCACTCACACACTAGAGTAAAGTCAGACCCTGTCATCGTATATCTGAACTGGGTACCAATAGTTAACCATGTAAGTGACAGCAGACCATGAATCCGGAAATTAAGAATGACAATTAGGGGATGGAAGTATGGTTAAGAGATTGGCTGATCTTCCTGGGGACCTGGGTTCCATCCTAGTACCCATATGCCAGTTTAAAACTATCTGTAATTACAGTCACAGAGAATTCAACACCCTCTTCTTGTCTCTGTACCTGTCAGGTATCCGTGTGGTCCAACAAAATACATGCAGGAAAAACATCCATACACATATAATATTTTAAAAAGAAATACAATTGTTTCTTTCATGGACCATAAGCTACACCACAGCTGTAATTTGGAAAGCAGAAATATATGGGATGCTGTTAGGGGTCCAGTCAAGGTTAAATGGCTTTACTTAGTACAGAGAGTATAGTTAATCCTATACAGTCTTTCACTTTAATTAATCAAGTAATTAATTTGAAAAGACATTCTAAAGACTGGTGACTTTAACTCTTTCAAGTATTCAAGGAAAACTTGATGTCTCCAGGGCTTTAATAGCTGATAAGTAGCCAGTGTTATAACTGGAACCTCAAGATATCTCAACATCCAACCCTAAAGATACTCCTCCTTTGTTTTAATTCAGAACAGTGCTACGGCTTCAGCCTCGGTCCTCTAACTGTCCTCAAAGTATCCAATAACTCAAATAATATGCTGATGGCTTTTTGCCACATCCCCACAGCACACACAGGAGATGTGTGGCATACTCAGTTTTATGTGTCCACTTAGTGGCTAAGACAAGTGTTCTGGGCCAGGAGGACCAGGGCTCATGAATGTTTCAGGGTGCACAAAATGTCGAATAATCATTTATACTTAAGTGGAGAAAGCAAGAATCCAAAAGTTGGATACATATTTGGGGGTTGTTCTCCTTAGATTTAACTGTCAATTTGACACATTGGGAACCACCTGAGAAAGGAATCTCTTTGCATTCTGCTTCAAGTGGGTGCTTGAATTTCTGCCCTGACTTTACTGAATGATGGATTGTTCACTGAAATAAAACTTTTCTCTCCCTAAGATTCTTTTGATCAATGTGCTTTTATCACAGTAACAGGTATGTGACTAAAATCGAGACATTCTACATGAGAGGGGAAAATCAACCTTTACAAAGTCAGATGAATAGAGAGAGATGCATGGGAATAAGAGGCCCTCTCTTGTGTCCAAAACTGGACATTTATCTCAGTGGATTCCTGAGAAGAGAAAGAGGAAAATCTAACAAGGTCTACTGCAGAATACCAAGTGTCAGGCTCTGAGCAGTGTCTGAGTCACAATCAAATCAAAACTCCCTTTGAGCAGTAGGGACATAGAGGGCACGACCATTGTCAGCAGAACTCTGAATGACAGGCTAGGCAGTTTTCAGCTGGATAATCCCACTGTAATAAAATACCACACATCATGTCATACATAAACACAAAACCTTTCAATACGGTTCTAGAGTTTGCAATATCCAAATTCTAAGCGTCACCACATTTGGTATCTGTGACTGAATTTTCTCTAATGTGATTCTTGATTGCTGTCTCTTTCCATAGCAGAAAGTATAGAAGATATGGATGAACCCCTTAAGCTGTCTTATTAAGACACTAACCCATACATGAGGGCACAACACTTATACATAAGCATTTCTTAAAGGGCCAGTCTCCTAATGCTGTTCCACTGAGGATTGTTTCCACGTGAGTTACAGAGAGAACACAAACATTCAAACTCTAGCACCAAGCAGTTCATACAGGAATAGATGGCCTAGAAACACCAAGTGAGTCAACAGTGACTAAGTTACCCTCCTTCCTTAGTTCTCAATTATCTTGTGTCCTCAATCTGGACTGACAGCAGGTGTTTAAAATCCCAGACAACACAATTCACTGTCATTTCCACTATGCAAGAAAGTCCTCTACTATCCATTTTCAGAAGGAAGTATATTTTCACAAGAACAAAAATTTTCTGTCCATATAGATAAAAAACGATGCTACTTTGGAATGCCCTTTAAAGAAAACAGTTTGATTCTGAACATATTTTCTTCTTTTAATAAAAAGTCCCCATATTTTGTATTTGAAGCTTGGATGGAGTAAGTGAGCATCCTTTTCAAATACGATGAAAGTCCATGATTAGATAACTGATATTTTTAATCATTTACCAGCTATATATGTTGTACACCTCCTCAATAGGTGAAAAAGGCAAATACACAGATTACTGTTGCTTCTCACCTAACACTGAACAGATCTATATAACCAGGGTCTTGTTTAAGGGAATGGTCAGGTAATAGAAAATCCTAATCATTTCTGACAACAGGATTGCTTATCACACTCAAAATAAAGCTCAAATGAAAAGGAAAGTGCATAGGTAAATAAATACAATTAAAATAAGTCAAATCAAGCAAAACTCTATTGTTGCTTCTAACCCCCCCTCAAGAACTGAGAAAACTCATGCAATGAGCACAGGACCAAGTCCCACTGCCTGGATGCCTCCCAAACAGATCAAGCCAATCAACTGTCTCAACCATTCAGAGGGCCTGATCCAGTTGGGGGCCCCTCAGCCATTGGTTCATAGTTCATGTGTTTCCATTTGTTTGGCTATTTGTCCCTATGCTTTATCCAACCTTGGTTTCAACAATTCTCGCTCATATAAACCCTCCTCTTTCTCGCTAATTAGACTCCCAGAGCTCCACTTGGGGCCTAGCTATGGATCTCTACAACCAGATCCCTCAGTCCTTGGATGGGGTTTCTAGCATGACAATTAGGGTGTTTGGCCATCCCATCACCAGAGTAGGTCAGTTTGGGCTGTCTCTCGACCATTGCCAGCAGTCTATTGTGGGGTTATCTTTGTGGATTTCTGTGGGCCTCTCTAGAATTTTGTTTCTTCCTATTCTCATGTGGTCTTCATTTACTATGGTCTCCTATTCCTTGTTCTCCCTCTCTGTTCTTGATCCAGCTGGGATCTCCTGCTCCCCCAAGCTCTTATGCTGGGTCGCTTGGCTCTGCCTGGGAGGAGGGGACTGGACCTGCCTGGACTGAGTCTACCAGGTTGATTTCAGTCCTCAGGGGAGGCTTTGCCCTGGAGGAGGTGAGAATGGGGGGTGGCCTGGGGAGAAGGGGAGAGGGCCAGGAGGGGGGAGAACAAGGGAATCTGTGGCTGATATATAGAACTGAATTGTACTGTAAAATAAAATAAAATTTAAAAAAACCTGAGAAAACATACTTAAACATAAATTTGCTTTGAAGTACAATCCTCTGATGACAAAACTTGCATGGATCTGTCAGTTAAATCCTCTTGTTATGTTAGTATCAACCCTCTAAAATTGTTAAAAGATGATTTCTTTTATTTATTTATTTAATTTTTTTTGTTTATTTTTTGAGACAGGGTTTCTCTGTGTAGCTTTGCACCTTTCCTGGAACTCACTTGGTAGCCCAGGCTGGCCTCGAACTCACAGAGATTGCTTTTTAAAACGGTAAAATCATTATGTGTTCGGTGATACCAGTGGTGAGTATTTCCCTTGCAAATATGAGGGACCTAAGGTCTATCACCAGAACCCATATAGAAGTCTAGATATGGTGGTGAGTGCTTATAATTTTAGAAAACATCCTCTCTCTGTCTTTCTCTGTCTCAGTCTCTGTCTCTCTGTCTCTGTCTGTCTGTCTGTCTCTCTCTCTCTGTCTCTCTCTCTCTTTCACACACACACACACACACACACACACACACACACACACACACACCAGTAAAATCATGTCTGTCACATATAACTCATACTACCAACTGCGGCCAATTATACGAGTTCTAACTCTGTCTTGCTTTCAAATGTGTTTTGAAAACAGAGTGAATGAGTCTCTAAAGGTCTGGGTAAACAATGTTAGCTACATTAATTGAGAATTATTCCTTAGAGAAGACATGAATTTCAACTAAAATTTTATCTTCTTACCATATGCATATAGCTCTTTTATCTCAGCATTTTTATACTTGATTTTTCAATATTTGTGAACATCAAAAGCATGTTCAGTATAATTCAAAACAGAGAAGAGAGCACCTGCTGTTAGGAGCAGTCATTTTAAGTTGAACACAATCATTCAGGAGGAAACAAAATATACATGCTGAGCTGGTGGCTTTATCTTAAAAATGTCAGTTCTCAAAAAGACAAAAACAAACTTATGAGCAAGCTTTGCTTAGAAAACAGCTCCCATGCTACCAATAATTGGAATATTATTGGTATTGGAAAAGGCATTTATTCTATTAATGTTATAATACTTTACATATATAATAAGTTTTTCTGGCATATTGGTTTATATTTCAATGATTTATTTATGTAATTTATTACCTATATAATATGATAAATAGTCAGTACTTATTTTATTTGCCTATCATACTTCTTGTACTGTTTCAAACAGTTCATAATACATGGCAGGCATTAGAAATGTGCTGGTTATTTGTGAAAATTTTAAGATGGGATCTCACATTTTATAATAAAATAGACAAGCTTTACCTAATACATCCATAAACATTGTTCAAAACAATGGACAGATAACACTTCAACTAAGTCAGGGTTATTGTATAATTATTTAGTATCTTCCTTTTGAAGACAGAGAAAGAAGAAAGAAGGGAAGCAAAAGAGCAAAGGAGGGAAAAAGAGGGGAGGGAAAGGGAGAGGAGGGGGAAGAATGTTGAGTGGAAAATAAATATATTACAGCTGATAAGCAACGATCCATTCACAAATGATTGGCACTGGCCATATCCTAAAATAAAACTACCTAGAATACTTGCTGAGAATCCAAACCTCAGTTCTATTCTTCAGAGTGTTGGAATGCTACAGGATGTCATGTTGTTGATGATAACACAGCATTGCCTGATGTCATTTACTTTTGAAATGTTCTTTGCATGGAGAAATGTAATTGACAAACTACTCAAACTGTTGCTATTTATGTTTTCTTGGACTGTGAATTCATATTTGTTCATCTTGCCCACATCTCTCCCCCAACCTATGATCGATAAGGTTTCCTTCATGGATGGTAAGCAAGGAACCCTAGGATTTAAATATCCTAGGCAAGCATTCTACTACGGAACTAGACTCCATCCCGGAAACAGTATTTTTAGTAGTCTAGTTAAAAGGGAACTGGAATTTGCAAAGACTGGAAGTTAATCATCATTGAAAAAAAAAGCTTTGACTTTTAACATGTTAGTTGATAAGCCACACAGCTGAGTTGCTTTCCACAGGCACAAGAGTTACAGCAGGATGTGCCATCTGATTAGACATCAGACCTGGAGACCCACTCCAAGCACAATGAACCTATAACAACTGGTTTCACTTTCAAATGATTACAATGCCTGATGTTTGACATATTCTATAGATTCATGTTCAGAATTTGCCACAAGGCACCTCTCACTATCCACTCTATGTATATAGATTGGCTAATAGTCCTAAGACATTTGAGTACTTCTGAAATCCTTGGAAATCAAGGTTTATAATCACTTAAGAAATGTCATATAATCATTAAGAAATGATTGTCATTTTCAGCACCTAATTTTAACCAAATTAGGGAATATAAAGTCATTAATAATGCATTAATCACTTTAAAATGAAAACACTTTATAAGTTAGCTATGACAATCAATCAAAGCTTTTAGTAATACAGTGTCATACTGGAGTCATACAATGGATGTTTTCTCAAGTTCTTTTCGGGCTGAATCATTTTTTTTTAGTAGATAAAGTGCATTTTGATGATAAACTATAAATGTGTTTCCTAGAGAATTGCCCTCAATAAGATGTTAAACATCGCAAGCCTAGCCTAATCACGAGGAGTAAGCAGATGGCTAGGCAATATTTGACACATGACTTATCTGTCAGTGCACAGAGTCACTTACTGAATTCATTCAAGGTTTGACCTTGATTGTCTTATAGACTCTGTCAATCACAGTGGCATGTGATTCTTCAAGCCAAGGTAAATTTCCTCTGTAACTACAATCAGATGGTTGCTAAGGCATTGTTGTCAGTCACTAAGTTATTCCCAATGGTAGGCTTTCTCTGAGTATTCATGAGAGTCAACAAACTCTCTGTTAAATGCCACTAGAGAACAATTTATGCTGCATCTAGGATTACGATGCTGCATCTAATTATGAGGATAGAATTGAAGGGTATGGGTTGGAAAATTTAATTTAATGAATGAAGCACATTAAGGCTAATCCTAAAAGCCAAGGTCATCCACAATTTTAGTCCAATCAAATCAGCTACACAATGCTTGGCAAAGTCACTCAAAATCTTCTAACTAGACACTGTGAGACAAAACATGCAAACTATGCATTTCTTAAAAAAATCTTTCATTTTTTAATCATATGTGTTGTGAGGCACTATGGGAGTGGGGGTAGGATTCAGGTAATTTCAGGTGCCCACATAAGGTGGAGTAGTTAGAACACACAGAGCTATAGTTACAGGAGGTTAGGCATTGGTGCTGGGTCCTCTATTAGAATAGTGGCCACTCTCAAGCCCCAAGTCACAGTCCATAAAGACACATTTATTTTGGCTTGAAATTATAAGACAGAATCTATTGTCACATATATTTAATGTAAGAAATTTAGATTCAAAATCTACTCTTTCTTACATAATTTTCATAAGGCTGAGTTTTCTGAGCTTCATTTTACTAACTTGTAAAATGAAACTACACAAATATATCTTTCTGGGATGCCATGAAGATGGATTTACAATGGGAAAATATTGCTATCATCAAATAAAATCTAATAGATATTAAATGTTAATTTCCATTCTTAATCTTCTAGCAAATATTTTATAGAATTTTGGATTTTGATAAGACTTGGTTTTAACCAGATAAGCGAATATAAACTCAGAGAATTAAAATAGAGAAACTATTATGTAGATCTGTCTTACTTTACCCCAACATGTAAACAACATAGCTGTATCATATAATTCAATGCACAAAGCTATGCCTGGCTACTAACTGCTGTGGGATGTTCTGTATGTCAAATGTGTTGCTCTGATTGGTTAATAAATAAAACACTGATTGGCCAGTAGCCAGGCATGAAGTATAGGTGGGACAAGCAGAGAGGGGAATTCTGGGAAGTAGAAGACTGAGGCAGAGAGACACTGCCAGCTGCCGCCACGACAAGGAAGATGTAAGGTACTGGTAAGCCACAATCCATGTGGCAAAGTATAGATTAATAAAAATGGGATAATTTAAGATATAAGAACAGTTAACAAGAAGCCTGAGCAATTAGGCCAAAAGTTTAAATAATATAAGCTTCTGTGTGTTTATTTTATAAGTGGGCTCTCTGACTGCCGGGGTTGGTGGGACCTGGAGAGAAAAAACTCTAGCTACAACTAACCATGTAAAATGTGGCCAATCTAAATTGAAGTGTTCCACAAGTAAAATGTGAACAAGATTTCTAAAGTTTGTTACTACAACAACAGTAAAAATATTCTACTAACAAATTTTATACTGATTAAATGAATAATTATTTTAAGTAAAATATTGTACTAAAATTAGTTAGTTTTACTTGCCTTTTACCGTTCTATATTTTTACTTTTTCATTACGTGTCTTAATGTATCTTTGTACAAGAAGTCAGGTAAGACAGAAGGAGGAGCCAGATTCCTGAGGCCAGAGTTACAGGGCATGAAGAGCTGCCCAAGGAGGAAAATTTCTGAAGTCCTCTGTGAAAGGGCCACTGAACCACCATTCAAGCTCCTTTTACAGGTGTGTGTGTGTGTGTGTGTGTGTGTGTGTGTGTGTGTGTGTGTGTGTGTGTGAATATGTGTGCTTTAAGGTAGCTGCTAGAAAAATATATTTGCCAATATGTCTCAATTTACAGTCTGGAAGAAAGTGCTGGGATGTATCCCTGTTCTCCAACAAATTTCTCAACAAAAATTTTAGGAGATGGTTTTGTAACCATACATGTAATTCATCCCACTTCAAAACATAGCCCTTGGAAATTAACGTACATATTCAGTAGAGGCAGGTGGATGTTAAAAGTTTTGAGGAAAGAATATAATGGGGAAAAAAAGATCAATGTCAAATTGCTAATGGTGACATTGGACATGAAAAACACATTGTCCTCAGTAACATTCAGAGTGTACACTCTTAATAGGGTAATATTTTCTGTGATAGCTACTGCAAAAAAAGCAGTCATCCATGCTGGAATTTGAAGTTTATTATCTCAACTTCATTCAATGGATAAGGAATTATATTAATAAAATCTGTTTCCCCTCTCCTTAGTGATTCATTCTTTATGGGACATTATGGGGATGTCACACAGTCAGGTATACTTTATCTAACGAAGACAAGACAAGGAAACAACTTTTCTTATTTTCAAAAAAAAATTGTACCATGGATAATTTTTATTTGGCCAGAAATATTTTAATCATGTGAGCACTTAATAAGGTACAAATAATTATGTGCAATTACATGATAATTACTCTTGATGTAATTATCATTCCAGTGTAGCTTTGATAGAGATAATCAGATGGTTACTAGTGAACTACAAATTAATTGATAACAGGACATTTATAATTGCAAATGATCATGATTACCTTGGAGTACTATGCACACATTAGCTTGTGAGTCGATGGCAGGAGGATCAGGGACATTCACTTAACCAGAATGATACAGAATGAGGAAGATTAGATCCTAAATCTCCTTGTCTCAGTGATGAGTTGAAGGGATGTTCTTTGTGTGCTACAGGGAGATCTTTTGGTTATTTTCATTCAGTGCATGCACAGTTTATTTGGGGTTTGTCTATTAGCTTGAGCTTTTATTCACATGTGCATTATCTGTCCTGTGATATAACTATATTTAAAGCCATCTAAATAACAAATTATATTTTAGGTGAGTTCAGAATACATATACAAAAGAAGGCTCTAGAGGGCTTAGAAAATGACTGAATCAATAAAGTGCTTGTTGCACATGAAGTAATACCTAAGACTGGATTTCTAGTATACATACAAAACAAACAAACCACACCAAAAACAAAACAAAACAAAAACAGGTGTAACAGCAAAGTGCCTGTAATTCCTATGTGGGATGGGATGAGACAAGAGGATGCCTGGGAGATCAATGGCCAGTTAGCTCGGCCAAATGAATGAAGTACAGGTTCAGCTCACAACTTCACATTAGAACAATAAGGTGGGGAGTGATTTAGCAAGATAACTGACATTGACTTCTGCTCTATACACACACATACACATACAGAGAGGTAAAGTGGTGAAGATCATCCAAAAAAGTGGGAGTCAGAGCTATATAATTTCTGATCTCTTTGTTTATTGTTTAGGATCATGTTACATTAATATTTTCAAAACTTTATTTCTTCATACAATACTTCAAACTAATCGAAAAGTACTTACTAATGAATTTAAGCCTAGCACAGATCTATATTCAGAATCATCCTAAATATTATCAATATTTCATTGATACTACATTTTTAAAAATCACACTAAAGTGATGAATCTAATAAACACCTCCTTCTGTGATATAAACACTTGTGTGTGTCCACTGTATTCCAGAATGTTTCTATAACCCTTTGAGGATAAGAATGACTTCTGCTAGCATTCCATAATTCACACAAAAAACCTGTAAGCACCTTTAGAGGGATTTATGCATTATGTATTAACTCAGTTCAAAGACATATGTATTACTGCCAGGGTCCTGCTCAAAGCTCCCCAACGGTATAAAAGCCTAACACAAATGCTTTCAATGTGAAGCAGTGTGAAATGCATACTACTAAAGCTATGCATCCCCCTACAGAATTGCACAGGTCCTTCATATCCTATCTGGCCTAAGTAAAGAGTCATGGCTCTGAAATGAGGAAGAAAATGGGCTCAGATTGAAGGACATTCAAGTTTAGGGTAGTTAAAAAGGGGAATATATGGAAGGGGTGGAAGGGGATAAAAATCTAAACCACCTTTCAAGGTCTGAGTGATCTCACTAGGGATGATTTTTCAAGTTCCTCCATTTGCCTGCAAATGTCATTATGTCATTATTTTTAACAGCTGAGTAATACTCCATTTTGTAAATGTGAATAAAGCTGCTTATGAGCATAGTTGAGCAAGTATCCTTGTGATAGGATGGAGTATATGCCTTTAGGTATACACCTAGGAGTGGTATGGCTGAGTCTTGTGGTTGCTTTATTCCCAATTATCTGAAAAAACACCATATTGATTTCCAAAGTGGCTATACAAATCTGCACTCCCACCACCAACGGAGGAGTGTTCCCTTTGTTCCACATCTTCACCAGCATGAGCTGTCACTATGTTTTTTATCTTAGTATTCTGACAGTGAGACAGAATCTCAAAGTTGATTAGATTTGCATTTCCCTGATGGCTAAGGATGTTGAACATTTCTCTATGTGTTTATCCACCATGTGAGTTTCCTCTACTGAGAATTCTGTTTGATCTGTACCCCATTTTTTAAGACAAACATGATATGTACTATTGAGTGCTGTGAAGGTTTACAGCAGGTGACAACTAGTATTCAGTAGGTCGACCCACCAGACTCTCTGATGGGGAGCCCCACCCGATAAGACTGTGAAGTTACTATTAATGATCAGTTGCCCCTGTCTGCAACTTCTCATGTGCCACTGCATTTCTTTCCTAAGAACAGCTATGGGTGTTTTCCCACTGCTTGTGTGTTTATCTAATGTACATATTCCATCTATTGGGCACACATATTTGTGTGTGGTCAGGAAAATGACTTCTTATTTAAATGTATAATTTTGATGAATAGAAACATACTAAAATATGCTTCATAACTAGGTCTATTGTTCCATATGGACTGTAGACACTTAGAGGTCTTACTCTCCATCCTTAGCCACTGACAAGGCAAAATTGGCCAAAGTGTCCTCGTGGAACTTTCACAGAGTGGAATTGCAGGTGCCTGGCCTTGATGGATCAAAACCCTTCAGAAGAATTAGGGTGAAGTAGAAGTGATAGTGCAGGTGTCTGGCCTTGGTATATCTTAGTTCTTCAAGCAATCAATAGCACCTATGTTGCCCTAAGCTTCCTCTCTGGCACCTTTCCACTCTGATTCAAAAAACAATTAACACTTGTATTAATTTCTACACCAGTTTTTAATGCAAAATTCTAGGCTCAGTAGACTATGCATAGGTCCTGAGATTCAAGTGATTAACAGAAAAAGGTTATTAACTGATTAACTATGTCTGGATATTAGTAATCACAAAATAGTACACATATTCTTTGCCTTTTCTTTAAATCTCTCATTAGTTTAATTTCTTCTCTTGTACCCCTGTAACTATCCCTTTAAAAGATAGCCAGAACTTTTTACAACCTACAGCTGTTGTCAGTCACCAATTAAGCTAGCCAAGTCTTTGCTACATGTGACTTTTATTATATCTTGAAAGAATAACTGTGTTCCTGGGATATGACCTTGTAACCTTTTTTTTTAATTACCTACAAGTTGCTAATGAATGTATGTATATATGTTTGGGATTTTGTAATGGCAGAGAGACAGAGGAATAAGGATGTAGAAAGAATAAGAATGTAGAATGTAGAAGAAAAACAAAAAGCAGGGGAATAAAGAGCACATAGAATGAAGATCATTGACCCGTGTGCATAAAATTATTATAGAAATCTTCTTTTTCCCTTGTTCCTGGGAAGCATTTCTTGGGGCACACTGGGTTGTGGCTGAGGGCTGGTACCTCACCCCTACAGTGTACTCACTTGTAAGTGGATATTAGCTGTAAAGCAAAAGATAATCATGGTCCACAGACCCAGAAAGGCTAAGTAACAAGAAAAGCTTAAGGGGGAGCGAAAGGATCTCCCTGGGAAGGGGAAATGGAACAGATTTCATGGGGGGCACTGGAGTGGCATGGGGTTGGGAACAGGGGTATCAAATGGTGGGGAGTAAATATTGGGAAAAATGACTGGAATTGAGGGACATTTGGGGGCAAGGTGGAAACCTAGTGCAAGGGAAACTCCATGGAATCTATGAGAGTAACTCTAGCAAAGATGCCTAGTAATGGGGAACACTGTGGTGATATTGTGTTCCCCAAAATATTGTGCACCCTAATAAACTTATATGGGGTCTGAGAACAGAACAGCCACTAGATATAGAGGCCAGAAAATGGTGGCACTCACACACCTTTAATCCTAGCATTTCAAAGGCAGAGATTTGTCTTGATCTCTGAGTTCAAAGATACACTAGAAATGGCTAGGCATGGTGACACACCTTTAATCCCAGGAAGTGGTGGCAGGAAGGAGAAAGGTATATAAAGCACAAGGACCAGAAACTAGAAGCTTTGGGCCTAGTTAAGCTTGAGGCTTTCAGCAGCAGTTCAGCTGAGATCCATTTGGATGAGGACTCAGAGGCTTCCAGTCTGAGGAAACAGGATCAGCTGAGGATTTGGTGAGGTGAGGAAGCTGTGGCCTGTTCTGATTCTCTGATCTTTCAGCATTCACTCCAATATCTGGATCCAGGTTTGTTTTGTTAATAAGACCTTTTAAGATTCACCCTACAGGACACCAAGCCATCTTTAATAACCTTGCCAGGCTTCAAGTAGAGGGATTGGGCCACCAACTCAGCCGTAAAACTTTTGGCGTACAGGTTGTCCTGCCTGCTGAGTATTCTAGAAACAAGTCTATCAGAGTCCTTATCAAAGAGACCAGAGAGACTTAATCTAGCAACAGATGGGAGCAGATGCAAAGTCCCACAGCCAAACATTAGCTGGAGCTTAGGTAGTCCTGTGAAGGAGGAGGAAGGATTGGAGGAGCCAGAAGGGCTCAAGGACACCAAGAAAACATAGCCCACAGCATCAACTGACCAGGACTCATGGGAGCTCATATAGATCAGGAAGCCTGTAGGGGTCTTATTTAGGTCCTTTGAGCATATGTTATGACTGAGTAGCTTGGTGTTCTTGAATGATTTCTAAAAGTGGGAGTGCACGCTGTCACTGACTCTTTTGCCTACTTATGGGACCCTTTTCTTCCTAATGGGTTGCCTCATCCAGCCTTGATGTGATGGTATGTTCTTGGCCTTATTGTAGCCTATTTGTAATGTTTGATTGATGTCCCTGGGAGGCCAGCTCTTTTTTGAGGGGAGATGAAGGGAAGGTGGATCTGGAGGAGAAGAAAAATAGAGAAGAGAGCCTGGTGGAAAGGGAGGGAGGGTAAACTACAGTTAGTATGTAATATATGAGGGGAAAGAAAACCTAAACCATCAACATAGTAGAACAAAAAGAAGTAACATAAGCATAATGATTCAAATTTTAACTCTTAGTTTTTGAGATTATAATATAATTTCGAACCCTCCCATATATCCCTTCTAGCTCTCTTTCCAATTCATGGCCTCTTTTCTCATTAATTGTTGTTTCATACATATTAGCACATGTACATACACATCTATGTACATATATGTATGTATACATATAGCCTTCTAAGTCTGTATAATGTTAGTTCCATATAATGTTAGTAGTTTATGTATTTTCAGAGCTGACCATTGGTATTGGATAACCAATTGCTGCACTCTTCCCTGGAGAAGACTTTCTCCCACTCTCAGCATTCCTTAGCTGCCTGCAGTTCTTTGTATATAGTTGAGGCTTCCTGGGCTCACCTCATGCCACTGCATCTATGTTAACATGTCTATTGTTGTTCAATTTTACACATGAACTTTATGAGGGTAAGGGATTAATACAGTCAATTAAATGTTTATATGTATGTGGGATAGCATTTTGTAGCCATGGCAAACTTCTACAACCAGTTAAGATTAAGCAAGGGTCAATGGCATGGGTTAGGTAGGTAGCCCCAGCAAAAGATTTGAATCCCTAGCCATTTCTTCATATTCTTTGATTGTATTTATTTTTCTTCCCTTTCCCTTTAGGGGTTTACAATACGGTAATATAAGTCAGATTTATGTGTGAACATACTTGATTCTGGGCCGTGTGAAATCCATGCCATAACAGGCGTAAAAACTGCTAAAGCATTCCTCAGACCTCACTCCTGGCTGAGCTAAAGGGGAATCACTGAGTTAAGGAAAATGTTTGTAACTTGGGATCTAAAGGACCATTGACTTCCATATTTGGGAATCTCAAGGGAAGAAAAAATAGGTACTGAATCCAACAGAAAACAAACAACACTACAGTGTTAATGTCAGTGATCAGAAAAATTCCAGAAGATCAATTAAAATCCTGAAATCTCTAACAATGAGACAACAAACCTTTAAGTCACCTTCTCCAGACAATCAACAAAAGAATATTCCTCCATAAATTTAAAAAATGGCTCATTGTTATGATTTGGAAGTCAATCTCTCTTTACAAGTTCTCTTTTAGAAGCTTAATCTTGGATGTGACAGAAGAAGAAGCCATTTTGAGAAGTAGAGCCTTACAAAAGGTACTTAGATTACTGTTCTCAAAAGAAAGCAGGTTCACCTGGAGACCAGAAGAGGGCATCAGATACTCTGGAACTGGCGGTAAGAGTTGTTTGTAAGCTGCTTGATGTGGATGGATGGATGCTAAGAACTGAACTCAGGTCCTCAGCAAGAGCAGCAAGTGCTCTTACCTACTAACCCACCATTGCTCCAGTCCCTCAATTAGTTCTTACATTGACTCTATGAGATAAACTTCAGTTTTTTTTTTTCATGCATTGGTGAATTAAGAGCTATTAAGTCAGACCCAATTACAGAAGCAGACAGCTGAGCTGAACTATGAACTTCTAAAGACTCTTTTTATTCCCACATTAAAGCTGGTGTGATAGAACCAAATTCAAATTTTGTTTCCCATTGACTGACTTACTAAGAATATTTCATCTGTCCCTTTACAGTCATTGATTGTCTTATACTCCACAAAACTTCTGCTAAAATGAGAAAACCATTCAAATAACTATTTCAATAAAAAACTTAAATGTACTGTGGGAACTAGGAGACAGAAGTGTTTAAATCTGCAATATAAACTTTAGACCAGATAAATTACAGCACACGATAGCAAATAACGATCACTCAGAATCCCAGAGGTTCAACTTCACTGACTTCCCATAATGCTGTATGTGTTGGCTAAAGTCCACCAACCTGCTAGCACCATCCCTCAGCATCAACTTAGTAGATTATGCCTCTGTTGACATTTCTGTTCGAGCCAAATGGTCTGTTTGCTTAGTTGATCACTATGTCCTCATTAGACGTTTTACCACATCAAAATCAAATTTGATGAGTCTGGCAAAGTACTCAACTGTATTTGTATTCTCTTTTGTTCTGTTGCTAATTACTAAGAATTTTAACCATCGTTCTGATGAACTGAGAGTCCTCAAACAGACACATAAATAAACTAATCATTTCTATGATAACTGATTATCAGCAAAACAAACACAATCTACAAATTTACAGATCACTGATAGTCATTCTGATCAAAATACCTGGAATCTAACCTAAGCACTTTAACCTTCTTTGCATTTATTTCCCCTCATCCTGACTATCTACCTTTCTGATTCCCTTTCTACTGTTACCCCTCACTATTTCTCTCTGGCTCCATCCCCCCTTCAATTCCACTTGCTCTACTCCCACCCAATTATCTGGTACCTATCATTCGGGCTAATATTTAATAGCCTCTTAACTTGTCTGAAAATTTCTAGTATATCAGTTCTCTGTAATGCTATAGACACTAATGGATTTCCTTGGGATCCAATTTTCTTCATCCAAGATAAAGAGGACCATGGCAGACTAAAAAAAAAAAATAAAAAAATAAAAAAAAATTCATCCATGTACGGATGGTGAACTATTGAGTCGATCAGGATTATTTATAAGACTACAACCCCATCAATGAGAAATCCCAACCTATCAGAGTCAATAACACACAAATTTACATTATTGCAATTTGGGAGTTCTCTTTTAAGCTTATGACTTTGTAATTAAACAATTCAATCTATAGGAGTTTTCATTGAAATAGTTTTACATCCATTCAGTAGTCCATTTATAAAAGTGTTCCAAAGTTCTTTGTGTATGTGTGTGTGCATGGGTGTTTGAATAGCTCTGTGCTATTGATGCAAGCAATGGACCCTGACATGCTAAGTAGGAATTCTTAGGGAGCTGTATAATAGAACCTATATAAAGCTGTGTACACTTTACATTTGCAGGGTAAAACTTTCTAGCCACATTCTTGAAATAACTCAATCTGTTATTTCTCTGTATCTTAATGTAACTGAGATAACCCCTCACAGATATACCCATAGTGCAATTTAATCTAGAAAATCCCTCTTTCGGACACCCTTCTTGGGTGGTACTTGAGTGTGTCCTTTACATTTAAAACTAGCCATCACAGTTGCCTCAGCCGACAGTCCCTACATTTTGACTGAGTTATGGTAGCCATTCTAACAGGTGTGAGACAAGATCTTCATTCCAGTAGATTTCATTAGAATTGCCCTAAGATTGCTATGAGTAATAGGGATGCATAGAAAAGAAAATCCTAGAGCATTAAGATGAGAGTATAAATTGCTATGGTCATTATGGAAAATGATAAGGTCTGTCAGTAACTAAAAATAAAATTACTATATGTTTCTACAAACTTGTAGCTCAAGATTGTTTTTTATTGCCATAATAAAACAGCATGACCAAAAGCACTTGGGAGGAAAGGATTTATTTGGCTTACATATCCTGATTACAGTCTATCATGGAGAGAATTCAGGGCAGAACCTCAAGGCAAGAACCTGGAGTCAAGAACTGAAGCAGAGACTGTGGAGAAATTCCACATACTGGCTTGCTCCCTGGACTGCTCAGCTTGCTTCCTTATACAGCTCAGACCCATCTGCCCAGAGGTGGAATTTACAACATTGGGCTCAGTCCTCTCACATCAATCATTATTCAAGAGCATACCTCACAAACTTTCCAAAAGTCCAAAATGATGGAGAAATATTCTCAATTGAAGTTTCCTCTTCCTAGATTACTACAGTATGTATCAAGTTGACATAAATAAATAAATAAATCTAAAATTGGACTCTGAAATTTTAAGTGTATGTATAAAAAAGAGAACATAATTATCTATAATTATTTATACTGGCTTGGTAACTGTAGCAATGGCCAAGATAATGGAAACAATCTACAAAACTGTTGATGGCAAATGGATAATTAATAATAAACACATACAATAAATACCAGTCTGTCATAAGAAGAAAGAAATCTTACCATTTGTCATAACATGCATGAATCTGATGGTGTGTCCATTTAAATAAACCAAACATTAAAAAAACAAATACTGTATCATCTTTCAATTCTGTATCATCTACAAAGTTAATTGATGGATGAAAAGGAAAGGAAGATAGTTATCAGGCTGTAGGGAATCAGGATCTGGTAAATGTAGGTCCAAGTATAAAAACTCAAACGTGCGTTTATGTATAATCTCTAGAGACTTAAAGTCCAACACAGTGAGTGTAGATGATGTAAAAGTATCACTGAGGTGTTGGAAAGATGATTCAGTGTATAAAATACTTACCTTAGCAGCGTGGGGACTTGAGTTCCATCATCAGCACCGTCTAAGAAGTGAACAGCAGCAGTATATGCCTGCAGCCACAGTAACAGGGAGACTCAGATAGGAGGCTCCCTGGGGCTTGTTGATGAGCTAGTCTATGCTAACCAGCAAACGGAAACGAGAGTTGCAATTCTTTTGCTAACTTCTCAAAGGTCTATTTCATAGTTACTCACTGGCAATTAGTGTTGCAGATGAGAAATTGAGTGACGGGCAATTTCTTTTGCATTGCAGGTAACCTATCCTACCTCCCCACCCTCAGTCAAATTTATTTTGCATAATGAATTTCTTCTTGAACTACAGACTTCAACATTTTCTTGTACTGTGTCTGAAACTTTTTATTTTGTTCCATGTCCACAGCCCTGGGCTGAGTATATTCTGTGTGGAGCCTTTCAGAATTGGTTCGGCTTAGAAGAACTGCTTACCCATTACTTCTCTTCTTCATTCCTCACCTCTATTCCCCATTTCTAAAACTCTCATTATGAGGTAGGATGTGTGATGCAAGACCTATCCCATTGATCTCATCTTCTAAGATTATCTTCCCCTTTCACCTTTTTTTTTTTTTTTTTTTTTTTTTTTTTTTGAGAATCACAAGTTTTGAGTTTATTCATAAAACTTTCTGTAGAGTTGTACTGTTTGGTAATCACATGCAAATACATTGCTTTGTCATTCATTTAATGATAAACAGGTAGTAGGATCACAAACTACATATTTTATCATTAATTTTCTCTTATATAATAAAGTTTTTCTTTTTTTTCCTTTTATTTTATTCTACAATACCATTCAGTTCTACATGTCAGCCACAGATTCCCTTGTTCTCCCCCCTCCTGCCCCCTCCCCTTCCCCCCCAGCCCACCCCCATTCCCACCTCCTCCAGGGCAAAGCCTCCCCCAAGGACTGAGATCAACCTGGTAGAATCAGTCCAGGCAGGTCCAGTCCCCTCCTCCCAGACTGAGCCAAGCATCCCTGCATAAGCCCCAGGTTTCAAACAGCCAACTCATGCAATGAGCACAGGACCTGGTACCACTGCCTAGATGCCTCCCAAATAGATCAAGCAAACCATCTGTCTCACCTATTCAGAGGGCCTGATCCAGTTGGGGGCCCCTCAGCCTTTGGTTCATATAATTATACTAATTATCTTACTCTTCTAGTTAATGAATTTGGTTTCCAGTAGCAAGCATCCTTTCTTTACATCCTTTCTTTACTACATTTCTTTTACTACAGAAGTGTGTACCCGGTTGTTCTCTCTAGTAGCCATACTCATCCTATAATTACCTCATTCTATTTCACTCTTTCCCTTCTCTAGCTTAAATTTTCAATTTTCCTTTTAATTTTTAACCTTTGTTTGCTAAAGGCAATAGTCTTTTGAGTTTATTTGAAAGCTTAGAGTGCCATAGCATTATCTCTCCTGTTTTCAGCTTTAAGTCCCCAAAAATCTATACCTGTGAATTTTCACAGGCCAAGAGGACAGCAGATAACAAAGGATATCTTTTTTTCCCTACTTTCTAAATTTCACAAATATAATTTAGTCAACAGAATAGGAGAGAATACTCATCGCCATCCCTCGTCACACAAAGAGAATCAGAGACCCTCCTGTGGATTTTCCACTTGTTTAGAACAATTATTTTTTATCTTGTATTATGTGACAGGAGGTAGGAAATAAAAATGTGCAAAAATATCATGCTAAATAAGTTCCATGATCTTAACTCTGAATTTCTTTATATTGATAGCCTTTACTTTGGAAATCCAAACAATTGATATAAGTACAAAATACACAGACCTTCAAAGAGACTAGCTGTCAATACAACAAACAAAACTGAATGTAAAATACTGAATTTTCCATCCTGTTTACCTCCTTGTGTTAAGAAAAAACATGAGCCGGGCGTTGGTGGCGCACGCCTTTAATCCCAGCACTCGGGAGGCAGAGGCAGGCGGATCTCTGTGAGTTCGAGGCCAGCCTGGGCTACCAAGTGAGCTCCAGGAAAGGCGCAAAGCTACACAGAGAAACCCTGTCTCGAAAAACCAAAAAAAAATATTAAAAAAAAAAAAAAAAAAAAAAAAAGAAAGAACATGAATATTTCAAGTGCAAATGAAGTTGAAGTCATAGTAATGCAATGATTAACATGTATATATATAATAAAAGCTATACAATATTGTGTTATATTTTATTGAATTCTCATTCACATATATTATTTAAATGTAAACAGATATTCTCACTGAAAATTATTTTATTTTATTTATTTATTTATTTATTTATTTATTTATTTATTTATTTATTTTGGTTTTTCGAGACAGGGTTTCTCTATGTAGCTTTGCGCCTTTCCTGGGACTCACTTGGTAGCCCAGGCTGGCCTCGAACTCATAGAGATCCACCTGCCTCTGCCTCCCAAGTGCTGGGATTAAAGGCGTGCGCCACCACCGCCCGGCCTCTCACTGAAAATTAAGAAAATAAATAATACAAATCTTCAGATTACTTTTAAAATTTACAAGAGCTGTTTCTTGCTTACAACTGGCTGGGATTTTAGATGAATGTTGGAATGGAATTCTACTCAGTTAATTTATATCAAAGAACTGAGAAAAATTATCCCAGATTTCTATTAAAAGGGGATTACTTTAGTCCATCTAAGCTGTTTATCTGATTATCATAAAAAAAAAAAACAGAAACACTACCCTGTGAAAACAGGAAGAAACAGGATATGAACTCTTAATTAATATAAGGAAACGTCCAAATTCAGAGCTGTACTGACTCAGTATTTCCCTTAGGATGAGGTATATTTACATATTTACTCTGGTTTTCTCGTGAGTTATATCCATCTTTTCCTTTCCATTTTAATTATTTTAACCAGAAACCAGGACTCCTGTGTGTTCTGACTCCACCTGGGAAACTTTTCATCATGGATCAATCTTATTCCAAGATTGCTATCTTCAGCTCAACTTAGAAATGAAGTCATACTTTACCTCTCTCCCTATCTCTGTCCAAGCACATTGGGCAGGCTCATTCAAATCTGACATCTCCATGCACCCAGTCACTGCCTGCCCCAAGCAGCTGTTTCTGATATTTTATCCTTCATTCTTTATGAAATTTTAAATCTGTCTTTGTGAAATATCTAGTTATATTATTTGTCAGCTTATAATGTTTTAATTACTTCTCATTTTTCATAAGAAAGCCCAGAGAAAAGAGGAATCACCCCACAAGCAAGACAGTTAACCTTCCTGCCCATTCTCCCCTGTACCATACACTTGCTTTAGCCACAATGACTCTGTGTCAGTTCCTAGAAGCTGCATACTTTTTTCCCCTTCCATTCCACGTTTCTGCAAATACTAGCCCTTTAAGATATGACAATGTTGTTCTATTTACCTAAAGACACATCCTCTAGGAGACCAAGCCAATGTCCTGCTTTCACTCATTCATAACACATTACACATATTTATCACTTAGAGCATGCGTAAAATTAAAGACGATGTGGTTAGCTATAATTTTCTCTCCTCCCTAGGAAATGAGCCAGAGGAGAGTAAGGGTTATGTGTTATTTTTCCTATGCTGGTGAGCCTACCAAAGGATTCACACAATATTCATATGTTCTACCACTGATCCACATGGCTAGCCATGGAAACTGCCTTCTCACATTGTAACCTCCAGATCTACAAATATACTTTTTCATAGATGGAAGGTATACAATGTGGAGTTATTGAATTTATAAAACAAACTAGAATAACAACAATCATAGGGAGCTGATACTTAATGCTACATTGAAGTAGGGAAGTAATTCTTTACAAAGAGCGACCAATACTTACCCAAGTCTAAGGAAGTTTGATCAACCTTGAGAAACCCTGAATATGTCTTGTATACTAGCTCTTAGAACTATGTGATCAAACATATAGTAGGAGAACAGAATGATGAGTTTATAGAAGCAGCAATCTCTTTAACAACTTTGGCAAACTCATTACATATTAGTCATGATGGCATGTAATTGATTTGGGCTCAATCATTTAATCCTTGATGAAAATAACAATGAATGCAATTATACTCCCCACTTAAAATTATTAAAATTGGGCTTCCACTATGTGGCATACATGAAGTCACAGCAAAATAATTAATACATTTATCTAGGATTAAAACTCACTTTTCTCTTACTCTAGGACCTAAGGGTTTTCTTTCAGGTTTTTGCTGTACTTTATTGTTTTGTTTTTCCAGAATTAGTCTTGCTACTTGTCTCAGGCTGGCCTGAAACTCACTGTGGATCTCAGTCAGGGTGGCCTGGAACTTGCATTCATCCTGCTTCAGCCTCCTAGGAGTGGGGATTGCTGGAGTGCACTACCATGCTGACAATCCTAAATTCTTAACTACTCTGCAATATTTTCTCTTAAATTAGAAACCAGCCTACTGAGCACCTTGGGAGAAGACACTTCTCCCACTCTTTCTCGAAATTCTCACTTAAATGATGGTTTAAACCCAAGTGATTGCCAACCACCTTCCACTTCCAACATTCAATAGAGTGTGTGTGTGTGTGTGTGTGTGTGTGTGTGTGTGTGTGTGTGTGTGTGTGGTATCATAGACAGAATATAGTATAACTGACACTCAGTGACCAAAAAAATACAATTAAAATTTAGTGATCTACCATCCTACTTTAAATTTTCTATAAGAGAGTGAGGTAACTGAGCATTTGACTAGGGGATGATCTCTCAAGAAATATTATCGAAGCAAGCAGAAAAAATAGCAACATTAAAACAACAAACAAAATTCAGAAAAAAAGAAAGAAAAATCTGCCTGAGTTTCAGAGTTCAAGAACAAGGAAAATTACTAGTCCTAATGTTTAAATCATATAAATATCCAAGGCAAGTGGTTCAAGGCTAAATGAAGGCAAGGCTTATCAAGTTACAAAAAAAATAAAAACTAAAATCATGACTCTTTCGAAGGCATCTTCGTATTGTTCAGGTCAGAAAGAAATCAAAGGGAACAAATGTGATCCATTCTAAATAGCTTTAAAATTAAAATAGAGGATTGTGAATTCATATTTACAGATATTACAGTCTACAAATCAATTATTTAAAAAAAAGTGTCCTTTTTTGGCTCATACAACATAATGCTACAATAGTCACCCAAGCTGCAAGAGTCACCTGAGAAAGTAGAGAAGGGTGAATGTTCAAAGCACTTGACAGAGAGTCCACTTAATGTGAAATGCACAGGCCAGGACCCTGTGTTAGCCTTCCTAGAGCCATCTCTAAACTAAACTCTTGTGTCTTTTCTTTCCTCCCCAATGCACTGAGATCTCTGCAAGTGCTCCACCGTGTTCAGGAAGAATTGGCCTATAAAACCCTATGGATATCCTAGGCAGAACAAAAAAGACATAATAAACTACAGCAAAGTGTGTTTGCCAATTTTCTATTTCTTGATCTTGTTTTTTTGTTTGTTTGTTTGTTTGTTTGTTTGTTTTTGCAGAATTAGGGTTTGAAAAGGGACCCTGCACATGTGAGGCAAGCACTCTACCAGTCCTTGAAAATTAATTTCTAAAGACTTTTACAATTCATTAGGGAGAATTGGACACAGAAAATTTTCAAGTTTTGATGTGAAGTGCCCCCATTTTGTCTTCTAGTGGTACTGTTCAGGAAATTAGTAGAACCTTGAGGAGGTGCAGTCGTGCTGATAGAAGTGAAATGCTGGGATTGGTCTAACCCACACAATTTCCCCTTGGTTGCTTTATAACTGTCAGTTCAATGTGAATGTACACACATGCTACTGCCACCACAGCAACTACAGTTTCCATCAAACTATAAACCAAACTAAAACCCTTTCTCCAAAAACTGGTTTTTAAAAATCAGATATGTGGTCAAAGCAACAAAAAAAGATATTAGTGTATCAAATTGGTACTAAGGAGTGGGGCCATTCCTCTGATAAAGCTGGCCATACTGTTTTAAGGTTGTTGAAGCTAGTTTGTGAGAGAAATGTGGAAGAATTTGTAGATTTAGGGTAGAGAAGTTGTTGAAATACTTGGTGGGCTGTTCTGGTGGGAGTTTGGAAGAACAGAATGCCAAGAGACATTGCCCAAATATTTATGGCTTCTACTCAAATTATAATGTTGTCTGCTGCCACAATGTCTGTATGCCCTATGATGGATTGACTGAGGAAGAGGAGACTAAGCCCTGGTTTAATGATGGTTCTGTAAGAATAGGACAGATGCAGCATTACAAAGGCTTTCTGAGACAACCCTGAAAGTGCCAGAGAAGGGAAATCTTCACACTGAGCAAAACTTTAAACAGTGAACATACTCCATATATTGTGTTTATAAGGAAAAATGGCCAGATGTGCAATTGTTCACTGATTCATGGATTGTAACCAATGGTTTGCCCCAGATGGTCAGGGACTAAAAAAGAGCAGGATAGGAACATTGGTGAGAAAGATATATGGTGAAGAAGTATGTGGATAGATCTCTGAAAAAGAGTGAAGGATGTGAAGATACTGTGAACCATGTAAATGGTTCCACAAAAAGTGACTTCAGCAAAGGAGAAGTTCATTAATCTTGTGGCTAGGAGGACCCATTCTGTGAACAACCAGCCTATTTCCCCAGCCATTCCTGTTATTGCCCAAATGGGCCCTTGAACAATGGTCTTGGTGGCAGAAATGGAAGTGATGCAAAAGCTCAATAGCAAGTACTTCCACTCACCAAGACTGACCTGGCTATAACTGCTGCTGGGTCCCAGATCTGCCAAGAGCAGAGACCAGCACTGATCACCAGGTATGACACCAATTCCCAGGGTGACCAGAGCTAGCAACCTGGTGGCAGGTTGACTACATTGGACCATTGCCTCAATGGAAAGGACAATGCTTCATCTTTACTGGAACAGATACTTATTCTGGTTATGAATTTGCCTTTCCTGCACATACCACTTCTTCCAAAACCACCATCTTTGGACTTACAGAATGTCTTACCCAACATCATGATATTCCACACAGGATTCCTTTTGACCAAAGAACTCACTTCACAGCCATAAAAGTGCAACAGGTGACCCACAGTCATGGAAACCACTGGTTTTAACATGTTCCTCCACCACCTTTAAGCAGCTTCCCTGATAGAAAAGAGAAATGGACTTTTGGAAACACAGTTAAAGTACCAATTAGGTGGCAGTAGCCTGAAGGGCTGAGGCAGGGTTCTCCAGAAGATGGTATATGCTTTGAATCAGCATCCAATATATGGTATAGTTTCTTTTAGAGTCAGGATCCATGGGTTCAGAAATCAAGGCACAGGAAAGGGGATGATTCCACTTATTATCACCCCTAATGACTCACTAGGAAAATTTTTGCTTTTGAATTGGAAGCTCAGGCTTCCACCCCAGCCACTTTGGGCCTCTGATGCCCATAAACCAACAGATTAAGAAAGGAATAACAGCTGGGCTGTGGTGGCTCACGCCTTTAATCCCAGCACTCAGGAGGCAGAGGCAGGTGGATCTCTGTGAGTTCGAGGCCAGCCTGGGCTACAGAGTGAGTTCCAGTAAAGTTGCAAAGCTACACAGAGAAACCCTGTCTCAAAAAAAAAAAAAGGAAAAGGAAAAAAGAAAGGAATAACAGTGATAGGAGAGTGACTGATCAATATTCCCAAAGTGAAGTTGGATTGCTTCCCCAAAATAGAGTTAAGAAAGGTTATGTCTGGGTGCAGGAGATTCTTTAGGGCATTCCTTGGTGCTACAATGTCCTGTGAATAGAGTCAATGGGAAACTACAACAACCTAATATAGGCAGGATGACCAAGTGTGCACAGACCAATTAGGAATTAAGGCATGGGTTACTCCTCCAAGAAAACAGCCTAAGACCTGTGGAGGTGGTTGCTGAGGGTGGAAGAAATACAGAATGGATAGTAGAGGAAAGTAGTTATAAATATCAGCTAAGGCCACATGACTAATAGCACAAACTATGGTTATAATTGGTGTGAGTGTTCCTGTAATAATCTGTTAAAAAATGTTTGTATAGATATTTATGTTTTCATTCTTCAATTACCTTATCATGTAATGTAATGTCAATTAGAAGAATATCAGTGATTATCATATTTGTTTGAAATTCTAAAGGAATGTCCCTGAAGGACAGACACCTACTCTCTACTCTAAAATTTATAATGCATTTGTGCTTGTAGGAGGGACAGTTATATTGTTAGGTGTGATTATGACATGATTAAATAATGTGCTTGTGATTGTATGTGGGATAGTCATATCAAGTTAGACATAATTATGACCTGGTTATTGTTTTCATTTGGAAATTAAACTTGACATAAAGAGATATGATTATGTGTCAAGTTGACAAGGGGTGGATTTATGATGGCTATTCTTGGTTGTCAACTTGTCTAACTGGAATTAACTATAATCCAAGTGTTTAGGTATACCTGTGAAGAGCTTTTTTCTTAATTAAATCATTTGAAGCAGGAAGACCCCACATTTAATCTGCATCTTTTGAGGTGGGAAGATTAAACTTTAATCAAGGCCATACCTCCTACTGCCAAAGTATTTAAAAGACAGGGAAGTTGGTTCTCTCTTTGCCTACTTCCTCTTCTCTATGGCAAGTCAGTAGTTCACAATTTTAGAAGCTACTTTTTGGGATTCTGCTCTATACTGAAGACCAGCACTGACATCCAGCCTCATGGACTGAACAGCTACTGGATTTTTTAATTTATAAGTTCTGTTCTTCGAAACACCAACGAATGCTCTTATCTACCTAAATGGCATACATTTTCCTGGCTATACTGGATGCCTCAGTTAACTAAGTAACTCAAAATCCTTTAGCAGAGATTGAGAACAGAACAACATTTGAATAATATAAGAAACAGTACAGTAAATGCTTTTTTACCCCCTTAGGCATTCAAGAGACATGTCATAAGAAACTGAAGATATGTGTGAAGAACTATTAACAGAAAACAAAGAAAGATGATGGATTTCTGGAAACATGACAGATTTGTTCCACAAGTACTTTTCTCAATGCCTCATCTTTAAGTCCTTCTGTTGCAAGCTGTTCTTTCTGGAACAGAAAATGAGATGTTTAACGTTGCCTCTCTCTCTGATTTGGGTGGGGTTGTTACAAAGCTTTTAAACATCTTCTACTTCATGTTATGTTTCATGGCCAAGATTCAAGGGCATGAGTATGAAATCTTGCCAACTGCTACTAAATTGAATCCAAAGACTCATTTTGTAATTTAGGGTTTCAGGTTCAGGCTGCACTCTAATTTCACTATAAATGAAACCATCCTCTATAATTTAGTGGGCTTTTTTCATTCATTTTGATGGATTTCTGAGAATTTTGTGTAAGTATGTGCTTATTCATCCAGTTTCTTGAATGAAAACAATGATTTATTCTGTACCTATTTATGAAAGACTATTAATTTCTGAGAAAATCCAGAGGGAAAAGTTTATAAGCCAAGAAGTAAATAATTCAAGATAAACTTTAGTCAATTTTTGTAAAGGAAGATTGTAACAGACAGAGAAAATTGTAGTAGAATATTATTTGAAGGTGTGTTACTTTTGTTAATGTTGTGTTTGTTTAACTCTGTGAAGTTAACTCTGTGAAGCTGTGTTACTGTGCCTGTCTAAAACACCTGATCGTCTAATAAAGAACTGAAAGGCCAATAGCAAGTCAGTAGAGAGAAATAGGCAGGGCTGGCAGGCAGAGAAGATATATAGAAGGAGCAATCTGGGAGGAGAGAAGTAAACAGAGAAGAAAGAGGAGGAATCCAGGGGCCAGTCACCCAGCTACACAGAAAGCCACAGAGTAAGAGTAAGATTTACAGAAGTAAGAGAATGGAAAAATCCCAGAAGCAAATGGTAGATGGGATAATTTAAAGGTGAGGAAAGCTGGCTAGAAACTAAGCCAATCTAAGGCCAGGCATTCATAATTAAGAATAAGCCTCCATGTGTGCTTTACTTGGGAGCGGAATGTATTCTCAAATATTTTATTATTTCATTTTACTTTTATGCTCAGGATCAAACCCTGGTTCTGTCATGTGCTTCATTTATCTCATCTGGCCTCATTTTTCCTATCTCATTGCCTTGTATTCTTCAGGTTCTCCATTAACAACATATACTAACAAGATTAGCCTTTTAAAATTCAAGGAAGATGTCTAGAACTATTGCCTGTTAGCCCCAAACTTCTAGCCTCAAGAAAAATGCACACTTCCGTCTACCAATTTAAGCTTGAATTTTAGTTAATTTACTCAGTCCCCAAGTCACAAACACTAAACTCAGATTTTGAACCCATAGATTATATCTGAGTGTATAATGTTTTTAATGTTTAATTACCTTTAGCATCTTAAAGTTTCACCAGCTCTGTGAACACCTTCCCTGATCATCCTTTTCCTCAAATTGCTTCAGTTCAATCCTGGTTAGTATCATTGACTCTCTCCACTTCAAGAAATACATGCATAAACATTTCTCTTACATCCTATTTTATTTCCCTCTTGATTGCATGTCTTCTTCCTATGTTTTTAATCTCATATATTAAAAAGCTTCCTCCTCTACCAATCCATCACTTGTATTTTCTACCTAATTCTCAATTTTATTACCATTGGCCTTTACATAATCTATTTTATTATGTATATGTCACTTGACTTTTTTCAACTTAAAAATATTTTTGTTTGTCTTTATATCGCAATACATCAATTGCAGATTAGATGGCAAAACTTCTCATTCTTGACTCAAGATGAAATGGAGAACAGGCATGGTGAGTCACACCTGTAATCCCAGAATTTCCTGTGATCCCTGCATTTGAGGAGCTGATGCAGGAGGATCAGAACTTTAAGGCCAGCCTTAGCTTCATAGCATGCTCAGAGTTCTCTGGGTTACATGAAAACTTGCCTCAAAAATCTAAAACTAATCACCCTATGAATAAAAGATGCAACAGACACAACATCATGACTCAGAATGGCATCTCCTTGGGAACATGATGTCAGAAGAGAGCTGAAGAGCAAAATGGGGAAATTCCTAGGAACAGAGGAAGGAAAGCAGTTTAAGTTAGTATTCATATTCTGAAGCAAAATGCTTGACAAGAGCAAAGGGGGTTTGGGGACTCACCTCATTTTCTCCATTTTTACCCAGTATTAGGATCATATCTCATTAATGTTGTCAAAACAAAAGAAACCTCTTTGGAACCTTGCCTCTAGATATACCCAAGGGGTGTTACCATACAGATTCTAAATCACATCAACTTGACAATCAGTTTTAGCTATCACAAATAAATAAATATGTACAAATGAGAAATACAACTGTCTTTTGTTTGTTTTTTCGAGACAGGGTTTCTCTGTGTAGTTTTGGTGCCTGTCCTGGATCTCCCTCTGTAGACCAGGCTGGACTCGAGATCACAGAGATCCACCTGGCTCCGCCTCCCCAGTGCTGGAATTAAAAGTGTGTGCTATTGCCGCCCAGCAAATACAACTGTCTTTAAAGTGATCGAAAGACTTATAAACATCCCATGGGCCCAAGTTACCTTCACCTCAATTAGAAAAGATTATTTAACAATTCCTAGGAATTTACATACTTTATTACTTTCCTAAGGAGGGAGCTGATTAAGAGCTGTTATTGCACAACACAGACATTAGACGTGCCTTACCCATGATTCAACATTGCACTGTGGGAACTTTAGAACAGAGAGAATGGGGTTAAAATAGTTAAACTCATTCAGTAGATAATTCTCTGAAGACACTGAGTTCCTTCTCTCCACATTTTTTTTGCCTCTTATTTAAAACAAACAACCTAGTATATACTGTAAGTATCAGAGACCCTGCAAGTAAGTGAATTTCCAAACTAGGCTTCAAAGGCAATTGTGTTTCTTATTTTGCTTAATCCCCAGGTGTGTAATGGGCAATTAATCAGCCCTACAAACTCCAGATCGGGTCCATGTCATTGCTTGCTGCTGCCACATGATGGCGCTGCTTACAGATGGGGCTTAGTAATTTGGGACTGTTATAATGGACACCTGCTTCTACGTACATTCCTGCCATGGCTTTATATAGCCTATGGAAGATGAAATCATTTCCCAAATGATAAGCTCGTGCACAATAACTAGCATTTAGGCTTCCAAGGTTCTCCAGGCTCAGTTACATTAATTACACAAGTGGCCACCAAGCAACCAGGTGTGTTAACAATGAGACTGGAGTGTCTCTGGCTTGTATAATTTTTCTCTAAAATACCATCTGTTATGCCTCTAAACAATGATATAATCACCCAACCATAGGCCCAGCTTTCCCTCTCCCCAAATACTGAGGACTATTAGACTATTTCCGGCAACCCATACTTTTCAGTACTTTCTCAGCAGGGAGTAGATCATGAACTGTTAATTCCCATTGTAGAAATCAGCAAAGCGTTCCTCATGCCAGCCTTTCATTGCAAGGCCACCAAACCAGGGACATAGGGATGCAGATATTCTTAACCCTATTTTGCTGGTGGATAGTACACTGACTCCATAGTAAATTTATGTTCCGTAATTTGGTAGAACACTAAAGGACCCCCCAAGCACAAGATACAGTGAAACCCACTATAGACCAGAGGGGTAAGCAGTGATTTTCTGAGAAAATGACATTTAACCTTAGATGTTAATGAAAAACCATAATTAACTATTGGCATCTCAGGCAGAGCCTGGAAAAGTGAGACACATGATGCACTAAACAAAAAGACAAAATTATTACATAGGGATGATCAAGGGGAAAGAACGAGGCAAAGATCAGAGAAAATTGGACTAAATGGTCTCCAAAATACTTGAAAATTATTATCTTTAGCAGTCAATGCCCCATTGGAAACTAGGAGTCAAAGCAGATTCATTTAAGAATAGTCTTCAACGAAGCCAAAAGGAAAAGAAATTAAAGGTATGTCCTGTAATAGACAGACGGCACCTTCTGCTGTAATCAAGTCTTCTACAAGCTGCTCCTATGGGACCCCAGTGTCTCTGCTCTCAAAAAAAGTTACCTCTGATATACTGATAATGTATTTGCATGTCCTGTGGCATTATGTGCCCTGCTTCCTTGTTAAGACACAAAGCCTCCAAGGTCAGAAGCTAATGGGTCAAGTATATGAGACAAATCTATTCTGCTACACAGGAATAAATTAATGCAGGTAGGTGATCACTGGCATAGAGAAAAAAAAGATATGGAATTTACATTTAAAATCAGCTGTGTGAACATAATGAGAAGATTATGTGCAAGGCTTACTGTATTACATTTCCAGGCTTTCTCTGGAAACAAATCTTTCAAGGGAAAAATAGCTAAACGAACATGAATGACAAGATGCTAAAGCCTATGACACAAAAACACTTGAAAAATTTTGCAATGGTATTTCAACAGAGAAGGAGAAAACACATGACAGGATAAAGTGTATTCCTGTCTATTTAGGATGCCCCTCTCTGGACAGTCTGGTATAGATGAAGGAAAGACTCGTGATTTCATTTCCTCTATATGTCTTGCTCTTTCAGAGACCACACAGGGGATTATTAAATGGCTTTTCTTTATTGTTTGCTAAGTTTGATTCTCTCACAAATTGTGAGTGGTTCCCATGGGAACCTCTGGATGTGTTATAAGAGCAAAACAGACCACAGATGGTCATTCACATCTTTCCTGACAGCAAAATACTTTATTCATTCTTCCTGTGAAAGCATTATTTTAGGACATTTGAATCCAAGATCTATTAAATAAGTCTGTTTGTTGCTAGTGTTCCATCAACATCCTAAGGAAAAACAATCATGGAAATGTTTTCACTCAAAAGAAAAAAAAACCTAAAGTTATTTGCACACAAACTCAAAAAGATTATACTAGAATATATCTCCTGGGTCTTAAACAATTTGGGCTAGTCTGCCTACCAAAGTTCTGAATGGAGCAGAATTAGAATTTAAAAAGGGAAAAATGAACTCAACTATAATATGAACTCCAAACAACACATATGATCACTTCATCAGACTGCATAATGTAAACTTCAGTTATATCACAACATGAAATTACATTACTTCAGTTATGATTTATGTAAGATAAGGTATAGTGGGAGAGAGGCTGTAAAAAAAAACTGTGCATATGTGTGTATTTTGCTTGACAACAGGATCTTTCTCAAGCTCTTTAAATGAAAATATAAGCATATCTTTCCCATGTTTCCAAAATTTGCTATATCTCTAGCTAATACAAACATCATCTTTCACCTAAGAGACAGAAAAGTATTCCAATTTCAATCCAGTCCTTTCTCTATACAGCAGTACTAACAATCTAGAAGACAAAAAGATTACTACTTAAATACTCAACAAGCTCTCACCTCAGAGTATAAAGGGGACTGCTTCACCAATTTACCACTCTGTTTGTGTAAGGACCACTATTTAATATCTCCTTTTCACAAAACTCGGAATTTTATAAATTCCATTTGTTAATACCATGCTGCTTCATATATGTTTACACTTAACTTTAGTCAGATTTTAGTCTTCAATGTTCCTATGAGACTTCATTTACCAAGGTAAGAAGCCACCAAATCCAGTTCTCAGAAACTGCTTCTCACATAACTGATTCCCCTTTCTTCCTTGATATTGTTTCTGTCCATCAAGTTATTAGGAAGTTCTAGTTCCCTTCTACATCACTCATTGATCTTATTTTCTATGGTTATCAAGATAAACTTTGACTACCTTCACTACTAAATTCCCCCTCACAGCCATTTTTTACTTGAGAATTTAGACATCACTCTTACATCCATTAACTCCTAAATCTGTAGTTGACCCATTCAACTACTGATTCCAAGCCTTTAAAGTCAACTCAATACTTTACTTCACTGTGTAGATACATATGAAATCTTACTAAAACTCAGTGACTTCACACAGAAACTAAGTTTGTGGGATGCAGTGGGGTCTGTTGATCACAGATGGGTTCATAAGGAAGCTCTTCTTCAAACTGTAGAACTGATCATACTTAGCATGCCTGACTCTGTCTTGCAGGCTTTTCCTTGAATGAAGTGAAAGAATATTAGCCATTCAGAGGAAGCAATTATCACAATGATTCCATAAACCTAAATGACTGAGCCTCAATACCTTCTTTCATTTTAAACTCTTATAGCCTGTTGGGTAGAGGCATTCATTGGTACTGGTTTTCTGAATTCTCCTGTTTCCATCTCCCATCATACCTTAGTACCATTGGAATTACAGGCACACTTGTATGCACAACATTATGTGGGTATGTAAATTTAAAATGAGGGGTTCATGTGTGTGTAATAAGCCCTTTACCCACTGAACCAACACCCCAGCTCTCAAAATGTATTTTTGCATCCCAGAGAAGAGGCAAAACAAATCTTGCTTGCCTATTATGAGAAGAACAAAAGGCAGTTGCAAGGAAGGGATGCCCAGCTTCAGGTAATTAACAGAAAACATGAGTTGTATATGTAAACAGAATATTCCCAATTCAGTCATGCTTAAAAGTTGTATGAGAGACTTCTCCCCTTCCAAAATATATATGTTTGAAAGCTTTTCAATGAATTATAAAAAGAAAAATAAACTTGTAGTGCCTATTTTAGGCTGACTAATTTGTTTATTAATAAAACACGAATGAAGAATGAAGAAGACAGGTATTTGAGGTTTCAAATTCTTAAGTGCAAACTGAAGTATCTGTGTAGAAACCATTGCATAAGCCCCAAGGGAGGTTTGTCAGAAAAATAATAAGAATGCAGCTCAGAAATAGATTTCCCCAACAGAGAAAAAAACAAAACAACAACAACATATGTTCTCTACCTGGATAGAACTACTTACAGTTTCAAATGTCAAGAGAAGCCAAGGGGAAGGAGACCTCCTAATTGTCTGAGTATGTTATTTTGCTACCAATTAACAGCAATGACAGTGATACACTCTGTGTTACAGAAAGCTAGAAGAAAGAATTTTAAAAGCTGTCAGCATAAAATCTAATAAATCTATTTTATCTTTAAAATCTATTTAACCTGCCTGTGTACTAAAACATTGGCCTTACCAAAGATTACCTATAATCTTAGCTTTCAGGAATGAGATAAAAAATAGCATAAGACTAGTTTACCATATAAATAATAGAAATGATCATTTAACTAATAATATAAAGGCTTCTTAAAAATGCTACTGTAAGTAGAGTGTAACATGTAACATTACATTGTAAAGTTAAAAACGCCATCTCTATATTGGGATGAGGAAACAGGTAGCTTTTATGTAGATATTGCCATTAACTACATAGTTTGGCTTCAGAGAACAGACTTTTAACCTTGTGGTAAATGCTTCTTAAAGCTAGAAGTCAATTTACAAAGTGCTTGCAATTTGTCATGTATACTACACAGCCTTTATTAGACTACTGGCTTTTAAATGCATGGAAATATTCCTAGCTTCCTAATTAGACATTTGAACTATAGTCTTACATATGTCAATTTCTCTACATCTTGAAATTTGAGAGACAGAGAGAGAGAGGGAGACAAAGAGGGAGAGAGAGGGAGAGAAGGAGGGAGAGAGAGGGGGGAGTGGGAGAGAGAGAAAGAGAGAGAGAGAGAGAGAGAGAGAGAGAGAGAGAGAGAGAGAGAGAGAGAGAGAGAGAGAGAGAGAGACTGACTCTAAATATCCCAGGCCCCATTCTTCATGGAAATTTGTACAAATCCCTGAAGGTCATCATGACAGCATCATTGTGGTCATCCTTCACACATATCCTGTTAGCATGGTCAGGCCTTTGCTTATGTATGAGAAACTAAAAACCCATAAATCAACAAATAGCCTATATGGCATGTGGTTCTTACATTTTGACTAACCATTCAATTCATTTCAAATCATTATCCTTATACTTTAGTTTCATTGCTTGCATAAACATAGAGAAAAAATACACATGACCCAGACTAGCATCTATACAGCAGGTTGATTGAAACACAACAATAAAGACAGAATTTCAAGGCACATTTCCTATGGCCTGAGGGAAGGCTACTTTCTAGTAATAAAGCTCTCCATCTTCAGCATATAAGCCTGAAGGTGCTTTGAGGGTGTAGCAAAAAAGTAAGTGGGGTGGGGGAGTGGTTTATGAAAAATGCATGAAGCTCAAGTTGACCATTTACAATCAGTGACAGATTTTTCAATGAATCTCTCTACTGACAAAATTGCCATTTATCCTCCCTTGATATGAATCCTGTGCACTACTTTGAAAACCACCCCATGAAAACACAGATCCCTTAGAACAAAACTGTAAACTATGCTGTTTCGACAAGGCAAGTGCCTTTAGTACTATATCCCTGCCTGACTGAACTTGAAGGCCACCATAAGGCAAATGCAACATTTCTGAAATAATGAAAATCCAATAGCTGACCCAAGAGCTTTACTCACTTGAAAATTTACCTGGTTTACTCTAAATCATAAAAACAAACCTCTCCCATTACAGCAGAATCAATATAATAATATACAGGCTCAACTCAAAGAAAATCTACAATAGTTTAATATTTGAGAATGTGGTAAGAAAATTAACAGGCTCACTGGAGAGACACTACAAGGGGTGTGTGTGTTTTCACGTGTGTGTGTGTGTGTGTGTGTGTGTGTGTGTGTGTGTGCCTATGTGAGAGAGAGACAGAGAGACATGGAGACAGAGAGACACAGAGACAGAGACAGAGAGACAGGAAGACAGACATCATTGCAAGATGTAATGTTTCATTGACATCCAAATGTAATTCAGATAAACATCCAAAAGCATTCCATTTGTACCTCACAGATGATCACATTTGTCCTTGACTTTTGCTTGTCTCTGATCCAAATTATTAACACATCATAAAATAATAAACTGCCACATATTGGAATTGTCCCAAGGCATTTTCTCACATGAAGAAAGAGAGACATTAACATTTACTGACTCATTGAATTTAATCATCATCAGATAATTATTAAGTTCATTCATCAACCTCACAAGATTCATATATTCTAGTCTCACACACCAAGAAACAGGATGTTTCAAGTCAAAGGTCGGAAAATTACAATCAATATCATTCCTATTTTCCTGAATAAATTTATTAATTGTATATAGATTTACTCAATAATTACAGCCCAAGAAATAGAATATACTTAAGGCTAAAGATATCACATTGAAATTAGTCCTATTGTGACTTTTTAAATTTTTCTTAAGAGACAAAGTCTCACCAGCATCAGTTAACTGGGACTACACAATAATTCCAATTTGGGGGCAGACTTCCTGTGCCCTAGAATGAAAGGAAGGAAGCTTTCAGGGAAATCATGATTGGACAAGCCCTGTGGGAGCATGATTGGAACCAGTTAAAGGTGTTACCAATAGCATCTTTACCTTTTGACAAAGGTTTTGACAATGTTTTATCATGTTTTATGATAGTCGCTTATTTTTTGCAGTTTGCCTCTATTATTCAAACCACCTTCAACTAAAGAAAAAAAAAAAAAGAAAGAAAGCTCAGTCTATCCTTGCCACCATCCTAGGTTTAATGTAACTATTTACAGGCACCAAAATGGCAGAGCCAGAGTCTCTGCTCCAAAGGATTAATGAGGACTTTGAGCCTAAAGAGAGCTGGAATGTGACATGGGCAGAGGGCCAGGCCAGTAAGATGACCAAGTGTACCTGAAGCCCTGCAACATGTACAGACCACTGTGTTTCACGGGTGGGTGGACTAAATAACAAAGATTTGCTTAAGTGTGACCTATTACTAGGAAACAGAGTGCCAGACGGACTAATTTGACTAAGCTACAAGAGAACATAGATGTCTATTCTGAATCACACACTCTTTACCATTCTCTTACTATTTTCAAATAAGCAAAGAAATGTCAATATTGAGAAGCATCATTTCAGGGGAGCCCATTGAATCTAAGTCAAAAGACCCCGACAGTCCCCCATACCTCCCACTTTCCTGAGAGAGAAGATGTCTCTCTCTCTCTTTCCCTCCCTCCTTCTTTATCTTTCTCTCTTCCATCCTCTTTCCTTCCATTGTTCCTTCTCTTCCTGCCCATGCATGCACACATACACGTCTGACATTCTGTACATATATATCTCACTTTATATAAGTAAAATAAAACTATTATGAAAAAAGGATAGTCTGGGGTTGAGAAATCTACAAAATACCTGTGAAGATTTTGCTTCTTAGACTACCTTTGAGCAGTGGTTCTCAACTTGTGTGTTGCGACCCATTTGAGTCACCAAAAGACCATTAGAAAACATGTTTATTTATATTACTATTCATAACATTAGCAAGATTACAGTTATGAAGTAGCCACAACGATATTTTAGGGTTGGGAGTTACTATAACCTGAGGAACTATATTAAAGGATTGCAGTATTAAGAAGGTTGAGAACCACAACATTAGAATACCACACAGATGAAGATTGAACTGATTTTCATACATAGGATCTTAATGTTTAATTTGACTAAATACACTTAACTGAAGACTTCCAATGAGCCAGGCACTGTTTTATTTCAAGATACCACTTTCAAGTTTAAACATAAGCATGACTATTAGAATACTAATCCAGGTCAATAAATGCAGTCCAAGCCATTTCCTCAACCAAGCACATCACTTTACAACCAAATGAGTTTTCTACTACAGGTAGGCAAGATCGCACATACCCTTCACTACCATTCTGCACTTGTGTCTGCTGGGGAATACTATGCTTATGTAGTCAAGGCTGAACTTTCTATGATTTTCAGTCAAGAATCTCCCCATTAGCATCTTTTGGAAACCCATAAAGTGGATATATACTCTAAATTAGTCATGATCCACCATGTGAACTGGGTACTTGATTAGGTGAAAGGAAATCTTGTTTTAGTGACTCGTACATGCTGGAAACAACAACAACAATAATAAGGACATAGGGTAGAATCATAATCCATAAAACAGTATCATGGTTAATGTCAAGGAAACAGACCACAGGGCACACAAAAGTTGTAAAGTTATGGCAACTGCTCCAATAAGAGTTGCTGCAGATACCTGAAATATAAAGGGAGATAAGGAGAGTTCATGTCTCCTGTGACTGCTAGATTTCTTTCTGTACCCAGAGAGCACAGCTACTAACCTTTAACCCCTCCTGATTTTACTTTATCTTCTTAGTTCTAAGTAAAGTGTGACAATTCTCTATCTAAAACACTTGGAAAAAGTTGTGTTTCAGATTTTGGAGTAGGCTTTTTTTTTTTTTTTCATTTTGTTTAGTCTTTTGGACATTTGTGGCATGAATCTTAAAAGGTCTTATTAATAAAAACAAACCCTGAGCCAAGTATTGGGGTGAATGTTGAAAGATCAGAGAAACAAAACTGGCCACAGCCAACCTCACCTCATCAGTTCCTCAGCTGATCTCATTTCCTCAAACTGGAAGCCTCTGTGACCTCATTGGAATGGATCTCAGCTGAACTGCTGCTCAAAAGCCTAAAAGCTTAACCAGGCTCTAGTTTCTGGTCCTCACACCTTATATACCTTTCTGCTTCCTGCCATCACTACCTGAGATTAAAGGTGTGAGTCACCATGCCTGACTGTTTCCAGTGTGGCTTTGAACTCACAGAAATCCAGAGGGCTCTCTGACTTCGGAATGCTAAGATTAAAGGTGTGTGTGCCACAATTTTCTGGCTTCTATATCTAGTGGCTGTTCTTTTCTCTAATCCCAGATAAGTTTATTAGGGTGCACAATATATTGGGGAACACAACATCACCACATTTCCTTTTTTTTTTTTGTCTAAAACTAAAAAAGCTTATAACTAATACAAGAAAAACTATATCCAATAAGTATATAAAATATATAGTCAAGAATTACATTAACAATGCCCAGTCCATTAACATTTGACAGATTCAGACAACACTTTTTATTACTTATCCTATTTAAAACAAGTAGTTTCTGTTGATGTATCCAACCGTCTTATTAAATAAGAAACACAGAAACAATGTAAAAGAGAAAGCCGAGAGGTCAGAGCTCAGATCTAAAATCTCACCCTTCCTCCTGCTGTCCCAGCTTCACGAAAAAGAGACCTACTTCCTGTCGGTTCGTTTTTTTATAGTATGTTGTTCTGCCTTCTCATTGGTTGTAAACCCAAACACATGACTGCCTCGTCACTGTCTGAATGTACAGCCCCCTAGGTCTTAAAGGCATATGTCTCCAATGCTGGCTATATCCCTGAACACACAGAGATCTTATGGGATTAAAGGCGTGTGCCACCACCGCCACACTCTTGCTATGGCTCTAATAGCTCTGACCCCCGGACAACTTTATTTATTAACATACAATCAAAATAATATTTCAGTACAATTAGATTACCACCACAAGTTTCTTTTTAAAAGTAGATTCAGTAATCTCCCTTTTTATCTTATCATATCCATATTCTCTTTTTTTTCTGAGTAAATCTAAAAATCTACCTTTTATCTTATCATTTCTATATCTTCCCTTTTTTTCATTTTAGAGTATATTCAATGATCTACGCATTTATCCTATTATTTCTTTATCTTTTTTCTCAGAGTAGATTCAATGATCTACCTCAGATATTTACAAGCATAATTGTTTCAAACATTCCCAAACTGAAATATTCAAAAAATAAGTCAAATCCCTTTAAATATCATGACAAAGCTAAAACCCTCTCAGAATTCAGATAAGGGATAATCTGTATGTCTATAACACTCCAAAGAAAGCTATGAACATGTTTTCTCTCCCACCCCCCCTCTCTCTCCTACATCTTTGACTAAGATTAAAAACTAACCAAAAATGTTATGGTTTGAATTAGTTCCATCAATTGAATTCCTCATTAAAACTTACCATTGATGCCTTTAATTATATTTAATTACCTTAATGTCTCATCACACTGTGACATCTTAGGTTCATGACAATAGTGCCCAATTATTTGATTATTTATTCTAGACTTAGAGGAGCAGAACACTTGAAAAATGATTATGGCTCTACTTCCTTTCCTCATCTAAAAATCAAAGATGGCAATGGTAATAACCCAGTGTGATGCCTAACATACCAAATTCATTTAATAATGTTAGATTTTACTATGCTAGCAAAATTGTATAAAAAAGGATCAAGATAATTCATTATGTGGATTCAAAAATCACATTATTCTGATGATTCTGAGTCTCACATACTTCATCTATAAAATGAGGGATTCTCACCTACTACTATATGTCTCTCTGAAGACTGAACAAGAAAATGAGCATTAATGAAACTAAGAATTTGGACATATATTTCATGTAAAATCATATTTGATGACATTTTCTCTGATATCTTTAACCTACTAATATTTCTGAAAGTAACTTCAAATCAAATTTACAAATAAAGCAAGACAAATAGAACTGTCTTATTAATATGATCATTGTTGGTTCAAATTACAAAGAAAGTAGGATTTTTTTTAAACCTATGAAATGAACATGAATCACAAATTATGAGATGGTGAGAAATACTGAGTTGCCGTAAGACAAGCCCCCCCCCCCAGAAAAGACAATGCAGCACTCTGAATGACCCTGAGAAAAGACACTTATGCAAAGAAGGCACAAAGTATAAAGCCACTTGAATCCATTTAAGAGACACGAGAGGTTAAAGGCAAAACAATCACCTCTTTTGGTGGTAGCAGATCTGGTACTGAGTTAGAGCCTTACAGTTGTGAACAGAGGCACCACATTCACAAACCCTAAAAGCCATGGGGGAATGGGTTTGTGGTTCTCCTCTAGGAGATCAGAGAATATTCCAGAAATCAAATTCGTATTTTTAATTAAATATGAATTTCCCTCCTTTCATTTCCTTTTCTCCCCTCCATCACTGCCCACTTATTCCTCCTCAGCCTGGCATGCCTTCATTCTTCTGTCACTTGAAAGGGCAGTTGTAATAGCTTTAGAACTGGGAAGGGAAGGGATGCTTAATATTGAAGGAACAAGTGCCTTACTTTTAATTTCACTTGCTATTTAAGAATTTCATATATGCACATAATATGCTTTGATCAAATATAACCCTTCCTTCCCTCTTATCCACTTCCACCCTTATCTCCCCAAAGCAGGCACATTATCTAGGGCTTTGACTCTTAAAATTAAATAAAACCAAACAGAATGGCTATTAGATTTGGGGGATATTATAAAATAATTTACAAAAATGTATAATTTTTGTGTTTATCATAAGTAGAGTCACATGGTTCCACAAACACTGGAAATGATATAAGCATGTGTTCTGTTTACCTCCTCAGTTTCCTTTTTGGCTCTGCAACCAGCTGACAAACAGCTTCAGGGTACTAGAACCATCTCCACCAGGTTTATGTGGGAACAGTTCATGTGTCTTTAATTAAATCTATTAAAGTATCATAAAATGAATATGAACTGCATCAGGATGGAGAGCATGTAAGGGTGGTAGCAAGATATAATGCCTAGCTGCTTTGGGTTTGAAAATGCACCATCAGATCCTGAGTATGACTATAAAGGAGTTAACAGGAAGTAGGCTGTCAGAGAGGAGGATGGAGTGACAGAGATAACATTCCCATATAGATGCTGGACTATAAAGAGAGAAGACACTTAGCAGCTGAGATGCCACCTTGCTAGCTTTTGTTATCTCCTGTGCCAAGGACCATCAGGCTGAGGAGATGAATGAGTGAGAGGAGGAGGCAGTTGATAAAGAAGGGAGAGGCATCAGAAAAGTGTGGAGTCCTATTTTAAAAAAAAGACAAGAGACTGCTTGATGGTCGACCAGCTCTAGAGCCCCCACCATTTGCCCCTGGATATTCAGTTCTTTGTTCACATCTGGGAAGAACACCGACTCCTGGTAAGCAGCCAGCCAATGGCCCTGAACTCCCTGCAATAAGAACGCTAATCTTTGGGGATTTAGAGCATTTCACTCTTGACCACTGAAACTCGATTTGCATGTGTCTGCCAAAGTCTGGAAGGTTTTTGGAGGTAATCACAACAAGCTCACTTGAAAGCATTTCACACTGAAAGTGCATTTGCTTGAACACTGGCATGGTTGAATTCTGCCTTATGCAAACCTGGTAGTGATGAAAACATGATGATGATGCAGTGCTCAGTCTGAGATTCTGGGAGTTGTATGAGTTTAGCATAGTAATCTTTTGAAAGATTGATTTCAAAACCTCATTGAACACTGTACAGTTTCTCAGCCTCAAACCTCTATCTTGTTTGCAACATCATCTGTGATAGATTATCACTAATAAAGTTATTTGGGTAGTATAAATTACCTTATAGGTATAAAAGTCAGAAGTCCAAAAGCAGATGTCACTGGACTAAAATTAAGTGAGAGTAGAGCTTGTCCTGGAGCCTTACCTCTTGAAGGGTAGATAAGAGTGTCGTGTCTGCTTCCTGTGTTTCCCAGTTTGTAGAGGTCTCTTGAATATTGAGTACTCCTCTTCTCCCTCCAAATACAACTGTCATCTGACTCTCACCTCTGCTTCCAGGGTCATGTTCTGTCTTGATTCTGTGTCCTGCCACTTCCTGTCATTCAAAAAGATGCTACTAAAACAATTCAGTACATTCTTTCCATATTAAGAGGCTTAACTTAGTTTACTTAACGTGCACTAGAGTGAAAAAGATAAATGTCACATGTTGTTGTTGTTTTTTTCATATAGGGAAGCTAGATTTTTTTCTCACTGGAGTCAAACTGGGTATATGGTTCAGATAATAATGGTAATTTTTGCACTAGAATGAGGATCTGAGTTTGTATCCCAGCACCGACATAACAATCCAGGCATGGCTGTTCACACATCTGTAAGCACAGTGCTACAGGGGGAAGAGAGAAGAGGATTGCTGTGGCTTGCTGGCCCTCATCATAACTCCATGATGAGTATGAGACTTTGTCTCAAAAGAGTAAGACAGAGAGTCAGAGAGTGGGCATCTTGACTGTCTCCTCTAGTATCTTCACACACAAACAGGGTGTGTGCTAGTGTACACCCAAGCAATAAACCATATACACATATACTACACTTATACACATATATAGTCATACACTCACATACATACACAGAGACATACATAAGTAAAAGGATGAATATTTTCAAATAAAAAAACATTGAGATGGGGAGCGAGACAGAATAATATGAATATAACCAAAGTAATGTATGTGATGTGTATGTAAATAAAAATATATATGGAAATTTATATTTTTGAATACATATGAAAAGTGTATATATACATAAATAAAAATGTATAATAAATATATTTATCTGTATAATCAACATACAAAATCCTATTATTGGCATTATATGCTACACCTTAAGATACCTATTTTTTTTTCTTTTTTTTTCCTTTTATTTTATTTTACAACTCTCCTCCACTTGTACAACCACTTTGGAAATCAATATGGCGCTTTCTTAGAAAATTGGGAATCAATCTCCCCCAAGATCCAGCTATACCACTCCTGGGCATATACCCAAGAAATGCTCAATCATACCACAAGAGCACTTGCTCAGCTATGTTCATATCGCTAGCATTGTTTGTAACAGCCAAAACCTGGAAACAACCTAGATGCCCTTCAACTGAAGAATGGATAAATAAATTGTGGCACATATACACAATGGGATACTACTCAGCAGAGAAAAACAATGACATCATGAGGTTTGCAGGCAAATGGATGGATCTAGAAAAAAAATCATCCTGAGTGAGGTAACCCAGAGTCAGAAAGACAAATATGGTATGTACTCACTCATAGGAGTACACTAGAGGAGATACCTATTTCTTAATTATATATGTTGAAATCCTAACCCCATAGTGATAGTATTTAGAGATGAAACATTTGGAAGATGATCAGTTAATAAAGGTTATGCCTTTGTGAAAAAGACAAGTGACTTTACAAATGTAACCTGATGAACCCCTTCTACCATGTAAACACACCACAAGCAACAATCTGCAAACCAGTAACTGAACCCCCACTAGTCAGGAAATCCATGTTGGCTTTATCATGGACTCCCTGCCAGCACATCACTACAAAGATTATATTACAATAATTTAATTTGATAGGATTTTGCTATGGCAGCTCAAATATAAGACAGCTTAGGCAATAGTGGTGTCTATTTTCTTATAGTCATACAAGAAAAAATGTGTTTTCCTCTTGAATTGCTATGTAAGAACCTCAAAAAAATCTAAGGTGATTTAAGAAAAGATTGTACATGTGTGCCAGGTCAAGGAAGAGGAATCACAAAGCAGAAGCATAAGGGCAGGACTGCAGATGTAGCTCCATTGGTAGAGTGCGTCTCTTGCTTTCTCAAAGCCCTGAGATTGATACTTCAACACCACATGATCTGGGTAGAAATGGTAATACAATGGCTGTAATCCCAGAGATAGGAGGACAAATGTTGAAAGACGACACAGTCAAGTCAAGGTGAGCCTAAGCTATATGAGGCCCTGTTTCACAAAAAAATTAATAACCTGGTGTGTAGAAATACCACAGAAATTAAGAAAACTTGCTGCTGCAGAAAACCAAGGCTTAGTTCCTGGTATCCACATGGTTGCTTATAACCATCTGTAATTCCCGTACCAGAGGGCCTGACACCCTCTTCTGGCCTCTGCAAGGACCAGGCCCACACATAGTGCACAGGCACGTATATAAAGGCACTCATAGCTACACACAAAATTAAAATAAATAAATCTAATAAATGATTAAATAAATAAATGATCGACAAATTCCCTAAGTATAATGGCTCCCAAGCTGAGGAGAATGTTCCCGATGTATCTTGATATGTTTCCCTAGGCTTTTGTGTCTGAATTGCCCAGTTCTTGAGACACTCATCAACCAAGCTGCCTTGGAAAAGTACCCTTAAATTCTAATCTCCATGAATCCCCCATTAGAATTCCACTGACCATCTACCTCCATGGCTTTTTAACTGTGTTATACTTTCAAAGCAGCTTGAAGTACTTCACAGTTCCAGTGTTAGATTACATTACATTCCTTCTGATTCTATCATATCTTAAGAAAGCTGGGATCATAGCCATGGCTGTGATAAAATGTGCTGCATGGAAATTAATGTAGACAGGAAAGAGGGTGGCAGTGTCCAATCTAATTCTAGTATGTGAGAAGTTATTAAATCCCCAAGAGATTCATGCACCTCATTACTAAGTAACTGTGGGCATTCATACCAAACAGAAGTCCTTTCTTCCCAGATTGAATACATTTTTTTAAATGATGGAACTTTTTTCTGTGTTTCATTCACCTGTTTCGACTTAACCATTTTATGAATGGAACCTTTATTCCTATAGGCTGGAGAGCTGTAAAAATGTGACTAAGACACTACAGGTAACCAGAACCAAGAAACCTTGAGAATCTTGGATTATGAGGTTCTATTTAGGTAATGCTTACACTTAATTTTCTGGTGTATTTACCAAATCCATTCCTCAGAAGGTCACACTGTCACCCACCCATTATGTGAGGAAAAACACATTATCCAAGTATGTTAAATAAATCTCTGTCCTGCTTTTCAAAAACCCCATCTCTTTCCCATAGTCCCTTAAAACTATGGACATGATTTTCTTTGCTTTTCTACTGTCTATGGTGATATTTTATTTGTATTGAATTGTATATTAATAAATAAAGTTGCCTGGGGACCAGGGCTAATAGCAAGCCATAGCAGAAGCTGGGAGGTGGTGGCACACACCTTTAATCTTGATCACACGACAAGCAGATCTCTGTGTATTCAAGGATACAGCCAGCATGGAAACACATGCCTTTAATCTCAATACCAACCATAGAGACCTAGAGGTCTGTATAGTCAGGCAGTGATGAGGAGGTCATGTAGTTGGGTTTACAACCAATAAGAAGGCAGAACAGAAAGTCAATAAAAGGACAGACACACAGGAAGTAGGCCTCTTTCTGAGGGGAAGGACAGCAGCAGCAGGAAGAGTAAGAAGGCGGTTTTAAGTCTCAGCTCTTAGCTACTGCTCTGATCTCTTGGGCTTTTAACTCTGCATTTGGCTCTGTGTTTCTTATTTAATAAGACTGTTACATCTACAACCATCTTCAGAAATATCACAACTTTTAGGATATATAGACTTAAAATTTTCATAAATGTCTATTAAGTAGATGTGTTTTATAAATGTATGATAGATTCATATACAATGGAATGGTAAGATACATGAAATATAATAGGTTTATGAAAGGGAAGTTGGTCATGTGATAAATGAGGCCGGTTTCAATTATCTGACATATACAAGCTAGGATCAGGATAATGTTAAAATTTCAACTGAGTCCCAAATCTTGAGAAACATGGTAGCTAATGGTATAAATCCCAGTCTTCTAGCAGAAGATTCATGTCCTAGTACAAGCTATCAGGCAATAAGAAAAATGAATGGATTTTTTCTCCTTCTGCATCTTTGTTCTATTTAGACTTTCAACAGATTGGACAATGTCCATCCACATTAGGGAGAACAATCTAATTTACTGACTCAATTTAAATCTCATCTAGAAACATCATCACAGACTCACTCAAGAATAACATTTAATCCAAGCACCCTATAGCATAGTCAATTTCACATAAATTTAAGCATCACAACTTCCAGTCATTTGAATTCTCTTCTTCTTTGGGAATTCCTCAACATAGGAAAACATATTTGCAGGAGATCAGATTCCTGATGCAGAAATAGTAGGCTCCTTATTTTCTTCTTTGCCGAAATATGAGTTGTGCACAGACAAAACAATGCATTGTGACCGGGATAAGGAATCCAGAGAAATAAAAAATAAAAGCTAGAGATTATATGATAACAAGAAGCCAGAATATCATTATTCAGTCTCAGAACTCAGGTAATGGTAGACTGTGCACAACCCTCTCCTTCCTGGGTTGCAACTGGCAGGACTGTCCCAGCTCCTCTGACCTTGCCACTCTTCAATATTAGCTACCTTTCTTCCTGCTGGCATTATTATCATCATCATTATTGTTAATGATGATGATGATGATGATATAAACATCAGCTACAGTGCATTTCTGTCTGAAGTAAGCATGGGTCTCCAGAAGCAATGTGATGTAGCATGAATCTAAAAAGGTCTTATTAATAAAAACAAACCTGAGTCCAGGTATTGGGGGCGAATGCAGGAAGATCAGAAAAGTAGAACAAACCACAGCCACCTCACCTTGCCAATTCCTCAGCTGATCCTGTTTCCTCAGACTGGAAGCCTCTGAGTCTTCATCCAAAATGAATCTTAGCTGAACTGCTGCTCAAAAGCCTAAAATCTTAACCAGGCTATTTCCTGGTCCTCACACGTTATATACACCTTTCTGCTTCCTGCCATCACTTCCTGAGATTAAAGGCATGAGTCACCATGCCTGGTTATTTCCAGTTTAGCTTTGAACTCACAGAGATCCAGACGGATCTCTGCCTCTGGAATGCTAGGATTACAGATGTGTGCTACCACTGCCTAACCTCTACGTTTAATATTATGGCTGTTCTGTTTTCTGACCCCCAGGTAAGTTTATTGGGGTGCACAATATAATAACCACAATGTGATTTCTACCAAAGTTTCATAAGCTATTCTACACACTAAAGTCACATGAAACACCTCATAAATTCTAGTTAAGTGAATCACCTGTACGCACCAGAGCAGTTTGAATAAAGCAACCTTCTAAATTCTCTGCCTTAAACTATAGTTTATAAGGAAAGTAAAGAATAAGACTAGAGACGATACAATCTGCCTTGGAACACCTTTTACTTTCTTTTTTCTTTTTTTTTTGTATAGTGCCGTTTTAATATTAAAAGTACTCAGTTCTCCCCTTCTCGCCCCCCTCTCCCTCCCCCCAGCCCACCCCCCATTCCCACCTCCTCCAGATCAAGGTCTCCCCCGAGGACCGAGATCGACCTGATAAACTCAGTCCAGGCAGGTCCAGTCCCCTCCTCCCAGACCGAGCCAAGCGTCCCTGCATAAGTCCCAGGATTCGAACAGCCGACTCATGCAACGAGCCCAGGGCCCGGCACCACCGCACAGCTGCCTCCCAAACAGATCAAGCCAAATGACTGTCTCACCCATTCAGAGGGCCTGATCCAGTTGGGGGCCCCTCAGCCTTTGGTTCATAGTTCATGTGCTTCCATTCATTTGGTTATTTGTCCCTGTACTTTATCCAACCTTGGCTTCAACAATTCTTGCTCATATAAACCCTCCTCTTTCTCACTAATTAGACTCCCAGTGCTCCACCAGGGGCCCAGCCGTGGATGTCTGCATCCAGATTCCTCAGTCCTTGGATGGGGTTTATGGCACAACTATCAGGGTGTTTGGCCATCCCATCACCAGAGTAGGTCAGTTCCTGCCATCTCTTGACCATTGCCAGCAGTCTTTTGTGGGGGTATCTTTGTGGATCTCTGTGGGCCTCCCTAGCTCTCTGCTTCCTTCCCTTCTCATGTGGTCTTCATTTACCATGGTCTCCTATTCCTTGTTCTCCCTCTCTTTTCTTGATCCAGCTAGGATCTCCCACTCTCTTTCCCTTGACCGTCGCCCTTCATTGCTCCCACTCATGACCAGGCTGTTCATGTTGATCTCATCCATTTCTCCGTGTCTTTTTTGGGGTCCCGTTTTCCAGGTAGCCTCACTGGTGATGTGAGTAGCAGTCCAGTCATCCTTGTTCCACATCTAGCATCTTCCTATGAGTGAGTACATACCATATTTGTCTTTCTGAGTCTGGGTTGCCTCACTCAGGATGATTTTTTTCTAGATCCATCCATTTGCCTGCAAACCGCATGATGTAATTGTTTTTCTCTGCTGAGTAGTATTCCATTGTGAATATGTGCCACAATTTATTTATCCATTCTTCAGCTGAAGGGCATCTGGGTTGTTTCCAGGTTTTGGCTATTACAAACAATGCTGATATGAACATAGCTGAGCAAGTGCTCCTGTGGTATGATTGAGAATTTCTTGGGTATATGCCCAGGAGTGGTATAGCTGGGTCTTGGGGGAGATTGATTCCCAAATACTCATCACAGGAAAGATCCACCAAGATGAAGTTTCAATTCTGAACATTTATTCCCCAAACACAAGGGCACCCACATACGTAAAAGAAACATTACTAAAGCTTAAACCACATATAAAACCCCACACATTAATAGTGGGAGATCTCAACACCCCACTTTCACCACTGGACAGATCTCCCAAATCGAAACTTAACAGAGAAATAAAGGACTTAACTGATGTCATGACCCAATTGGACCTAATAGATATCTACAGAACATTCCATCCTAACAAGAAAGAATATACCTTCTTCTCAGCACCCCATGGAACTTTCTCTAAAATCGACCACATACTTGGCCACAAAGCAAATCTCAACAGATACAAAACAATTAGAATAACCTCCTGTGTTCTATCAGACCACCATGGTTTAAAGTTAGATTTCAACAACAACAAAAACAACAGAAAACCTACAATCTCATGGAAACTGAATAATGCTCAACTGAATCACCAATGGGTTAAGGAAGAAATAAAGAAAGAAATTAAAGACTTCCTAGAGATCAATGAAAATGAAGACACCACATACCCAAACTTATGGGACACTATGAAAGCAGTGTTAAGAGGGAAATTCATAGCACTAAATGCCCACATAAAGAAGTTGGAGAAATCCCACACTAGTGACTTAACAGCACACCTGAAAGCTCTAGAACAAGAAGAAGCAAAGTCTCCCAGGAAGAATAGATGCCATGAAATTATCAAAGTGAGAGGTGAAATTAATAAATTAGAAACTAAGAGAATAATACAAAAAATTAATGAAACAAAGAGTTGGTTCTTTGAGGAAATCAACAAGATAGACAAGCCCTTATCCAAACTAACCAAAAGACAGAGAGAGAGAATCCAAATCAACAAAATCAGAAGTGAAAAGGGGGACATAACAACAGACATTGAGGAAATCCAGAGAATTATAAGGTCATATTTCAAAAACCTCTACTCCACAAAACTGGAAAACCTAAAAGAAATGGACATTTTTCTGGATAGGTACCACATACCTAAGTTAAATCAAGACCAGATAAACTACCTTTTACTTTCAAGACGAGGAAGTTGGAGACATAGTTTGGCTTTATCAGGAGTGACCAGGCAGTACCTGTGGCTGCCATGTCTGCTTAGTTCATCAGACGAGACCTAAATCACTGACATTTTGTGGATAAAGCAGAAACAACCTTACATATACCAACACAAAATGTGCCACTCTAACGTATGAAATTGACATTTCATGTCCATTTTAGATACAGCTACATGACCTTAGTCTAAAAGGGACTATTTAAAGAGAGAGGCAAAGTTCCCCTTTCTGACAGATAGGTGCCATGGTTAGGGAATTTATCTAGATTATATCTGAACTAGAGTATGATCTATACAATGATTTTGGTACAGTGACATCACACACCAAAAATAGTTTTCTTCTCCTAGTTCTAATTTGTTGTGCCACATCTGTCCTATGTAAGAACTTTCTCCCTTTGGCATTTCCATAATCATTACAAAGCTGATCAACAGTCTTTTCAAACTAATAAACCATGGAATTCTCCCTTTACTCATTTCACTTCAGATAAGAACAGATTACAATAATCAATTCCTACAGAGCCTGGACTGAAAAGGAACAGTCTATTCAAATTGATATAAAATTCTATACAGTATGTTCCCTCTGTTTACAAACCTAAAATACTCAAGAATTTTTTTGTTTGTATTTGTGCTTTTGTGTGTGTGCATGTAGACAAGTGTTCGTGCACACATGTGGATGTGGATGTAGGTGCCAGACACTGATGTAGGTTTGTTCTTCAATCTCTTCCCATTTTATTTTTGAGACAAGTTCTCTCACTGAACTAATTTGACTAAAATAGCTGACCAGACGGCTCATAGGATCTTCCAGTCTCTACCTCCCCAGCACCAGGGATAGAGCTGCTGCTGTAATGTCCGGTTTTTTACATAGTGCTGGTGATGTGGACTTAGGTCTTCATTCTGCACTGCAAATGCCTTACTCACTGAACCTTCTCCCCAGACTTCTTCTTCTTTAATCTAATAAAATAATGGTCACGTAAGTTTTTAAGAAGTGTTTCCTCAACTTTTACTATATCACTTCTTAATTGTAACAACTCCCAAAATAATTTAAAAAGTCACAAACCAAACACTTCAAAGAGACAGCCTGTGTAATTTTGTAAAATGCTTTCAAATGCAAATACACAAGAACATACAAATATTTATTACCAATATGGCAAACTGGTAACTAAAAAATTAAATAACAGATAATACAGAAACACTAATAAACTACTTATTAGTAGGCTACAAAAGTCACTCTCACATTTTAGCATTTTTTTTCCATAGTTAAAAAAAAACATGATACAAACTCTCATATGATCAAAAAGAAACTGAATATTTTACATAATAATTCTACTGCTTCTTTGGCTTCTGGTTCAGGTTCTCCCAGAAGTGCACATGAGATCATGACTCTTGACTATGTTCTTCTTTGGCATGACCATATTATCAATCACTGTCTCCTGATAACATGACAAAGTTACAGCTGTGAACTGTTGATGTAATCAACCATCTTATTAAATAAGAAACACAGAAACAATGTAAAAGAGAAAGCCGAGAGGTCAGAGCTCAGAGCTAAAATCTCACCCTTCCGCCTGCGGTGTCCCAGCTTCCCGAAAGAGAGCTATATCCTGTCTGTTCGTTTTTTTTTTTTTTTTTTTATAGTATGTTGTTCTGCCTTCTCATTGGTTGTAAACCCAAACACATGACTGCCTCGTCACTGTCTGAATGTACAGCCTCCTAGGTCTTAAAGGCATATGTCTCCAATGCTGGCTGTATCCCTGAACACACAGAGATCTATGGGATTAAAGGCGTGTGCCACCACCACCACACTCTGTCTATGGCTCTAATAGCTCTGACTCCCGGGCAACTTTATTTATTAACATACAATCAAAATCACATTTCAGTACAATAAGAATACCACCACAGTGAACCAGAGTACATTCCTATAATCCCTAATACAACGGTGACAACAACAACATGAGTGTCGAAATTAGGTCTGCCCACACACCTTGGCCATCACCAACTACAGAAAAGTGACAATGCAAAAAATGTGTTCACTTCCATTTTTTTCTGTGGAGCTTCCTCCTGATCAAGCAGGTCCAAAGGCTAATTTTTTCTTCCATAAAATCCTTTGTGGCTCACTTATATTAGTTTTGTCTTGTATTTTCGGTTTTTAAGGCTCACTACCATGACATCTCCAGAGTGAGGAACATATGAGGAACTCTTCCCCCACCTTTTATTGTAAAGTGATTTTGTTTTCTTACATGATGTATTCTGGTTACAGTTTCCCATCCCTCTACATCTTCCAAATTCTCCTCACCTCCCCTCTCATATGGATCCACCCCCCTTTATGTCTCTCATTAGAAAACAAACAGGATTCTAAGAGAATATAATAAATATAAGATAAAAAACTAACATATCATATAATAAGGCAAAACAGACAAACAGAGGAAAAATACCCAAGAAAATCCCAAGACAGAGAGAGACCCACTCATGCACATACTCAGGAATTTCATAAAATCACTAAATTGGAATTTATCTCTATATACATATATAGATATATATGCATACATATATACATACATATATAATGTCTACACACATATATACATTATATACATTTCAATATATGTATATACATATACATATGCAAGCTATATATATGTATATACATACATACACACATACCTATATATATGTATATACATACATACACACACATATACACAAAAAAACAACTTTAGGGTAGAAGGATAAAAGAAAAAAATTATAAATAAACAATAAAAAATTTTAAGGTACAATTAAACAAACAAACTCCAAAATAAAACCTGACAAGACATTGTAAGACAAGGAAACCTATAAGATGCCACTGAGTTTGTTTTCTGTTGGCCATCTACTGCAGTACGTATGGCCTGCCCTTAAGAGTAGCTTGTTTTTCCAGTGGAAGCCCCTTGGAGAACACTAATTTATTTTTGTAAGGGGTTATCAATTGGAGATGGCTTCTGGGTTAAGGATGGGGGCAAGTTTTTACATCTCCTTTCAGCTCTAGGGCCCATCTGGTACAGATCCATGAAGGTCCTGTGCATGCTGCCTCAGTCTCTGTCTCTCCATATGTGTGGTGATCCAGTTGATTTAGAGAGTCTTGTTTTCTTTGTGTCCTTCATTCCTTGTGGGCCTTATGATTTTTTTTCTGATTCCTCTTCCATGGAGTTGTCTGAACCCTGAGGGGGGTGATTTGATATAGGTATCCAAGGTAGTAGGGTTGAGTGTCCCAAGGTCTTTTACTCTCTGAATAATGTCTGGCTGTGGGTCTGGGTATCAAGAACATATACTATTTTAATAATGACACTAAATTTGTTCTATTTTCTGAAACTATGTGATATATAATGCTAATATTTTATATAATACTTAGGCAAAGCCGCATTCCAATAAGATGCCTCTTTCTGGGTTTCTAATATTCATATAACTATTAGCTGTGAGGGGCCCAGGCTGTTCCTCCACTCTGTCCTCATCTATCATCTCTGCCTCATCCAATGTCTTTGTAGACTATCATTATTGCTTTTGTCTGGGCCTGTGTCTTAGTTACAGATTCTATTGCTGCAATGGAATACCATGACCAAAAGGCAAGTTGGGGAGGAAGAGGTTTATTTGGTTTACACTTCAGCATTGCTGTTCATCACTGAAAGAAGGCTGGACAGGAATTCAAACAGGGCAGGGTCCTGGAGGCAGGAGCTGATGCAGAGGACATGGAGGAGTGCTGTTTACTGGCTTGCTTCCCATGGCTTACTCAAGACCACCTTCTTATAGAACCCAGAACCACCTGACCAGGAATGGCACTACTCACAGTGGGTTGGGCCATTCTTCCACTGATCACGATTTGAGAAAATGCTTTACAGCTTGTCTCATGGAGGCATTTTCCCAACTGAAGCTCCTTGCTCTGAAGATTATAGCTTGTGTCTAGTTGACAGACAAAACTACAAAATACAGCCTGCCTTACTCTTTTCAATGCTGGACCCCTTAATATTTTCATTTTAAGGATTTTGTTGCACATCATATGGTCAGGATTTCTGAACCTTGACACTTGTGACATTTTGGGACACAAATCTTTGTTATGGGGAGCAAGTAATCACTTAGGTTTTGTGTCAACTTGCCCAGGCCACAGGAGTTCCACATATTTGGTCAAATATTTTTTCTCTACAAGTGTTTATTGGACCATATTAATATTTGAAACAGTAGACAGATTAAAACAGACTGCCTTTCACATTTTGAGTGAGCCACATGCATTTAAGTCAAGACTGAAGATTAAAAAAAAAAGGCTATGTAAGAGGAAATTCCTGTCTGATGCTATGGGCTGGGGCATGAAACATGGTCAAATTCTCTGGAGGATCTTGAGTAATACATGATACATTGTGAGATGTTAACAGCATCTATTTCTCCTAGATACTAGAAGTATCACCTTAGCTATGACAATCAAAAAATGCCTGCAACCATTATCAAATATACTTCAAGATCAAAAGTACACCTGGGTGAGACCACCTGAACTAAAAGTTAACCAGAGAAACCATCAAGGCAAATTGGATATAAAACTGTCTCAGAAAATCTAACCCCTTGTGGCTGTGCTCATACAACTGCTCAAATGAACTAAATCGTCCCCCAGGTGAGTACATCATATTCTTTTCTCAGTTTTTCAGTGTTTCAGCTTAAATCCTATCCTCCATCAAGATAAGAGACAGGGGATGAATTTTCATCTCCATGAAGGCTTATTTAATTCTTTGACAACTTTGCTCTGTGTCCAGGAGATCTGTTTCAAAAGTGGATCCTTATATATGACCCCAAGTAAGATTTCAGTTTCCCAAAATTTCCAGCAAGGTAGGAGAGGAAGTGACCCAAATACCTCCAGACAGAAAGAAAGTCATCTATCTGTCAGTTATGAATTTGCACACTGCCAAACTCCAGAATAAGAAAGTAATCATAAACTAAATGATTCATTGCTGTGGATATTGCTCTGTATGCTGTGAATGTGTTGCTCTGATTGGTTAATAAATTAAATGCTGATTGGCCAGTAGCCAGGCAGGAAGTATAGGCGGGACAAGCAGAGAAGAGAATTCTGGGAAGAGTCAGGAGTCGCCAGCCAGACCCAGAAGAAGCAAGATGCGGAAGCAGAATTGAGCAAAGGTACCAAGCCATGTGGCTAAACATAAATAAGAATTATTAGTTAATTTTAGTGTAAGAGTTATTCAATAGTTAGCCTGAGCTAGTTTTAGTTAATATAAGCCTCTGTGTGTTTACATGGGTCCAAGTGGCTACAGGACTGGCTGGTAAGAGATTTGTCCTGACCAGGGGCCAGGTGGGACACAGGAAAACATCAGCTACAATTCACGAACACAGACACCAGAGTAATGTCCTAAGATTCACTAACAATGGTTCATGCTGCAGGGTAAATATTTCCATTTTTATATTGGGGTATGTATTTTAGATCCTTCAAGGGTTTAATTTGTCTGGTGAAAAATTCTATAGTAAGTCAGTAAATATTAAGAATGATATGGTAGCATAAAAAGTTCCTCAAAGTAAAATCTACATGCAGCTAAAACAAAAGGAAAAGAAGAAAGAAAGAAAGAAAGAAAGAAAGAAAGAAAGAAAGAAAGAAAGAAAGAAAGAAAGAAAGGAGGGAAGGAGGGAGGGAGGAGGGAGGAGGGGGAGGGAGAAGAAGGAGGGAGGAAGGAAGGAAAGAAAGAAAGAAAGGAAGGAAGGAAGGAAGGAAGGAAGAAAGAAAGAAAGAAAGAAAGAAAGAAAGAAAGAAAGAAAGAAAGAAAGAAAGAAAGAAAGAAAGAAGGAAAGAAAGACAAACAGAAGCCAGAGACATTTCTGGGCTATGAAAAAACTCTGCTGTTACTATTTATTTTCAGCAGATCAACACTGGAGTGTGTAATTTGTTCATTATTATTTGCAAAACACATTATCTTCTTCTATCTTCTTCTGCAACAGTCATAAAAGGCAAATAAATGTGATGGGATAATGACACAGGGTTTGAAGATTTTTTTTATGGGAAAAAGTCTTTACAGAAAATTCTCAATTTCAAATAACTAGAACATAAGGAACATAGCCCAGGCATACACACACCCCCTGGAGTAAGCCTGAACTGAGTAAAGCTACAATTAAGTCTATATTAGAAGAAGTGAATTTATCAGTTATTGAGATACCACCCAACACCTAGCTGACCCTCTCCTGCTTTCCTTCTACTAACTGTTGATTACTCTATGTTCTTTTTTTTATTAAGAAAATTTTTATTCATTTTACATACCAATCACAGATCCCCCTCTTCCCTCCTCCTGTCCCTCCAGCCTTTCCCCCCAACCCACCTCCTATTACCTCCTACAAGAAGGTAAGGCTTCCCATGGGGAGTCAGCAGAATCTGCTACATCCAAGAGAGGCAGGTCCAAACCTCTCCCTGTGCATCAAGGCTATGCACGGTGTCACACCATAGGTAGTGGGCTCCAAAAAGTCAGCTCACTCACCAGGAATGGATCCTGCTCCTACTGCCAAGAGGTCCCTTAAGCAGATCAAGCTATTTAACTGTCTCCCTTATGCAGAAGGCCTAGTCCAGGCCCATGGAGGTTCAATAGGTGTTGGTGTAAATTTCATGTTTTCCCACTCGTTTGGTTTGGCTGTCTTTGTGGGTTTCCCCATCATAATCTTGATGTCCCTTGCTCATAGAATCCCTCTTCTTTCTCTTTAACTGGAGCTTGGCCTGGTATTTGGCTATGGATCTCTGTATCTGCTTCCATCAGTTACTGGAGAAAGGTTCTATGTTGACAGTTAGGGTATTCACCAATCTGATTACTGGGGTAAGCCAGTTCAGTGACCCAGACTACTATTACTAGTAGTCTAAGCTGGGGTCATCCTTATGGATTCCTGGGAACTTCCCTAGCACCGGGTTTCTCCCTAACCCCATGAGCCAGAATCTGGAAACAACCTAGATGTCCCTCAACCTAAGAATGGATTAGGAAAATGTGGTACATATACATAGTGGAGTACTACTCAGCAGTAAAAAACAATGACCTCATGAAATTTGCAGGTAAATTTATGGAACTAGAAAATATCATCCTGAGTGAGGTCACCCAAACTCAAAAGGACAAACATGGTATGTACTCACTCATAAGTAGATACTAGATGTAAAGCAAAAGATAACCAGACTACAATGCACAGCTCCAGAGAAGCTTAGCTAATAAGGAAGACACAAAGAGGGATTCATGGATTGCCCTGGGAAAGGGAAATAGATGAGATCTCCATGAGTAAACTGGGGATTGAGGGAGGCAATGGAGAGTAGGGGATGGGGGATGAGAACATAAGGGAACGGGATGGGTAAGCTGGATTGGGGAGTGAGTGAGAGAGCAATGAAAGAGATACTCTGTGTTCTTCTGAAGCCATACTTTTCACTTCCTACCCACTGTAAATCTCCTGCTTCTCTCTTGAGTCTTGTTTTCATTATCACTTAGTTATGTACATCTCTATGAAACCAGGATATTCTTATCATTCATTCTGTGGCAGTTGTTAGGAGGTCATTCATCCAACTGCTCTTCAACTCTGTCAGCTTGTCAGCATTTGCATTTTATTTCCTGATAGTGTCTAATAAATGGAGGATCTGTAAAGACAAAGGACTGGGTACTCTTATCCAGTTCAAAATTTATCAGGACTTCTAAATTTGGTATGACAATAAAGGTACACCTCTGTAGAAAGTCCCACTGCATAAGAAAAAAATAAGTATGCATGAAAAGAAACTGAAGTCTTTAAACATCTTTCTTCAAGAAAATGTAGGACTGGCTGCTGGGTCTAACCAATCACAAATGCTCTTGCTCTGTTCTTATCCAGGAAATAGGGAATAATCACTCTCCTCATTGCAATGGCAAATTATAACAAAACCTCTGAGGATAGTAGAGAAAGGGGCTTTGGTGTCTGGATTGTCAAAACAATTATGATAAAACAGCTGCTCACCTTCATTTGATGAATATAACACATTACACCTTTTTTTCATAACAAACCTGCTTTGGGATACTCGCTGCTGAATAACAAGCCATGAAATATCTTGGAGAATTATCACCATGTAGTTTTTACAGTTTGTGTTTGAATTCAAATAAGCAGGTGTCATGTGGTATTTTTCTTCCAGGCAATGTTCCTTAGGTGGCAAAACTGACTGATATGACTAGTGGTTGAGTGCAGATATCCAGACCACATGAACCTGGAAGTTGGAAGGAGAGTTGGTTTCTTAAGAACTCTTTTTTTCTCCATTCATCAAGGGTTGGTTTTCTCATAACACGAAATACATCTTATTTGACAACGGCTTATTCAAGAGTACAGACAAGAGAAAAACAAGTGAAGATTGTAAAGTCATAAGAGCCACAGAAGTCACACATACTTGATCTCTATTGCAGCTATAATTGACACAGGGCCTGCATGTCAGCACATAAACTGATCAGGCAGTGGACCTCCATAGAGTACTAGAACTATTTCAGCTAGCTAGCACAATGCACGCTGGCCATAGGTGAGAATTGTTGTGGTTCTAATCTTACAGATACAGGCTCTGTGAGTAGGAGTCTAGATCCAAACCCTAAAAATCACCTTAACTGAAATAGGTACCTAAGTAGTTAGATCCTAGTTCTATTGTTCAGAAGAGGCAGGTGACAAAGTTAAATCTAATTCTATTTAAAAAGAACATTTTAATCCAGCTGCCTATTTCATTTGTAATTTATTAATCAGAAAGAATGGACACTTCAGGAAAGACTGTTCCACCCCACATTAGTCATATATTAATTGTCTAATAGCAATCAGTTTTCCATTTGGCATACTGATCCACCCACATTTTATTAATCAGTCCCTGCTCTATTCTAACAAAGGACAACAACATTCTAAGTGTTCTCTCATTTGAGTCACAGAGAGAATAGTGGAAAAAAAGGAATGGGATGTTTAAAGCATATTCTTCTAGTGTAAATATTCCAGTGTTCTGTGAAGAACTGTTGTTGAAAGCCATCCCTTCCTCCATCACTGTCCTGTTCACCTGACTGGTACCTTTCTCATTTAATTCCCTTCATGAAGTTTCCAGATAGCTTGTAGCTTGAATGCCAGATACACATCTAGGAAGGATAATATAGTAATCTTATGGACCAACTTGAAAGTCTACCCCTATTTAGGTTTAGCATGACTCTGCCTCTTCCTTAGTAGAAATGTGTGTCCACCAACAAATTTTTAATCTCGCTGAACCATTCTGCTACTAAATGAAATTAATACTATCATTGTCATAGACTTGCAAAATTAAATGAGATAATATAAGTCCATACCCTGTCTGGATAGAAACAACCTCAATGAAATGTAGCTATTATGTTGAGTATGACAGACAGGTCCATAATTTCCTTATATAGAACAGTCACAGTCACGAAGGCCTGAAAAAGTAAAACTGGCCTTCAGCAAAATCTGACCTTAGCTGAAAAAAATTCTCTTTATAATCTTCATCCCACTGTAGCATTACAGAATGTCAATTTACTCTGCCTAAGACCCTGTTTGAATCTCACACAGCACCTGGAACAGGTAGCAGTCTCTCTTTTGAGAATCTATCATTTTCCAAACACATTGGTGCCCAAGTGTTCCAGATAAGAGGCTATAGATATAAATGTCACTAATAGGCACCAAATCCCTAATGAAAACTGTACCTGCTAAGAGTAGGAAACATAAGTATCAACCATGACTGGAACATTCCCTCAAGAAAACACCAAGACAAATGTGCACAGAAGGACCTTTTCCTATAAGCAATTATCTACAGGGATATAATTTTATGTACAATCCAACTAAGTAGGTAGGAAAATAAAGACTTAATTATTTAGTCTTTTGATTTATTTTATTTATACTTATGCACCACATGCATGCCCACATCAAATCCTTTAGAACTGGAGTTATAGATGGTCATGAACCACCATATGGGTGCTAGAAACTGAATCCAAATCTTTTGCAAGAGCACCGAGTACTCTTAATCACTGAGCCAGGTCTCCATCCCAGAGACACTGAATGATGTGAAGACTAATAAGGACATTCAAGGTCATGAAATTGACTTCCAACTGAATGAAACAAACAAAAATCCATTAAACATGATCTTGCTTCAATAATGGGGTTAAGAGCTACTCTTTATGTTACCAACATACTTTTGGTTTATCATGAATTTTTCAGAGAGCATCTGTTTCTAAGTAGAAATATATGCAGGTAAAATAAAACCTGTTACAAGAAATTAAAATCAAAGTCCTGAAACGTGTCCTCTTTATACACCTGCTAAAGAAAATTTAATGTCATCCAGCTTGGTTATTTCCCTCAAATTAAAAATAATGCAAAATAGCATATTGAGAACAATTTACCTTTTTCCTGAACTACAAAAGGAACTATTGCTTTCTCACAAGTCCACTGAGAAAGCCAATTGCTCTTTTGTATCTGGCTACAGACAGTGTATTGAACTCCCGTGGAAGTTATCTGCATACAAGATTTTATTTTATAGGCTTAAGCCAATATTTCAAATGCTTTTTTTGTCTCCTAGTGCTATTCCAAGAAAAGACAGGTTTCATGGTATTGAAGAATAAAAAGGCATCATGAATCAAGAAAAGAAGTATTTTCTAAATTCATAACCACAACAAACAGTGGTCTGTACTTCTTCCATGGCCCAAGGAATATATTTCATATAATTATTATATGCAATACCTTTTAATCTAGACATGTACAATCTTTTGACACCACAATATGATGTCATAAACAAGTGTGTTGAGTCACATTTATAACTCCTGGGACACATGTGACTTGAAGGCTGGAAAAGTCCCTTTTTCAATCAAAAGATGCAAATTTCTTGTAAAACTAATACCAAACTATTTTTTAAGCTTTCTCATGATGAGAAATGTCTTAAATAGTATAGTGACATATTTATCTTTGGAGTACTATACTCAGCTATCTGTTTATTTCGATGTGCCTTAGGATTTGACCTATGCACAGATACAAAATAAATCTAAGCCATACTTCACTTGAGAGCCTCATATATATTACAAAACCTAACCACACTGCCATACCTACCAAATATCTGTCACCACAAGGTAAACAATCTGAGTTTTGCAGTTTTGCATTTGACATGGTTTGAGATATTAACAGACTCGTGAAACATACTTATTTGAGAAAATCTTTCTTGGTACAGAACTTACACATTAATCTATATTAATGTATTCAGGCATAATGAAATAAGATATCCATCCCTGTCCTGGCTATGGCATTCACTATCTGAAATGTAGACTACTTAGTTCTCTGTATGCCTCCTTTCACTCCTCAGTAAACAAGCAGTAGCACTAAACCTTGACATTTTGAAGAATCAGTGACAATTAAATTTAAGATACCAAATCTGTTGAATGTAGGTATTTAATAGTAGCTATTATGAATACTTCCATTTTGAAAGTATGTGTTTTCTTCCAGCCAATTTTAAAAAGTAGAATTCACTAAGCATTCAGCAGTGACTGATTAGTTCAGGGATGCAATCAGCAGGTAAATGGAACAGTGAAGAAAGAAACTGGGAGAGGATTAAAAATAAGCTTCAAATTATCCCCAAGCAGATAAAGCCCTGACTGCAAAATCGTTGCCAACCAGACTCTATCTTTGTCTTCCCATGTAGTAACATGTCACTTTCTCTTAAGGATTTAGGTGAAACACACTCTGCAAAAGCATTCAATTTGAAAAGGGAATGAAGGTGTGAAAATAAACATCTTTTAACCACAGGGACTTCTCTGTTCCTTGCTCTGCCTGAAAAAGTTGCATTCAGAAGCAGAATAAAATTCAATGTCAATTTATCTCTAGTCCAGGTCTCACCTCACTCATCTCTGAGCTTGCTTTTGAATATACTAGAAGAATTTACAATCTTTTAATTCAATACATGACTTATAACTCCCTTTAACACCATTCAAACCCTGGCAAAGTTTTACAACAATGATGGATGTGGCACCATTTGGCCTAAAGCTTTTACATCTTATAGGTACAAGAATTCTCGGCACTGAGCCACTGAAATGAAGTTGGTATATCTTTCCAATATTCATTCCCATCCTTGCATAGTTGTTGGGGTTGTGGAAAACTCTTGGCAGACACATAAAAAGTGAAGAAACTCACATGATGACCCAGGCAAGTTATCTGGTATTTACAGAGCCTTCTTGATTTATAGCAATCTATTAAAAAGCAAATGGATAAAAGAGAGAACTTTCAGTCATGGTGTTCATTCTCAAAGGGTTATGGAGCCTCTCACTACTTAAATTAGCCTGAATTTTCTTCTATAGTAGGATCGTGTTACTCCTCTTTCACTCTCCCCGGGTAATTTGATTACATTTTGAGTTCCTTCTTCAAGAAACTATCCACTAGACTTTCAAAACTGATTCACCAAAAATCACTTCTAATTGTTCCATGTCCAGTGAACACCCCAGCTGCACCCTCAGACTTGGCTTATCACTTCTAATGGTTTCATGTCCAATGAACACCCCAGCTGCACCCTTAGACTTTGCTTAATTGGCCATAGTGTTCTACATAAAGGGAAGTAGATATTTATAATATGAGGTAGACACTTTGATGGTTAATGTAAGGGAATTGGGGAGAGGGTAACTTATCTAACTTTGTCTCCTTCTTAGGGGATTATGGAATTCATTTCAATAGAAGAGGGAACTCAAATTAACTGAATAATCATAGCACAAAAGTTTATAAACTGTTAGCATCCCTAATGTAAGTCATGGAAGTCCCTGCATAATCTTCTGTCCTTGAAATTCTAGTCTTTCATCTTGGTGAGATCGAAGAGTTACAGTTCTATATAGCTTTCCCAGAATTCCCTTCAGAACCTTCTATGTGGAAGGCATTCCTTTCTTCTGTATTCTTCAATTTGCCTTATCCTATACTGCCCAGTACTTCACAGAATCTTATTGTCTCTATTCCTTTGAACCAAAAGAAGGCAATGTACCTTTTAATGTAAGGAAAATACTTCTTGATGAGTCTTCAGTCACATCTTCCTCTCCTCTTCTCAACTTTGTCACACACAGCACTCAGAATTATTTTTTGTTAAATTATTTTTAAATTATCCATTCAAAGCACTTGTGAGATAAGGAGAAAATGTCACAACAATAACAATAACAACAGGGCTACCTATGTTACAGGCTAGAATATTGTACTACTTACTTAATGATTAAACAAAGTCTATGGAACATAAAATATTAAATTAATATTAATTATCAGCCACAAATATGTTCTAAATCTATATCTGTTACTTATTAGGAAAAATATGGATGAAAAGAGATAATAATATGCAACACAGATCAATTTTTCATATTACATCAAATTAAATAGGAGCCTGAGGATTCTAAATGGACAACAATCTGTGAGCAAAAGGTGGGGAAACATGTTTATTATAAGATACTGCAAAAAGGCTGTGAACTGCTTAGTATTTACACATCTGAATGGATTTTGTACCAATGGATTCTTCCACTTAAATATATTTCATAAATAGATTTTAGTATAGCATAGAGGCAGAATGTGATCACACACATCTGCAGAAAAATATTAAATATGATGTTTTATAAAAATTAAAACAGATACACAAATTAAAGTAAAAAACTGAGAGGGTCAGAAATCTACAGAGAAATATGTGCACAGAGGCTAGAAAGATGACTCAACTGTTACGTGCATAATGCTCTTTCAAACGATCAAAGCCAAATTCCCAACACCCACATTAAGCAGCTCACAACTACCTGTAATTCCAGCTAAAGGGGATCTGACACCCTCTTCTGGCTTCATTTACATGCAAGTGAGAGCATGCAAACACAGGTACCCACACACACACACACACACACAGAGAGAGAGAGAGAGAGACAGAGAGACAGAGAGACAGAGAGAGAGAGAGAACAATAAACTCTTTAGAAAAATGCAAAGAAGCACATGCCCAAAAGAATAAACATAAGGATCTCAAAGACATAGATTTAGAACAGATAATTCCATTTCCATGTTCAATGTATCTTCATGTGCACTTTCCAAGTTTCCCAAACAAACTAAAAGACTTCCTACATGTGAACAGGCAAAAAAAAAAAAAAAAAAAAAAAAAAAAAAAAAAAAAAATTCTGCATTATGCTTCACCATGCATTCTCTATTTGCTAAGTCAGTAAGTTTCTAGTATTCTCTCCATCAAAAGGAAGTATTAAAAAAACCTTTGGAGAAAAGAGATTTCTTTTTTACCTTCATTAATGTGGCAGTTCCATAGTGTGAATATATGTGTAAGCCCATCTAAGGCTTTTCCTAAAGTATTAAAAGGAAATGCATGCACAGGCTTATAGAAAAATATAACCTAAAGAGAAAAGGCATTTTCTGTTTATTCACCAAGTCATCATTATCATCTGAAGAACGAGGGGCTGTAGAGATGGCTCAGTGGGTAAGAGAACTCGCTGTTCTTCCTAAGCACGCAGGTTTGGTTCTCAGTACCCACACATTAACAACTGTGCAGTTCCACTCTACGGGATCCATTGACCTCTGCTTTCTTCTACAGGCACTGCATGAACAAGGTCCACAGGAATACATGCTAATAAGACACTCATGGACAAAAAATATAGATCCTCATGACCAATGGAACTTGTTTGTGTGGTTAACAGGGGTGAGCAGACAATTGAGAACATTCATGCTATCATTTTGAATTCTCAACAGCCTTTCAAAGTAAGTCAAAGTTTATGAATTTCACCTGACTCCTCCAGGCAAAGCTCTGACAGGTTGTAAGGGCAAACCAATTTAAGTGATTGCTTTACTGAATCTTCATCCTTAATGTAAGTCTGACCATTGGGAAATGCCTCTTATGTGCTCTTCAGACATTGGTAATACAAGATGTTGTCTCATGGTTTTTTGGTTTTGTGTGTGTGTGTGTGTGTGTGTGAAATTATTAGGAAGATTTTCCCTTTGAATTCTTGGCCTTGACTAGGCCACATCTAATATTTCACTAGGGTTTAATCAAGAATCACCATGGCCATTCAGCATAAAGGATACTCTCACCTTTGTACACATTTCATCTTTGCATGAGGACAGAGGCTCAGACAGACACATTCTGTAATGTCAATGCTGTCTGGTGATCCAAAAGGTAGCTCTGATGTGCTGAGTGGTGCAGGAGAAATGCTGCAAATCTGAAATTCTAAGACTCATCTTTTAGCCCCAAAACACAAAGTAAATTTCTTAAGAAATCTCTAGCAATAAATCATCATATGTCAGCAACTCATTACAGCGGGTGTAGTGCTAGAAAATGCAGTGTCTCAATAAATCTTGTGAGATATCAGTTAAGACATGTGAGGGAGGGGTGGTAGGGATGGACATAAGGTTGCAGGTAGCTATGAGACCCTTTCTAACTTTGGAGGAAAGCCTAGGGAATCCATAAAGGAGGCTTGGGCTAAATCTGGTGGTGACTGACTGGTAAGGACCATTGTTATGTACAAAGATTAGCAAAACAAAAGTACTCTGATGGTCAGCTTCTGTGATGTAACAGAAGTAAAAATGTCTCAGAAAGCTGCCACCTGTTGCAAACCTTGGTACAGTGCAGAGACCAAGAGACTTCTGAACTGAATTTTCTTTGACAATAATTAGTTACTTCACCTTGATTAATGTACATAGTCTCTTTCAATTGAAGTTGTATCAATTGTGATTTGAGGATAATAATCACCATTGTGAAAAATGTTTTGGAAAGATTAGAAATAACGCATGCATAGGTACCAGACATATACTTAATATTCAACAAGTGAAAGCTGTTATTATTCACTTTTAATTCCACTGTGGCTGCCTGTACTTTGCCTAAGATGTGCTAGGTTTCCCAAAATATGCTAGTTTTGCATTTTGATACCTAGTGCCAAAGATACACTAAGGTCACATTTTCCTGGCTTCTACATGATACCTAAATTCAAAGCAATTTGTCCCAGCCAGCTGCATTACCTACCTCAGTACCCAATACCTCAAAATATAGTTTGGCTCTCATCAAACTAGAAGACATTTATGAACAAGGAAAGACAAATGTTAGCTTACTAAGCTGACCTACTTGGACTCATGATCAGTTAGGAGCCTTTATAAAAATTACCAGTATTAATGGATCAATGGATGGATTTCTGCTAATCATTAAGGTATTTCTAAATTAACATATTAACACAGAAACTGAAAAGTGATGACACTGTTTTAAAGACATTCATTTGTATATTGTGATAATCTGGAGATAATTATAAAGCTAAAAATGCAAAACATGGAGTCGCATGATTCAACTTACAATGGCTTTGAATTCACTCTGTAGCCCAGGCTGGCTTACAATCTTCCTCCCTTATGCATGCTCCTGAATGCTGTGGTGACAGTCACAGGTCACCATGACTGCCTGTAAGTTGCACTCCTTTTTGACTAAGAAATTCTGCTCTCTCTTTACAGAATTCATGTTATGCTTCCATAGCTGTCCTTGACAATAATAACACCAAAAATAGTAAAGAAGTCCCACATTCATCTCCACCACAAACCTCTGCTCTCCCTGAGAGAGTTCTGTGACTCTCTTTTTAGTATCCCTACCAGATTCTTAAACTCCATGATAACAAATTCTGTCTGACTTCCTTTCTACTCACAGGACCAAGCTTTGTTCCTCATATTTAGCAGTTTGTGGTAATTGCAGGTTGAGTGGAAAATTAAATTCTATATCTTGCTAATATTTTTCTAAATTATCTATGATCAAAAAGTAGAAGCAGTATATATTCACTAATATTCTTTGCAACAAGGCCTGATTAAACACAAAACCAAAACGATCAGCAAGAATCCAGCATTATGGTTTTGCTATGAGAGAAGAACTACTCTGAACACACTGGAAAGCAAGAGTTAGGTTTGCATAGGCTAATATAGACTGATATCCAAGATATTAAGAGGAAGACTAGATACTAGATTTTCATACTTGTTTTCTTTCTTCTGGAGATGGGGTTTTTATTATGTAGCACAAATTGGCCCTGTACTTGAGAACCTCCTTTTCAGCCAAGTCATGGGGATTATAGGTATTCACCATCATGCATAACCTATATTTCTCTAACAGAAGTATTTTAACATATGGATATCTGCATTTCATAAATATCTCTGTAAAAAATTGCAACATATCTAGTATGAGAAAGAACCAGAAAAAAAAAAGAAATAAATTAATCAGATTTGATTATATACTACTAACAAGCACATTCCAAGGCATATAACTTTTAAGAAGAAAACATTTCAAAATAAGAAGGATTATAATGTTAATTATAAGTGGGGAGTTCAGGTTTATTGAGGTAAGTTATGTAACACTGATGGCCAGACCATATTAATCAAGATTCATATCTGACTTTTTAATCAGAAACACACAAAAAAAATTATATGACCAAAACCTTAACTCCTCAATGGTGTAGATGGAAGTTGTACACTTGAATTCTTCAGACTGAGAAATTGACACTGCCTAGTTAAAATCTTGTATCTGCTTGTACTTTTATACAGCCACATTCTATGCCAATTAATTTCACAGTTCCAGAAATGGAGGACTGGGGATCTTTTGGCATAACTTCTTACACTTGAAATGATATATTTGCCATATCAAGGGAAGTTATGAATTCTAGCTAATGTATGTTAAACATGAAAGGAAGAAGGGGAGAAAGGGGGAATAGGAAAGGAAAGAACGGAACAGGAAAATGAGAGAAGGGCAGATGGAGGTAGATAGTCACATCACTAAATTCCATGGTCACTGAGTTGAGGCCTTCAAATGCTTCACAATCTAGAAACTGCCTCCTAACCTAGGAGGATCTTGTCAACCAGTAATAGTCACGTGAAGATTTAAGTTGTCTGGATAGCATAGATGAGCAATAGATAATCTGTATCCATGATATAGTCACATTCATACTGAAAAGCTGTTTATCTACCACCTAAATGATTCATGATAAAAATTTAAATAATATAGAGGCTAAATATATATTTTTAAATTAGTGAGTTTGAAAGGACTCTTTCATTTTTAAACATGCACTCTTACTGGAATATAGACTATTATCCTCATGTTTCCAGTTTTATTTCTCCATCATTATTCCATTTATAGCCTTCTTCATGTAGTGTACACACACACACACACACACACACACACACACACACACACACACACATATATAAACACACATGCATGCAGTACCTGCAGAGGTCTGAAGATGGCCTTAGATCCACTGGAAATGGAGTTACAGATGGTTGTCAACTACTGTGTAGGTACTGGGAACCCAACCTTGGTCCATGGCCGGATGAGAAAGTGCCCTTACCTGCTGAATCATCTTTTCATAGCTTATCTCACTGTTTGTACATGGAAACGCTAATGAAGTCTCCAATCCTGTTTTCACTTGCTCCATGTCTCTTTCCTCCAGTTATTTTCTGGAACTTTTATGTCTGGTTACTATATGTCTCATTTCCTATTAAGTTTAAGGTCTCAAAATTCACATTCAATAAGAAACTTTCCTTGACCATGACTTCTACAGTACCTCCTGCCTACGTGAGTCTGCTTCTGAGCCCCTTTCTACCCTGCAGAGTTCTACACTGTTTATAAACTATAAGTATTAGTTTAAATTGTTTAAATCTTTTTACCCCTATCAGATTCTAATATCCATGATAGCACATCCCATATGTGACTTCTCCTTCCTAGAGGAAGGACCTAGATTGGTCCTAGTATTTTGTAGCAATGCAAACTGTAGGTTAATATGAGCTATAGGGGACTCCAATGATATTTCTCTAAAATATTTCATTTAGACTAGAAGACAAAGGCATACCTAGAAAACTATGTGATAGCACAAGTTGACAGGGAACACACAATTCTAGTTGTGAATGTCTATTCTTATATTTTCCATATAGCATGAATGGAATTTCCTTATATCTTGACAAACATCACCAGTACTAAGGTGGTAGAATTTGATGCCATCTTTAACTCAATGTTCTGGAAAAGTCTGATGAAAAAAAATCTGTGGATAAGGTTATCTGAGTAAAATTATCTTACAAACAAGTGGATAATCTGTTCAAGTAGTGAGAATAATGAATAGTGTGCAGTAGACAGATTCTCTGAATGAATAGTGAGTATACACACCTTTATTTGCATGGACACATGAATGCATATGCTTATATCATCAAGTTCAGCAATATTTGGAAGACTATACATATAAAAAAGCTATTTAGAAGTAAATTTTGAGTAATCAAGTAAAATCACATTAATAAAAATACAGTGTGCCGGGCGGTGGTGGCGCACGCCTTTAATCCCAGCACTCGGGAGGCAGAGCCAGGCGAATCACTGTGAGTTCGAGGGCTACCAAGTGAGTGCCAGGAAAGGCGCAAAACTACGCAGTCTTTTTTTTGAGACTACCCTGTCTCAAAAAACCAAAAAAAAAAAAAATACAGTGTATAATTTATATGTATAGGCAACTAGTTCATAATAGCTCTAAAAATCCATTTACACATGCATGCACCATATAAAAGGGAAGCAGCAGACACGAATGGGTTCACATGATCTTTTTGGAGACTGGAACAGAATGTTTACAGGGGAAGGGAGCGTGCAGGAAATCCAAGAGGGAGTTAAATTACAGGTGGTGAGCAGAAGCAGGTTGCTGCTCAAATCTCTCCCTTAGGGATGCACACCTTTGCCTGAAGGATCTCTTTGCAGATTGCATGTGGCCCACTCACACATGAATATACACTATGAAATGTCCAATGATTTAAATGTTAATCTCATCTTCATCCACATATCCAAATGAATATCTGGACATCATGACCTAGTCAAGATGACATATAAAATGAATCATCACACCCATTCCCTATAAAATCATTAACATATTACTCAGTTTATCTCCTCTGGTAATATGAAAAGACACACATGCAACTGAAAACTCCTAAATGTCATAAAATGCAAAGGCATGTACTTTTAAAAATGAAACATCATGTTCTGGGTGACTAATAAGAATTCATTTGGATTAACACATAAGTTGCCTCCAGTGAGCTTCATTGCCATAGTCAAAATCATTCCTTTTGTTTAAATTTATGGCCAAGAGTAACAACAAAACCCCAACAAATCCATCAGGCTTAAAATTCCAAAATTTCCCAAAAGCTTATTAGTATTTAGAAGGATATATATATACATATATATATATATATGCATACATATTTAAATTTTGAATTTTGGCATTCAAGTTAAGTCACATTAATAAAAAAATTAATTTATATGCATAAAATTTTTTCTAACATTTGGAATTCATACCCAAACCCTTATAATTCTGAAGCATCATCTTCTTTGGAATCAAATGTACTTTACAAGCAAGGCATACCAAAAGAAGCAGTTTAGTCATTCACTGATAATTTAAAATAAATTTTCTGTCTCCACTAGAAGGTAATTAAGAGTTTCATGTTACAGCAAGGTACACCTGGGACCCTGGTCGGAATGATTCAGGTTGAGTGGCTCTGTGTCTACAGCTTTTCAGTTTTCCGTAAGATAGATACTATCACTACATCTACCTTTGAAAATTTCTGAAGGACTGAGTTGATACTATGAAGGCATTTAGTAATTTGCCAAATACACTTCAAATATTCAATGTTACTTTTTACAAATGAATGACATTGTACACTTATTAAAGTATGCTCTGAGTGTGTCTTTCAAAGTTTCATGGGTTCAGAGTTTGTAGTGTGATAACATTGAAAGAAAGTGGAACCTTTTAGACTTGGAATAACAAATCACTTTGAGATTGGATTTAAGATCTGCCTCATGAGATGGGACCAATAGTTGATACTGTTAATGAGGCCAAGAACCTCAAACTAGACAGGTCATAGGCCCTAAGGGAAAACTAGCTACTATTATTCTGCTAAATGAACACAGAAATACAACTCCTAATGATGTATTTTCAGACACAGAGATCAGTGAATCACACAGTCATCAGCTAAGAAGCTTCTACTTGCAGGAGACTGTCATCAACATGGAAAGTCACAACTGGACTGTGTATGAAGAATGAAAGACCATTGAGTGTTCAGCCTTAAATGTGATAATTCTTATCACACTTCTCCTATCTTGGCACAGTGATCTATGAAGAAAAGAAGGAAGAAAGATTCTAAGAGCCAGAGGTGGTGGGTAACGTCATGGAAATAATGTCCTCCAGACCCAACAACACTGATGCACATGTGAATTCTCAGAGACTGAGATAGCACACAAAACACCTGTACAAGCTAAAGTCAGATAAAAGTACAGGTCTGAGAAGGGGACATAGGCACAAATTCCCATCCCCAGTCAAGAAGCTATCACAAATGATAGCTGCTGAGAGAGGGAAAATCAGTGCTCCTCAAAGGATGAACACTTGTATATCAGGCACATTCCGGGGCTAGAAGCTTTGGGTCAACACAAACCAGACTCCATGATTTTGTGCTTTTGTTTTGCTGTTACGTTTCTAGATTTAGTTTGTTTTGTGAGTGAGAGAGAGAGAGAGAGAGAGAGAGAGAGAGAGAGAGAGAGAGAGAACAGAAAATTGAGTGTACAGGGTACAGGGACAGGGGAGGATCTGCAAGGAGCTGAGGAAGGGAAACATATAATCTAAATATAATATTTATAAAAATATAGTGTTAAATTAAATATGTGAAAAATAAAATATACTAGAAGGTGAAAGTTCATATGGGCACCTTTTTAAAAGATTAACACAGTTCTCATGCACCGCAGTAACTCTTTGTGAGAGGGAGTTGTTATAACAGAATAATCCCAGTCCTGTTATCTGGCTCCCTGGCTGTCCAAACCGCTCTTCTTCCCATCATTTTGATCACTTTGATCTCATGGCCCGTGAGGCCCTCACTGAACAGAGCAGGTGCCAGCACCATTTTCTTGGATTAGGTTTGTTTAGTTTGGATTTTTTAGAAAGATTTTACTATACAATATAAATTATCCTCAAACTCGTGTTCTTCCTGCCTCACCTTCCCAAGTATAGAGAGTGTAGGTTTGCAATATCATTCTTGGTTTAATCCATTTTTATTCAGAAAGTACACAGTATCTGTAATTTTGTAATAACAGAAAATGGACTAAGACATAAAATATAAACTTCTATATTATTTTCTGCTGTATGTCTTTAATAATGTGGGTACTTTTTCTCAAACAGAAGAATATATATCAAGTAAAGCTGATACTTCAGAATACTGTCCAACAAATATATAATATGTACAAATACTTATTAGTGTCATGTGATAGGTATGAAATGATAAACAGACTGGGTGATATAAAATACTTCACAACTAAATTCCCCAAGTATCTTAAAGAATGTTTCAATAGATTAGGGTCATATGTCTAATAATGCTCGAGAAAATATCCTGCTATTGTCCAAAATACTCAAGAGTAATAAAATAAAATACTCTATCAACAGGAATCCATCCTTGCCCCGGTATAAGTAAATCAGGTCATGTTAATGTGTCAGTGAAGCAGGGAGCCACACCTCTACGTTTAGTAGACAGTTTTGTGTTGGATTTATAAGGGAGACAAATAGACGACTCCTTATAAAAGTTCTAGAAATGAATTTCACAATGCATTCAAGGAGTCTAAAAAAATTCTAATATAAGAAAATCCATTTAAAATCTAGATTTACCCAAGCTTGTTTCTGGTAAAAAATTTAAGTTATATTTTTATATCTAGAATAATTGGTGTTCTACAAACCCTGCTCCAGTTCCCAAAGTTGGCTGAACATTAGAATCACATACAGAACTTATTTAATATGCAGTCTCCTAAAGCTCATCTCCAGGATTTGCTTCTGCACCTGTGAAGTGGGGCGATGGATCTTTATTTTCTTCTAAAGCTGCCAGGGTTTTCTGAGGATCATAGTTTGCTGCAATTACCTGAGAGTTTATATCTAGTTCTAAAACCAGGACTTCCTCTTCCACTTCCAGGATGAGAACAAGGATGGTGATTTATGTCCAACAACATACTCCCTCTAATGATTTGCTTCTACAAGTTTTGTAAGAGGCTCTAACAGGGATCCATCCCTGTTAGAATCTCAGGGAACAAGTCAAACTTGGTGACATTTATAGTAGGGTACCATAAAATACCTTGGAGAAACATTTAAATCTCAATGCAGAAATACTGAGGTTCTTGACTTTAGGGATTAACCACTAAAAGTTTTCAGGTTGCATGTGTGTGTGTGTGTGTGTGCGCGCGCGCGCGCGCGCACGCGCGCGCACACACACACACACACACACACACACACACACACACACACACACACAATGACTCTACTGTCCTAACAGAGTCTGAAAAAACATTTGCAGAAAAGTATGTATTAGCTAAACACAATAACTTCCAGCTGTTGATATTAGGAAATATCAGAAGTCAGTGGGTTATATACATTATTTTGGATTATTTTGGAGAGGGAATTAGTCTTTTAAGAAAGCAACTTGGAAGCTGTTATTAGAACTCCTTTTGAATGAAGTCATACCTCCACATTTGGAAACCACAAGAGTCAATTATATACCAAGGCTTCAGAAACTTTTCCTCCATTCTGCTGAACCCTGGGAGTTCAATGTGAGTAATAATTGAAATGCTGCCCAAAGACACAAAGTTTCCACATTTCTGGAGAGACTACAAGATAATCAATGACAGACACTGCCAAGTTAACCTGTGTGCCTATGGTGTGAAAGTATGAAATCAAAGGTAAGACTACCAACAGGGTCAACTGTGAAACACTCAAGTCAACTCTGGGAGTTATGCAAGAAAATTTTGTAGAGAAAAGAAAAAAGTCATAAGGAACCTATGGCATAAAGGAAAATCTAGTCTCCAGTGGCAGATACCACCATGGGACAGTGCTACTAGGGCAACACCATGGGGAACTGAGAAACCCTAGATTTCAGCTCTATACTACTAAATTCATGAATTTGAGGGTCTGAATATTCTAAGTTATACTCCTGCCCCTTTTGGATCTGTGATGTCGATCCTTGGTTGTCAACTTCACTACACCTGAAATTAAAAAGAATAAATAAATAGTCACACCTGTGAAGAGTTTTTAGTTAATCAAGTCATTTGAAGCAGGAAGACCCATCTTAAATCTGGATCATTTGAGGTCAGATGATGCACAACAAGTCAGTAAACTGACAAAATAGTTTATATTCAATTGGCACCAGATCTCTCTTCATTTCTGTACACTTTGCTTTTCACACAATTGACTTTTGTTTGGTTTTTATGTTTAACATTCTTTTTACTTCTCTGTCAGTAAAGTCTTGACAATACTCAACTAAATAACATTACAGTTATTCTGAAATATTTTCTAATTTTCTAACTGAATTGCAAGTGATGTTGCTGGTATTGATGCTGGATCTGTTTGTTTGCTTGTTTTGAGGCAGGGATTCTCTGTGTAGTTTTGGTGCCTGATCTAGATCTCGCTCTATAGAACAGGCTGGCCTCAAACTCACAGAGATTCGCCTGGCTCTACCTCCCAAGTGTTGTGATTAAAGGCATGTGCCACCACCAAGTGGCTGATGCTGGATCCATTCTTAAAACATATTATAATTTTAATAACCTTTTGGTGAATATAAATGTATCTCTATCACAGATGATTGGAACATATACATGGATGCACTGATTTGTTTATTTGGCTACCTATTTTGTTGTAAAGATATATTAGTTATGATTGGTGGTACATAAAATTAACTCTAATATGGATTGTAGAAAATGTACTAAATAGACCAAACAGATGTACAATGCATTTAAAAAGGAAAAAATTCTGGTCCACACCTTCCTGCAGCAGCCTATATAAAAGACAAGGAAGAAATAAACATATGCTCTTTGCCTGTTTGCCTTCATTTCTGTTCACTGTTTTTGGAGTCTATTTCTTCAGGATTCTGACATATACTAAAGACCAGTTGAGACATCCAGCCTTGTGGTTTGAACAGTTACTGGATTCTCAGATTTTCCATTGGGGAACAGCCATTGTTGAACTAGCTAGGTCACAGCCTGTAAGCCACTCGATAAATTCCCTTTACATATATAGGTAGAGATAGATATAGATAATATGGGTATAGATAGATATAGACAGATAGCAGTGAGAACACCTACAGTAAAAAGACTATTGATTCATCTCCTAGGGGGGCAGGTCAGCTCAGAATTTATCATTCAGTCAGACTGAAAATAATGAAAGAGATTTTTCTGTTAGAATAGGCAACTTGATTCTGTGAATTAATATATATATCATGCATAGATATTATATATCATGTATATACATACTATAAAAGTATACATACATACATACACGCATATATATGTAAAAACAAGGTCACTATTAAACCAAGGGCAGCTACTTAAAATTTTATCAGACAAGGTTAACTTCCTTTAAGAATGTCATTAGGGACCTCAGTCAAAGGAGAGAAACAGAATCATGTCAGAAACCAGGTGATATAGCAGTATAGCAGGTGTAATTGGTTACCTTGCAATAAGAACCTCAGCCATTAAAATCTCTTACTATGGTGGTGGTGCTGTTATACTCAATGTAACAGCATTTGTAAACATACAGCCACAAGATCTTTCTTTGCAATATAAAAGCACTTCATCATTTTGTGAGATTCTTACCTTTTTCATTATACATAGAATAACATTAGCTATTTGCTCATTTTCTTACTTGTCTAATTTAAGCCTCAAATTGTTTGTTAATCCCTATGCATATTGGATTTATATATGAAGCACATTTAACAGGTATAAATATTTTATGTATAAAGTGCAATTGCGCTTCAGTTGACAGTTTGCTTTTATCTTACATAATTAACATGTGGCTGAATTGGAAATAAGAACTAATCAAAGATCAGCCAGTCACAAATCCCAAAGCTCTGTGAGACTAGAGATGCCAATCCACACACTCTTCCTCACCACCATTCAAATCTGCAAATGAACGCACATTCTCTTGATTTGTCCCATATATTCACAAAGTTACTTTGCACAGTTCTAGGAGGCATCACAGTTATTGATCTGTTCTATGACCAATGCTAAGGGCAGATTTCACATTCCAGTCAATAAAATAATGTGATAAAATGATAAAATGACTTTAATGACATCCCTCAAAAGCCTAAGGTCCATTCATACTTTTCTTCCTGTCCACTCATATAGACATTATATTCACTATGTGTTCTTTCATAAGTACTTCTCACAAACTGAGCACGACAGCTCCATCTCTCTTCACATATCTCCATTATCAATTCTTCTACACAATTTCAAGGAAACAGCCCTATATATCCCATCATGCTACAATCTGAGCTTTCTTTTCTCCAGAACAAAAGAGCTCCCTGAAAGAACATGTTATACACCAGAAGTCTATCCTTAAAAATAGCCATGTAGGAACTCACTAAAGGATGATCAATCACATTGATGGATACGATGGTAGGTGGAGTACTCAGAGTTCCTGACCTTAAGCTCAAGGATAAATGGTTTGAAATGGTTTGATATACTCCACCACCAAAGGCTTGACATAGAAAGTTATGAGAACATGCTCCCACTGAATGACAAAACTTCCTTCCAAAGAGCTCTATTTCCAGAGTACTGTTTCCATTTATGCTATGTTCTGCCTGCAGTTTTGAAGTATGGTATTAAGAAAGGGTCTCACTGTGTAGCCTAAACTAGTGTTTAATTTGCAATGCTTCAGCCTCTACCTTTGAAGAGGCATATGCACCATGTAGGCATATATTTGAACATTACACACACACACACACACACACACACACACACACACACACACACCTCAAAGTGTTAATTCTCTGAATATCCTTTAGCTAAGCTCTATCACACCTATTGTTGATTATATAATTTTGAGTTTACTATACAGTTAAGTCTGTTGAACATGTACCTGATATGATTTAATCTTAGTAGCAGGAAGCTAGTCAGTTAATATGATACATATTAATGTCTATAGAATCTTTATTGTGTATACAAATCACATGATAAATGAAGATTTTAATGCAATGGATCTATAGTGAAAAACAATGTTCATCACTACTCACAAACTTCCCACAAACACCCATTTATGGACTACAATGCCACCAACACAACAGACAGACATCTTATATAAATAAGCTTCTTTTCTGAATTACATAGTTTACTCTCATTGTGAGAACTCATATTCTTAGTCAATAACATGCAGGATGTGTAAGAAGAATGACCAATGGAAAGCTCAAATTGTCACTATTGGTGGACAATTCATTATATTATGTCTTCCACCTGCTTCAGCTACTTAACGTCATAATTCACACGTCTGGGGCTATGAAAATTTCTCACTGGCAAATTATCCCTACAGAATTTTCCAAAACCTCAAAGCATACAGAAGCAAAAATAGCTGGGTTTCCGCCTTTATTTCCACTGAGAGTGTATATTTGAGGATTTTCTAAGTGCTGAGATTTGAAAACTGTAATAAATGAAGCATCTTGGGAATAATCTAGACCACAAGCACTGGGGCATGAATGAGCCATAGTCAGCCGTCAGGGCAATTTCTGTAATAATGCCGTAGTTTAGGTTCTATATGATATAAAAACTGCCCACAGGTCTGTCAAATAATTAAGATTCCAGTGTGAGTTAACATGGCAGACAGCAAGAGAAAATATTTGGCAGAAGTAGAATGGAAAATGGTAAATTCTCATTGTATGCTTTAGAAGAATGGAAACATATAAAAGTAATTAAAACAAACAAGAGAGGTGGTTAAATTATGAGCTATAAACAATTGTGATAAATCTATCCTTGAATTCCATAAAATAGTTGCTGAATTTGCATACAAACATCAATACAATCTTACTAAAAATGTTCCACTCTTTGAAGGCCATAAAAATACATAGGATATAAAACAACATTTTGTCTTCAAATATGTAAAACTAATTTGCTGCATGTATATTAACAATAAACCAGTCATTTTCTTATACTTACTAAATTTTGAAATTCAAAGTATTCATAAAGCAATTGCTTTGCTTCAGGAAAAAAAATGCAGAAAATCATTTCCCAGCACTGTCAGCATTACAAATAAAAGAAAGCATACATCTATTATAAAATTTCAATCACACTTGACTGAAAGCAACTTGAAACATTTTTATGTTTCTCCTTCATCACATGTCAGCCTTGCTTTTGTAGGTTGGAAGGATGGGTTATAGCTGAAATAGAAAGAATATGGATGAGAGCCCAGGAAATAATTCATCTTTTATAATAAATAAGATTCTTGACCATAGCCAGAACCATTTCTCCAAAATGAGGTCTCCAATAGTGCTAATCTCATCTTGGTTCTGATACAGTGGCTTGCTGTAATAGCCATAAAACAACACATTCTAGAGATGCTTCCTTGCTATGTCTGCACACAAAGAAAGGAGTTTGCATTGTCTGTGCTATGGGTAAGGACAGTGGGCAAACGTAAATCACTTCTCTATTTTAAAATAATGGAACTTAAGGTCTATAAATCATAATATTCACATAGTTCAACCATAACACAGGCATGATATGAATAAGTGCATCAAAAGAACAAGATCACAATATTCTTAAGAGAAGTCCAAACCATGTCACTGGCACCAGGTTCTGTGTGCAGACAACAAACTAACTTTAGTGTCAGTAACCACTCAAATACATCTCCACTGGACATGGGAGGAGAATGATATGAAGAGTGGTTAAAAAGGTCTTTTCTGTTGTTTCTCTCTCTCTCTCTCTCTCTCTCTCTCTCTCTCTCTCTCTCTCTCTCTCTCTCTCTCTCTCTCTCTGTGTGTGTGTGTGTGTCTGTGTCTGTAACTGTATCTGTGTCTGTGTCTGTGTCTGTGTCTGTGTCTGTGTCTGTGTGTGTCAATGCCATGCCAAGGCTCAAATGTAGTGGAGTGAGTTCTTCCCTCCCACAATGTGTGGTTTGGGACCCAACTTAGGTTGGCAGCATTAGCAGCAAGTGTCTCCACTTGCTGGGCTATCTCATCAGCCTCAACGTGGCTTATTTAATAAATACACAGGAGATACAGATAGAAATAGGAGTCTCCATGTTTGCCTGCAGCCTTAACTCTACATCATAGAAAACAATGTTTTCCATCTACACAGATTGAATCCCAACCTAAAACATGGATTTATTATTTCTAAGAAGGCAGAGTTAAATATGCTGAATTAAGAAGCTATGTTACAAGAAATTCACTTTGTCAATGTTAATACAGAAAAACTGGAAGTTATTGTGCTTTGAATAAAAATAATGACTTAAGAACAATATTCCTTTCAGTTATAAGACACAATATAAACCACAGGGCACTTATAAATTACAACTAATAGAGGAATTGAGTGGAGCTAATGAAGCTATGACTATTCAATGACCTCATGTTACACACTGTAAATGTATAACATTGTAACCAACTCTGCCATATCTAGAAAATTACTGTGGTATCTGGATTCCTGAACATCAAGGTGAAAAATAGAAAGAAAATAAAAGAAAACCTAGATACTTCAAGTTGGATTTGAGTAACTTGTAAGACTTTAAAACAACATTAAAAAAACCTTTAAAAAAGGTATTTTTAGAACATATGTAAAAGCCAGATATGATGGGGTCATCCATAGGCCACCCTAGCCCCTTATTTTTCTGTTTAGTACTGCTTAAATGCTTTGAGTCCAAAATACTGAAAATATGTCATATGTATTACTCACAACTGTGTACTTTCATCATTTTTAACAGTAATTCAACTGACATGCTCCTTCAAAAATATATTTAAAACAGAAGGCATGTTATATTCAGAGTCAGACCGTCCAATGAGTTTACTGAAATGTAGTAAGACAACAGAGACTCAAAAAAAAAAAAAAACCAACAACAACAACAAAAAACCACAATACAGGAATCTTATGGCTCAGTGGTTAAGAGCAGTTGCCACTGGTGCAAAGGACGTGCACTGTTGCTCACAATTACCTAAAAATCTGATTCCAGGGGATCTGATGCCCTCTGTGGGCCTCAAAGAGTACTGCACACATGTGTTATGCATGCATGCAAAGACTCATACATACCAAATGAAAACAAATACATCTTTAAAAATATATATATAGTCATGGTGCAAAATATATGACAAATATGTATTGTCAAAGCAGGTTATCTTGTATTTCTATTATACATGTGATATCTAACCACAATATCTTATCACAAATCAGCAAAAAAAAAGAGAGAGAAACCGAGAATGTAAAAAATGGATGAGAAACATCAATATTATTATTTTCTTACAAAAAAATTTTCCAAGAGCCTTACTCATAGCTTTCTAATAATTACTGAGAATGATATTTGAACATCTCATATATTTATTTTTTCTTGTTTGAAAGCAGTAAGGAGCAGACAATAGAAACGGGTAGTTCACCAAAGCAAAAAATCATGTTTATGAATTTGAAAGGCAAGAGAAACATACAGGGATCACCAGTGTAGCCCCAGCTACACACAATGGGATCTTCTTACTCAGTTGAGTGTCACAGTACTACAGAAATGGGTAACAGAACAGGGGCACTGCTTATTATATCAACAAATACATAGACCATCAATACAGAGCATGCTCTGTGTAGTACAAAAGTAGATATAAGGTTACTGAACCTTTGTGGTGATATATTGTGTACCCTAATAAAGCTTGCCTGAAGATCAGAGGACAGAGTCAGCCACTAGATTAGACAGAGGCCGGACAGTGGTGGCACACACACTTAATCCTATCACTCCAGAGGCAGAGATCCATCTGAATCTCTGTGAGTTCAAGACCATACTGGGAACAGAGCCAGACAGTGGTGGCACATACCTTTAATCCCAGTACTGGGAAGCACACATGCTGTTAATCCATGGAGGTGACATGGCTGGACAAAGAAAGGTATATAAGCTGTAAGGAGATAGGAAAAAGGCAGTTCAGCTGAGAGTCTTTCGGGTGAGGACTCAGAGGCTTTCATTCTGAGGAAACAGGATCGGCTGAGGATTTGGCCAGATGAGGGTGGCTATGGCTTACTCTGCATCTCTGATCTTTCAGCTTTCATCCCAATATCTGGCTCTGGGATTTTTTTTTATTATAAGATCATTTAACATTCAAACAACAAAGCTCTACTGTTTACAATATGTGTTGTGATCACTGTGCATGTATATGGGTACATGTGTGCACATAAATGTGGAAGACAGGGGTCAATATCAAGTATCTTAGTTGATCTCTGTGTGATTTGTTGAGACATGGTTAGTAGCTCACTTAAAACAGAGCTCATCGATTGGCTAGAATAACTGGTAAAACTTAGGGACACTGCTACCCACTCCTAAAAGTGTACCACACTCTGTGTTCAACTTTTTTCATTGGTGCTGGGAATCGAAACTTGGACCCGTACCAAGCATGTGATTGGCTGTGCTATGTCCCAAAACAAGCATGTGCATATTCTATTTAATGTTTGGGGTGTCTCTGTATTATATGTATGATTGATGTTATATCAAATATAAATACAAAGATAAGAAAATGAACCTTGGGAAAGGTTACTATGTGTCTGGACCATCCAGCTGTCAAGAAGTACGGCATGGATTCAAACTCATCAGTACAATTCAGACTACTTGTAGCGGCCTATTCTCCATCTTGTATTATCAAGATGAAAACTACAGGGAACACAGAGATGGATCTGTGGGTAAAGGTTCTTACTGAGCAAGCTCAGAAACATGAATATGATATCCAGAATGTATAACATTGAAAGAGGAAAAACAAATCCACATGTGGCCTCCTCACATGTGCCTTGGCACACTCACAAATACCCACACCCTGTAATACACACATACACAATAATAATAAATAAAAAGTGTTTAAAAAGAAGTTAATTATAGCTCTGCCTGGTGGGACAGGCCTATGTTCTCAGCCACTTAGAAATCTGAGGAAGGCAGATCCTATTTGGGGATTCTGTGCTAAGGCTACAAAATGAGTTCAACCTTAGCCTGAACAACTTAGTGAGATTCTTCTTCAAAGTAAAAAGTACAAACAGGGATGTGGAATTGACTCAGGTGGAATTTCTACCAAGCATGTTTAAGGGCTTTAGTTTCAATCCTGTGTACTAATAAAAGAAAACAAAAAGAAAAAGAAAACAAAACAAAAAACCAAGTACATTTCATGTAGCTATTAATGTGCTTATGCATGAAAGGAAACAATTTTATTTGTTTATTTATCACTTTTCAAAGGTACATTTTTAGATTAAAGCCAAGCCCTATTTACAATCACTTACTTGCATTGAATAATGTCCGATGACCATGTTTGTATTGTAATCATTACCAGGAGTTAGATGTGTAACTTAAGTTGCTGTTATCTCTCTCTGCACATCACCCATCTACAAGTACAACAAAAAGAAAGCCAGACTTCTGAGTTAACTCCCAAGTCTGCAGAGTCTAGAATAAATAGCGAGCTAACAGATAATCACATGCGTCCCTAACAACAGAGTACTCTTATTTACACTTCAGAGTTGAATAGTCATCATAATACAGATGACAATACAAATACACACAACACGAAATGATGGCAGTGTGCCGAGAATCAAGCCTAAAAGAACATGGCCTGTCAAATAAGTCATATGTTCTTGTTTGATTTCTTTCTCATTCAAATTGGACCCATTATAAGAACACATGAAACACCTGCCCTTTCTGGGACTGTTGTGACAACCTTGAAAGCAAATGGAGACAGGAATACTGAACATTTCTACCAACACAACTGTGCAGGGCACAGAGTTTCTGGTATACAAAGATTGACCCCAAAGTCAGAGAGGGAAGTTCATAGTGGTAAACAAAGGGTACCTTATGTGCATCATCTTACTTAATTTCTTTAAAAAGAAAAACAAATCTATTTGTAATTTATGTGTACCCACAGGGCCAGAAAAGGGACTCATATTTCCTGGAATTGCACTTAATAAATAGGTGGTTATAAGGTGGCACGTGGGTCCTGGAAACTGAACTGATGTTCTCTGGAAGAGCAGCAAGTGCTTTTAAACACAGAGCCATCTCTACAGCCCATAAGAACTGTTTAAAAATCCAGTCCATGTTCTTCAACATAAGCAAAAATGTGGGGTATTTTTTTTTTAAAGAATCCTCAAGATCATTATTATCCTCAATGATTCTGTTATCCTACCTCCCATTTTCTTGTAAACCAAACTCCCTTCCTCAAAAAGCACTACATTGTTATTTAATTTTGAGGAAAAAAGGCATTGTAAAGGTTGACCTGAAGCAGACCTTGCCTAAACATAGCAAATAATTTCTATTTCCAAACAATGAAAAAAAAATGGTTAAGTGTAGCATAGAGAAAAAAATTAAACCTTGTCTAAAAATGAACTAATCCCACAGTCAACCTTGATTTAAAAGTATTAAAATCAAATATTTACCATAAACATTAAACCAATCTTACTATCTTAGCAGAAATGGCTCAAGCCATAACTAATATTCTATGAGCATATATTCTTAGCTTATTCTTAGTTATTCTTATTCAACTGTATTGGTGCCACCTGGCATGCTCTGGGAGCTGTATCTGTGAAGGGTTTAGGTAAAAGATACTTAAAAGTGACTACAATGATCAACAACAAAGGAAGCTATTTTAATTTTAGTATAATTTATTCATGGTGCCATTTGTACTTTGAATGAAAGACTACACAGCATTTCCATAAACCTCTTTTATCTGCAGGGACTACCTCATTGAAGTAGCTGGTTAAATTAATTGTATTTCAGTTATTCACAGTTTTATTTAATTTTGTTACTAAAAATAACAAAGGAAACTAAGGAACCACCTTGCCTTCAACCTATTCATGGTCTACTAAAGTTGATGGATGCAATAGTTTGAATCATTTTTAAAGATTTTAATTGTTTTATTTTTGAAGTTAAAATATTATTGCATCATTTTCCCTTCCTTTTCTTCCCCCCAGTCTCTCCCATGACAAAACTATATTCTCCAGGGGGCAGGTAATTTTGTCACAGTTTCACAGCTGGTACCCAATGGATCTGGAACTGGTAATAATTCTGATTTCAAGCTATTACCCATTGTCCTAAAGAACTCACATGGTGCTGAGTGCTTGTGGAATCTGGAGTGTTACAAAGCAGTGGGCAGGGCAGCAAACTTGTCCTGGATTCCCTAGGGGTTTGCTAGGGTTATAAGTGAATGTATTGCATCCTGGGATCCCCTGAGTCATGGAAAAATTAGCAGGGCTGCTCAACCATCATAGCACACAAACAAGTCTGATGTCAGAATATATGTACCTAGGTGGTACTGAAAGAGGCTGTGTCGAGTGACATTGGAGTGGGGAATTGTGCAAGCTGTACTAACCACAGCAGAGGACAGAAAGGCAATGTAAACAAGGGGAAGGGGGGAGATCACATGTCAAGTTCTTAAATGGGTAAAGATAAGCTGAAGTGGTAAAACTGAGAGGGACAGGAAACAGGCAGGTGATCTAGTTTAGAAAAGGGAATATCTCAGAAGGGGAGACAGAGAGAATCAGGCCTGTGGAAGTGGTTTTTAGCATATCTCTGTCTTTGCTTTGTGCAGGGCAATGAGCTTTGAGAAATACGAGAGCTTTGGTTTTATGATGTAGTGACAAATATACGTGCCTGGGTAAGGAGGATGCCAAATGGTTCTTGGCTGAAACTATGATTTATTACAGTTGAGTGGAACTGCTGTTAAACCCACCAACAAAAATAACACATCAAAAGAGTTCATAAGGGGAGTAACCCAACCCAACAAAAACAAACAAAAATGCTCCCATCCTTATCTAGAATTCTTTGCTTTTTTTTCCCTCATTGATCTCATAAATCAGGACTGACTTAAATTAAAACAAGAAAAAATAAATCCATCTCAGCTCAGACCAGCTTAAGTCAAAAACAGCTTATGAATTTAAAAAGTCACAATAGCACCAGGGCTTCTCATTTGAGGCATATTGGAGCAATATGCTAAAACAAAGCAAGAAGGGATTTCCCCCTGCAAGCTCAGGCCACCCTAATGTTAACCTCACTCTGAATGACACAGGGTGACTCCCCAGAAGACAAAGGATCTTCCTGGTGGTAACACATCTATAACAATGGAAAGTCAATGTTCCAGGTGAGTTCAAACTCTTGTCTATAAGGGTTATCTGGGTAGCCAGGGTGAAGACCTACATGAAGTCTTGGGAAGCAGGAAAAATAGTTCCCTGCTCCACAAAGATTCTCACTAAACAATCTCCTTGCTGTATGGAAACAATACATTATAGAAAGGTAAAATTAGTGTTCTTCTGTCCTGGTCTTGCTCACATGTGCATTTTTCAAAAAAGATTTATCTTTATTTAGGTATCTGTGGTTTCTGTGCATGGCTATGTGCATGAATATGAAGCCGCCTGTTGAGGTGAAATGAAATAATTCCCATAAAATTGGAGTTGCAGGTGGCTGTGAGCTCTCACAGGGGTGCTATGAAGCAAATTCTGGTCCTCTGAAGGAGTATTAAGAGGTCTTCATCTCTTGGTTACCTTTCCAGCCCAAGATTTCCAACTCAAATAAAGAAATAGTTTCAATTTACATTATACACTAAGAACAAGATAATAAATAAAACACAAAGGTAATGGGAAAATGGACTCCTTTTCTGCATCTGGAGTGGGAAATGGGGAAAGATTTGCTAATGTCACTGGAAGTCTGAGACAATGAGAGGGGAGTTATTTCTGAATCCTGTTTCCCTTTCTTCAGGGGCATTCAATGAGTCCTTCTTCTCAGCTCCCTTTGGAGCAAAGTGACCCAGTTAAGTCCAGCAAAAATACAGGTAGACATCATCATAACCACTGTCACTATTGGCCTATAGCAATCTCTGCAACATTCTCTGGAGAATTTCTCTCCTCACACAGTACAACTTTGTTGAAAGATCAGAAATCTATGGACTTAGAGGAGGATAAAGCTGTAAAACTGTACTCAACTGAACTCTATAAACACCTCTAAGAAGGGCCAGGCAGTCAGGAACTACAAAGAGAACACTGGACTACCCAAGATGAGCAATGTCACTCATGATTTATGATTACCACAACATCAGTTTCTGGTTGTCTTAAAGGACCTGTGGAATGTGGCTTATTGGACATTTGACAACATGACAGTTACTGTGCTTAAGCTCTCTTATTCCTTGAACTCCGTTAAAACACAATAATGGCTTGAAAAAATACATGCACACACAAGTTGGGAGTGTAGCTGGGTGGCATAACAATTGGCTAGCATGTACAAGAGGGCAGGTAAGATATCTCAGTGGGTAAAGATGCTGGCTGCCAAGTCTCATAGCCCCGGGAAACATGATGAAAAGACAGAATTGACTCTCACAAGTTGCCCTCTGACCTCCTCATACATGCTATGGCCCAATCCCCTCTGCCTCCATACACATATAAATTTTAAAACTAGAATGCACAAGGTCCTGTTTTTAATACCAGCCCTTCCCTTACACATATATGCCATGGAAGTAAAAGACGGTGAAGGAAAAAGTTATAAATTTAAAGGAGGCAGATTTCTGAGGACATGAGATAGAGAGAAACTCAGGAGGAAATGAATACAGGTGATTGGGGAAACGCTAAGTGAGAGGTGAGATTATCATTAACTGTGAAAGTCCACAACTGAATACAAATTAAAAGGAGAAAAAGATTATCACAGACAATCCTTCGGGAGGAAATCCCTTGGCATCTTTTTCTTGACTACTCATTTTTCCTTTGCTGCCACTGGCATATTTATAAAGGAGAAACACACAAGTACTGTGTGACTAGGTCTCTCCTCTAGGGTGAATGAGATAAAATGGCAGGTTGGCAGCTTGAATGAGAGTTTATTTGAGAGGACACCAAGGTTGCTGGGACAGGTCCCTGTAGTCAGTCAAAGAATGTCTTAAAGGTTGATTTTGCAAAGCTGAGAGGAGAGGAGCTCTCTCCCTAACGGGTGAAATCGATAAAAAACCAAAAAACAACCACCCTGACCAAAGTGAGGGAGGGGGGCAGACTTTTTTTTTTTTTTTTTTTTTTTTTTTAGCTGTGAATCTCCAAAAAAGATGTATTTGCTGAGAAACATATCTCCCAAATACTTCTGTCGTAGAATGCTTAGTGCAGGACTTCTATGTTGGGAGCTTTAGGACCAGGTAAATGTTCCTTGGGTAGCAGGTGCGAGTGATTTATTGCCATGAGAGGGAGGGAAATTTGAAGATCTTCTCTGGGTCCTGGATAAATCCAAAAACCAAACTCTATCTCATATGCTTTAGACTGCATTCTTTGTTATCCTCCAGGAATTTTTTATTGCATTGATATGCACAGAGGCAAAAAGGGAAAAGTAACCCATGGCTTACGTAAGAAAATTACTAAGACCCAAACCAAAAAGTACTATAGTGTCTTTGCTTGAAAACAAAATGAAACCATAAAAGATCAACTCTAAACTCAAACTATGGTTCAAATCCTAACAGCATCATTAACTATAATGCAAAATTATTTAGTTCATCCTTCCAACATTTCCTTATTTGTACAACAGACAAGAATAGCTACTTAGGAAGGCAAAGTGTTTAGAAAAATGTCTTCCCCTGCCTGAAAATCCAAGGTATTAGGGGGATGTGGAGTAACAAGTATAAAACAAAATTTTCAGTGACAGAATGTCAGAGGATGCTTAGTGCTCACCTCACCACGGATTTCCTTATCAGATCTATAGGTAGACAACATCTTCCAGCCTCCTTTAAGCATGTAGCTTCACCACATGGATCTGAGTTACCTAGGTACCTAGGCAAAAGTGATCTGCACCACCTGTCAGCCTAGGCAATTAATACCCAAGGTCTTTCTTCTAAAATTCCATGAGAATAAGCAGTCTCACCACAGAATGCATGAAAGGTGGTCTCTGACTCACACCTTTTGGAATTGCTGCCAAAATCACGACACGAATCAGAAATCTATTTTACACATGAAGCAATATGTTTTTCTGACTCATTTATTAGAGATCTTAAACTAGGCAATCTAACACAGTCAAGTTCTTTGCTTATCACCTTATGTTTTACCCCTATCATGAAACCTTAAAATGGATGTTGTTCCAACTTTAAAGCTAAAAATACCTCAGGCTCCCAGAAGGAAGAAATTATCTTTCCCACTCCCATGAGTGTTAGAAGCAGATGTGGAACCAGGTGAATCTACTTCAAGGTCAAAGACCTTTCTACCCTGCACACAGAACTGCAGTGTGGACACTGTTCTTTGCTTGTTCACTCCTGATCCCCAGTGTGTTTCTTCTTAAAAAACTACATATTTTTTACCTATGTTTGCATCCAGAATTAGGGCTTCTTACAGATCATCCCACCATTCACTTGCCTCATGACAAGCAAACAACTTAGAGGAGAGAGATTCCCAGCACTTTTGCAAGTGGCTACTATGTCACAGATGATGTGAAGACACAAATAAAGAGGGAATGGTAACAGAAATTCCCAAGCTGGCAGTGATCCCTTAATAGGAGTGATGTCTCAGTAGTACAAACAATTCCCCCAAATACATAAAACGTTACGATTGAGTATCTCATGTTGTTGCTTTCTTGCACTCTGTATTTTACCATACCACATTTGCAAATGTCCTCAAATTGCAAACGTATCTTAGTGATTTAGTGCTCAAATTTTCTTCTCACAGAAAATAAAAGAAACTGAGGGGAAAAGATGAAGAAAAAGAAAACACTTTAGATGCTAAATACGAGAACCTCTGAGAAACTTAAAATGCTGTTTTATGGACACAAAATAATAGAAACAAAGAATCTGTCTCCATCAATGAATAGGCACCTGCCCTTGACTCTCATATGAAATAGATTCACTCATTTAAAATCCTATAAAAGCAAGTTCACAACGAAGTTTAATTTCTTCTGATAAAACGAGAGGTTACACCTAATGCATTTTTGCATCTGACTTGAATATAACAAAGAAAATGAAAACACATTGAAACCATTATCAGATAAAGTTGGAGACATCAGGTAGATGGATAAGTCAGGATTATAAAAGGGTGGTTTCAGACAACAGGCTTAATTCATTAGGCTATTTTGATTTTGATTTTTATAAAATTTATATTTCAGATAAGATTTTGTTATTCTGTGGAAATTTTGAAAGAATTTGCAGTCAAAAGACTTAGGGCTTAGAGGAAAAAGTGAAAGACATACTTCTGAACATGAAGATGTGGGTAAAATAAAGAGACAATTAAAAACAAAATAGCCTCATTTGACAGGGTTGTTTTTTAATCACCCTTAATTGGATACTTATGGAAGGACTACAGGAGGTTCTTAACTGCCTCCCAACTGATGTGAAAGTCCTCACCCCAGAGAAAGTACAAGTGGGTTCACAGGCTACAAATAAGAGTTCTGCCTTTGCTGTAATTTCCAAAGGCAGCTTTAACAACAAGTGACTTTTCTTAGAGTTGTAGCCTCTAATTCAAAAGAGCTTTCTGAGTTTGCAAGCAACCTGGTGAGTTCCACGCTGAACAATAATGAGGCTTATCATTATGGTCTTTTACACCTAGATAGGCCATTAAAGTCAGTCAAAACACCAATGCTTTCTTTTACTTTAAGTGAAGGGAGGCAGTGAGTAGAATTTTATAAAGTAGGAAAAGTCATGATGTAAGGGAATTAGGTTTTTGATCCTTAGCAATGTTTCCTACTGCCCACAACTACTTTGAAGATAACTAAACTATCCTGAATGAAATCTAGATGAAGGTACCAAAAACAAATTTATGGCAAAATCTGTTTCCTCTTGACCACCCAAGGTGTGTCTGCCTCCTGACATGATGCTAACACCTTTTTATACCCCTGTATGTAGCAAGACAACAAACCTGCTCCTCAGCCTGGCTTGAATGCTACTGTAGGGTGCCCTCCCCCACGAAAGGCTACACCAGCTGCTTGTGCTCCTACTGTGCTAAAGAACATGAACCATAAACCTCAACACGCAAAAACAGAAAAGTGCATTCCAAATTATTCTATGTAGGAGTCCAAAAGAATCAGTTCTGTTGTGTTTGTTCCTTGAAACACTCAGCTCCCATCATTGTAAATTACTGGAAATGCCCACGCAATTAAAATAAAACAAAACAAAACCCCACCTTTATTCTGAAAAACAAGTCTCGCCCCCATGTTGATTCCTATAGGAAACTAGAAAAAGTTCAGCGAGCGGGGCTCACAGGACCTGCCTTACAAACAATCCTGTAATGTGCCCCTAAGATCTAGAGTGCCTTCTTCCGCGCATGCCGCACGCCCAAGATTATCAGTCACACTGGTTAACCTGGTCACAACCTCCGCAAATCTTTGCCATCAGAACCTAGAGCTGGAGCCCCACAACCTACACCTTATCTTCCCAATGCACTAAGCAGCTCCCTCTCAGGAGCTGCGCTGTGCTGCAAAATGCATTCATGCATCAGGTTCTGCTTAGTTCAAGAGACTGGGGAGCCCTAATCCTCCTACCTCTACCTCACCCACACCTTTCAGTTTTAGTGAAACATATGTACTAGAGAGAGGTAAAGAGCAGAAATGAAGGGACATTTTTGAGAGCAAAAGGGTTGGCATCTGCGGGGCGCCTGGTGCCGATCTCACTGCTGCGTGTGGAGAGGAGATGATGCGGTTGCGTTTTCCTTTCTCAAAGAAACTGAACACACACACACACACACACCCTCCCCAGAAGTTATTGGAAATACACGCTGCCCCTACACGCTCCCAAGACCAACACTGGGGAAATCTTTATGCCTTCCACAACAGCAGAGCCCTGGTTAACCTCGTTCACCGCGCAGCCACCACTGTGCTTTGCAGGGAGCCTGGTACACTGTGGGCACTCCAAAAAGGAGCCTTTCAAAAGGGCTCTTTCTATCGTGAGTCCCAGTCTATGTTAAGTCCCAGTCTCCAGAGCCTGGATGTCCAAGTCCCTTCAAATTCCAACCCAAGTTCACCGGCTCATACTGTGGGTTGCACCTGAGTGGGTATGGGAACCCCAACACACTCAGAAAGAAAAAAACCTCAAGCAAGAATGCGCAGCCCGGAGCGAGGACGCACGGAGAGGGCAATCGCGTGACCCCCGCTGGAGGCGCTTATTTTAAGGTTTCTGGATGTATTTTCTGCTATAGGCTCCTTGTTTCGTGGCAGTCTTGCAGCGCAACAAACTTCTTTTCACACTAATAAAGGAGAAGAAGGGTTACTGTGAGGTGACAGTGGCGTCCACGGGAGCGCTGCCACTTACCAGGTGGAGTGTTCTCAGCTCCTCACAGTCTCTGGTCAGCCCTTCAGGAGAGACAACCCGCGATTCTCACCTGTCCTTCCCCAGCCCAGAAGGACCAAGCTCTTTTCTCCCAAGCCGTGAACCAGGCAGGGTGCCCGGGGGACAGTGCGCTCCCGAGCCAGGCTGGACTTACCGGAGGCACCCAGGGCAGCTCTTCGGAGAACCTCGCGCGCGATGCCGCCAGCGTCCGAGGGTCCCGGCAGAGTGGCAAAAGCTCCCTACTTGCGACCAATCCTGGTTATGAACCTGGTGCTCTGTGGCTGCCGCGCGCCCCCTCCCTCCTCCCGCTCGTGGCAGCTCTCAAAACCCGGCGCGCCGGAGTTCAGGCAGTAGCCGGCTCGCTTGCTGCCGCCAGGGGAAGACTCGCAGGGAGGGGGCGAGGCTAGGGGAGGGCGGGGGCCGCGCTCGGCGGAGCTGGGCATGCTCAGTGCTCCACCAGAGGCAGCGCGCCCCCAGGCGCAGTTCCTGCACCGCCTTGCCCTGGGGAGGCGACCCCGAGTCCCCACGCTGGACACTGGTAAAGGGAGCATTGCCAGGTCGGACTGGCCCTGTCTGGTTTCTGTAGCGGGACACAAAGGGTGTGTTTGTCCAAGGGTACATGAAGAGGAGGGCATCTTCCTTTGCCACCTGAGTATTGGGGAACAAGGAAGCACGACCTGCCTCTGGCTTCCTGCACAGTTGGAATCCGGAGGATCTTCAAGGTGGTCTGGCCAGGGATACCACGTCTGGGCTGAGAATTGCTGCGCATAGGTTTGGGGTGAGCGGTAGTAGGTAGTACTGAACTTGGGTTGTGGAAGGAGGTGGCTTTAGGGGCGGTGTTACTTGCTTGTTTTTAGGCGGAGGACATTTGCCAGACAGACAGTGTAACGGACCTAATGTCTTAGGGATACAATTTACTTTCAAGCTGGAATGCACTTGAGGGATGGAGTGAAGGAAACATTTGCGATAAAATAGGGACAAGGATCAGTTTGTCTTGTGTGGGGGCATATTAAAAGCCTCGTTATTAAAAGCAGGTGCAGTGGATAATGACGGTGCTCTGGTCATTCTATGGGACTCTACTGTTTCCTTGCAGAAATGGCTCCCTTCACCCCAACTCCAAATCTCAAGGTAGCCATAGAGACTGAGAAGGAAGTCTGAGCCCCCTTCCTTGGTCCCTGTGCAAAAAGAATCTGACAGGCTGAGAGGCAGCCCAGTGGGGCTCATGCAGAATCCATTTCGAGAAACCCCAAGAGAGGCTGAGTTTCTCTCCCTAGGGGAAAAAAAAAATAAAAGCCCCGGGAGATTCTACAGAACTCAGCCTTCCTGTGCATGTCTCAGCAGTTCAGAGCGACATAAACAACTCCTGACCGTTTATTTACACAATCATGCAAACCTACCCTGACATCTCCATTATGTGGGAAAGATGTTAACTGGAAAACTATTTTTAAACTACTGTGGTAAGCAAACACTCAACTCCTCTGAACACATGAGGCAGCTCCCTTAGTTGATAAAAGGGATTTTGTTTTATATTTAGTCTCTTGTCTTGGGTTATTACTGTCGTTGATTTTTAATGTAATCAGTTCTTGAAAAATGAGCAAATCTTAACGAGGGGATAGGTATCACATGAGTTTCTATATGACTGCTGAGGTTATTGTTGGAGGAAAGAGCCCCTCTCCTCATTTTCTAGGCTCTTAAAATTAGACAGACTTAGGCCCCTCCCTTCTCTTTTGTGAAGGAAATTTTACAGATAAGGAATGTTGGTGATGTGATTTCCCTGGTAAATTACTAAAGCTGATTGTTTTCTCTTCATTTCAAATCCACCATGATCCATGATTCTGATAACTTTTGCTGCATTGCTGCTTTTTTTTTTTTTTAAAAAAAAAGTTGCTTCTTTTGTATTTTTCAAATTAACTTTACCCATACAAAATAGGCTAAATTATTACATTTTCATACATATGTATGAAATAGCTTGTCTCGTATTTGTCCTCTCACTACACTCCCCCATGCCTGTTTCCTTCTTATGCCCAAATAATCTATATTCTGTTTTTAAGTAATAGTTTCAGGTAATATATATGAGTTTCAGTAAAAGTTGATAATGAAAATTGCCTATCTTACAAGCTCTTTAAGAGGAAACATGGTATTTTAAACTCTATAGACAATTAACAAAAAGTGTAAGAGAGAGAGAGAGAGAGAGAGAGAGAGAGAGAGAGAGAGAGAGAGAGAGAGAGAGAGACGGGGGGACTACCTGAAACAGTTTTCAAACTTTTATGAACAGTATGAGCAAATTCCCTTAACTATGCATTCTGAATTTCAATTTTGAATAGGTTATATGCTCTCTTACCATTAATTCTTTTCTTTAATTATTTTGATTCACTGCATGTGAGACAGTGTACTCTAGCTTATGCAAGGGAACTCAGGATGACCATTACTTAGAATCTGCTCCAGAAATGACCGACTGTCTAGTAAGGAAAACAGTGTATATCTGGAGAGACAGATCTGGGTCGGATTGCTGGGATGTCAGTTAACTGTTATGCTGGGGGGGGGTGTTTTTCCATCAACCTGCATCTAGTTTAAAATAAAAGCAATAATCCAGTCCCCTTTTTCCATCCTGCAGGGAAGAAGCAAGGCTGAACTGCTAACTTGGCTAAGAAAAGCAAGCTTCTCACTATAGCTCTCCTGACTGGGGAGTGTTCCTAAGAGAATCAGCCACTGCCAGGAGATGGGAGTGGCTTATTTTGAAGACACCATCCTCACATGTGTATCCCTGCATATCCAGGTCCCCCAGCTAAGTGTTAGTTCCTTGCTCAGGGAACCTGTGATTGGGATTCTCTGGGGGGAAATGTTCCAAACGAATCAATTAACACCACCAGTAGAGTTCAATACCACTGCACGGAGACCCAGCTCTGTATCAGTGCATGAATGAATGACTGGTGCTCATGTCATTTGCAAATAATCATCATTGTAACAAAGCGGAAAACTTCCCTTACCCATTTAGTCTGTGTGGCATGTCAGCAGAGAGTTTCAATAACCCTCATGGACCCTCCAAAATATTTGCACATATATGTGAAGTGTAAGATCCAGATATTTTAATATAGGAGTATCTATTTGGACACAAGGTCACCTCTTACGCTCATTAAACCAATCTGAATGAGGTCTGATAACTCTTAAGGGAAATCAGCACTAGAAATGCTTTCGACTTTTTGGAGACATGGATGGAATATATCAGCAGGCTTCACTCAGCGTGAGACAGCACTGAAAACTCCAGAAAGGACATAGCTCTGTCCCACCCCACCCGCACAGTCTTTCTTCACACATCTAGGGCTTGTGGTGGGTGTGAATTTAATGTAAGGGATGAAAAAAAAAGAGCTTTACAGAAAAAGAATATGTTTCTTTTGACCACATCTGATCTGAGTCAATTTTCTGCTGATTCCTCATACCCACTGGGAATTTAAAAAAAAAAAATCCATAAACGTCATGTTGTGTGTTCTAAGTGGCATGAATTAAGTGATCCAGAGATGAGGAGATAACACAATGGGTAAGAGTACTTACTGCAAAAGCAAAAGGAGCTTAGTTCAAATCCCCGAAACCTAGGGAAAAGTCCCAGGCATGGTCACATGTCTATAACCCTGCCTTTTGCAGGTACAGGGGTGGATATAGGCAGATATCTGGGGCTGGATGGCCAGCCAGCCTAACCAGCCTTAGGTTAATGGAGACACTCTGGCTCAAAATATAAAATGGGGAGCAGTAGGGGAAGACTCCTGAAGTCTCCCTCTGGCCTCTACATGTACACTCATAGGCACATGTACCTATCCATACACATGCTCACATATACACACACAACACACACACACACACACACACACACACACACACACACACACACACACATTGAAAATAGGTTGACAGAACTGTGGGGGCAACTCAGATGAAAAAATAACTAGGTTTTATAATTAATTTGCTTTTCTAATGCATTTGGTGCCTTAATCGATCTTCATGCACAAAGCAACGTTCATACCCCTTCCCAGTTTTGAAAAATAACCTTATTTGTTTATCACAAGTGAATAGAGGGGCGTTTTCTTAAGGAATTTTGTCAAGAAGGCTTTATGCTCAGTTTTTTTTAAATATAACAAGGGGGAACTCAGCACTTGACATTAGAACAGCCTTTGGCAACTCCCTCCTATTTGACTGATGTAGATGACTCTTGAGCCCCAACCTAAGGACATGGCAATAATAGCGGCCACATGGTGGGATAATGGTAATTAGCACACAAAAGTTCAGTTAATCACCATGAAGGTTATGACACAGACTGACAGACAGAGTCAAAGTAAACTACAAGCCTTCCACCCCCGGCCAAGATTCTTTAAAAAAAAAAAGACTGTGGGACTCCAGCTGAATTTAGGCATAAGGTACAATTGAAGTCAGTCACCTGTTCCCCTCCATTCTTTTCCAGATTTTTAATTTCTTTATACAAAATCCAAATGCAATGGGTCTAATGGTCTATACTTTGAAAAAGTATGTATAGTTGGTTTTCATTGTTCTTGGTGATTATATTTCATGATTCTGTAAATAATGAATTGTTCCCAGTAAAACAGAGACAGGTTTCAGAGACTCTGTGTTAGCAGGATCTTCATTAACTAATCAACACGTCTAATTTTCTGGGAGCTTCTGGTAGATGATTTGTTCAGTATTTGGTATTGTTTCCTGATCACTGAACTCAGGTTCACAGCACTGTAGCCTTTGCCTAACAACGCTTATTATCCAGAGCCTATATTTTCTGTGTAAAACATAGCAGCCTCTTTAGGAACACCAGGAAACACAGTATGATAAGGGCATTTTGAACAGCAAAATTGCCAATGAATATTCTAAAATAACTAGCAATGCTGCAAAACTGAGCCTTCTAGGCAGTATGGACTGACAGGAGAAGGCCATGCATCACCTTGCTTGACCTGAGCCAGGATCCTCTGCCTTGGGAGGTGCAAACTCTGCTCTCTGTGAATCATAAGCACCTTGTGTACCTACAGCTGTCAATGAGAAGCTCAAGTATTAACCTCTAGGTTACAGATAACTGAACAAGTGAGCAAATTTGCAATTATGGAATCTGCAAATAATGAGGATTAACTGTATCAAATTTTTTTCCTTTAAAGGGTGAGGCCCATTAGCTCACATGAATTCAACTAACATTCAACTCAATTTTCAATCATTTAAAAATATATTATTATTAGAAAAGAACTTTATATATTTCGCAGTATGTCTTCAGCCAGCTTTATCATTTAAATTAGGTAATGCAATTACATAAGATTTTTCTTTTTGTCACATACCACAATTGCTTTGTGTTTATTTGAAAATGAATATTTTGCGATGTTGTCATCATCCATTTTGTTGTACACAAAGTAGAGATTTTCAAGAACTAATGCAATGTTACAAAGAATAAAGAAAAGTTAATAAAATGAAGAGTGTGTTTACCGCCTGCCCCACAAACACAATTATCTCAAATGAGAAATAAAGATGTTTTGTTCTATTAATAAGACTCCAAAAGTAAGTGGTTTATGTCTTTGTTCTTTGAAAATATTATTTAAAATTCAATGTCTGGGATCTCAGACCATGTTAAAAGACTCATGAGATGGCCCCTCAATGTTTTCTGCCTTATGATAGTCATGTCCTTATTTAATTCCTTTGTTCTTAAAGGTTGGCTAGACTTATTGATTTACTATTATTGATTTCCAGAAATGATGGATGCCACTTCCTATATTAGGTTACACAGAGACTGTGGTTTTTATTTGGTACTCTTGGACTCTCTCATTACACTGTCCTGTGAAAATACTCTTGAAGCTTGTGGATAGGCCACATGGCACACATGCAAATAAATAAGACCTCTCCTTGATCATATGGATGAGCTAGGGAAATTTTCTGAGGCTGCCTAACCAAGTGTTACATCATAGAACCTGTCAGCTAGTTTTCCAGTCTCAGTAAAGCTTTGAGACAAATGAAGCACTGGCTGGTAACTTGGTTTCAACTTCATGAAAGCCTCAGCTGGAAACACCCAAGAGAGCATTGAAAACTTAGGTAGCTCCTAGTTCAACACCAACATTAAGCAATTACCATTTGTTTTAAGCCCAAGAGTCTGGGGTAACTTGTTACACAGTGATGGATAATTGATTATGCCACAACATATACTGATCTGAGTAATGGACATAGACTTATGCATTTTACAAACAACAATTTTGATGAAGATGTTTGACAGACTTCTCTCTTTTAGGTCATGCTATAGAGAGGTGAGAATATTATGAAACAATCAGAGAATATATCAAATCACTTGTTTTCAAATTTTATCCCAAACAAATTACACTTCAATCAAAGAGTACAATTTAATATGTTTAGAATGATTTTCATTGTATACCTACTGTTTTGATACCACTTTTTACATCTGGTGTATCTAAATTTTCATATCACTAATTTTCTGTCATATGTTTTAAAGTTGCTTCCTATATTTGTAGAATATACTACAAATTACTCAATTATTCCCTATTCTTTGAACATTTAAACTGTTTACAGTCTGTCATGATAAACAAGTCTTTAATAAATATGCTAAATTATATTTTACAGATGCCCTAAATTATTTCATTGGAATAAATTCTTAGAGTATGAGTTCATTAGTCAAAACAATATTGTCATTTTATTCCTTATTTTTAATTCTGAGATGGAGGTTTCACTCTGATGCCCTGTCCAGTCTTAAGTTGATGATTTACATTATGCTGGCCTTGAACTTTTGGGGATCTTCTTGACTCTGCCTCCCTAGTACTGGATTACAGGCAGCAGGTTTGTATGAACCCTGAAGCTCCTTTGAAACAAACACTTGTGTATTTGTTTGTGTGTTTGAGGGGGGGAGGCTGAAGTGCGTGTGTGGAGGTGAGGGACAACTTGTGGGAGTAGTTTTGTCTCCTGCTGCCATATGGGTCCCATGTGTTGAACTTGGGTCATAGGCTCTGCCTTTACTCAGTGAGTCATCATAATGGCCCCTGCTACTCCTTCTTAGTTATTAGTTTCTTCACTAAAAATGTCTATGTGATCTTCAAAAATAAAAATAGGTGAAGGCTCAAAGCCTCATTCCTGGTATTCTATAGAAGACCCAAACCTAAATTCTGCACAAATAACAGCAGAGCAGATTTAAAAATAGTCAAACTATAAGCTCAATAAATCACTAACTGTGTTATTATGGATTCTTGACAACACTTTGAGTGACAGATATACCAGCAGCCACAGTTAGGGCAGGATGAAGTTAAAGTTTAGTGGGAGTCAGGTGACAAAATCTTTCCAAAGCTGCTCAACACAGAACTCATTGGAATCATAAACATAGAGAACCATTCTTAATAATAAAGCTCATGGGTTGTATTGGTTTGAGTGAGAAATGTCCCCATAGACTCCTGTATTTGAACACTTGGATCCCAGTTGGTGAAACTGTTGGTGAAGGTTTAGAAGGCACAACCTTGCAGAACGAAGTATGTCCTTTGGGAGCTGGGTTTGAGATTAAACAAGCCTCCCCCTTTCTACTTCCAGTTTGCTCTCTCTGCTCTGGTTTATGTTTGAAGATGGCTGCTCAGCATCCTGCCCCTGCAGCCCGAACTTCTACAGTGTTTACTCAACATGATGAGCTCCTATCCCTCTGGAACCATAAGCTAAATAAACCCGGTCTTTCTTAAGTTGCTTTTGGTCACATAATTTTATCAAAGCAACAGAAAAGTAACTCATACAGGACTCACCAGGATTTCTTACTGTGTTGTGTGTGTTATTTCTAACCAAACCCTTATATCCAGCACCATTATATCAACAATAAATCTCAACAATGAGAAAGATCATTCTCTGCTTACAGTGGTCCAATGATCATCGATAGCTTCAGTGATTCCAATTAGCAAAGTTTGTGTCATTAATAGTAAAAAAAAAAAAAAAAATTCCTAACTGAATCTCAGGCAGGTTTCCTAATAACAAGCACACAGAGGCCAACTCCTATCTCTAGAGTGTGTTCCCAATAAGGGAACTGCAAACATTACAGAATAAAGAGCACCAGCAGAGGTAAGGACCAGCAACTCAGACACATATCACACATGACCATCAGCCATTCATATCAGCTTACACTACTTTTGCTCAAGTGAAGTTCAATGTGGAGATGTTACACATGCTTTCTTATATAATGCCTATTCATTTGGTCAAAATTTACATAAATTTACTTTCTCATCTCAGTATATGTTTTCTGGTGCCTTTCAGGTTTGCCAGGTATTAAGCTGTGATTTATTTTGTTTCTAATTTGTGAATGGAAAGTATTTCTCATTTCTTTTTATTGCTACCAAGGTTAAATTGTATGTGATTAGTAGCTGTATATATTTTATGAATTTCCAATTAATGCTTTATTTACTCTGGTGTGCATCAGGACCCTAGAATTACATCAACACGTTTTTAGATATTTAAGGTGACAATTTTGTTGTAAATATTACTATCTATTTGACTTTTAAACCTGGAAGTATAGATGTATTTTACATTCTTGTGTCATCAGAGTTATGACTTTTTATCCACATATTTATATTTAATGCCCTATTTTAAAATATGTTTTCTGCTTCTATGGACCCAGTACCCCCCAAAAAAAGAACAGACAAAAATGGAGGCAATATTATTGAGATATGTACCGTCTAAAGTCTGTTGAAGTGGTCTTTAAAGCATTCATCAAATAAGGGAATATTTATGTAAGAATCTAGATAAAATCAGCAATTATGCAAAAATAGTGAGTCTAGGCTACTTGAAACATGAACTTTTTCTTCAGTTAAGCATGGATAGAAAACCACACTCCATGTAGGTGCCCCTAAGAATACAGGTGTGTCTTGCTCATCTTACCCCCTGCTGGAGCAGTGTAGGTAGTATCATTGAGATGGGCAGGATTTGGGCATTTCTCATCCTCCACAGAACTATATGATGTAGAGAACAAATTCCATGTAAGTTCCTATCATGCTCAAAATATTGAGAACCTAATTATTCTACCTAGCACAATTGTAAAGATGAGATCTCATGTCAACCAAAACCTCTATAGGTTACTCTACCCTTGACAAAAGCTCTGAAATGGAAGGTGTCATAGAGGGACACCACTTTCCAAAGCCCCAGCTTTAAGATATTGCCCAAGTGGAGAACTAGATTTTGAGTAGTGTGTGTGTGCATGTGTATGTGTGTGTGTGTTCCATGAATTTACATGAAGCAGAATGTAGACATTCTAAGATTGTGCTCATAAACAGTGAAATGATAATGAGATGACTATGAGCAAAAAGCAATGATACACATGCATGAAATTACCTCAGTGAAACTCAATTATTTTATGTACTAAGAAAAATAGTTGAATGAAGCCAGACAGTGGTGGTGTATGCCTTTAATTCTAGCACTTGGGAGACAGAGGCAGGTGAATCTCTGTGAGTTTGAGGCCACCTTTGTCTACAGAGTGGGTTTCAGGACAGCCAGGGATACACAGAGAAACAGTGTCTCGAAAAAAATAGTAACAATAATTGAATAAAAAACAATGTAAATTTTGATGAGCAGCTATATGGGAGAAGGTGGTATTTCTTATTTCTTCATGTTCATGAGAAATAAGCTAACCCCAGGCTATTAAGCTTAAAAAAGAAAACCAGGGGAAAATAGAACTGAGAAGAGCCTTATTGGATCATAGCAAACTTCTACCATTGATTTAGAAAATGATGTCGTAGGATCTGGAGAGAGGGCTTAGTGGGAAAGAGAACTTGCTGAAACAGAATAAGGACCTGACTTTAGAACTCAGCATTCATGTAAAAAGTCAGGCTTTGCCTGTTTTCTTGAGCACTGTGGCAGTTGGAACCAGGAAGATTGCTTAGGCTTGCTGGTGACCAACCTAGCTCCAGAGTCAGCAAGGGCAGGAAGGGGTGGAACAGAATACCTTAACTTTCTCCTTTGACTTCTACATACATATCAACACATGCACCATCACACATACACAAAGACAATATACCTACACTCCTCAAAACACACACATACACACACACATACACAGTAAATAAATATACAAAACTGATAAATTAGCTAGGAAGTTGATTATATTGCCTTCCATCTAGAGAACAATTTATTACACAAGATACTGTAAGGGAAACTAGACTTGTCAGTTGGAAATCAGTCCATGTTAGCAGTAGGATTTGATTGTGGATAGTTTTCAACTTATAATGATTTGACATATAAATTTTTTCTGGTCTTTTGATGATATGAAAACCATATCCAATGTCTTAGGGTTTCTATTTTTGTGAAGACACACCATTAACAATGGCAACTCTTATAAAGGAAAACATTTAATTGGGGCTGGCTTGCAGTTTCAGAGGTTTAGTCCATTATCATGTCAAGAAGCATGGCAGCATGCAGGCAGACATGGTGCTGGAGAAGGAGCTGAGAGTTCTACAATGTGATCCACAGGCAGCAGCAGGAGACTGCACCACACTGGCATGACATCAGCTTATGAGATGTCAAAACTTGCCTCCACAGTGACACACTTCCTCCAACAAGATCACCCAAATCTCAACAAGGCTGTACTTCCTATAATGTCTCTCCCTATGGACGAAGCATTCAAACACAGGATTCAATGGGGGCCATTCCTATTTAAACTACCACATCAATTAGCAGGAACTATATTTCAAATGTTGAGTTTTGCTCTTTCAGAGGCTGGAAACATATATTATGTTTCTCCCTGGATACAAATGTCAGTAACTATGAACCCCAGCTGCCCATCAGTCACACAGTAAAATGGTTAAGTATCCAGTATGCTTGGTGTGCTGTGTTGCTAATTGCTGATGTTTGGTAGTATATGCATATTAAATGTATGCTTTAATTTATGATAAACTCAACTTTCAATGGCTTTATCAGGAAGTGTCTCTATTGTAAGTTGTAAGCATGTTTACTTCATTTTCCTCTACTTAGGTCATATAAGGAGGCTGGTAGCTGTCTGTTCTAATATTACCTTGTCTAACTGAGAGGGTTTATTAACTAGCTACCTTCTTAAATCTTCCAGATGTGCTATTACTGAATTTTAGATTCACACCCATAATTTTACCCTTACTCTGAGAACAGTTCCTCCTTGGAGAATGCTTTTCTTATGGTAAGTAGATGAAAAATAGTTTTATTTTATAAGCACAAACATTGTACCTTTCTACTGTCTATTTGAGAAGTATCCCTGTCTTTAATCTTCTTAGTTCATATTAATTATACAGAATGATTGATTTCATTGTGACATTTTTGTGCATGCATATAATACATTTTGGTGATATTAAACCCCCATGCACCTGCCTACTCTAGCTCCTTCATCTGTTTCAATAGTATCTTCTTTGTCACTTTTTGAAAGATTCAATATTGTATTGCAAATTTCTGTAAGTTGATCGACAAATTATTAATTGCCTTCTCCCCTTGCTTCTGATGCAGGGGATGGAACCCAGGGCCTTGCATAAACTGTACAAGCACTCTTCTATTGTGCTTAGTTCCTGGCCACTGATAAATACTTATTCTATTTTCTAGGTTACTGCAGGTCATATAGCCTGACTGAATAATACAAGTCACCCCTTTCTAGAACCCTACATGGGTCCTCATTGCCTTCCTGATTTTCCTCCACTATTTTCCAAACTTTGCCACTAAATCCCAGAGTCATCAGCATTTTTTTTTGTGTGTTTCATTACTGTAACAACTTAAACATTACCAGTTTTGTAATGTATGTACCAGGCTTTTTCTTTGGAGCCACCAACCAGCTCTCAAATCCTAACACAGAGACTTAGTTTTGAATGTTTAGCCTAGCTGAGGAGTGTTTCTGGCTAGTTCTTTTTAACTTAAATTAATCCATTTCTCTTTATCTACCTTTTACCTCAGGGCTTATTTCTTCTGTATATCTTACTTTCACTGCTTCTCTGTGTCTATTTGGCTTGGGGGATCTGTCTGCCTGGCTTCTTTCCCAGGCTTGCTCCTTGTTTTCTCCTCCTTCTTCTTTCATTCTTTCTTTTATCTCTCTGAGCCTAGATTTCTCATCTTATTTATTCTCTCTGCCTGTCAGCCCTGCTTAGCCTTTCTCTGACTATCTATGTGTTCTTCAGCTTTTTATTAGACTAGTCAGGTGCCTTAGGTACATGCAAGGTAAAACAAATGCAACACAACTTTACATGATTAAAAATGAATCCTCACATCACTAAGCAAATGTAGAATAAACAAAAGCAACACGCCTTTACACAGTTAAATTAATATTCCACAGCATAAACAGATGTAACACACCTTTGCTTAGTTAAAACAATATTCCACATTGTTTTAATCATAATGTGTATAAATCCCCAAGTCACCAACTTCTTCTTGGGCTTCATTATTGTGACAACTTAAACATGACTATTGCTATGGTCTGTATCCATAATGTCTTCCAAAGAACCACAGTTTCAAAGCTGAGTCCCCAGCATGAGCCTATGGGAAGATGGTCCAAAACTTAGAATTAAGGTCTGTTGGTCATTGAAGTTGACTTCCAGTATATGGCAGTTCTCTTTCAAGCTGGGATTACAGGTGTGAGTAACTAGTCTCACTCATATTGGGGGGTTTACTACCCCACTAAATATTAGCCATTTATAGTCATGGAAAGAAAAAAGTATGTTTTGTGGGTTCTTAAATGTAAGAAATGTAATTGCAATTATTGTAATTGTTAGGTAAGACCTTCAGTTTAAAGACCAGGAACAGTCAATCTTGGCAATTAACAGGAAACCAGAAAGCTCTTCTGCTTAAAAAATGCAAAGACTTTCTAATTGATAGTTAAAGAAGCCATCTACCTAGAAATTTTACAGAAAGAACATAGTACTTATTTAGCTTCTTAACTTCATTAACTAGCCCTGAAAGGGAAGAGGTGATAAAAAAGTAATGTCTTCTTTCCAATTATTAAAGAGGCATGTATTTTCAAAAAGATGTTTAAATGTCTTATTAAAACTTGTTCAGAATGTGTTACATAAACAGAAAGAAAGTTTTGAATTTGAGGAGAGAAACCTAGTAGTTTAAAGTTTCAGATCTTATTAGCCGTCTGAATATTCTCAAATATATTTAACACATTTTTTTTTGTCTGTGGATGAAAAGAAACACACTCCACTCCTTTACCACTTTATTTCATTTTGCTACCTACGAATAGTATCCTCAGCTCAAAGGACTTGGGTTTTCACCATCACTGACATATTTCATTAACTAATTTAATTAATTAATGATTTAATTCAGATCCTCAGTATTTCTCCTCTCCAGCTCCTCAACTGCCAAACCAACTCTTATTTGTGAGACACTTTCTTGTTGTTCCTTTTGTCATTTTTTTTTAAAAAAAATCTACCTTTTTTCTTTAATCAGTACCTTTGCCTGGTCCTTGGTGAAGGAAGGATATTGTTCTGAGTGTCCCCAAATAGCAGAAACTATCTTCTCTTCTCTTCCATCCACCACCTCCCTCTTATCTCACCAATCCTTTCCCCTCCTCTTCTCTTTACCTTTCTTCTTTTCCCCCTCCTCCCCCTTCTCCTCCTCCTACCCAGGTCCTCTCACCATGCTCTCCCCTCTGCTAGGCTATGTCTCCCTTTGAATTGGATGTTATACATGTTCATACGTCCAGTTAACATAAACATTCCAGGTTGTCATTTCTTTGGGATCTGACACATCTCTTTGTAGGTCCTTTTATTTTCTGTTTTATTTTTGATTTTGCATTAAAGCTTCTGTTGGATTCTGAGATGTCTTCCTTTTGTGACAGATTTCCTTTCTACATGTGCTTTTAAACTCACAATCTATTTTTATTTGATTAAATAAAAATAATAACATAAAGATTGTTTTTGAAGTCTGGCATTTAATATTTCTTTCTAAACACATTTTAGATGATTGCATTTCAGCTTGGAAAAAGAAAAGAAAAAGTTCTTTTCAGTCTGTCTCTTTTGGACAAAATTAAATTTTGTTTCATTTCACAGGAAGTTTTCTTAAATGCTATTTATTATTGTGGGTTTTTACAGCCACGACAGGAATTTCGGGGTACAATCTACATTGTTGTGCCCCCTCCCTCATCTTAAAAGTAGTTATTTCTGTTTTTTTTTTTTTTTTTTTGTCTTTTTCCTTAATGTGCAGGCATTTATAATTACACCAGGACTCCTGAAAGTAGTATTTCTTTTTTTCTTTATTTATTTTTGTTCATTTTACATACCAACCACAGTTAACCCTCCTCCCACTTCCCCCACCTCCCTCAACACACCCCCCTCCACTCCTCAGAACCACCCCCATCCACTCATCAGAAGAGGTAAGGCCTCCACCTCCCAAGGGGAGTCAACAACACCTGGCTCATTCATTTGAGGCAGGAACCCCACACACACCCCCAATCAAGGCTGAGAATGGGCTTCAAAAAGGCATCTCATGCACCAGGGATAGATCCTTGTCCCTCACATGCAGAGGTCCTAGTTCAGTCCCTGCAGGCTCCCCAGCTGTCAGCAGTGTCCATGTGCTCCCACAAGTTCAGGTCCATCAGTCTCAGTGGGTTTTCCTCTCATGCAGTAGAGAGGGAAGAGGAATTATATGAGCAAGGGGGAAAACAGTATTTCTTATTGGTTGGTTCTTGTTTCTGTTTTTGAAATAACCTGCTGGCTGCTTTTGAGTATTTGGATTTCATTCTCATTTTTCAGTAATTTGAATGAATATACCTCTATGTAATATTTGCAATTATCCTGCCTAATGTTTTCTGAGACATTTTAAGTTTAGGGCTAGTGACTTTCTTCCATTAGGAAAAATTATAGCCAACATCTCCAAAAAATATTTCTTCTGCTTCATTCTCTGCCCCTTCCCCAGGGGAACTTCTACATTGTATTAACTTCTGTCTTCCTTTCTCACAGTTCAGATTGTGAAATTGTTATGAACATTGATGGACAGGAATTTTTGTAGACCTGGATATTTTTTAGCTTATTAGAGGAAATACTGAAAAGTGTGATTGATGGATCAAAATATAAGAACATGTTACCTTCTTAATGAAATATTAAAACTCCTTTCAACATGGCTGTGCCATTTGCATTCCAAGAATCCATAATTATTGATAAGTGTTTACTCTTCATATTTCCAGTTGTCTTTATTCCTTTTGCAGACCAAAATCTGCTAATTTTAATGAATTCTAACATGAAATATTTCTTTCTTTAACTTTTAGTGTTTTATTGAAGAAAAAAGATCTATTGGAAAAAAATCAAGATTGACTAGATTTTGTTCTGTGTTAGTTGTAGGAATTCTCTACTAAGTTGTTGTCTCCATTCTATCATACATTTTGAATGAATTTTCATGCAAGTTATAAGATTGGTGGTGAAAGAACCAGACTCATCACAGAACACAACAAGACTAAGTTCTCAGCACAAAGGAGATTTATTTGCCCCAAAAGGACAGGAGGCAGGGAATAAGAGACAAAGACAGAAGACAGAGGATGAGGGAGAAGAGCAAAAGAACAAGGGAAAAGGTGAAGGGATATTTTTCCCAGATAGAGAGGAGACAGATGTGGCCCATAGGCAAGTGGCATTTTATAAAGGTAAAAGTGGAGGATGAGATGGTTTGTTTTGATTGGGAATGTTAATCAGGGTAGCCAAAATGGGGCTTTTGATTGCTGGACTTCAATACTTTGACAACTGGACCTTGGTGGTCACCCTTGGCAGAAGTGGCTAAATAAGGGAATAGACCTTGGTGGCTAGCTTTAAGAATGTAATCTAATGACTTTAAGCAAGCAGAGGAAATTGGGGAAGGGCAAGGCCTGCCAGAGCCATGTTTGCTAGGCTTGGGCCTACTAGAGGCCTTCAAATGTTGATATACATCGTTGGTAAATAGACATCAAGTTTTTTTTTTTTTCTTTGAACATCAATTGAAAAAGTGTTCTTTTTTGTAGAACATGTGTTCCTCAATAATAATTTAAGTAATTCCCACTATTCTGTCTTTATGCCAACTTACAGATTTAGTTCCTTGTGTATCTCCACTGAGTCTTTTTCACTGGCTGGAGGCCATAGTTTTTGGCTCCTCTGAAGGACTGGAAATTTTTATTCCATGTGGTACATTGTGGGTTTTACTTGTTGAATATTGACTCACTTTATTATCTTCATTTGACAAGCATAGAGACTCATTATGGAAGGAAGGAAGCTTTGAGGAGGATACTTTAATCATATTTGGAGATCAGTTTTAGACTTGTTAGAATGTGTTTATTTCAGTTAGTCATGAGTCCAGAGCAATGATGTATGCTCCTTCTCTTGACTCAAGGAATAGACCTTTCTTGGTTTCAACTGAAAGCTTACTGTATTTACAAGATACCCAAAGTTGACAAGAATCTACTTCAGAACTTTTTTTTAATCACTGGACTGTGTTGAAAGCTCTGCTTAGCTGTTTGACACCAACTTTTATTTATTTATTTATTTTTATTTTATTTTATTTTAGTTTTAAAATTTCCTATTCCTTATGCTTGTCATTTACACTTGGGCTAGTGATAAGAGGTAAATCAAAATTTACTTTGCCCTCTGGCCCTAATTTCTTTTTGGAAAATTTTCCTTGTTTTCAAGCCATTCTGGTAACCCTGAATTCCAGTTTGTTTCTTAATCATGTTTCTTTAGAGTTTACTTAGTCTCTTTGACAAAGCAAGCTAGAATGACCTCTGGCAAAGTCCAGGTAAGTAGACAGTTCTTCCACAGTGACAGTACACTTTTGAAGACACACCATTGTTATATAAAGAACTGACTTTAGATTTTTGGCCTTCCTGGAGGATGAATTCCCTTCTCATGTTCAGTAATTAAAAAATCCATGCCTCAAATCCTCAAAATATCAGTCACATTGGGGTGTGTATCTGTACTCTGTTTTCATCTTCTGAGTGTGATGCTTGATGATTTAGTTTATTTTCCAAATGTGTCTGGTAATTGTGACTACTGGGTACTGCCTATAAGAAATTGCAGAGTCTCCAGGTGATGCTGTATTGTTCTAGAGAGGACTTCCTCTTCTTGTATGAACAATGGAATCACACAAGTGTTCCAAGGAAGGAGCTAGATGTTCCAAGGCTGTATTTCAGATTTTCACATTGAACTGAAGAGCTAGTAAAGAAAAGTCTTAATTCAAGTTGAAAAAAGAAAAAAAGACAAAAAAAAAAAGAATTTGCAGGGAAAATAGTGAATATTATGTGATTATTAACTGGTCAATTGAAATTATCACTATACTATAGACCCAACTAATCACATTGTATTATTTCTTATATTTATAAATTTTTTTTTGGGGGGGGCAGTTCAAGACAGAGTTTTTTTTGTGTATAGTTCAGGCTGTCCTGGAAGTCCCTTTGTAGACCTGGCTGGTCTCAAATTCATAGAGTTCCACCTGCCTCTGCCTCTAGAGTCTAGGATCAAAAGCGTACACCACCACTGACTGGCTTACATTTAAGATTTTTTACATTTTACTTATGATGTACTCTTTTGTACATACTTATGAGGCACAACATTTCAATACATGAATATATCACACAATGTACAAGTTAGAGTAGTTGGTATATTCCCTCAAATATTGATAATTTCTTTGTGAAAGAACACTTAAAAATGTCTCTCTGTGCTGTTGTGAAATATACATGAATTCTAAACTATAGTTACCCTACTGTGGAAGATAGCACCAAAACTGACTTCTTGAATACTGGAGTCATATGAGATACTATTAATATATACAATGTGGCATTAGAATTTTTGTTCTATTAGAGTTATAATGCACCTCATGCTCACCTTAGATCACATTTGCCTTCTTAGACCTTATGTGTCAACAGATTCTGAGAGTTGAAACCTCATGATAAGAAACACACTATAAAAGATTAAGAATGAATTAGATTTAAAAAAATAAATTCACCTAAGTAATTTAGCTAGCCAGCATTCAAATCCCAAAGAGAATTTCCATATTCTGAAGCCAAAGCAGTTTTAAAGCAGTGACTCTGAATAAATGAAAGTTCCAGGTGGTAGCTTTATAGTTCTCTAAAAATAAGCTGATCTCTTTCTTTAAAAGTTTCCATAGTAATGATTTTTAAATTACTTTTCTCAAAATGTACACTGATACTATTATATTTCCATATTTGTTGGGATAAGAAGTATCAGTGTTTGCCAACTACAAATATTGATTTTTTTAACCAGATGTCTGATTTGTAAAAAGACTCAAATTTGGTCTGCTCTATAGAACTGTTTCATCCTTTAGCACCTATATGCCTTAAAGCACCTTATGAAAACTGAGATACAATCTTCAGAAAATAAGAAAGTTTTTATCACTTAGCAATGTTTGATTTAGTACCTGCACATTTTGGGTCAACATTACTCATTTGAAAACTTCATCATTATTGCCAATACTTCTATGGATTACAATTTTCTCTGAAATAATTCTGCAATATTAATATGATTGCCAATAATTCTTAGGAGTAAAATAATTCATAAAATTAATTCTCATAGCCACACATCTTATAAACAATATTATCTCAATATTTATTTTGATTTTATTAACTCTGATAGGAATACATTTGAATGTCTGTTGAAAATTTAAGGAAAAGACTATGAGATAACAATTGCTGGGTTCCTGATTTGACCTTATGCACAGGTTCAAGATGGTATAATTTATACACACAGTAGTTAGTGAACACTCAATTCTCTTGAACTTTATAACCATTATTCTACAAAGTCTCCACTGGGAATTACAGTCATATTACATAGTGAGACACAGAACCTGATTTCCATCTGAACCCATGCCTAGGATTACTAGTGACTGTATATTAGAATTGTTATCTAAGCAAGCAAAAACTTTGGAATAGAGGTAAAATCCATTCTTAAATGATGTTAATATATTCTTCAATAATAACTGTTTTGCATTTAAAAACAAATTAGGCTACAGAAAAAATAATTGATTTTAGATACTTGCATCCTTTCTTTGAGACCCCACTGTCATTTCTCCTTAGTTATGAACCAACATGCAGACAAATGAAACGCAAATTCTTCAAATGAATGACTTTTTCTAAATAATTAAATCACCCGAGCAGTAACAAGGACAACCACTTGACTGTATGGGATGAGGCTGACTTCTTGAAAAATGTAGTCTGTTGAGTTTTTAATGAAACGTCCTAACATTGCTGAAGTTAAGGTTATTCTAAGTCCACAAGTAGTACATTCTTTACCTAGATTTAAAGTAAGTACTTGAGGATAGATTTGTCCCCTTTCAGGTCAATGAGACGGGTTACACTCTGTATGAAACAAAACAAACAAACAAAAGACAACAGAAAAAAAAAAGCACATTCACTCTATTTTTAAAGATATTTAAAACCAAACTATCCTAAAACAACCTTAGCTAGGAGCATTCAGTCATGGTAATTTAAGCTCTGAGTATAATGTTTTTGATGGAAAATTGGACCAGCTCAGAAGAATTCCACATTTTTAACTAATGCTCTTGCTAAGTGGGCCCTTTTGTATATGCAAGCACTTGGCTTATTGCTAAAATGTTCACCCTAATTAGGGCCATAAAACCCCAAGTTGCTTACTAAGAGCACCCATTTATTCTTTCAGAGGAGCGATAAAAATACACACATGTATTTATTCTTCAGATAGCTAACCATGGATGAATTTGTCCCCATGCTTAACATTGACAGAGCACTGCACTCACTCCAGCAACTTCTCTGCACCCTGTTATTACCTGAATAAGCCTTATTTGTTATTCATAAGCTTTCATATACTGCCAGTTTATCATTTATTTTTTTTACTCTTCATTGTCTATAATTGCCTCTTAAATGCTGTCAAATAAAACTTCTTTGCTTATCATTTTTATTCCTTTCAAAACCATTTTTCTCAGTAGTCAAAGTTAATCACTACCACCCCATTCATTCTTATTGTTTTGTGCTAAATAAGCACATTTTACTGTGGTCAAGGTGGCTAATTTCCTTACTATAGTTGCAAGAGAAGTCCCCAAGCTCACTGAAACCAGACTTAGAGGAACTGCTGAAATACTCTTTCCTGGTACATACAGAATCTTGCCATAGTTTCTCTTCCAGTGCATACTATCAGTTTTAAGGTGATTAAGTGAAGGGGAATAAGTTTGTTTTCATATTGATGATCCTATTGAAACAGAGATCATTGCTGTATTGACTATATTTTCACCCCCTAAAGAAAATAACTCCTCATGGAAAAAAAAAATGTCAGAAGAGTCTTTAATCTTTCTGATTATCTTATTACTATTGAATATTTTTAAGATGAAGATCAAGGAATTACTCACTTAGGCATCTTTTGTTAAGGAAAGACAGATCAGGGTTATTAATCTCTAGTATGCATGGAAGAAAGCAAAGTTTTGTTTATTTCTGTAATGACTAATTTAATCACACCAGCAGACAGTGATTTGGCACAGTCAGTAAAACACTTGCTATGTCACTGAGGAACTGAGTTCCAACAGACCAAACCCACATAAAGCTATACACATTTGTGTGCATCTGTAATCCCACTGCTCCTACTTCACAAAGGGAAACAGAGACAGGAGAATCTCTAGGACTCCACAGGTCAGCTAGCTTGGCAATCACAGTATGGAATAAGAGCCCTTACCTCAAACAAGGTGGAAGGTGAGGACAGATGCCTGAGGTTATCCTCTGACCTCTATACACTTTCCATGGCATATACATACCAGCACTCATACAAATAAACACACACACACACACACACACACACACACACACACACACACATAAATGAAAGTTTGGTTGTAATCATTCAAATTTGTCAAAAGATAAATGTGAGCATGTTGTCATGGAGGGTGTTTGAATACACTCATTCCATAGACCATTGCCCCATAGAAGTAAACAAAGGTGAATTTCAGTGGCCTTCCATTGGGTTTTATGCATCTGTAGTTAGTAATTTTAAACATGTCAAAAATTAGGAAAATACATCTGCAGGGACTATTAGACCCAGCTCTCAATAATAGCTTCACTATCACTAAAAGCAAAGACATATCCCACTGTGTCCTGAAAGTTGAATATTGTTCACTAAGTGTTGAATTCAAGTAGAAAGTTCATGCAATACATGCCCTTAGCAAGAGTTCATATGTTTGATGCAAGATTGATTATGTATCTCTTGAAAGTCGCAGTCTAAGATAACTAGTCTGAAGTGCTTCTTACCCCAGGCCAACAAACCAAGAATTTCCTGCTCAGCAGAAACAAAGCAAATTAAGAGATAAAGCACTAGGAACTGAGCTTGGGTTGGAAATTTTCCAACTTCATTAAGAAAACAAAAAGAGTCCTGGGCAACAGACACAATAACCCTGATAATCTTGCTATATGACATTATGACATTGCTATAAGATTAGCATTCATTTGCTCATTCATTCAATGATTATTCATTCATATGAAATATATTTCAAGCATTGAAAACATACCAGGCACTGCAAGGGTAGGTATTGATGTAACCAACCGTCTTATTAAATAAGAAACACAGAAACAATGTAAAAGAGAAAGCCGAGAGGTCAGAGCTCAGAGCTAAAATCTCACCCTTCCGCCTGCGGTGTCCCAGCTTCCCGAAAGAGACCTATTTCCTGTCTGTTCGTCTATTTATAGTATTTTGTTCTGCCTTTTCATTGGTTGTAAACCCAAACACATGACTGCCTCGTCACTGTCTGAATGTACAGCCCCCTAGGTCTTAAAGGCATATGTCTCCAATGCTGGCTGTATCCCTGAACACACAGAGATCTATGGGATTAAAGGGGATTAAAGGCATGTGCCACCACCGCCACACTCTGTCTATGGCTCTAATAGCTCTGAACCCAGGGCAACTTTATTTATTAACATACAATCAAAATCACATTTCAGTACAATTAGAATACCACCACATTTCCCCTTTTTTATTTTAATAAAAAGAAAAAAAGCAAAAGGTTATAACTAACAAAAGAAAAACTATATACAAAAGTACAATAACTATATACAATATATACAAGTAATAAATACCTAAACAGGTATTTGACAAATCAGAGAAAATAATTCCATTATCTATCCTATTTTGGTAAATCCAAGATGTATCTAATGCACTTTCTATCCTAATTAATTTTCAACTATAACTAACTAATCTTCAACCATAACTAACTAATCTTCAACTCCCTCAGAGACCCAAGAAGGGAATAATATTAGCTAACAAAAATAAAAACAGGAAGTGCATGCAAGCAACTTCCAAAAAATTTGTGAGTTGACAGAAACAGCCAGCTGCCTGGGCAGTCACCTGAGGTTTCTCTGCAGTGTTGGGGCATCATTCAGCCTATAGGCTTAGTGTATCTGACAGACTCATTTGTGATGTAGGATGTACACAAGGTCAACAGTTCAACCTCACATTGGGTGAGAGCAGTCCACGTACCAGAAACACCTGAATTCCACTAGTGTCCTGTCATGATTCAGGATTTTAAATTCTGGAAATTGTTGACAGTTTTTAAATTCAGCTGTCCATTCTTCTTGGCTGTGTATATATGGCTTCATCTCAGCATCCCATTCTTCTCCACATCCCTCTATTAAATGCCAGTCTACTTTCAAGAGGCATGAGCTTTCAGCTGCTGTTCCATTGTACAACAGAAGCCATCGGCCCTCTGCCTGTTAAGCTGCCTTCGAAGAAAAGGGCACCATACCTTTTCCAGATGCGAAGGCCACTTCAGGGATGGGGCCATATTGTCCTGGCCTCAGAAGATGCCTTTTGATAAAGCCATAACCACACTTGTTTTGGCAAGAATCAGTAGTCCCTTGTTTCGTGTTCTGTCTGTCCATTTTGTCCTGTTGATTCGAGGATACTTTGTTGTCCAGTGGCTAACTTTTGCCACAATGAAAGTTGACTCCATATGCAGTTTCCTCAATGCCCATATTTTCTCTGAAGTAGATTGGTACTGCCAGGAGCCGACATGTCTCAGAAAAGAAAAATTTTCTAAGTTATTAAAACATTTTAAATGCCATATTCTGTAGATCTCTGAAGGGTTTGAAGATGACCTGTCTAAAACATCTCTGCTCAATTTTTAAAACATATCTAATATGACTACAAGTTCTATTGTAATGTCTAACTACTTACTAACTTTCATTTCTTTATATCCTAGTAGTTGGTAATAATAACATTCAAGGATCAGAAATTTGCATTACATTGTTAAATGAATGGTATAAATACAATTAGAAATATACATATAGCATTTTCTAACAATATCAGTTTCAAATTTGTATACAATACAAAACAATTCAATCCAATGTAAAGTATTTAAAATTAGTAATTGTCTTTTTCTTTTCTTTCTTTCTTTCTTTCTTTCTTTCTTTCTTTCTTTCTTTCTTTCTTTCTTTCTTTCTTTCTTTCTTTCTTTCTTTCTTTCTTTCTTTTTTAAACAAGAACCTTAACTCTAATCTCCTTTGCTTAGCCTTTTTCCTAACCCTTGACAACAACTTGTAACCAACCCCCCTAAATACTGAAAATTATCCCAGACCCAAAACCCAATAAAAAGACCAAAAAACCACCCGCCCCACACCACCTCTTTGAGAATGTGGGTGTCGTATTCTTAAAATTGCTTCCTGCTGGGTATGGGCGAAGTTATCTTTATCCTGAAAGAAAAATTTTAGGTTAATTGTCAAATTCTAGGAGAGGTAACTATATCCTTCATTATCCAGTCTGTGTATAATGCCAAAGTTCAGGGTTTATCTCAAGTCCTTATTCAAGTAGTCTTTGAGACTGGATCATCTCAGCTAGTCATCTCAAAATTGCTCTGAGCACCTTGTAGTTCAAAGCTGATCTGTGGATGATGTTTGTCAGCTTAATGATATTATTATTGTCCACGTGGAATTGTTGTTGTTGTGGGGCCCCATCTTCTTTCTGGAGACTTCAGTTGATGTTAGGCCTGGCCGTGATTTCCTGCAGAAAAATGAAAAGAGACTCAAACACAAAAACATATATATGCAGCTAGTCTTTTTTCTAGAATTAGTTAGTACTCTATATGACCATTCATATCTTAACAAAGTTTAAAATGTATATATATATATATTAATCTTGTAAATTTTGATATAAAATTTATACTTTAAGAAAAGTTTAAAGAATCAGAATAGAATCAAAAGAGTTGAGATTAGTAATAGAATAGTCCCTTAATTAATTTTGCTTTTGTCCTGTACCATAGCAGAAGATGGCTCTTTTATTCTGGCATGATACAGGGAGTTTGCATTTTCCTTTTAACAACATGCTTGATTTTAAAGAAGGAGAGAGCCATTCTCCAACTCCAAAGTCAGCTTTAAATTTTAATTGAACTGGGACTATTAGAAGACCAATAGTGTTAAATCTTTAGAGAAAAGCAGAAACAAACATTTAGGAAGACATAAAATTTTTTAGATAATATATACCCATACATCGTTTCATTCTGTTTCTTGGGATAGATGATTTGTCCCTTTTCTTCAGTTGTCTCATTTGTCCAGTGTTCTTCAAATTCCTTAACCTTCATTCTCCTAAAAGACAAAAACAAAAACCTTTCCCCAAGACTAATTTTGGGGATGTTTCCTTTTGGCAAGTTATTATCTGATTAAATGAAAAGGCATGTGTTATTGATACAAGTTAGTTTAAATTGGATGTTCATGCTGGTTGATGAACTATCACCTCCTCTAATTAAGAGGTCTCTCTTGTTCAAATCGAACCTTTATCAATTTTGATGGTACCCACAGCTTATCTTATCCTGTAGAAACAAAAGCAAAACCTTGTCCCCAATATAATACATACCCTGGTTTCCATTCTGAGGTCAGCACATCCTTAAAGTATATAGGCTGATTTAATTCTGTAGTTTTTTCTATTATCCAATGTCTCTCTGCAGTTGTTGTTCCTTTCTCATTGGCATTCAGAAAATTCAAAGTTAGAAGAGCATTATGCAGTCTATTTCTGGGGGTTTTTGTTACCCATTTCTGTTTATTTAGCATATCCTTTAGAGTTCTGTTTGATCTTTCTATAACTGCTTGACCTGTAGGATTATGTGGTATGCCTGTAATATGCTTTATATTGTAATAAGCAAAAAACTGTTTCATTTTAGCAGAGACATATGATGGAGCATTGTCAGTTTTGATTTGTGCAGGTATACCCATGATGGCCATAACTTCTAGCAAATGAGTGATTACAGAATCAGCTTTTTCAGAACTCAAAGCAGTTGCCCATTGAAATCCTGAATAAGTATCGATGGTGTGGTGTACATATTTCAGTTTTCCAAATTCTGCAAAGTGAAACATGTCCATCTGCCAGATTTCATTTCTCTGAGTACCCTTTGGGTTGCATCCTGCTGGTAATGGCGTTTGATTGTAGAAGGAACAAGTAGGACATTTCTTTACTATTTCTTTGGCTTGTTGCCAGATTATGGAAAAATCCTTTTTTAAGCCTTTACTATTGACATGATGTTTTTTATGAAATTCTGAGGCCTCCAGCACATTTCCTATCAATAATTTATCAATCTCATCATTGCCTTGTGCTAGAGGGCCTGGCAGACCAGTATGGGATCGAATGTAAGTTATATATAAAGGATGATTCATTTTCCTGATTGTATCTTGTAACTGACTAAATAATGAAGTTAATTCTGAAGCATCAGGCATAAATTCTGCAGTCTCAATATGTAACACCACTCTTTCAGCATACTGAAAGTCAGTTACTATGTTGAGAGGTTCTGAAAAATCCATTAATACCAACAGAATAGCATACAATTCTGATTTTTGAACTGAATTATACGGACTTTGAACTACTTTACTTAAATTTTCTGATTTGTAACCTGCCTTTCCTTCTTTGTTGGCATCTGTATAAAATGTACAAACTCCAGATACGGGTTTTTGCCGTACAATTTCTAGGCAAGATCCAATCAGCTCTCTTTATAAGATCAATTCTATTGATTTTGGGATATTTGCTGTTAATTTCTCCCAAAAAATTACTGCAAGCTCTTTGCCAAGGTTCACTTTCTGTCCATAATTTTTCAATGTCTTCCTTAGTTAATGGTACGACAATTTCTGCTGGGTCTATCCCGGCTAATTGACGAAGTCTCAATTTTCCTTTGTAAATCAAGTGAGAGATTTTTTCCACATAAGTTTTTAATTTTTTATTTGGTTTATTTGGTAAAAATATCCATTCCAATATAATATCTTCCCTCTGCATTAATATTCCAGTAGGAGAACGCCTAGAAGGTAAAATAACCAAAATGCAATCCAGCTTTGGATCAATAAAATCCACGTGTCCTTCATGCACTTTCTTTTCTACCAAGGCCAATTCTTTCTCAGCTTCAGGTGATAATTCTCTTGGACTATTTAAGTCCTTGTCACCTTCTAAGGTTTTGAACAAATTAGTCAGTTCATCATTTTTTACCCCAACAATAGTTCGTAGATGAGAAATATCTCCAAATAATCTTTGAAAGTCATTAAGAGTCTGTAGTCTATCTCTCCGAATTTGCACCTTTTGGAGTCTAATTTTTTGTAGCTCTATTTTATATCCTAAATAATTAATAGAATCTCCTCTTTGTATCTTTTCAGGAGCAATTTGTAATCCCCAGCAAGGCAAAATTTCATTTACTTCTTCAAACATTATTTCTAAAGTATCTGCATTTGAGTCAGCTAGTAAAATATAGTCCATATAATGATAAATTATAGATTTAGGAAATTTTTTACGTATCACTTCCAATGGCTGTTGTACAAAGTATTGGCACAGAGTTGGGCTATTCAACATTCCCTGAGGGAGGACCCTCCATTGAAATCTTTTAACTGGTTGAGAATTATTATAAGTAGGCACTGTAAAAGCAAATCTTTCTTTGTCTTTTTCTTGTAAGGGTATTGAAAAGAAACAGTCTTTTAAATCAATAACTATGAGAGGCCAGCCTTTTGGTAACAGAGTAGGCAAAGGCATTCCAGATTGTAGAGAGCCCATTGGCTGAATTACTTTGTTGATTGCTCTAAGGTCTGTTACCATTCTCCATTTACCAGATTTCTTTTTAATAACAAATACAGGAGAATTTCAAGGGCTGGTTGATTCTTCAATATGCTGAGCATTTAACTGTTCTTCTACTAGCTCTTCTAAAGCCTGGAGTTTCTCTGTTGTTAAAGGCCATTGTTGGACCCATACAGGCTTGTCTGTTAACCATTTTAAAGGTAGAGCTGTTGGTGTCTTTGGAAGATCATCAGTTATTGTGCCCTGTTCTTGTATAATATGGATGGCTGGTGACCACTCATTAGAACAATATCTTCTAATATTTCTCTCAGTAACATGTGTTAGTTTATGATTTGTTTCTGAGATTGGGGGGATGTTAATCTGAGTATTCCATTTTTGCAACAAGTCTCGACCCCACAGGTTCATAGTTATGTTAGCCACATATGATTTTAATTTTTCTCTCTGTCCTTCTGGACCTATACATTCGAGCCATCTTGCACTCTGTTTCACCTGAGATAATGTCCCAATTCCTAACAGTTGAACGTTTACCTCCTGAAGAGGCCAAGTTGGATGCCAAAATTCTGGTGCAATTATGGTAACGTCCGCACCTGTGTCTACCAGACCAGACAACAAAACACCATTTATTTTTATCATTAATTTTGGTCTTTGTTCATTAATAGAAGTTTGCCAAAAAAATTTCTTTATGTTTTCTCCTGAATTTGCTATTCTCTCTGTTTCATCATCCTGACCAGCATGATTTATTCCAATAGGCATTTGGTTATTTAATTGTTCAGAGCAGGGATTTCCTCTATGGCTGCAGGAAAGGTTTGAACTGGATTTGCAACCGGGGCCTGCGTGAGGCCCCTCTGGGAGTTTCCCGAAGACTGAGGCAAAGGATTACCCTGTCTGTTCTTTGTTGATCTACATTCGTTGGTCCAGTGTTTTCCCTTACCACACCTTCTGCATACTCCAGAAGGAAGGGGCATTCTGTTGCCATTGTTCCTTGAAGAAACATTTTTTCTAGGAATGACCTGTCTACAGTCCCTTTTCAAATGTCCTTGCTTTCCACATCCAAAACATCTAACACTCCTCAAACCTTTTGAAATTACTTCTCCTACCCACATATCATCATGCTCATCAGCCTCAACGTTAATTGTTTCTCTAATCCAATCTTCCATAGGTGCAGATCTTGCCCTTAATGGCTTGATTATTCTTTTGCATGCTGCATTTGCATTCTCAAAGGCCAAAGATTCAATTATTGCCTTACCAGCTTCTGAATCCGAGACCATTCTCTTTACTGCTGAAGCGAGTCTTTGTAAAAAATCTGTAAAAGACTCTTTTGGGCCTTGCATCACCTTTGTAAATGACTCAGATTTTTTTCCTGGTTCCTCAACTCTGTCCCATGCATTCAAGGCTGCCATTCGACATAAAATTAGGGTTTGGACATCATATAAACATTGTGTTTGTACTGAAGCATATTGGCCTTCTCCAATAAGCTGATCCTGGCAAACTTGTATTCCTTTATCCATCCATTGTTTTTCTATGTTTTTAGCCTCCTCCTTAAACCAGGTCAGAAATTGAAGTCTCTGGCTGGGTTCCAGAACACCTTGTGCCAGGTCCCGCCAGTCCTGTGGTACTATCCTATTATATGTTGACCAAGAGTTTAACATTTGCTTTACATATGGGGAATGCATACCATAAGATACTATTGCCTCCTTAAACCTTTTTAAATCCAACATTTCAATTGGAGCCCAAATATTTTGTGTAGCCATTTGATCAGGCATCTGCTGTACAGTTACAGGATAAATTAAGGGTGACTATGTGAAAACAGGCTTTCTTTCTGCAACCTTATGATCCCGACTTGAAACAACTTCACTGTTAATTTCTTCTGTCTGAATTTTTACAGGTTTAACAAGTTCTTCTAAAGCTGTTTTCCTGGCACTTAAATTGACTATCTTTTTAAATATTAAAATGTGGATTATTATAGTGATAAGGTGCATAATTCCACCAATACTAATATTATATAGTTGTTCCATTGTCAAACTGCCTAAAATTTCGAACAAAAACCAATTTCCTTCCAATGTACACATAAAACCATTTGTTTTTTAATGTGGAAAAATAATTCTCTTTTAGCTAGGTTCCTTTAAAATGTCTGATATGTTATGACTTACCAAATCTGCGTAGAACAGTAGAAATCCGAGGGGATTTTCAAAGCAGCCACCTAGTGTCCCAGGTGTAAATCCAGAGAGAGAGAGAGAGAGAGAGAGAGAGAGAGAGAGGGAGAGAGGGAGAGAGAGAGAGAGAGAGAGAGAGAGAGAGAGAGAGAGAGAGAACGCACAAGAAAGCGTAGCCGGCTAAAGCTGAAATCCAGCCACGTGTTCCCTCTTGTGCCAAGTCAAGGCTTGGGTCTAGCTTCCTTAAGCTCTGACCACGTGTGTTGGCTTTACAGGCAGGGCCCTGTTCGGCAGGGCAGGTCTGAGTTGTTTGCAACACCTGTAACACCGGCTTTAAGCAAGCAGGATTTAAGCAAGCAGCTCACCGATAGTCCAGCCTGAGGTCAAGCAGACCTAGACCCAGGCTAAGAAGCCGCCACTCGGACTAAGAAGCCGATTACCGCCGGCCGCCGCCGGCCGCCGCCGGCCGCCTGCCGCCCTTGTGGGAAAGCAGACCTGCTGCCACGCCAAGCAGTTTTTAATGGATTCTTGTCACGTTGGGCGCCAGATATTGATGTAACCAACCGTCTTATTAAATAAGAAACACAGAAACAATGTAAAAGAGAAAGCCGAGAGGTCAGAGCTCAGAGCTAAAATCTCACCCTTCCGCCTGCGGTGTCCCAGCTTCCCGAAAGAGACCTATTTCCTGTCTGTTCGTCTATTTATAGTATTTTGTTCTGCCTTTTCATTGGTTGTAAACCCAAACACATGACTGCCTCGTCACTGTCTGAATGTACAGCCCCCTAGGTCTTAAAGGCATATGTCTCCAATGCTGGCTGTATCCCTGAACACACAGAGATCTATGGGATTAAAGGGGATTAAAGGCGTGTGCCACCACCGCCACACTCTGTCTATGACTCTAATAGCTCTGACCCCCCGGGCAACTTTATTTATTAACATACAATCAAAATCACATTTCAGTACAATTAGAATACCACCACAGGTAGGGCTCTGAAATGACAAGTTTTTCTCACCACTCTGATTCTACTGTCTATGTGCTCTGTGCCTAGAAAACTGTCCTTGTTATCATGTAAGACAGGGACTTCGACTAGCAGAACATAAGATACTTTGCTGCAATGTCATTGCAGTAAGAAGTCACTTTCGAATATTATTTTGATAATTTTCCTATTTATTCCACTTCTCCACACTTGGCATTTTTTCTTTAAATTAGTATTTTCTATTTGTTGATCAGTCTTCCTTCTATGATAATTTTTTTTGTTTAAAATATTTGAATATTGTTTCATTCTCTCATGCTCATGTTACATGTTAGCAAAACAAATCTCATATTATAGGGAAATACAACCACCACAACAAAGCAATGGCGCAAATGTACATTTCTGTTCTAATTTTATTTATTTATTTATTTATTTTGGTTTTTCAAGACAGTGTTTCTCTCTGCAGCTTTTCACCTTTCCTGGAACTTTCTTTGTAGACCAGGCTAGCCTTGAACTCAGAGAGATCCGCCTGCCTCTGACTCCCGAGGGCTGGGATTAAAGGCATGTGCAACCACTGCTTGGCCATTTCTGTTCTAATTTTAAATATAGATACTGTATTTTGTGGCAGGGGCCTGTGCTGTTATTCCCTTTGTGGGAGGGGAACATGTAGGTTCAGAGTCAATGCCACACACTCTGGGAGAATATCAAAATAACAAGCTCAGTTTATTCAGAAAGAGGCAAGCCTTATATACCCTCCACTCCACGCTCGAGGAAGGTCTGATGAATATGCATCTGCTGGTGTGACATGGCTACCTCTCATTGGTCCAGGTCATCTCTAGCTCATGTCTCAGCTGCTGTTGCTAAGGCCCTTAGGCAGACCCAGGTTGGCTCTCAGAAAATATCTTTTTTACTGGTTTTTGCCAGCTGCTCCTCAAGCCTGTTAGGGATGAGCCATGCCACAGTATGTAGTCTAGATTCTACTGACAGGATTAAAACATAACCATCATAACTTTATCTGTTAAATGTAAAATTCTGAAATATTTTGCAATTTTTGCTACCTTTTTATTTACCAGTTTGATTATGTCAAAATCTCATAAAAAAGCATGTTCTAGGTCTCTCTTGACCTTTCAGAGCAGCTCAAAGCATTTGTTAGATGAACTAAGACTAACATGTATCTCTTTCATTTACCTTTGATTTGACTCTGTTATATACTATAATCAATAAGTGGCTTAGGGATTTGTGAATAAAACTTATTTTCACTACAGTCTCATATGACAACAAACATATTCTTTGTACTCTAACCATCTTGAACATACTGACAACAGCTATAATACTTGCTAAGCTGACCAGCAATATTATCCATGATCTGGGTGCTCCTACTATGTTCCAAGAAGCATTAGCAAAGTCATTAAGTAATATAAAAATATTAATCAATGTTTGCTGTTGACTCCAAACATTGGTTAATCTTTCACATATTTCACAAGCTTTACTGATAATGTCTATTCACATAGAAAGAGACTTTTATTTTTAAAAACAGATATACTCTACTAACATTACAGGTATCAGCTGAGGCATGAGACTCAACATTTTTGCCAATGGATCCCATTTCTGAGATTGATATGCTCCTTGGTAGTTTCATTGGATTAACTTTATGTTTACAATAAGCTTTCTAAATGTGTCTTTGCATGTTATTCTTTTTCAGTTACAGGTCGACTGTGGACTTCAGTAGTCCAATATTTCACTAGAATATACAGGGCTCACCTCTGTATCACTTGATCATTTTGAGTATCAATCAGGTCCTGAGATGATTCTGTGTTGGTAACTATTTGAAAGACCAATATGTAGCAGGAATCTTAAAAGTTCTTATTAATAAAATCAGACCCGAGGCGAGTTATTGGGGTCCATGCTGGTAGATCAGAGAGACAGAACAAGCCACAGCTAACCTCACCTGGTCAACTTCTCAGCTGGTCTTGTTTCCTCAGACTGGAAGCTTCTGTGTCCTCATCCCAATGGCTCTCAACTGAACTGCTGCTGGAAAGCCTGAAGCTTAACCAGCCACATGCTTAACCAGCCAAATGCTTCTAGTTTCTGGTCCTCATGCCTTATATATCTTTCTGCTTTCTACCTCCACTCCCTAGGATTAAAGGCTGGTTTTCTGGGATTAAAGGCGTGTGTCACCATGCTTGGCTTTTTCCAATGTGGCCTTGAACTCACAGAGATCCAGAGGAATTTCTATCTCTGGAATGCTAGGATTAAAGGTGTGTGCTATCACTGCCTAACTAGTGGCTTTTCTGTTCTCTGACCCCAGATAAGTTTATTAAGGTACACGATATTTTGGGGAACACAATATCACCACACCAATATCTAATTTCTTTGCCAAACATATCATAGTTTGAATATATTGACAATACTCATTAGGGTTACATATTCAAATGAATATGATTAAGTGTATAATTCTTTGTAGTTATTTCATTTTTCAAATTATTAATCATAAAATCCCAGGACAGAAATCTATCACTCTAATTTACCTATGGAAATGAAACCATCATTACAAACACCATTATATACAGAGCTTTTAGAAGCAGCTTTTTGGGCTTCCAAATATAGCAGATTTAGTTCTGTTTAAGTTTGTATTTGATTGTGTTATTAACTTTACTAATACTAAGGAAGCTAAATGGCTGATGGATTTATAATACATGTCTTGTCCTAAAGCAGAATGCTACACATTTATCTTGAAATACTTCCAAAATTAGGTGAAGTAACTTCACCGTGTACCTATGTGAATAATATTAACATCCAGTTATATATTAAACCATGATTACTGATGGTTCATAAGAACCATTTCACACTGTTCCTCTCATCTTTACACTTTATAGATTATAAAAATGATTATGCATTTATTAGCTCAGTTTTTATAATCAATGTACTTGTAACTGTCATTATCATCATTATCTTCATCAGAGATTTATTGCTTATATAATAAGAAGCACTGCATAAGGAATTTATAAATGAAAAATAAATTTCATGCCCTGGATATTTGACTCAGTGGTTAAGGTCACTTTCTGCTTTTGTTGGAGACATGAGTTAGGTTCCCAGGATCCCAACTCGTGTGTCAGCTTTCCTGATGTAACTTCAGTTCCATGGGATCTGCTGCCCTTTTCTGGCTTCCCCAAGAACAAAGTGCACACATGGTATACATATACACACATGCATTCATACAACATTTTATATATATATATATATATATATATATATATATATATATATATAAATTTAAATTTCTATTATTTATTTATTAAAAATAAATTAAAAATCAGTGATCTTGTAAAGACAATAGGAGAAATTCTTCTTCCCTAGTAAATGAAAACTTAATATCTCAATTTTCTCTGTGTTTGCATTCAATTAGGAAGGTTGTCTATCAATCAATTCTATAAAAGAAACTCCACGCCTAAAACAAATAAAAACTATTTGACCAAGAAAAAATAATTACATGAATTACTCTATCTCCTTTTTTCTAAGAGTATAGATTTCTCTCTTTCAGACTACTCTCTGCTGGAGTGAGGGGATGAGATATTGTGAAAACTGAGAGACAATTTTCTGAAAATTAATCAAAATTAAATTAATATCTGATTAGTAAGAATATAGATATTATTCAAACTAGACTTCCTTTGAAAATGCAAAACCAGAAGGGCAAACTATACCAAATTGTAACCATAGACAGGTCACTTATGTAAGGAAATAGTACTGAGCAAAGATGCCTGGAAACTCCGTGTTCTTTCCTGATTTTAAAATTAGCTACATGTTCTGTTTTATTTTGAGTCATTAGACCATGTCTCCGGCAAATAATTTCACAAGAGATCTATTTGGATTAAAAATGCATCCTGATGACCATTTTCATTGCATTGAACAGCCACATTAGTCTGTGTATGTTCCTTCCCAGAAAGCTTATAATAGAATAAGTAGTATTTACAGCAACTGCCTCTGAAGAGCTGAGATGAGATATACCTTCAATTTCTTCTTTTGCAAAAATAAATATTGACATCTCGGATCTAAGTCTACTAATAACCCAGAAACTTTTCTAAAGATTTATTTATTTTTATTTTATGTGTAGAAATGTTTTACCTGCATGTGCATAAGTGCACCATGTGCACGAAATGTCCATGGATGCCAGAAAAGTGGATTGGAAATCCTGGAACTTGAAGTATTTATGGTTGTGAGCCACTGTGTGTGTGTTGAAACTGAACCAGGTCTTCTGCAAGAACAGCAAGTGTTCGTAACCACTGAGCAACATCTCCACCCCTAATGTGGCAGAAATTGGATCACATTGTTGCTCCTGCATCTTTTGTTCAGTGTTATCATATCAGGATTCCAAATTTCATTTCTGAAGGCTGTGAATGGTACTTTTCTTTTTATCACCAGTATTTTTACATTCATAGTCTTTCTTTGAGCTCTGTTAAAGTCTGGGGCTTTCTTTATGTTCTGTTGCTTAAAGCATATCTACTGTAGCATGGTGGAATAAGCATTAGATTTCTGAATAGTAATACATCATACCAGATACTTCCAAACTCATTCATAGATCTGATAGCTGCTGCTAAACTTCTTAGGCAAAAATTGAAAAGTTCTTTGTTCTGTGCCCTACTTTGGGTAAAATGCAATGGTAGTGAAGTTCTCAGTAATCTAAAGGACTTTCTTCATCTAGCACTGTATCAAAGAAAGTGCATGTGTCATGGATAGCTTTGGATAATCCTTCAATCCAGAATGCAGTGCTGTTTCTTATGTGTTTATATTACCAAAAATTCTGTGCTATAAGTTACTGGAGAAATTGGGGAACCATCTTCATGTTAATGTTGTTAAGAAAAGCATTAAAAAAAAAACTCAGAAGAAAGCTAGAATATAATTCTTTCAGTGTTGGAAGATATTCCCAGGTCAATAACGCTATAAATCTCTGAAGTTTTCCAGAGGAGAAGGACATAGAAGAAGAAGAGAAAACCATATCATTTGTGATGAGCCTAAGTGCAGAAATTGGGGCAGGGACTATTTACAAAAAGGTTACTTCCAGAGAGCCTGGAAACCATTATAAGCTTTGGAAAAGTATTCAAAGAAGAAATATATGGGAAAAAGAATAAAAATGAAAAGTTATGTGTTTTTGAGAAAAGACTTACAGGTTTAATATAACTACATAGATATGGCCTTAATGCCCAGAGTATGGGAAACTATATCAACTCATCAAGGGAATAATTATTCCTCCTCCTCCTCTTACTCTTTCTTTTTATAACATGGCTTAAGGCAAATAAGCCTCCCTGAAGGATGATCCAATGGCCTTGTGATTGATGGGTGTTAGCATTTAAGCATTACCTGGCAGCTCCTTGGGGACCTGGCCAATAAGCAGGCAGTACTGTGGCTTGACAATGTCATTTTACTTTCACTAGGTCCCTATTAAGAGCGTTTTAAACCACTAACCCCTCTCTTCCTCTCATTTTCCAAGAGGCTGTGTTTGCACCCATTTCTCTTCCCCCTTCTGTCTCTTCTTCTGTTCCTCTCTCTTTCTCTTATTTCTCCTCTCTCCTCAGCCTTTATCTCCAGAGGTGCGCTCTGAGTCTCTTCTTCCCTTCCCCCAATAAAATCCTCTACAATGAGTGCTGTCTGCATGGTGTCTGTCTCTCACCAACCTCTCTCACCCACCATGGGGCCCCTTGGCTCCAACCCACCAAGGCCTCTGCCTGCCGTTTTTAAAATATAACAATGGGCCCAACTGCATTAGGTAAGGGAAAAAATAAGTCATGTGTACACTCTGTGGTAGATTGAGTTCTTTTTACCAGAAACAAATAGCTTCCATTAATGGGCTTCCAATGCTATTGTACAATTTAGCAGACATTTTGGCATGTATGTTAGAAATGGAAAGACCTGGCTGTCAGTGTTTCTAAGCTTAGGTTTTATTTCCTATAACAAACACTTTTGCCAACATTCTAGTAGATCAGTGTCAGCAAAACTAAACTATGCGGTCATCGGTGCTGAATTCCGTTAGAGGCAGTTGTTTACTCCTGTTTGATGAGCAGTGGTTCAGAGATCTCAATCCCACCCAGAGTGGCTAAGCAAGGCCATAGCTTCCAAAGATATTTTCCCAACAATGCTTTGTTAATCTTTTTTTTTATATCATTATATTCTCAGTTACCCTTAATCACCGTGAGTCTAGTGCCTTTTATCAGAAGTCATTTCATAGGATAAAATTTAATACCTTTGTACTCTCTCTCCCAATGAATCTCTTTACTGGCTTCAAAACCAACCATTTCCCTGAGACAGACACTATTAAGATGGCAGCTCAGTGTGACCAATTACCTTCATAAACAGGTGGGAAAACAGAGGTCCCAAGAGAAATGACCATTTGTTGGAGGTCATCCACCAAACAGTGACAAAGGACACTTTGTTCATGTTCTTTGTCTAGAATTTCATTAAGAAACTACATCAATAAGCATAAAGCAGCACCTACTGTATATTTTAGTAATGAAAAGGAATCTTATTAATGATTATGTATAATCTCTTTGGATATTTTAACCTTCTACTTTTGATTCTAGTCATATTTGGGGAACTTAATTATGCTTTTCTTTCTTTTTTTTTTTTTTCTTTCTGCTTTCCCCCATTGCCTGGGAGCCTCTTACATCCTTCGCCTCACTGACTTCTACACTTTGGGTGTCATTTTAGGTATTACCTTCTTGGAAGAAGCTTTTTCTGTATATTTTAAATATATTTCAATCTCTTTTCTTCTTCAAAACTCTTTCTTATCAGTGCTTACCTTAATCATAATAAAACTGTAATTTCTATGTTGAACATTTTATCTGGAGTCCTAAATTCTAATTCTGGTGAAATCAGTGATTAACTTTGGTTGTCTTTTTCCATTTCTTTGAAAGATCTCAGGACTTGGGACATAGAATTTAGCCTGTAATTTTTGCTCAGACATTGATTTCTCATATATCTACTTAATCTGTGTTTTAAGCAGTGGTATATGACATGGTAGAATTTTTATAGTGGAGCTAGTAAGAAAGGGATTTACTTCTTGATTGGCAGGTTATGTGGATAAGCACAGATCTATGGGCCTCCTAGAATCCATTCTCATCGGATCAAATGGCTTGAGTGAATGAGTCTTATATGTATGATGAGAGATATGACAGAGGGTACAAGCAAAAGAGTGAGGAAGAGGGAATGAGAGTAGCAGATATTGGAGACTTATGTTAAGATATCCCACTTTCATTTTTTCCCCATTCATAGGTTTATTTATTTGGTAGAAATAAAAGAAAGGTAAATTTAAACTTTACTTAAGTTAGTATGGGCTGAGTTTATTTTACCATCAACAAAATCTCTAAAATAAGTCAATGCACTTATAGTATCACCTGTAAACCTTCACATGTTCAACTAGTTTTCATACGAAGAATTATTGAACACATGTTTTGACTCGGTATTGAAAAGTAAATATTTCACAAATGGGTTAGCTATGTTGGTTTTAATTGATGCCTTGAAAAGCAGTTGAGATTAAGATGTGTAAAACATTTAAAAGTCTAAGTGACTAAAGACTATTTTAGTTTTATAAGCATCATACAAAAAAAGTTATGTAGAGTCATGATATTAATCATAACTTACCAATGCTTTTTTTATGAAGTCAAGTGAAATCTCCCATTATGACTTTAAATTGTATAAGCTTAATCCTTGGAGAATATACAGAAAAATAAAGGTAATCATTATACCCTGGGAAGGTAGAGCCATTATAAACTAGTCATTCAATGTAATATATTGGATCATTATTAAACTCTGGAGAATATGAGAATAAATAATTTATGGTACAATTTGTCTGAGCCTGGCCACCTGTAGAGTGGAGACAATTTGTATATAGTGCTTATCCAAGTTTGGCAACCCTTTGGAGGGGTTCTCTACAGTGCTAGTACTTGGTACCACCAGATTCTATTTCTTTCCTCACTACCCAATAAGCTTTACTTGATTGATCAAATGTTCTCTATCTTATCAAAAAATACAATCTTTTAGAAAGTCTCAAGAAATATATTGAAATAAGTGTTCAAGGTGTACTGAGAGCTCACTGCTTCCAGAAAATTGTTAGAATTATTGCAGTTAGTCACATTGGAAAGCATACCTCTTTGTCAACCCAAGTTATCAAGATGCTGTCCACCCTGATAGGTTTATTATGTTTCATTTAAATTCTTTCTCCTTAGCTTATCCAGAGTCTGTGTGTGAAGTAAGAATGTTTTGAAATAATTTTCCTACTCCACAACAACCTTCAAAACAAATAAATAGACAATATCATAGAGTCAATAAAGAACTCATTGCATGGGTCTCCAGCTATAAGGTAGGGGTCAACCACATACTTCTTAACATAAGCCACAAACACTTGTTAAATCAATACATATGTTATTGAGACAACTGGAAATGCTAAGTGATATGTAGTCTCATAATTTTTCATGTTTTGTGTTTTCTTGGCTAATGTAGCTCCTGTAGCACATACATTTCCATTTAAAACAAAATGTTCAGTGTCACCAAAATCATCATTCCTGGATGTACTCTGGCTCCACTATTCACAGTTTTATTGCCCGTTGAGTTGTACCCATCACAGTTAATCATTTCTGACTTGATATTTGGCCCTCAGCAACCTTCTACAATGAAATGATTATACCACCTGGGTGAAGAGCCTCATTCCATTCTTCATCCAATGTAACTTTTTTTTTTTTTGTGAATGCCCTTCCACATCATCTCTGCTCTTTGGAAGAGCTGTGCAAGTTGCTCGATTTGGCTCAAACACATAGCCTGCAGATTTCATGCCCAAGTCATTTATATTCACATCTAATCTGCTGTAATTGTTTGGCTATTTGATGCTGTAGTTAACATTTGTAATTTTTCACTGTCCAGCATCCAATTTCCTCATCGTGTTGGCAACAGCATCCTTATTCGAGTTGTCATGTTTAGCCCCTTTTTCTGCTCTCACTTAGCCTCTATGCTTCTAGTGAAGCTGAGCCTACCCCCAATGTAAGCCGATTAGCACATCCAATTTCCAGGGACACAGAAATAGTTTTGGGCTACAGGAACTGAGGAGGGCCAATTAGTTGTGAGCTGCTATCTAATGAGTGCTTCTGAGGAATGTCCTTGTACTTTTAAGAGAGCTATAGGGAATGATGTTCTTTTTCACTTGCTAGAAGAGAACAAAGTAGTTTGTAGTTCTTGGAGCTGCTGGTGGCCATTCTGTGACAGTAAAAGATAAAATAGCCACTGCAAAGAGAATGAGTGAGAGGTTGAAATAAAAATGTCTTTGTGACATTGTTGGTACTTTTAGTACTGATGAACCTTAATCCATAATCACTTGCATCATTAACTATTGCTATTGTTTAGTCTTTTTTGGAAGAGATGATGACAGTCATTTCTAACCTAAATCTTTCTTATTATTTGTCCTCTTTTCTAGAATTTAGATTAAATTGAGTCTTTATTCAGAGAGACCCCCACAGTCTAGACTCATTATTTCTTTTCTTTCACTCAGTATTCTAGCTTTAAATCACCAAAGTCTTTCATTGTGTTTGACAATCCAAGATGTAATTGGGGGTGACTCTACTAGTTAGCATTCTCAGTGTCATGTAACAGGAAAATACAACCAAATAAACTTAAATAACAGGGAAATTTATCACTCAAATTACTGAAAAGTGTAGTGAAATCTTTTGGGGGGATATATTTTCTTTTTTTTTAATTAAGAACTTTTAAAAATTCATTTTACATATCAGTTACAGATCCCCCTCTTTCTTCCTCCTGCCCCTTGAATTAGGGAGTGAAACCACACTGGCAGGTCATCTTTCCACCCCTTGAACACCTATTAGTTGATTCTCAGCTTTACTCAATGTCTAGATGGCCAAAGGAAGCCTCATTTTGCCTACAAATCTAAAAAATAAGAATACAGCTTTCCATTAGATGTACATTGAAAAGTAGATCTAAGCCCAATTTTTTTGACCAGAATTGGCTCATCTCCTGTCTTTGAATTTCCATAAAAATAGAGAGTCTGTGATTGCTGAGATTCAGGTAGGCACCTGTCAATTTGGGAGTCCAGTCATGAGACAATTCTACCTTTATTTTCTTCCCTGAGATAGCAAAAAAAAAAAAAAAAAAAAATGTCTGAGGACAGTGGAGGCTACAGGGAAGGATGAGATAGAGGAATAATGCCTAATTGCTAATAGCTGATGCAGTACATAGATAAAAGTGAAATCCCACATGTTCCAGAGTTGTATTCCCAAGTGCATCTCATATCTATGTAGTCTGGAGTTAGATTAGTTGCAAACAACCTGACCTCTTAACAAAGGAAGAACATCTTTCAAGGTCCATACAAGGAAGCTGTGTAAACTATGATGACTATAAGTCAAGTCTGTATACTCCCCAGAAAATTTTGTCTTATGTTTATTTATTTACTTATGTTTGCTGTGCCTCTAAGTTTATAGAAAGAACACAGATCTATAATTGTAAATGTCACTGTGTCTCAGTTTCTTCCTCTATTAAACGAAGAAGATTTTATTTAGAAGATGTCTTAGTTTCATTTCCCATTGCTATGATAAAACACCTTGGAAAAAGCAACTTAAGGGAGAATAGTTTTATTTGGGTTAGAATTCCAGGTTACAGTACATCCTCCTGGGGATTTCAAGGCAGCAGGACCTTGAAGCACTAGTCACAGGAAATCCACGGTTAAGACCAGAGAGAAAAGAGTGAATGATGCATGCTTGTGCTCACATCACTTCCCCACTTTTTATGCAGTTTAGAACGTGGCCACTGGCTTTTAGGCTGGATCTTCTTAGCTCAATTAATGTAATTAAGACAGTTCTCCACAGGCATGCCCACAGGCCAACCTAACCTAGACAATCTCTCATTAAAACCTTCTTCCCAGGTGATTCCATAGTTGATAATTAAAACTTACCATCAGAAAGGATTAAACCAAACATAAAATATCATTGCATACCATATCCAGAGTCTGGAACAAAGGATGATTTATTATGATTCTCACTGTGTTTTCTTTTCAGGAAAGAGATCAAGAACCTAGTAGTCTCCTGGTTTCATGGGGATAGAATCATCTCTTTTTATATATTCAACCACAGTATTTTACTTTTATTCTTAAAAAATTTTCAAGATTGTTATTAATTAATATACTTGCCTTTATGTCTTAGAGCTAGTGTTGTAAAAACCAACCAACCATACAACAAAAAGACAAGTCCTCAATGACAAGAGTTAGACATTTTAGTGTGTCAAAGCTGATCAACAGGTACATTCATTTATCTCTCTGTGACCAAACTTAAGCAGATTACATATCATCTCTACCATGTCATTTAACTTTCCTGGCCTCAGTATTACTATCTATAGAATGAAGATAATTTATTATTCTCTCACATATGATTATTGGGACAATCAAATAAATGTAATTAATGAGCTGAAAATTCTATAAAAAATTTTAAAATACTCCTATACACAATGGTGTATCTTTTTTTTTTTTTTTTTTTTTTTTTTTTTTTTTTTTTTTTTTTTTTTTTTTTTTTTTGGTTTTTCGAGACAGGGTTTCTCTGTGTAGCTTTGCGCCTTTCCTGGAGCTCACTTGGTAGCCCAGGCTGGCCTCGAACTCACAGAGATCCGCCTGGCTCTGCCTCCCGAGTGCTGGGATTAAAGGCGTGCGCCACCAACGCCCGGCCACAATGGTGTATCTTATGTTGAAGACTAAAGCTGGAATTTAGTAGCCTTCACACAGATGCATGTATCACCATTGTTCAATATATTTGCATTTTCAGCTGGTTAATAAGTCAGGTGAACAATGACATTGCCATTTCTCTTTATGGAGAGGATTTAATTAATGGAAAGGGTTACAGAATCTCTAGAGTTAGTCTGTCTTTTCTTACTGCTCTATATTTGTGAATACATGTTTTGGAAGTTATGGGAGCTTCTGACTCATTCTCTTTTATTTTTTTCTTTAAACTTTCTCCCTCTAATTTTTTTGACAGAGAAAAGAACCTCTTCCCAATGATTCACAAAAATGAGTTGAATTTTAATTACCTATGGACCTTTAGATGTCTTGCTGCCTACGTTATCCCCCAGATCAAGAAAATGGAGCATCATGCAGTTGTCACTAGATTTCAGTTCAGAACTCTTAAAATTCTTTGTCATTGTCATATCCAGACATGTGGAAGGACCATTTCTCTAGTTCTCCACACAGAAGAAATCTCCATCAACTTTCATCTTAGTTGAAGTTCACTCAGCTATGGTACTTAAGGAAGTTGGATAGTGAAAGAATATTGTCTTCCAGAAGAATAATGAAACTTAATTTTGACAAAGACTGCAAAGATTGATAGCAATTTTGTTTTTTATGACAAGTTCTTATATTCAGTTTTCTTTCATTTGTTGTGAGAAATGAAAGGAAAAACAAATTTTCCACTGGTATTTTCTGTGTACTGTAGAGAAACTATTATCACATTCCTAAGAATCATATTTTCACCTCCAAAGGTGTATTTCCATGGTTTGTTTGGTGGCATCACGGTTCCTACATATGCGATTCACACTTTGAAAAAAAAGCCTGTTACTCGTTCCTTGTGTGCCTTTTTCCTCCTAAGAGGTTTTACTTGCAATCGCATCTTTTAAAGTCATGTTTTCTGTCTCTTATGGCTGCTAAACATAAATGCCAAAGGAAAGGAAAGAGTTAGGAAGGGAAAATAATGTCCTTATCACAAGACTGTGGGAAATGCACATTCAGAGGCAGCTCCTGGGTTCTCTTCTGTTTTGAAATTCAACCCAAACATGCTCTAGCCTGCTACATCACCATAAGCACAAAATAAGAAATTTTGAGGGTCAATTCATAGAGAACAGACAAAAGAAAATAAGTCAACAGTAGGTAACAGGTACATGACCATGATAGGCAGTGGGACTTTCCAAAGATAAAAAAAAAAAAGCTTCAGAGTTGAAGCTCCCAAACTTTCCTGTCCAGTACTCCCTGCAGAACAAGGATAATATCTGTCTGTGGTCTTTGACAGGAACAGTTAGAACACCAAGTCTGTCATTTGTTTGGGTCCAAGATTTAAATACACCTATTTTCAGTATCTAGAACCATATTTTTCTCTCAGAAGTAAAAGGAAACTGTAAACCAAACCAAAGTGAAAAGATTACAAAAGAGAAAATGCAGAATGTAAAGGAGATTTGGAAGAGCACCCAAATAAGGTACGAGAAGTTTGTTTTATTCACAGGAAAACTAAATTATTAGAAACTATTATTTTTAATTGCTCATTAGTTTTCTTCACAACTGACTGGATGATGTCCCTTTGCTTCCAAATTACAAGAGAGATAAAATAATTATAAGATGGGCTTGAATTGCCTCAAATTCAGTTGAGAACTTAAGTTATGAGAAAATTTGAAGAAACTAGAATGTACTTAGAGGATATGGAAACAGAAAATTAATTCTGCTTCATGTCCCTTCTCTTCCTTTAAAGGCAGTCAACAACTTCTACACATGCTGTATGACAGTGTGTCACATCATGTACCTGATAATGTAGTTATCTTACTGGGTTTATTCTCACTTAATACCAGTGAGAAATGTCCACATAATCAATAATGAAGAAACAGGAAAATCTCATGACATTTGACTACATAGAAATCTGGGGTCAATGCCACAGAAAGCAAGCTAAATGCAGGATATCTCAGAGCGGTGGGACTGGAAAGCAAGCATGCCTCCAAAGCAAGAAAGCAATTTTCAGATGTAACTGGAAGCAGCTTTGTAAGTGTGGGTGAATGAGTAGGGTGAGCAGTGGGCTCAGCTAATAAAGTGCTTTTATGTAAGTAAGCATGAATGCCTGAGATTAGATCCCTAACACATATGAAAGGTTAACCATGGCTCTATGTGTTTATAATGCCAGTACCTAAGAGATAGTGACAAGTGGATTCCTGTAGCTCTCTATCCAGTTTAGCTAAATTGCTAAAGTCCAGGTTTAATAAAAAGATGCTAAAAATGAGGTAGACTGACTAAGAAAAATACTCAATACTAACCTCTGGACTCCATATATGACTATTTTCACACATGTACACACACACACACACACACACACACACACACACAGACACACACACACACACACACATTGAACTCTTGGCAAAAGAAGCACAAGTAAAAACTAAATATGTAGAAAAAGTGTTCAATATGTCTATCCTTCAAAGAAATAAAAATAAAAATATATGCCCCAACTATTCCACTCCTGATTAAATATACAAATGAAAAAATTCAGTAAACCACAGAGATACCTGTGTATTCTTCCTTTATTTTAACACTATTTACAACAGTCAAATTACAAAATTAGCCTAGGTACCCACAAATGAATGAATTGATAAAGAGAATGTGGTATCCATAAAAATCTGTGTGTTATTCTGCTATAAATAAGCATGTAATTATGTAATTTTCAGGAAAATATTTGGAACTGGGTATCATCACATGAAGTGAAGTAAAATATTAACAAAGACAAATACTACACATTTCTCCTCACAAACAGAGGTTTGTTTTTTCTTAAAAGTGGAAAGGGACTATTTAGGAAGAGTAAGGTGACCATCAGGAGGGCGAAGAGGGACATGAGAGAAAAACAGAAGCAGCTATGATTAAAGCACATATGCGCGCACACCCACACGTCATAATAAGAAAAGTTCATAAATAATAAACAATATTTTTTCATAAAGAATATTAACTGAGACTTTCTACAAATTCTGATGTTCTGTATAGTTTGTTTTGTTTGATAGGAGAAGTTTGAAATACAGAATTTTTTAAAGAACATGTGGTCATTGTAACTGATCATTTAATACTATGATTCATGTGAAAATTTCAAATCATGACATATACCAAAAACGCATAAAGGTAAAATCTGGCCCTTGGGTCAGGTCTTTACTAATGTATGATTTTTTAAAAAGTCATTCAGTTGTATCATTTATTCTTCATTTAACCATTAATTTCTGTTGAATAATTCTTCATTTTGTTCTTCCACTTATGAAAAGTTGTTGATTATGCCCATGGGAATAATAAATGCTTCCAAGTTAAAGTTAAAGGCAAGGAAATGAGTGAAAGTTTGTTCATGCATGTAGTGGAAATGTAAACAGGATCTACTTTTAGTAATGTTCTGCATGTCAAGTGAGTAAGGTGTAGAATATCAGCTCTAAGAATGTTGTACATTGTAATCATGCTTTCTGTTCTCATAAAAGTGCTGGAAAATTCAATGCTTTCTCCAATGATATGCACACGGAAGTTCTTTTGAAAGCATCAATAGGTAGACTGACTGATGGATCAATAGTTTCATGGCAATGAATATCCAGTAAAGAACTTTTCTCACTCTAGTCTCACCTAGTATGACCTAGTGTTAGAAGAGCATGATGGAAAAGAATTAGATCTTTATTAAACCTCTGATAGAATATGGCAGCTTCATTCTTGAAATAATTACACTATAAACATTTTATAATAAATAAAATATGTTGAAATAGCTTCATAAATATTTAAACAACTAACCCACAAATTCCACTTTTTTTTTTTTTTGGACAGCATTGTTTGAAAACAAGAATAGTTTCTTAGTAGCATATATAGCATTAGTGCACATTAGTTACACAAGTACAATGCACTTCTGAGACCACAGAAGCCATCCCACATTTAGTGAGAATCCCAGTGGTTAGATCTTCAACAGTGATAACTGGTTTCTCTTGGAATCTATAGCTCACATAATTAAAGAAATGGGGGTGAGCCTGTAATGTTATATTGGTGCTGGAAGGGGAATAAATGATTAGTAGAAATACTATATATTTTTCTCATTGGAGTAAGTCACTAAATGATATGTGAATTTGAGTATTAAAAAAATCACTCCCCCTCTTTGGAGACTACTTTTGTTAACTTCCAATAGGTTAGATTCACAATACATCCATTCATGTTAGGAAAATAAAAACTCCATGATTAAAAGTTGATGTCATGTTTTGAATATAAAATCCTCCCCCCCCCCTCACAGTGGCCTCAGGAGCTGAAAGGTACTGGAGGAATTCGATCAGGAGGGAAGACTTTTGAGAGTCATATTCGGTCCCCTGGGTCTGGCACTCTCTCTGTTGGGGGGCCTACCACTAAATTTAGTATCTTCTGGTTCAGGCTCCTGGAGACAATTGTTCCCATTCTGCCATGCTTACCTTTAGGGTGGATTGAAACATTCTGAAACTATGAAGCAAAACTGATACTTTTCTTAATTATTTTCCAGGAACTGTGGGCCAAACTAATAAGTATAAAAGTATAAAAACAACTTTTCTCCTTACACTGTCATTAGGATAAAAAGAACACTGTAATCTCATGCATAAACACATATTCCATTTTTATTTAGTTTACCATCTACTGAGAAACTGTCTAAATGGAAGGAAAAATATGGGAAGGGACACAGTCATGGCGAAAATAAGAGAATATGAAAAATTTTGATTTTTTTCTACTAAGATCATTTGGTACTACTAAAGTAGAACTTCTAAATATACAAAGGAAGAAATTGTGAAATAGATTATCTTTGGGAAAAAAAGGAAAGAACATGGAAAGTTAAAAAAAACACAATGAAGGTTGAGTGCTTGGAGATTTGAGGAAGGGATGCAGCATTTGAATATGTAGGAAGAAAGCATGTTTTAAGGGAAGAGCAGCAGGCAAAGAACACCATGGAATGAAACAGTGCTGCCTGTGTAGTTTATATTCAGAGAAAAGCTGGCATCCCAGGGTGTGCTGAATTCTTAAAACAATTCATCTACAGAGCATTGCTTACTTTATTTATTTCTCACAGGAAAGGCATTTATTTCTATCCTCTTACTTTTCTGTAGACATCATTTGAGAAAGATAGCATACTTTTCATGTACCAAGAAAACATTATAATATGGTTGTCTTTATTAGGGTTTCTTTTGCTGTTAAGAGACATCATGACCACACATTTAATTGGGGTGGCTTACATTTTCCGAAGTAAATGGACTACATTATCATCATTGTGGGACACAGGAGCATGCAGGCAGACTTGGTGCTGGAAAAGGAGCTGAGAGTTCTACATCCTGATCTGCAGGCAACAGGAAGTGAACTGTGTGTCACGCTGGGCATGTCTTGAGCATAGGAGACCTCAAAACCTATCCCCAACAGTGACACACTTCCTCCAACAAGGCCTAATAGTGATACTCCCTATGGGGGTCATTTTCTTTCAAAAATACCACAGTGTCTGGATTTAGAGTTTGTTACTTATTTAAACACCAATTTTCTTATAAAAAGTTTATAACCTATTAATATCTTCTTCCAGTTGTATGTAAATATTTAAAATCTCATAGTAAGATATGTATTTCTTACAGGGAATGCAAGTTTTCTATGTATGTCTCAAAAAATAAATAAATAAAACAAAAAATAGTAAACATGATGTTTCCACTATGTAATTTCCCCACTTTCTAATACACACTACAAAGTAAAACAAAACAACCTAAGAGTTACTTTATTCTGTCATAAATGTTCATCTAAATACACATGTATGTATCTATTCATAGTCTTATTAACATATATTGACATATAATTCATGGACTCAAAATTGTCTCACAGAGAAATAAAGGAGAGAAAGCAGCATGGCTCATGTCCCACAATGCCTTTCCAGAGCACAGCCTCAATGAACTGACATCTCACCCTAGGCCTTAACTCTTAAAAGTCATATAATCACTTAGTATAATCTCTGGGAACCAACCTTTTAACCCGGGAAGTTTTGGAAGATGTGTAAGATGCAGACTATGAGGGTTGGGGATGGAAGGAAGTACAAACTGTTCTACTAGGTTCCCTGTACTAATGATGTCTGTGTAGCTCTGGCCAGATGAAGAACAGTCACAATATACCATCACTCTGTAAAATCAGATAGTGCTCTGATTACTGTGCATATTTTCTTGGGCTTTGATTGTGCACTTACCCCATGTTTTGTAGTACACATTTGGAACATAGAGAAACAGTCTTTAAGATTCCCAATACTGTTTGTGGTAAAAACAGAGGTTAGCTGAAACTGATTATTCTCTGCCTCTTGAGCCTGCATAATTCAGTGATCAGAGCAGGAATGTGTTCCCCTCTGTCCAGATGGCAGTTAGCTAACTGATTAAAATGCTGTGCTTTTAAAAGTCCATACTCACAATATGATTTACATCCATCTCTTTTTCAAGCAGGCTCTGGATTAGTTAGTTTCTCTGGGAGAGCAGTCCAGTTAGAATGACAGAAAATTAGAAGATATAATACACTAATACCATGTAATCCTAAACACATGATCACTGGGTAAATTAGAATTGTGAAACAATTTTGGGGGGCTCTGTTAGGAATCTTGCTTTATCCTTGACCAGAGCTTTCATCAATCAGTTTCTGATTATTTCTCCTTGTTGATAAAAGCTATAGCATAGATAATTAACTCATCTAGGCATGTGCAAACAATTACTCACTACTAACTACAGTACATACATCAACTTGGGCATCAAAGAGCTTTAAAATTCTGCTCTCCTATTGTCTTTGGGGAGGAAAAATAATGATCTTGCTGGAATACTGGAGGAAGTAAGAGGCTGGGGGAGAACAGATATAATGGCAAGGTAAAAATAAACTGCCTCTAGCTACAATAATGCTGTAAAAATGAATTAGTTAGAGACCACACAGACTGAGAGAAGTACAGCTAGGCTCACTGCCCACCAGACCTTCCCATTATCTTACTGTCTTGGTGTCACCCCATCCTGCCCCAAGTCTGGAGTCCTCCTAAATACCATTGGAATGTAGGCTACCTTCTCTCCTCTCAAATGCCCAGAAAATATTTTTAACAAAAATATAGAAGAAAATTTTCCTAACCTGAAGAAGGAGATGCCAATAAAGGCATAAGAATTTTGCAGAACACCAAAAAGGTTGTACCTGAAAAGAAACTCCCCTCTCCACATAGTAATCAAAACACTAAATATTTAGAACAAAGAAAAAATACAAAAGATACAAGGGGGAAAGGGCAAGTAATGTGTTGTGGGATAATCTTTTGGTACATTGCAAAGATGTGTCTCTGCCTAAGGTGCCTTCTGCTTGGCTTAATAGAAAGCTGAATGGCCTATATGTAGTCAGGAGAGGATAGGCAGGACTTCCAGGCAAAGAGAGAAACTAGGAGGAGGAATCTAGGTACATGCGTTTTGCCAGGAGACTTAGAGAAAATCAGATATGCCATACTGAGGAAAGGTAAAAGTTCACATGGCTGAATCTAGATTTTAAAATACATGTTAATTGTAGCTGAACATTTACCTGCATCCTGCCAGGTCCACAGCTGCTCAGACCCAAATAAACATACACAGGCTTATATTATTTTTAAACTATGGCCATGGCAGGCTTCTTGCTAGCTAGCTCTTATATCTTAAAGTAACCCATAATTCTTATCTATGTTTATTCACGTGGCTTGGTATATTTTCTCAGTTCTGCCTTGTCATCTTACTTCCTCTGTGTCTGGCTGGTGACTCCTGACTCAGCCTCCTTCTTCCCAGAATTCTCCTTGTCTTCTTGCCCCGACTATACCTTCTGCCTAGCTACTGGTCAATCAGCATTTTATTTATCAACCGAACAGAGAAACACATATTCACAGTACACAGAACATCCTACAGCACCTCCCCTTTTCTGTCTAATAAAAAAGGAAGGTTTTAACTTTAACATAGTAAAATTGCATATAAAAAGTTATCAAGCAAGAATTACAGTTATAGTATCTAGTCTATTTGTATTTGGCAAAATTAAAGAAAATATTTCTATCATCTATCCTATATTTGTGAGTCTAAAGTTTTATATCTACCTTTTCTCTTATCATAAACAAGGAAAACCATAATTATAAATATCTAGTCTTCAACAACATCAAAGATCTCAGAAGGATATAATATTTCCTAAGTAAACAGAATGTACATTGCAAGCAACTTCCAAAAATCTACAATGACAGAGACAGCTGGCTACCTGGACAATCACCCCAAGTTCTTCTGCAATGTTGGGACATCCATCTTCAGCCTATAGATCTAGAGTCTCTCAGTCATTTCTCTCTGTGTCCTGTAGAATATCTGTCAGTTTCTTCTGTGAAGCAGGAACCTGAAGGACCATTTTGCCTTGTAAAGCTCAGTGGTCACCTTCCTATGGGTCCTACATGTCCAGTCAACATAACATTTTGTCAAGCAGTCCAGGCTAGAACATGTTCTTGCCCAAATGGCTATTTTTGCCAAGAAGAAGATAAACTTTATAGGAGTGTCTTCAAAACCTATCTTTCTCTTTGAAGTAAATCAGTGCTGCCAGGAACAGATGTATATCATTGTCCAGAAAGTCTAAGTTTTTAAAACATTTTAAATGCCATATTCTGTAGGTCTTTGAAGTGTTTGAAGATTACTTACCTAATTGAATTATATCTATGTATACCTAGAAAACTTAACATGACTATAAGTTTGACTATCATAGAAGACTAATTATTAATCTGTATTTCTTAATTATCTATTAAACTTTAAATAAATTACATAAACATAATGCCTTAAATGAGAGTAGAAATATATATACAGTATAACAAAATTAACTTTAAATTTGCATCAGTAAACTAAAATCTATACCAATGTATAACATTTTAAATAAGTTGTTCTTTAAAAGTAGGTTCAACAATCCATCTTTTTATCCTATAATATCTATATCCCATACTTTCATATCATATCCCACTTTCTTCTTTTAGAAATATATTGACTATGACCAATAAATTTTGTAACCAATAACCCAAACAAAGACAAATATTCATAACCCATTTTAGGGAATGTGGGCATAGTTTTCTAGGCTACTTCCTGCTGATAGAGGGCACTGGTAATCTTATGGGGACATAATGAAAATTTTAGGATTATGGTCAAGTCATGACTGGAGTAGTCTGTGACACTGTATTCTCTGAGCCAGTTGCCTTGAAGTTGATTTTGAATGTTGGATGATCTGGGTCATGGTGTCATTGGAGACCTTTCAGGGGGTCTTGGCTTGTCAAACCATACTAGCCTGGAAGCAATCCATAGGTTCTCATCTTTTGTGGAAACAAAAGCAGAACCTCTTTTCTAAAGAAATGTATCCTTAGACATAGATTTTGAAACATCATATATATATATATATATATATATATATATATATATATATATATATATTGATTTAACTCAGAGGCCTTTACAATCAAATGTATTTCTGCAGTTAAAAATCCCAAAGACAACACAATTCAGATTCTTTGTGCAATATCCATCTTTATGTAGCTTATTTTTATATTACTCTTACTGTCTCTTTAAAGATTTTATTTTTTAAAACTATTTCTTTATATGACTTTCTATATTCCTTTTCCTCTCTTCCAAGCTTATGTACATTTTTACACATACCATAAACCATTTAGAGGCTTATATAATCAGAATCCGAGTTATTGTGAATCTATTGCTTTAAATTGCAGCATTACTAGGACTAAAATAGCAGCTTTGGCTGCTGGCTCTGCCCACCTCAGTTTTCCCACATGGTGGAACTACATTTATAGCCAGCTCTGAGAACCATGCTCACCACCAACTCTGGGAAGCAGTGGGTCTATATTTCCATCCAGGAGTGTATAGCTTGGAAACTTTTTTTTTTTTTTGTAGCAAAAGCTATATCTGTCACACAATGCACCATGTGGCTTGGAGATGCCAGTGTGTACCACTACGGGAATCTGCCATGTTGTACTCAAGCCCAAATGTTGTGGCATCTTGTCTCCCGCATGAGACACAAAGCAGGAACCTGTTTTGGGCTCCATTTAGAATCGCTTATTAAGTATTCTCAGGTTTCAGGTGGAACTCGAGCCATCGGGCACCATTTATAGTTGAAAGTTTTTCTGTGTCCTGCATGGCCTATGGTCAGGACCTGCCAGTCTCTCATGCGCCAGTCCCGCAGCCACTTAGGCCCAAGTAAGCATACAGAGGCTTATATTATTTATAACTTCTTGGCCATTAGCTCAGGCTTATTACTGACTAGCTCTTAACATTTAAATTAGCCCATAATTCCTATTTTTGTTTAGCCATGTGGCTTGGTACCTTTTCTCAGTTCTGCCTTCACATCTTGCTTCCTCTATGTCTGGCTGGTGACTCCTGACTCAGCCTTCATCTTTCCAGAATTCTCCTTGTCTGTTTATCCCACCTATACTTCCTGCCTGGCTACTGGCCAATCAGCATTTTATTCATCAACCAATCAGAGCAACACATTCACAGCATACAGAGCAACATCACCCATCAGCTAATTGTTATAAGAACAAGTTGGAAACATACCTAAGCTAAAGACTGAGCTTTCATAATTAATAATAAGTCCCCATGTTGTTATTTGTGAGCTGGTGGCCCAAAGGAAAGTTTTACTGTATGTGGTATACACCATCTGGCCATGTAAATACACATCAGGCCTGAGAAAGGTGAAAAAAAAAATCTGAGTATGTAGTCACATGCAGCTTACAAGCAATATTGGTCCCTCAAGCAGGCCTGGTGCTTGCAGCATATAGAGGCGCAGCCCCTTTAAGGGAGCTGAGCATTTGAGCAGCCTGTGCACTACTGGAGACTAGATAGAAATGCCTGTGGCAACACAGACTCAGCAGCTTCCCAGAGCTAGGAACGTTAGGAGCAGTTGAGATGGTTAGACTGAGAGGAGTGAAGCCAGCCACTCTGTAGAGGTAGCCTAGCAGGTTAAGATTTATCCAGGACTTATCCCAGTATATGAACTGGCTTTTGGAGCCCATTCCCTATAGTGGGAAACCTTGCTCAGCCTTGATGTAGGGGGAGGGGCTAGGCCCTGCCTCAACTTGCTATGCTACACTTTGTTGACTACCCAAAGGAGGCCTTACCCCTTCTGAGGAGTGGATGGAGGTTGGGAGGAGGTGGGAGGTGGAGGAGTAGGAGAAGGGGAGGGAGGGAGAACTGAGGTTGGTATGTAAAATGAAAAAAAATTAAATAAAGAAAAGCAGATTTGTCTCCCATGGTCATAGAATGCTGCAAGTGCATACCTGCAGGCATGCAAAAAGTCAGGTTCCAAAACATCTAGACAGGCACAATATGTTTAAAAGTGTGCTTAGGTGCTAAAGAAAATAAAATGGGTATAGATAGTCATAGAAAAAATAGTTTCAAAATAAGTCTTTAAAGAAAAAGTAAAGTTATTTTTTAAAAAGCCACTTAAAGATGGGAAATACACAGGGCATCTGGATGCTGTATGTTGCTTTGTTGATTTTAAGTTTTTTGAATGCTGATGAGCAAAGGGTAAGCACTACTGAGAGGCATTGGAATGTAGAAAAAAACTGCTAAATTAATTCAACCTGTATATTTTAAGAAGGTCCTAGCTTCAGAATTGAAGTCAGGATTTATGTTGCATTGAAGGAGAGATTATGCCTTTGTATTTACAGGAAGCCAAAAGCTATGTATTTCTTCAAAATTAATAAAGATCAGATTTAGTTGGGGAGACCTCCTGAAAATCTTGACTATAAACATAAAAGAAGAAACCAGGACAAACTAGAAAATAAGTGGTATATATCCTGATTGCTCAACATGGGAACAGCTTTGGGACTGGATAATAAATCTTGTTGGCTACAGAGTCACTGTGACTTACCTTTGTATGCCACCCTTTCATTTGGCATCGCTGGAAATTTATATTGCAGTTTGGTTATGTAATCTCAGCAAGCCTATAAAGTTAACAGATGTCTTTTACTTGCTTAAACATAGAACTAAAAAACATCTTTAGCTGGCTTCTGCACAGAGCAATTCCATACTTGTGTTAATGCAGATATATATATATATATATATATATATATATATATATATATATATATATAAATGTTACCTTTAAAATTTGTGTGTTTTAGGGGAAAAAGGACCAGATACCAATGAAAACAAGGGGCCTAGACCATCCAACCTCTCAGAATGCCTCTGTTGCAGTTTCTTCAAAATTCTGCACCCACAACAATTTCAAAGCTGCTAGCTGAGATGGTCCAACTTCACAGACTACATCAGCCAGGACTTCAGATATATATATATATATATATATATATATATATATATATATATATATCTTTCCCAGGACTTGACCACTATTATAATTGTCTCATGGTCTTATAAAAATGCTGTCAACCCAGATAACAGGAAGCAGTCTATAGAACAGGATGCCCACATTCTCCAGAGGTACAATGGGTAGTTATTGGTCATCGTCAGGTAGGAAACTAAACAAAGGTGATTAGATTCAGGGATCTCATTTTGAAATGAAAAAAGGGGAGATATAGGAATGATAGGATAAAAGGGTAGATTGTTGAATCTACTTTAAAACTAAAAAAGCAACCACTGTTAGTGGTTTTTGTTTGGGGGATGTAGGGAGGGATGTGGGGTGGCTTGGGAAGGAGGGCTTGGGGTGGGAGAAAGGAGGAAGGGGGTCTGTGGATAGCATGTGGAGTTAGTAGAAAATTTCTTAATAAAGAAAAAAGAAAAAAATAATGTTTTAAAAAAATTAAAAAAGCAACCACTAGTCTTAAATATTTTACATTGGTATGTATTTTTGTATATTGATACAAATATGTAGTTGAACTTTCCTTTTGGCCACCAGCTCACAAATAATGACATGGAGACTTATTAATTATGAAAGCTTGGCCTTTAGCTTAGCCTAGTTTCTAACTAGCCCTTATAACTTAATTAACCCATATTTTAAATCTACATTCTTCCATGTGGCTTTTTAACCTTTCCTCAATAGGGCACTTCCAACTTGAACCAAGTTTGCTGGCAAAATCTGCATGCCTAGATTCCTCCTCCAAGTTCCTCCCTTTGCCCATAAGTCCTGACTATCTTCCCCTGACTAGATACTGATGGTTCAGTTTTTTATTAAATCAATCAGGAGGCACCTTAGTCAGAGAAACATCTTTACAGTGTACAAAAAGATTAACTCACAACAATAACATATAGAGGTAGACCTATTAGAATTAAAATTACCTGAGTTTTCAATGGAGACTCTAAAAGCCAGAGGGCCTAGACAGATGTCCTGCAGACTCTAAGAGACCATAGATTCATACCCAAATTACTATACCCAGCAAAACATTCAATCACCATGCAAGGAGAAAACAAGATATTCCATGATAAAGTCTAACTTAAACAATATTTATCACAAATCCAGCCCTATAGAACAGAAAGTACTAGAAGGAAGATTCTAACTCTAGGAGTTTAACTACACTCGTAACATCACTGGAAATAAAAAATCACATACTAGCTAAACTAAGACAAGGAAAGCACTGCACACACACACACACACACACACACACCACCATCATCATCATCAACAACAGCAGAAAATCAGGAATTAGCCATCATTGGTCATTACTATCTCTCAGTATCAATGGACTCAGTCACCCAATAAAAAGACACAGACTAAAAGAAAGGATGTAAAAACAGGACTCATTCTTCTGCTGCAATCAAGAAAACCTCCTCAATATCAAAGATAGTTATTACTTCAGAGTAAAGGGCTAGAAAAAGATCTTTTCAGAAAATGGATCTAAGAAGCAAATCTGTATAGTCATTCTAATATCAAACAAAATAGACTTCAAACCAAAATTAATCAAGAAGGATGGGGAAGGACACTTCATATTTTGATATTTCTATCACAGGAAATATTCTCCAAGATGATATTTCAACTCTTAATATCTATACCCCAAACCAAAGGGCACCTACTTTTTCAAAAGAAACATTACCAAAGTTTAAGTCACACGTTGATAATGGGAGACTTCAATATCCCACTCTCATTGACAGACAGGTCATCCACACAAAACAACAGAGAAATATGGGAGGTAGCAGACATGACAAACCAAATAAACCTAATAAACATCTACATAAAACTTCAACCAAAAACAAAAGAATACCCTTTCCCCTCAGCACCTCAAAGAACTCTTCAAAAAATAACCACATAAGTGGTGACAAAGCAAGTAGCAACAGACACAGGAAAATTGAAATGCCCCCCTGTATCATATCAGACCACAGTGGATTAAACCTGGATTTCAACAACAACAGAAAGCCTACAAACTCATGGAAACTGAACAACTCTACTGAATGACTCCTGGGTCCAGGAAGAAATGAAGAAAAAAAATTAAAGACTTCCTAAAATTCAATGAAAAGTAATGAACAAAATACGGAAACTCATGGGACACATTGAAAGTGGTGCTAAGAGGAAAGTTCATAGCACCAAGTACATTCTTAAAACATTTAGAGAGATCTCACACCAGCAATTTTCAGAACACCTGAAAGCTCTAAAACAAAAAGAAGTAAGCACACCCAAGCAGAGTAGAGAACAGGAAGTAATCAAACTGAGGACTGAAATCAATAAAATAGAAACAAAAAGAACAATACAAAGAATCAATGAAACAAAGAGTTGGTTCTTTGAGAAAATTAACAAGATAGACACATCTTTATCCTAACTACCTATGAGGCATCCAGAGAATATCCAAATTAACAAAGTCAGAAATGAAAATGGAGAACATAGCAACACTGAAGAAATCCCAGGAATCATTGGATCATACTTCAAAGACCTGTACTCCACAAAATTGGAAAACCTAAAAGAAATAGATGGATTTCTTGATAGGTATCCTTTACCAAAGTTAAATGAAGATCATGTAAATAATTTGAATAGACCTATAAACCCTAAGAAATAGAAGCAGTCACTAAAAGTCTCATAACTTCAAAAGTCTCAGGGTCATACAGGTTTACCACAGAATTCTAGCAGACTTTCAAAGAAGAGGTAACACCAAATACTACTCAAACTATCCCACAAAATAGAAACAGAAGGAACATTGCTAAATTCATTTTATGAGGCCATAGTCCCCATAATACCCAAATCATGCAAAGATTCAATACTGATAAAGATTTCAGACAAATTTCCCTCATGAACATAGGTGCAAAAATACTCAACAAATAAATCCAAGAACTCATCAAAAAGATCATCCACCATGACCAAGGAGATACAGGGAAGATTCAATACAACGTAATCTACCATATAAAAAACCTGAAAGAAAAAAAAAAAAGATCATCTCATTGGATGCTGTAAAAGCCTTTGGCAAAATTCAACACCACTTCATGATAAAACTCTTGGAAAAGTAGGGATATAAGGAACATACTTCAACCTAATAAAAGCAATTTACAGCAAGCTTACAGTCAACATCATTTTTTGTTGTTGTTTTTTGCTTTTTTTGAGACAGGGTGTCTCTGTGTAGCTTTAGAACTCACTCTGTAGCTCAGGCTAGCCTCAAACCGACAGCAATCAGCCTGCTTCTGCCTCCTGAGAGCTGGGATTAAAGGTGTGCACCACCACCTCCTGGCTCGCCAACATCAAATTAAATGAAGAGAAACCCAAAGCAATCCCACTAAAATCAGGAATAAAAAAAGGCTGTCCACTCTTGCCATTATTTTCAATATAGTAATTAAAAGTTCTAGCTAGAGCATTAAGACAACTGAAGGAGATCAAGAGTATAAGAAATTGGAAAGGAGTAAGTCAAAGTATTACTATATGCAGATGACATGATAATATAAATGAGACCTCAAAAATTTTAGCAGTGAACTCCTACAGATGACACACACATTCATTGTAGTGGCTGGATGCAAATTAATTAAAAAATCAACATTTCTCCTATATACAAATGATAAATGAACTGAGAAAGAAATCAGGAAACACCATTGACAATAACCACAAACAATATAAAATATCTTGGGGTAACTACAACCAAGCAAATGAAAGACCGGTATGATAAAAACTTCAGTCTTTGAAGAAAGAAATGAAAGAAGATAACAAAATGAGGAAAGATCCTCCATGCTCATGGATCAACAAGGTCAACATAGTCTTTAATCAATATCAAATTCCAACACAGTTCTCTGCAGATCTTGAAAGGACAATACTTAGTTTCATACAGAAAAACAAAAACCCCAGGATAGCTAAAAATAACCCATAATAATAAAGGAACAGAGGTATCACCATCCCTGATTTCAAGCGATACTATAGAGCTATCGTAGTAAAAACCACCTGAAATCGAATAGAAAACCCAGACAGAAATGTATAGACCAATGGACACCTGATTTTGATGAATGAGCCAGCAATACACAACAGAAAAGAGAAAACATCTTCAACAAATGATGCTTGTCTAACTGGATTTGGGCATGTAAAAGAATGCAAATATTTCCATATTCATCCCCTTAGACAAAATTCAAGTCCAAGTGGATCAAAGACCTCAACATAAAACCAGACACACTGAACCTGATAGAAGAGAACTTGTGGAATAGGTTCGAATGCATTGGCACAGGAGACGACTTCCTGAATAGAACACCAATAGCACAGGCACTAAGATCAGCAATCAATAAATGCAACATCATGAAACTAAAAAGCTGCCTGCTGCCACACTCTCTGTGATGATGATAATAGACTAAGCCTTTGAAATTGTAAACAAGCCCCCAGTTAAATGCTTTCTTTTGTAAGAGTTTCTTTGGCCATAGTATCACAGCAATAGAACACTGACTAAGCCAGACAGACATTATTATTTCATTCTTTATAAATGGGTAGTAGAATAATAGAGCCTTAAATATTGAAAGAGACAATAATAATATGCAATGTAGTTCATATTTAGTACATGAAAAATTTCAAAGTATAATCACGAACTGAATAACAATCTTTGGTCAAATATGGACTTCATAAATCTGAGTGGTTCTGTGAGACCACACTGGGAATGTTCATCTGAGGATACCATAGCTGCCACCTTATAACATAGCACATTAAAGAATCTGTATTTGATTTGATTTTAGTATAAACAGATGGATTACATAGCCAGTCACATGAAGCGACAACACACAAAATTACTCACAGTATGTCATGTTTGATAAGATTAATAAATCTAGTAGTGGCTTCTGTATATACTATCATAATTTTATATATTCCTCCCCCTTTTATAAGAAAAAACATGCCAGGCAGTGATGGTGCACGCCTTTAATCTCAGCACCTGGGAGGCAGAGCCAGGCAAATATCTGTGAGTTCAAGGCCAGCCTGGTCTACAGAGCGAGATCCAGGACAGGCAACCAAAACTACGCATTCTACCCTGTCTCAGAAAAACCAAAAAAAAAAAAAAAAAAAAGAAGAAACACTTTTCTGCACAACAAAAGTACATAGTGGTATAGTGGTATCAGCCTCAGTCACATGTGCTCGCTTTCTTGACTGAAGAAGTGTCCAGTGATTGCTTTTTATCATCTAGGTACATAAACTCCAGTGTTTGCAGGACAAAAGCCTATATAATGATGTATTTATCAGAACATATATTCACAGTTGAAAGCCATATGGCTACATATATTAACATAACTTCATGATTACACATTTAGCTGTGCATTAAGATATTTACAACATAGAGTATGGTAAAGCACAGTGTGTGAAAACACGATTCTGCATGTTAAAATAATTATATCTAATTTATGTAAATTCTGTATGAAAAGCACAAAGGAACTTTATTTTATTCTATTTTTTCTCTTATTATAGTTTCCCCTCCCTCTGCTCCTTCCAGATGCTCTCTACCTCCCATCCCACATGGATCCACCCACTATCTGTTTCTGATTATAAAACAAACAGGCTTCTATGGGATAATAATAAAATAAAATAAAACCAAAACTAACATACTGGAATTGGACAAAACAAATGAACAGAAGATAAAGAGTCTAGGAGAAGGCATAAAAAACAGAGACCCACTCATTTGCACAACAAGGAACCCTGTGAAAACTCTAAACTGGAAGCCATAATATATATGCAAAGGACCTGTAGGATATGAAGAAAAAAGAAAAAAACATATAAATTGAATTAAAATTAAAAATTAAAGGTAATAGCCTAAAATGTAAAAATAAGGAAGAGTCCTGTTACAACATAATGAGATAATGTACCTTCAAAGATGCCATTGAGTTTATTTTATAGTGGCCATCTACTGCTGGGCATGCAATCTATACTTAAGAATAGTTTCTTTCCCCAGGAGACTATTGGAGGGAATGCAATTTTAGTTTGCAAGTGGTTATCAACTGGAAATTCCATTTGGGTTAGGGATGGGGACATGTGTCCACTCTTTTCAGCTCTAGGACAACTGGTGCAGACCCATCCTGGCCTAGTGCATACTGCCTCAGTCTCTGTGAGGAGTTTATATGAGCTTTGAACATGTTGATTTAGAGGGCCATGCTTGCTTCATGTCCTCCATCCTCTCCGGCTCTTATATTCTTTCCTCCTCCTCTTCTGTAAGAGTTCCCTGAGCCCTGAGGGGAGGGATTAGATGTTAGAATCCTTTTTACTACTGAGTGTTCCAAGATTTCTCACTCTCTGCATAATCTCTGGCTGTGGTTCTCTCTATTTATTCCCATCTGCTGTAGGAGGAAGCTTCTTTGATGATGGCTGAGCAAGGCACTGAACTATAAGTATAGGAGATAGTTCTTAGGAGTTTTTTTTTTTTCTTTTTAGAATAGTAATATTTGGTTTTACCCTAAGTTGCCATGCTATCTAGTCTTAGGTTCTTGGTCATCTAAGCAGTGTCAGGCATGGGTTCCACCTTGAGGAGTCGGCCTTAAGTCAAATCAGACATTGGCTCCCACAAATGTGCTAATTTTGAACTAGTATATCTTACAGGCTGGACACAATTGTAGATCAAAGGGTTTGTGGCTGGGTTGGTGTTTACATTCCTTCTTTGTCAGCATGAAGAGTGCCTGTCTATACCAAAGACACTAGCACATATGAGTGAAGACTCTATGTAGGCACCAGCTCAACGTCTCCATGTTCAATGAGTTGTGTAGCTATTGTTTTCAAAAGTGGGGCCTTCCATTAGTTTGCAGAGAACAACCTATAGTCTTGGCAATAGCCTGGATTGTTTGGGGGTTCTCATGGGACCACTTTGGCCAACAACTCAATTATATGTAATCCAGTTCTGGGACTGAAAGCTTCATTTGGTGACAAAAGATGTCCAATTGGTACTCTCATTATTTGGTGATGTCATTTAGATCACCTTCATATGTGTATATGATTAAGGAAGTTTCTACTGCATTAGGTTTCCATATTATCCTTCACATGACCTTTAATTTTAGCTATTTATCCCCACATTTCCTCCCTTCATCTATATGCACCTAGTAATAAGTTGAGAAGAATAGTTGAGGGGTTAATTTTGTAAGTGAATAGGCAGATCACATTGTATAACAATGACATCATTTCTATGCAATAGTGTACTGCCTGGGTAGGGTAGAAGCCACTGAAAATGAGGATTCTCTCAAACCATTTAAAAAGTAAGAATAATACATAAGAAATTTTAGGAAAGACCATGTGATTCTCTTCTATGCTGACCATGCATTCATATAAAATTCCACAGCTCTGGTGACTCAAATCTCTCTATGTCTTCAATCTACTTACACAGTAAAAAGCTTCAACATTTCATCATCCACTGATGGGAAAAACCCTTTTACTAAGTTCGAGAGAAAATGCCATGGCCTTGATGGTGGCTTTCTTCATTGATCATCTGCTTTCTTAAACAGACTTAGAAATTATTCATTGGTAATATCTATAAATTAATCCAAAAGATATATTTTAAATGAATAATCAGAAAAAGCTTAATCATTTATAACTCTCATCTTCCCAAGTAGTCAGCTAAACATTAGATCCTTTTTGTTTCTTAAATCCATATTCATGTTTATATATTATATGGATATTGTATGCATACAACTTAAAATAGATATCTAATCTGTTTATATTGCATTCTAAACTTCAGATTTTTTTCTTTGTCCATCAGTTTTTTGTGTGTAGTATACCTTCCCTGTGTGTACATACACACGTGTATGATCATGTATGTAGAAACTTACGGTTGATATCTGGAATCATTCTCTATGGAATATCCATCTTATTCAATGGAGCAGGGTAGCTCAGTCAACATGGAGTTCAATGATTGAGCTACTCCTGCATGCAAGCCTGCTTTGGGGTTCCCCCATCTTTGTTTTCCAAGTCTGTAATTATAGGTAGGCCTTCATGTACTTCTGGAATTCACCTGTATTCTGAAGATCTGGCCCCTAGTCCTCACACTTGAATGGCAAGTGCTAACAGCTCTGTCACATTCTCAGGCCTACATCTTTGGAAATTTTAAAGGTTATTAATCTTACTTGTAAGTTTGGGGCTTTGAATAATGATAAACAGGTTTTGACTATAATGAGGATTTGAGTGTCTCACATAAGGCTTGGGTGTTAAATGCTTATTTATACAAGTGCCATTGTGAAGTAGTAGGAACTTTAAGAGATAAACTCTTGTGGGAAGTACTCAGACCATTGAGCGTGTGCCCTTGAAAGGGATACATAGTCCTCAGATCTTTAGTTTTCTTCTCCTTTGTTTCCATCCATTAGCTGAGTCATTCCCAGCATCCAATACTACTTCATCACAGGCCTGAGAATAAAGAAGCCAAATGCCCTTGCACTGAAACCATTAAAACTAGAACTAAAATAAACATCCCATTTGTATTATCTCAGGTACTTGTTATGGTAACAGAGAGCTGACTCACATTTTTTTTCTTAGACTTACAAAATATATCTTTGAAAAATTATAAGGCTGAAAATGAATTTATCTTCTGAAGTACAGATGGGGACTGTGCACACTTGCATTTTGCTGAACATGAGTAAGAATTTAAGTGGAAGAAAAAAGGGTTGAGAGAGAGTGATCCTATAGATTCCAGCGGCACTTAGGAAAGAAAATCACAAATGAACTCTGATGAACAGTGTGGAGAGGTATGTCACAGTGTGGCACACAAGATGATAAATGCTTCTAGAAAATCACACCAGGCATATCAGTGCAACATTACAAGTATATAAGAGTGATGACTATGGAAGATGTCTTGACCTGCAGGCACTACTCCACAATTGTCAGTTACATATGATAAAAAGTAGCTGAGAATCAATGAGCTACACAACAACCAACTGCTTGAGGCCCACAGGGGGAAAGAGCTCATCTCTTTAAAGCAGGAGTACAGGGAGATAGTTCATACTCTTAGGAAGCTGGGAGGACAATAGGTGCATCTTCAGAAGTAAGAATACAGATCCCAACAAGGATCAAAGACAACACTTGGATCTGAGGCCAGAATGACAGTACTCTTTCTTTTTTTTTTTAATCCTATCAAGTGGCATCTTTTTATTTTTTTTGTATTTATTTTACAATACTATTCAGTTCTACATAATAGCCACAGATTCCCTTGTTCTCTCCCTTCCTGCCCCCTCCCCTTCCCCCCAGCACACCCCCCATTCCCACCTCCTCCAGATCAAGGTCTCCCCCCAGGACTGGGATCTACCTGATAGACTCAGTCCAGGCAGGTCCAGTCCCCTCCTCCCAGATTGAGCCAAGTGTCCCTGCATAAGTTCCAGGTTTCAAACAGCTAACTCATGCAACGAGCCCAGGACCCGGCACCACCGCCCAGCTGCCTCCCAAACAGATCAAGCCAAATGACTGTCTCACCCATTCAGAGGGCCTGATCCAGTTGGGGGCCCCTCAGCCTTTGGTTCATAGTTCATGTGTTTCCATTCATCTGGTTATTTGTCCCTGTGCTTTATCCAACCTTGGTTTCAACAATTCTCGCTCATATAAACCCTCCTCTTTTTCACTAATTAGACTCCCAGCGCTCCACCAGGGGCCAAGCTGTGGATGTCTGCATCCAGATTCCTCAGTCCTTCAGAATGACAGTACTCTTATCCTTTAGACCATTGGATATAGCATGCAAATGATGAGGGGAATAAGATAATGATATATTTAGGTGGATACTCACCCAAAATTTACTCAGTTTTAATGAAGAAGTGATCAATATATTTCATTAAGTTCAGTTGTTTCCAGTAATCCACTACAATGTTAGCTCATTAGCTCTAGTTTTACTGCCTGAAGAATAGTTGCCCATCAACATTTTATTTATATTTTAAGTAGTTACTTTAATTTTGATTAGGTGCGAGGTGTGTGTGTGTGTGTGTGTGTGTGTGTGTGTGTGTGTGTGTGTATGTGTGTGTGTGTGTGTGTGTGTGTGTGTGTGTGTGTGTGTGTGCGCGCGCGCGCGCGCGCACGCGCGCGCGCGTGCGTAAAGGTGTACAGTGGCCCAGAAGGCCAGAAGAGGGCTTCAGATCCCTTGGAGCTAAAGTTACAAGCATCCATTAGGCACCAGACACAGGAATTTGGGAGCAAATGGGTCCACTGCAAAAACAGCATATGCTCTTCATCGCTGAGCCTTCTTTCCAGCCCCTCATCAATGTTTTCCAGAAAAATTTTTCTTACTACATGTTGATGAGACCCAGAAATAACATCTGAGAGTCTATCTTACCTGCCACCCCCCCCACAAACATACACACACATAGCAGGAATCTTAAAAGTTCTTATTAATGAAGTCAAATCTGAGACCAGTTATTGGGGTGAACTGGAAGATCAGAGAACCAGAACAAGCTATAGCTAACCTCACCTGGCCAACTTCTCAGCTGATCTTGTTTCCTCAGACTGGAAGCCTCTGTGTCCTCATATCTGAATGGCTCTCAGCTGAACTGTGCTGCTCAAAACCTAAAAGCTTAACCAGCCAAATACTTAATCAGCCAAATGCTTCTAGTTTCTGGTCCTCACAGTTTATATACCTTTCTGTTTTCTACCATCACTCCCTGGGACTAAAGGCTTGCTTTCTGGGATTAAAGGCGCGAGTCACCATGCTTGGCTGTATCCTTGAACAGATGAATTTCTGCCTCTGGAATGCTGGGATTAAAGGCATGTGCTACCACTGCCTATCCTAAGTATATAGTGGCTTTTCTGTTCTCTGACCCCAGATAAGTTTATTAGGGTACACAATATTTTGGGGAACACAATACCACCACACACATACACACACACACACACACACACACACACACACCACACATACACACACACACACAAATCAGAAGTGTAAAACTGATTTTTTTCCTTCTTATCTTGTAGAAAAAGGCTGAATAATATCCAAATGTCAATAAACAGTTATGGTGAAAATGAATTTCCAGTATTTTCCAATACAATGAACTAATAATTTTTTTGTGCTGGTTATTGTTTTATAAACTGGACAGAAGTTAAAGTCATTTGGGAAGAGGGAGCCATAACTGTAAGACATTCCCTTGGTTAATTGAAGTATATAGACCAAGGTCACTCGGGGAACAGCCAATCTTGGGTAGGGAGTTCTAGATGGTATAAAATTGCAGCCTGCATAAGTCATGATCAGAAAGCAGTGTTTCTCAATGACCTCTGCCTCTGTCTTGCTTCCAGGGTTCTGCATGGAATTCCTGCTCAGATTTCCTTACATGATGGACTACAATCTGAAGTGGAAGCAAAATAAACCTTTCCTTTCTAATTTGCGTTTAGTCATGGTGTTTTAATACATCCAGAGATACCCTAACTAGGAAACTGCTAAAATCAATACTAAGAAATGTGCATTCTGATAAACTTCACTAAGATTTAATAAAGGTGATTTAATACACTATACAGAGAAAATAAAAGTTTGGTGACAAACTCCCATATTCTCACTATACCTATGAATTACTGTCAACCATAAATGGATGATGGTACTCACATGTAAAGTTTTACTATACTTGAAAAATACTGTTTAAATAGTCATCTTTCAATTATGTACTGTGTTGAAGAGTGCTTATTTTAAGTGCACCAACTTATTTTAAATATCTACTTCAGCGTGAAAATTGTGTGAAAAATGAAGATATGATTTTAGGCAGTCATCCCTTCATTATTTTGAATTCCAGAAAGAACAATATTAAGATGTTCTTACCTCACAGAGCTGCTGTGAGATATCAGTAGGATTTATGTAACTAAATTACAAGTAAATCCCCTAATGCTCAGGGAATAAGGCGTTCTGTTTAATTAAATATTCAATTGTTCTGTTATCACATAAACCATACACGGTTTTCAACTTTAAAGTATTTTAAAACAAATTCAAATATGAAATACCGCAAAAACAAGACCCAGCATAGAATGTAATTTAATTATTATTCGTTTGTAGGATCACATAGTGTTTCAGTGTGAAGGAAAAAAGTTAGATAACAACCAGAAAGACATGACCAAATGTAAACTATTTAACTTCCTTGAATTATTTCACTCAATGTGCTAGGCTTCTCAAGTTGCTCTAACAAACTACTGTAGCATGAGTTAAATATGGGGGGGGGAGATGATGGAGGGACAGATAAAGGGAGAGAGGGAGAGGGAGAGAGAGAGAGAGAGAGAGAGAGAGAGAGAGAGAGAGAGAGAGAGAGAATTGCTCTACCCACTATGTCATTAATTCCACTAAGAATTGCTCCACTCACTAAGTCATTAATTCCATGAAGGCTCAGATATTATGACTTCATCTAGACTTAATTAGATATTTCCATTTCTGTTTTTAGTACAGGGTCATTTATAGTTTCAATATATCAGCATATGACATGTGTAAGGAACACAATTCAATCCATAGCACCAACTAACTTTATGGAAGTGCCTTGCTTGCACAAGCCTGTAATCACACACACCCTCGTCAGACTCTCTCAAAAAACAGTTCTTCTTCCTTATTATAATTATTTGTCGAGAAGTCATGTTTTTCCTATCAGATTTGAATAGCAAATACATAGCTAAAGAGCTCAGAACAGACAGCCACTAGATACAAAGGCTAGACAATGGTGGCTCTCACACCTTTAATCCTAGCATTCCAGAGATAGAAATCCCTCTGGATCTCTGTGAGTTCAAGGCCACATTGGAAACAGCCAGGCATGGTGACTCACGCCTTTAATCCCAGGAAACAAGCCTTTAATCCTAGGGAGTGATGGTAGAAAGCAGAAAGGTATATAAGGCGTGAGGACCAGAAACTAGAAGCATTTGCCTGGTTAAGCATTTGGCTGGTTAAGCATTTAGGCTTTTGAGCAGTAATTCAGCTGAGACCCATTCCGGATGAGGACTCAGAGACCTCCAGTCTAAGGAGACAAGACCAGCTGAGGATCCGGCGAGGTGAGATAGCTGTGGTTTGTTCTGTCTCTCTGATCTTCCACTGTTCACCCCAATAACTGGCCTCGGGTTTGATTTTATTAATAAGAACTTTTAAGATTCATGCTACAGAGCTCCTTGACAAGATGTCTGATGGCCATTATACACTTAAATATCTTCAATATTTTCTTTTTCTTTTTAAAAAACAATGGCATAGATTCAAAAGAGCTAGCTTGGTTTTGAATTTTATAGTTGTTTTAAATTTAAATACAGGAAAAGTTATTTTCACGATGTACTTTATCTGTAGTTGCTTTGTGTTACAACTTTACACATTCTTGTAAACTTTATCATCATCATCATCGTTATTATTTTGTGTACATGGCGTGCATATGGGAGTGAATAGCTATGGTGCACATGTCAAGGTCAGAGAACAACTTTGTGGAGTTACTTCTCTCATTTCATCTTTATGTATTTTCTAGGGATTGAACTCAGGTTTCTAGAGTTGGATGGCAAGTGCTTCTACCAGCTGAGCCATTTCATTGGACACTTACATTTTCTTTATATGAATTAAAAGTTGAGCGATAGCATTCATTATTTAACCAAACTTATTATTGCTCATTACTAATATGATAACCAAGAACAAGGATCATTTCTTGCATGGATCTTAATAAATTAGTTTTCATTAAATCTTAACCCATGTAGGGGCATATGGAGTAGGACAGTGCCATAGACTACATGTTTTTGGTCTATTCATTGGACATATGCTTTACATACAAAATGCTATTTCGATTTACCATATGTGATCCATATTTAAAAGTGGAAATGGAGCCTCACAGGAGAAGTATCAAAATAGCACATGCAAACATTTACTATTTGTGCCAGTAAGTGGATCTTTAGCAGAAAACTCAACAACTACCATATGTAGCAGCTGTTAGTCAGTGGACCAAAAATAACGGCCTGGAACAATGAAGCCTGCCGTCTCAGCATATTTGAGTCCCATCCACCTAAAAAATACTAATCTTCCAAATTTCATTCAAATGCCTTAAAAGCTGTTCATTCGCAATTAGTCACTGTAATTCTTCTGACCCAGACATGCTAGTGAGAGAGAAAACATTCCAAGAAAAACTTCCCTAAGCTATCAGGTGGGCTAGAGGGTTAAATACTAGTGTGTTTCGTAGAAAAACTTTGGAATCTAACCCAAAATGGTCTTAATAAATCTCTGTGTATCAAATATGGCTCAGATAATACCTAGAACCATATAAGAATGCTAACTAATTTATTAATTAGATCTTCCTCTGAAAGTCCATAATGGGCTATTTTCTATATTGAGTATTTTCCATGTTTATATATTTTGGTGTATGGAAACATAGAACAGGATCCTATATTATTACATGTTTGAAGTGCATTAAGGCTAGATATGCCTGAAGTTCTTTTTAATACATCCAGATAATAAAGGAGAAAACTCCTAATAAGGTCAAAGTGGTAGCAGGAAAAAGTGATTATCAGGAAACAAAGTCACTGACTTCCAACTTTATCTCTATCATAATCATGTGGGCTATCCCTGAGTTTCTATAACAAATATTAGAAATACCTACTTGCAAAAAGGAATGGTTTACTCACAATTTTGGTGGCTTTCAGTCCATGACTTGTTGGGTCCATTATTCTGGGCCTATGGGTAAAGAGCATTTCATAGTTGGCAAAATATACTAGAATGTAGTTATTGCCTTCATGGTTAAGACACAAAAGGATACAAGAGACCAAGTAGTTGTATCACATCTTTAATTCCAACACTTGGGAGGCAGAGGCAGGTGGGTCTCCATGAGGTAGAGCTTAGCCTGGTCTACAGAGCAAGTTCTAGGATAGCCAAGGCTATACCAAGAAACCCTGTCTCAAAAACAAAAACAAAATAAAACAAACAAACAAATAAAAATGGTACAAGAGGAAAAAACCAAATACCACAATTACTTTTGAGGATATTCAATGAATAAATTGAAGATGTCACTCTAGATCCCACTTTTGCTTATTCTGGGGTTTTGTAAGGAGGGAGAGAAACCATGACATTGGGTGAATAGAGAGGTGGGGAGGATCTTGGAGGAGTTGAGGGAAGAGAAAGAATATGTTCAAAATATACTGAATGGAAACAATTTAAATAATAACAGAAAATAGAAATCAGCTACAGGTCTTTTAATATAGTGATACAATAATCACTTTTATGTTATTAATGTCTTGTTCTTTTTATAATATCTAGAGGTTACACTATTATCACTCAGAAACCTTTACAACAGAAATTTTCAATCTGATAATGGCAAAGAAATTTTACAAGTAAAATTTAGATATTTGGTAAAACTATACACAACATTTGATGTAGTTGGAAGGCTTCTCCCATCCCACCAAGCCCCCTCATTCCCATGGCCCGCTTATAAAATAATCACTCAGAAGCTATATTAATTATAACTGCTTGGCCATTAGCTCAGGCTTATTACTGACTATCTCTTACACTTAAATTAACCCATAATTCTTATCTGTGTTTAGCCACATGGCTTGGTACCTTTCCTCTTTTAGATATTCTCATCTTGCTTCCTCTGCATCTGGCTGGCAACTCCTGACTCTACCCTTCCTCTTTCTGTCTCTCTCTTGAATTTCCTGCATGGCTATAACCTGACTTGCTATAGGCCAGAGCAGCTTCTTTATTAACCAGTCATAGCACCACATATTCACAGCATACAGAAAGACATCCCACACCAATTTGATGTAAAGGTTTTTTTCGTGACTCTTCACAGTGGGGGATGGGCTATCTCTGACTATTTTGCTTGCTTTTGGGGACCTATTTTCTCCTATTGGGTTGCCTCATCTAGCCTTGATATGAGGGTATATGCCTGGTCTTAGTGTAACTTGTTCTACCATATTTAGTTGATATCCCTGGGAGGCTTGCTTTTTTCTGAAGGGAAACTGAGAAGTGGATCTGGGGTAGAGGGAGTTGAGAGGGAGGGACTGGGAAGTGACAAGGAGAAACTGAGGAATGGGTGCAATATAGGAGAGAAGAAATTATAAGTAAATAAAAAATAATTTTCCTACATTTGGTATCTAAAAATACAGATAATGTTAGGAAAGAAAAAAAAACTATATTTGGTATTCTTATATAGAAATTAAAAATTCAAAAGTTTTGAGTAATTTGATGAAAATAATTTCTTTCTCATATTCTGGGAAATTGTACATTAGAAAGTGATAAAAATATTTTACATTATAGGGGCAAGAGTGATATCTCAGTGGTTAAGAGCATTGGCTGCTTTTCCAGAGAACCTAGGATTAATTCCCAACACCCACATGGTGACTAACAACCATCTGTAGCTCCAGTTTCATGGAAATTGATGCTCTCTTGTGGGTCCCAGGGGCACTAGGGTACATACATTGTGTATGAACACACATGTAGCGAAATACAAATATACATGAAGTAAACAAATCTTTTCTGTAAGTCTTATATTAAAAAATCAACAAAACAATTAACAATAAATATACTACTTAAAATCATAAAAAAGGAGGAAGATCAAGTGTTTACAATTGAAATTGAATCATAACTGTACTACAATAATACAGCATGTGGCTTAATACCTGAGAGCTGCATATGACAAATATTTGCCCATTTATACTCTTATTTATGGAGTTTTAAGATCTTTAGGAGCAATAGGATTCATCCAACAAAATCTGATATGGAAAATGAATAGACTATGATTAGGTTAGTTCTGCAGATAGTCACAAACAAACATGTTTGTCAGGACAAGAATGCTGTTAGTGTACTAACAGGTTTATCTCTTCAAATAACAGAATTTGGGGAAAATATAAATTATATTCCATGGAATGCTTTGATAGTAACTGTTGATAAGATTAGTTTGTCTAAAAGCCCACTACTCTGAGTTTTTTGTTACTGTGAACTCTATTTATAAATCTCAATTTTTGGACCTATTTGCAAGAATTCATATACCTTAACATCATCTCTCAAACTAACAATTTAGGTAAAGTTTACATTCCTATTTGTTTTTATAATTTATATTGAAAAATTATTGGCATCTTTGCACATATATTATTTACATGTAAGGATATATGATGAAAGTATGTACATGTGCTTTTATATGGCCATCTGAGGCAGGGAATGGTACCCAAGGTACTAACATCCATTGGTGTTTAATATTCTCATCACCCTGCTAGTCTCTAACATGTCATAGATTAATACATGACTGACAAAGATAACAACAGTTTATCTCTATTGAATACTCCACTCTTTAGTGTGGTCAGTATGTGGTCATTGTGTATGTGGTCAATTGCTCACATACATAAACTCCTTTGTTTCTTGAAGTCTATCAAAATGGTGCTATCATTGGCAGTCCCATTCGAAAGCACGTGGAACACAAGCCTTGAAAATAGTGATGCAAGCTTCCCAAGTCACACAACTCCCTGGGGACAGAGGACATGTCTGAGCCAGTATCTGTAGATGTAACCAACCATCTTATTAAATAAGAAACACAGAACCAATGTAAAAGAGAAAGCCAAGAGGTCAGAGCTCAGAGCTAAAATCTCACCCTTCCTCCTGCAGTGGTCCTAGCTCTCTGAAAGAGAGCTACTTCCTGTGTGTATGTCTTTTCATAGTCTTTTTGTTCTGCCTTCTCAATGGTTGTAAACCCAAACACGTGACTGCCTCATCACTGTCTGTATATACAGCCCCCCAGGTCTTAAAGGCATATGTCTCCGATGATGGCTATATCCCTGAACACACAGAGATCTACCTAGCTCTTCTACCAAGTGCTGGGATTAAAGGCGTGTGCCACCACCACCACCACCACCACCACCACCACCACCACCACCACCACCACCACCACCACACTCTTGCTGTGACTCTAATAGCTCTGACCCCCGGGCAACTTTATTTATTAATATACAATCAAAATCACATTTCAGTACAATTAGAATACCGCCACAATATCTTTAGCACAGCAATACATGAGTTCTTCCTTTTTCTCTGTAAGTCTTTTAGGATCCTTGTCCTGCATTCCTTCCTCAGCTGCTGTATCTCCGCATCTTCTTACCATGTGGCTGGGGTCAAGGTTATAAACATTAGCTATGACATGACTTGAAAACATTAATTTCATGATGGTGACCATGATAAATCTGACCAAATGAGGCTCAAGGATATTCATTTGCTTTCTGCTTTCAAGTAAAAAGCATTAGAGCGTTTCATTCCCTTTCGAGAAGAGATTAGAGAAGAACAATTACGGGACAAGGCTATTCTCCAGTGTCGACAAAGCCACCATAAAAGACTGTATATTCTTAATATGGGGATCTTGGCTCCCACTAACGAGGTAAAACCTTCTCAGATTGCTACTTAATGTCATGTGAAATATATAGAAAGCACCATCAAATTGATTTTTAAGACTCTTGTCTAAAGCTATGCCTGTTATATTATTTCACAGTCCCTAGACAAGTTTACATGGTGGGAAGAAAGTTTATTTTTTGGAATTTATTTCCAGGAAAGCCTTATTCTCCCCAAAGGATCTCTATGCCTTTTCTTATTAACATGTTTCATCTTTACTCTGCTAGTTGGGACATTAAGACCCAACACAAATGCTCTATCAAAGCCATCATTTAGCATCTGAATCACAGGCTGTACAATTTCCTCATTTTTTCTTTCTACTTAGGAAATTTCTGGACCATATTTCCAAGTTTCCACTGAAGATAATTTGGTCCACATAACTGAATCTCATCATGGAAATGTACAGGAAAGTGGTAAGAATCTACTCACTGTGTATCTGTGCTTCAGTTACATTAGGGCTTACTTCATAGTGGTTAGCACCTACTTGGAATGTACATTCTGATGAGAAGTTTTTTCTATCTCAATATCCAGAACCTGCTCACAGATATGCCTTACATGAGCAATAAATAAAATGTGTGAAGCTATCAAAGCTTGGAGTTTATCAGTTACAACAACTATAGCTTTAAACGACAGCTGAGACACACAGTAGGTCTTGTAATAAGCATAGGAGCCTAATGGCTTCTGCTTTGCATAGGCATTTAGAATCCAAAAATGACAGAGAGTTTGCCTTCCTCAGAACAACCCTTTCCAAGTTGTTTCTTAAGTCGTAATTAGTAGTGGGCTGCAAAACAAACCACCAACCAGCCATGAGTGTTGCAGTACAACAGATGGAAGCACAGGTTAGTTAGAGGCAAAATATTTGTTAGGTAATTTAGAAGGCAGAACTCATGCATACAAAGTTCATGGACATTAAGAAAGGGAGGGGATTGTGAAAATGCTGTCTCCAACATTAAAAAATTAGTGACATACTTAATACCTAAGTATTTTATGACATAGAACTTAATGCACTCTGATCAGATTATAGTAATCAGTGGTCCCATCTCCTTTTCAGCTCTTGGAGCCTCTAAGCTCTGTTCTTTTACTTGTTTTTACAACATAAAGTAAGTTACTGTGAACTTCAGTCACACTGTGCTGAGACTTCACTATTTCTGTCTAACTAATGCATTTTGATGCCCATTATCTCATCCTCTCACCCCCTTCTTTACCTGCCTTGAGTTGTCACTATTTTACATTCAGATTTTAGGACTTAGCATCCACATCTGGAAGGAAACAACTATTTTATCTCAGTGCCTCCCTTATACTGATTTGATCACTTTTTAATTATATACAGGTATCACATTGTTGCCCTGTATCTCACAAATGGCTACATTTTAAGTAAAAAGTAAAAGTAAATAAATTATTCTAGTAAAAATACACCTTCATTGCAGGAGTCTGAGTGGTGAGTGTTGGTTGCCAATGGCAAAAGATGGTGACAAAATATGGAGATGAGGGAGAACAACTACTAATTGCTTTGTAAAAAAAAAAAATTCCAGAAATTTTAGATCAATAGGATCTGGAAAAATTGATGCTTCTACATGCCAAACAAACAAACAGACCAAGATGGAAAAAGCCCCTGCAGTATTTGAGTAACAAATACCCATTTATGCTCAAAGCACAAGTGAGCTTTTATAGTTAAACCAGAATTTCACAAGATAACCCACACTTGTTAGTAAGGAACAGGCGTGTGGGAGAAGTGTGGGGAGGGCAGAGCTGGGGTGTGGAAGACTGAGATCTGCTTCTACAGCCAAGGCATAGATATCTGGTGAGGTTTCAGCCTTCTATGGACCAGTGACTGATTCTTGTAGCCCTGTTTTCATCTTTCTGTCCTTGATATGCCTCCTTTCTTTTATAAAGAATTTTATAAACATTTATGAAGTTGATTGAAATTAGCTCACTGTTCTTCTTAGTTGAGTGCTGGGAGATGTATGTGTGTGTGCTGTGTGTGTCACTGAAGCATGTGAAGTCATGTTGTCCTTTCATTCCTGGCTGATTGATGAGAAACTACCTGACTTCCTATGCCATTGAGTGCACTTCCTACAGACATGAGATGGAACTGGGGAAGGCAATAGATTATATACGTGACTTATAAAGTATGACAGATATTTCAGAATCTGTGACAGTCTCAACTATTTACCAAACTACCTCCATTTCCTTGCATATGATAATTCTTTATCTCTAAGCATCCACTGCACTGAGTTGTAACCATCTGGCTGAGACTAAAACAACCGATAAGCCTAAACCAAAACGTGGTAATATTGTGTCCCCCGATATATTGTGCACCCTAGTAAACTTATCTGGGGTGAGAGAACAAAACAGCCACTAGATAGACATAGAGGCCAGAAAATGGTGGCACACATGCCTTTAATCCTATCACATGGGAGGCAGAGGATCTCTGTGAGTTCAAGGCCACACTGGAAACAGCCAGGCTTGGTGATACACACCTTTGATCTCAGGAACTGATGGCAGGAAGCAGAAAGGCAGGTAAGGTGTGAGGACCAAGAACTAGAGGCTTTTAAGCTTTTATGCTTTTAGCAGCAGTTCAGCTGAGATCCATTTGGGTAAGGACTTAAGAGGCTTCCAGTTTCAGGAAACAGGATCGGCTGAGAAGTTGGCGAGGTGAGGTTGGCTGTAGCTTATTCTGTGTCTCTGATCTCTCAGGTTTTCACCCTTATATCTGGCTCTGTGTTTTTTATCTACACCAAAAACTTTCTGGGCAAACTCGTACTTCATTAAGCTACAGACAAATCTCTATTTATATTCTCCTGTTCCTGATGTATGGAGGAGTAGTGGGTAGGGGGATCACTACTCTGGGATGACTCAGAAGGACCATGTAGCAGATGAAAGATCTCTAGCAGCTGAAATCCCAGAATAACTACTTGGGGTGGAGCCTCATCCCTATCCTCATAGCTTTCCCTTACAGAAAATAAATTTCTCATTTTTAACCTACTGAGATTTCATTTTTCATGTACCATACCAGTTGCTAATTGTATCTTTACTCATTCCATTTAAGGAAGATGTCCGCGATGTCTTTAACTCTACCTCCTCTGTCTTGTTGATGGAAATAGGCAGATGTAAATGTTAAAACACCCAAATAAAGTGAATGGTGAGGAATTCATGCTTCCAGGAGATAATTAGAAAATTCAGTCTGGCCTCAAATTCTAATGAGTTAATACAGGTAAAAAAGATTGCCATTGCAAATTTGACTTGTACTTGTATAACCATCTATTTTCCTAAGGGACATATTTCTAAAAAATGCCAAATATGCTACAAGAGCAATTACATTTATAATCCATGCAGTGACTGCCAGACTCATCTAATGAGGTATTAGGCTTACTTATTTTCAATGCACTCATAAGGTCATTATTAAACATTATACAGGCTAACTGTCTATAATATTCAAAAATGTTTTTATTTCTTCATGTGCATATAAATACACATTTTATTTTCATCAACTCAGACCACATTAACCTATAAATAAATCCCTACCTATTCACAAATGATTTTCATCTCTCCTTAAACATAAAGAGAGAGTGAAGTTCTTCAACAAATACCTCCCTAAATTTCTTTGACTGCCACCAAGAGCTGATAAATCCCCATTGTCTAATGAGTAAGGCAATTCTCACAATTATGCTCTTTCCTCACTCAGCTTGACCCAGCCACTGGAATATTCTCTATATTTCTGACTATCATATTCAGCTAATAGTGGCCTTGTAATTACCCTAACTTGAAGCCTCATAGTCAATTTAATACTTCCTTCCCCATAACCCAGCACATCTATCCAATCAATTTCCAGATGGGGTATATTCTCCTTCCACGCAGGCTTCACATCTTTCACCCTCCCTCTCTTCCTGCTGCCTGCAGTTCTGTTCAGATGCTCATCACTTCCCTGCTTTTCTAACTATAATAACCTGGTAATTGGCTTCTGCACTGCCACTTCTCTCCATTGCAATCCAGTCTGCACTGATTCAAGATTAATCGCCCTAACCTGCATTTCTGATCATAGAATCACAGACGATAGAGATAAAAGGGATTTTAAGACCCATGGACCAACCTCCTTTCTTTTCATTTCTTAATAAATATTACAGTTGGGTATGTGTTTCTAGCTCATTTATTTCAGAAGCAATGGATGTTCCCAAACATACAAGCCATATATAATAAAAAATAAAAATAAAAAGCAGAAGTCTTACTTTAACTCTTTATAGCCAGTTTTACTTTCTACAAATGAAGCTATTTTCATTCATAAGTTTTTTTTTTAAACTTGTTAGTATTCATTCTAACTTTTTAAAGTAGCGTTACACCATTCATTTCCAGATTGAGAAACTTGTCATACAACAACCACTGACCTACAATGAAACACAAGTAAGTTAATGCAGTTAACCCTTTTTTGTACCTTTCACCTTTTCTTGTTATTATCTTCTTGCCATAGTTTCTATACCTATTTCACTTCTGTTCTTTTATATAAAATAGAGTAAAATTTCAGTGCTTTCCATATTATGTATACCAAAGAATCAGAAAAAAAAAAAAACCAAAACGTACATTTAAAGTAATATCCTTGTGGTTTAGATTTTATTTTTTCCATTTTATTTATTGGAAAAAGATTGCTTTTTTTCACATATCATCTCCTGAATATGTTTTCCCCACCCTCTATTTTTCATATTTTCTTCCCACCTCCCCTCCCATCTGGCTCCATTCCCTTTCTATATCATTAGAAAACAAACAGGTTTCTAAGGGATAATAATAAAATAAAATAAGATAAAATAAAAACTAACACATTGGAATTGGAAAACAACAACAAAAACAAACAAACAACAAAAAAAATAGAAGGAAAAAGAGGCCAAGAGAAGGTACAAAATGAGTCCCACCCATTCTCACACTCAGGAACACCATAAAAGCCACTGAACTGGAAGCCTTAATATATCACAAAAGACCTGGTACACACCTATGCAGTCCCAAGCATGCTGCCTCAGTCTCTGTGAGTTCCTGTGAACTCTGATCATGTTGATTTAGAGGGTTTTGTCTTCTTGGTGTCCTCTGTCCCCTCTGTATCTTACACTCTTTCTGCCTCCTCTTCAGCAGGGCATGGTTTTCTTTTTAAATGTCCCTCAAAACTCATACTATATTCTTGTTCACTCACCAGTCTATTGGAAGTAATGGAAGCATCAGGAAGTAGAATCCATTGGAAAGAAAATAAGAGCCTGATTTTCATGGAGATATTTGGAGTCTATCCCCCTCCCTCTGTCCTGTCTCCCTCCTTTCTGCCTGCTGTGAGTTAGTAGCTTTGTTTGTTCCATGTGTTACTGTTATGACACAATTCCACAGATCCCAACAAGATAATCAGCATATCATGGCCCCATTACTCTGCAACCACAAACCAAAGCCAATCTTTCCTCCATTTAAGCTTTTTATCTAAAATATTTTATTGAAGTGATGGAAAATTGTTAACACAAGTATGATTATGAAATTATATCACTGTAATCTATACTTAATTAGAAACCTAAAATTAGAAACATGAGCAAAATGCAGTTAGGAAGACAATTGTTTCATGATGCTGTGTAAGGCTAGTCTTACACCAGGTTATTTGGTCAAAAGGATGAGTCAGAGCTAAGATCTCATTCACCTTGCTGTATATCTTAGCAGGATACTGTCACATGCTTCATTTCCACAAGAGTACCACATATGTTCCTTGAGGTCTTAAGGGAAAGAATACTAGACAAACTAGGTCACGAGACTCAACAAAATTTCAGTAGGAAATGGTAAAGAGAATCAGACATTACAAAAGGCTAAATATGAAAAAAATGGACCATAGAATTCTCTGATTACCTGTATTATTTAGCAATAACCACTGAAAATGTAGTTCTGTTGAATTCATTGAGATGAAATTCAGGATTCTGTGCCTTGATGAGGGTTCAGGAAGTCAGTGTGTTTTTAATTGTCTTGGTTATCCAAGGAAAAGAAATGCTGCTTGATACTTGCAGGGTCGACTCTGGAGTTTCTTACATTCCTTTTTGCTTAGCAATATATTCAACCTGTGTGCCATAGAACATTCAGTCACATTTTCACTGCTTCATATATTTGAATTAAAACATTAAAATCCTCTTTCTTACATTTCAGAAGTGCTGTAGATTGTATTTTAGGGCTCCCTCTCCCCAAATTCTTGTTCACATCTTAAATTCCTAAACCTACCATGATGTTCTTTGCAGATGGGAATATGAGGAGATGATTGGACACTGAAGGTGGGGTCCTCACAAAGGGATTATTGCTCCTATGATATATAGTGAGAAAAATGATAGTGGATCGTGTGTTGTCATTAATCTCCATTGTCAACCTATCTGTACTCAGAATCATCTCAGAAGGCCACCTTGATATGCCTGTGATGGAGTTTATACAGACAACTACAGTGAGAAGACTTACTCTGAATACAGTTGGCATTATTCCAGTCACAGACAGTGTATAAAGCAGAAAGTGAACTGAACACCAGCATTAATTTTTCTATGCTTTCTGACTACAAATGCAATATAACCAGCTGTCTCAGGCTTCCCTGCCATGATAGATTATACTGGGAAGCTGAGAGACAATATCAATCCCATATTTCTCAAGATGGTTTTGCTAGAGTCACACAAGATATGTCATAAACACAGATGATGATGACTGTTGTAGAATATTATTTTAAGATGTGTTACTTTTGTTTGTGGTACATTTGTTTAACTCTGTGAAGCTGTGATACTTTGCTTGTCTAAAACTCCTGATGGTCAAGTAAAGAGCTGAATGGCCAATACTGAGGCAGGAGAAAGGATCAGGCAGAAAGAATAAATAGAAGGCGACATCTGAGAGGATAGGAAGAAGGAGCAAGAGAACAAGGAGAGGAGGATGGTAGGGCCCAGACCCAGTCAGCCACAGAGTAAGAGTAAAAGTAAGATTACAGAAGTAAGAAAGAAAGAAAAAAGCCCAGAGGCAAAAGATAAATGGAATAATTTAAAGTTAGGAAAAGCTGACTCGAAACAAGCCAAGATAAAGCTGGGCATTTATAAGTAATAATAAACCTCTGTGTGATTTATTTGAGAGCTGCATGGGGTACCCACCAAGAAGAGCAAACACAACCAACAACAGATGCCATTTCTGGTGATGGAAGATACACATTTTTGGTGAAGAAAAATTTGGAAGTCTTTCTTGAACTTCAAATTTATGATATAGTGATTTGTGTCCATCTTTAGTACTCATACTTGTTGCTTCTCTTTACTCATGAATATTTAGATTTGAGGCTAATGTCTGGTTTGATGCTTCATCCCTATCTTTCTACAAAAATGGCAACAGCTCCATTGCTTAGTCTGTTTTCTCAGGCTCCTGAAATATTGCCCAGTTTGTTTTATTTATTTATTTATTTTGAAGCTTCATTCATGTTTCATATTCTACCTCCAAATGGCATTCATTTTTTTTATGGATGTACATCATTCATTTTCCTGCCTCTATTTTTTTAACACTTCATTTGCTGTGTTGGTTGCAATTATATCTAAATTTGCAGCAAATTTTCTGCTCACTGGTCAACTTTACATGACTACAAGTTGACTCCTGGCATGAATATACTATCTTCATAATATTTATTTTACAGAGGGTTTGAGAAATTTCTTAGTGAGTAACAGTGCTTGCTGTGTAACTACAAGAAACTGAGTTCAAAGCCGGGCGGTGGTGACACACGCCTTTAATCCCAGTGGATCTTTGTGAGTTTGATGCCAGCCTGGGCTACCAAGTGAGTTCCAGGAAAGGCACAAAGCTACACAGAGAAACCCTGTCTCAAAAAACCAAAAAAAAAAAAAAAAAAAAAAAAAAGAAAGAAAGAAAGAAAAAAAAGAAAAAGGAAAAAAAGAAACCGAGTAACTGAGTTCAAATGTCAACAGCCCTCATTAAAAAGATAGCCATAGCTAAATGTGCTTGTGATCCTAGTGCCATGGCCATAGAGATATCAGAATCTCTTCTGCTGGATGGTGATAGCCTTGTAAAATGCAAGCTCTCAGTTCAGGAAGATATTTTATCTCAAGGGAATGAGGCAGAGAGTGATGAATACAGACAACTTATATCCTTCTCTGGGTTGGATACATTGCATGCATGCACCCTCACACACATATGTACAAACAGTTTATGAAAACACACCACACATACACACACACATAGATACACACACAGAAGGAGGGGGGGCATTTTATAAGGGCAAAACGAAGAAAGTCTACCTTTTAATTCTACTGTACAAAGGTTAGCTTCCATTACAGAAAAATGTACAAAGCTTATATTCTCTTCCCTGAATATTCATTAACATATAAACTGAAGAGTAGTAAATAAATAATAACAAATACCAAGTAATTCTAGCTAAGAAAAGAATCATGCTTGATTTCTACTACTACTATTTCACTTAGTGAGTACTATGGTAATTTCTGTTCCCATCTACTCCAAAGATTAATTTTTATATATGTCCTACAGATAAGATGGATGTTTTCTTCTAGGAGTCTTACAATGGATCTGGTCTATATTTTAGCCACCTCTTTTCCATGTCTGCTTCTCTAATAGCACTGGATGTACAACAGCTGGCTTTTTGTACAAGGGAGTAAACAATTTTTCCTATAGTTTCTATGGAATGTATATAGGTTCCAATTTATATTCACAGTGTGTGTGTGTTTGTGTGTGTGTGTGTGTGTAATTGTTAAATTACAAATAAATTCATTAAAAACTTTTTACAAACCTCTGAGTTTCTTAAATTCATATATTTTTTTTTCTTTTACTTTGGTAAGTTCACCTACCCTGCACAGGCTGTATGCATGTGCCTTCTTGTCTTAGCTCATCTTATTATTGTTGAGGAACTCTGTTACAGAAAGCAGCATTCAGCCAACATTGTGGTGTTATTTCCTCTTTACATTCTCAAGATAAACAATGCTTCAGGTTGCTCCCAAACTTCAACTTACTCTACAGTTGTGCTAATCATTTCCATGATAGCAGTGACATTTGAAGATGCAGAATTTTCTCCTTGGTTGGCTTTATAAAACCATTTCACCATGTTAATTTGTTGATATAAAACATCTTGGTAATAATGCATTTCTTGAAGTTTTGATGAACCTAGGCTGGGGATTCAAAAATCAAATCACTATCAAGAGTCAATTGAACCAGATGTAATAAACTGTGATACTGGAAATTGGTTGTACGGTACTAGAAATGTTTGACTTGGTTCTAAAACTCATGCTTCTTAGAAAATAAATTAGATAAATTTATCTATAAACTAGACATTTATTCTTAGGTAAAGTAACTTAATCACAGTGTACCTTATTTTCATTACTAATAGAATATAAAGATGTGGTGTTATGTTAGGATTAAGGTGATCTTATTATTGCCCCATAAACCCCTATATTTCCATGTGATTCTATGTAATTTTACTCTGTAGATTCTTTGTTTCCCTCTATATAAAATAACTACTGCATTAGTTTTTATTTCTAGAACCATTTCTGTTTTCGAAGTGTTTTTCTCCCAACTGGTAGAGTAATGATTGATTTGTTTTTATTCTGGTGTGTTTATAAGTCTGACTAACAAATCACAAATCTTCAGGGCCATATCTACAGCAGTTCAATATCAGTTCAATACCAGACAGGTAATTGAAATGTGACCCAGGGGAATTTCACAAGATCGTGACTCCCGGTGTGGTAGTCGGTCGATGGGAAAGTGATCTCATTCTTTAGATCTGGAAAACTCTGGTATCCATCATTCAAACAACCAGAATTAGCAGTAGACAAACAGTTGTACTGGTGTATTCCCACACTCACCACCATCCATTTCTCTACCACCACAGCCTATTGTCCACAGGTGCTATTGAGGAGTAGACCTCAAGGATGGCACTGTTACACCTGCATATAGGTCAGGTGTAGCTGGAACACTAAGGTAGAGCTCACGAATGAGCACAACTGTACTTTAATAATACTGTAGACAACCACACTTAGTCAAAAGGCAGAGAACAAGCGATTTGGTGTGCCTAGCCCCAACAGATACATCTATAACACAGTTCCTGCACCTAAGACTCAGAGAACATTTCAGAAGACAGGAAGAAAGATTGCTAAAAGTCAAAGGACTAGGAATCTGGTTGTGAGATTGTGTTCCCTAGATATGGCAGGGAAGCTCCACCTATGATATTTAACAACATAGATGCCTAAACTAGTGCTAAACAGTGACAACACCAACTGACATGCTAATGCAGGAGAAAATTTCATGAGACCCTACCCCTAGAAAATAGACTACAGTCAAACAACGACCACTGAGAGAGGGAGAATTAGCCTCTCTCATGGAGGAACTCCCTGACTGGTTATCCAATACCAAATTGGTAGCCAAACACTAACCAGACTCAACAAGTTGTGCATACATGTGAGTGTGTGTGTGTATGTGTGTGTGTGTTTATGTGTTTGTGTAGCAATAATAAAGGAATAAAGACAGTCAATTTGAGAGGGAGGGTGTGGGGATGGAAGGAGTTGGAGAAGGGGGGCAAAGGAAAAGATTAAGGGGAGGAAACGGAAGGAGAAATCATATAATATATTTTAATTAAAATTAAAAAAGTGTTAGTCATTTTTCTTCTCCCTGTAACATTTAATCTAATCTTTCAGTTGTCTCATGCTGTGTTAAAAAAGTGTTCTTAGGATTTATAAAAATATATTTACTTTTCATTTTTAATCATGTGGGGGTTGGTGTGTGTCTAAGAGTGTAAGTGCATGTGTGCCCAGAAGAGGGTGTTACAGTTCCTAGAGCTGGAGTTGCACGTGGTTGTGAGATACCCAACCTGGGTCTTAGGAATCAAACACAGGTCCACTGCAAGAGAATGGCATGTTCCTACCCACTGAACCATCTCTCCAGCCCAGATTAGAGTCATTTGAAATGAGGAAACCAATGAAATATTGGAAGATATACAAAGAAACTGAATGGTAAAAAGTAAAAGTGAAATATTTAGAAAGTTACTAAGTGAACATATGGTTTTATTTCTCCCTCTACCAAAAAAAAAAAATGGGGCTGGGGACAAAGGGACAGGGAAATGGCTCAGTGAGTAAGGGAATGTTATAAAGCACAATAATCAAAATCCACATGAAACCAGGGGTGAAAATGCATGTGTAGGACCACAATGTTCAGGGAATAAAGACATCTATCTCCTCTTGCCAAAATGGTGAGATCCAGGTTCAGCCAGAAACTTTGTCTCAAAAAATAGATGAAGATTAATAGAGGAAGATGTTCAATGTTGATATCAAGTCTCCTCAATTTCATGATCATACAAACATGTCTACACACATACACACACATACAAATACCAACAAAAAAGAGTGTTTAATATAGGTGAGCTCTATGAAATAATTCTCAAACTTCACAGTCCCTTAAGGTTGTGTTATAGGCATCAAAACTGGATATTTCTGAAAGACAAGTCCATGCATTCTGAGTAAGTTAGTTAAGAACAACATCTGACCAGTTACATATACAAGGAAAGATGTTGCTCAAAGATTATGACCCAATCCTAGAGAACTATAGCTACATATGCTTCCCTCCTATTTTGGAGAATAAATTACATTGACATGACTATTATGATTGTGACTAAAATAGATATAAGTTGCTTCTATTAAACTAAAAGCTATATCAACTTAATATTCAAGATGGATTATAATGGTTTATTTATTTCTCCTTCTAGGAAGTACATCTATCTTAAAAGTTCATGGGATAAAATTGCCTCAAAAGGACACAACCTTTTAAGGATTTTTCTGTGCAATGTGAGCACCTAAGGTCATGCATTCATACATCATACACATACTGATGAGAGTAAATAAAAACATAAATTTGAAAGATAAATCTGATAAGCTGTTTTTGAGCATCATGTGCTGATAATCCTTAACTGTATTTTTTTTACTTTGATCATTATAATATGATCAGTTTTGCTTATTGTAATTTAGCTTATGGCTGCTATTATGTTATAGCTGGGATCAATTTGATTTGAGTCAAAATTTGCTCTATAATAGAGTAGCAATGTATACTTAGAAAGTTCCAGTGCTCTAAGATACAGTAGCTATATTTTCTTGGAGTGTTATCATGCTCAGTTTGTTGAATGGGGTTAAGCAATATCTAGCTGAGAGGTTTGCTGTGGAAATTCAAAGAGGCACTGAACTTTAATTGCTTAGCACAGTGCCTGACAGAGAAGTCTTAAAATGATACATTTCTTGCATTTTTATGGACAGGAGAGTAAACTTTATAAATTATCTTTAGAATTTATATTAGCATTTGTCATTCTTTATATTAGAAATTAATTTATACTTATATAACCCCATATGGTTATCAAATTATTTTAGTCTATAAAACCTCATTGATTTTCATGTTGCTATTACTATATAAACAAGCCAGGTATTATTTCTCTTTGGTTATTAAAATTCACATGATTAAAGCTTATAATAAGAATGCAAATGGTAATATTAGGATGGTAACTGGAGTTATCTAGTGTCTGCTTTAAAACATCATTGAGTTATGCAGAAAAGATCTATTTACTATGCCCTGAACTGAAAGCTTTATGACAGAAGCAAGAGGAATGCACAGTCCTGTCCCAACAAGCTAAAACTGGCACTTGCCTCTGAGTTACAGTTCACATGTGAGATTTGATTCTCAGGTTAGCAATAATGTCAGCCTTGATGATGATGCTTGTTCACCCTTCCACCATCATCTGAATGTGTGCCGATGTTGTGAATTTTGAAGGATAAACTCTATAAAGCAGTCAGGTCTTTTTCCAGCTGAATTTATCAGTACAATAATATACTTAGAGAGTAAGTGGAAAACTGTTCATTCCATGCAACTAGATGACAGAAAGAACCAAGAAACAAAGTACAGAAAGACCAAATCTAGATCCGTGTCTATTGCTGCTCCTTCTCATGGTCTTTCAGGACAAACAAAACAAACAAAACAAAACAAAACAAAAACATTTTTTTTGTCCACATGTCAGTCTTCATCCGTTTCTTTATGACAGACTGTCATAGGAAATGGGGGATTTCACAGTCACCTGTTTTATATATACTTGTTCCTGCCTTTGTCTATGTGTTTTTGAACAAAGCAGAGTAGTATTGTGCTTGTTAATCCTCGAAGAGAAGAGAATCACATAAGAGCATTTACTCACAGCAACTAGTCTAGAACAGCAACATAGGGTGCCTTATTCTGAATTGGGGTTTTTCTGGATGACCTAGTTTGAATTTCACCAGGACTGGACAAACTTGAAAACTTCCTTGAGCAGAATGCGGCATTGACTGGGAGATGGTACGGAAGCTGAGCTCTAGTTGGACTTGTGGCCATATTTATGTCCAGTGTTTTGTTCAGTAAATGGCCCCAGAACTGCTGTGGTGGCTCCTTTGGGCTACTGCATTGACCTTCTCTGTCATTCTTTCCTCTCTTCAGGATGTTATGCTTAAAGTTGCTTGCCAAATTTCTGCAAACAAAATGCACAATGAACAACAACAAAGGTAAGTTTAACTTGGACTCCTACATGTAGATGTCCACATCTAAAGGGCAAGCATATGCAAGAGAACTGAGATCTATCAGTGGCATAATTTATCTTTGTCAGCTGTCAATGGACATGGCCTTTATTTGAAAGCAATTTAATTAATGAGATCAGTACCCCTGAACTTCTTCAATGAGGAAATAAAGGGATCCATATATCCTAATGTCTTATAGAGATTTCCCCCCATAGTTTAATATCCTTCCCAAATACCAGTCATTGATCATCCACTCATAGGAATTAAAAAAAAAATCTATGAGCTTTAGATTTCGACAGAAAGAAAACAAAGAAAAACATATTGGGTGTTGGCTGACAGTAAAACCGTATCCAGATTTGTGTTCCAGAAAGTTTGTTTGTCAAACATGAAAAAGAAAAATTACAAGTTCTTTTGATGCCGTTGAAAAGCCCAAGGCAGTTTCTAGCCCATTTGTATTTCTGGATTTTTTTCAGGCCCATCTGTTTATTTTCTATTGAGCAACCATTGCAAAACAGAATGCCAGAATCTGATGATATGAAAACAGGTGGGATTTGGAAATAATTTGAGAGGCATAATGATAAATTCTGGCTAAAGGACTTCAGGTTGACTAATGCCACAGCTTTTTGGAAACTAATATCCCCTTTAAGGTTAGTATTATTTATATAAGGTAGAATTTATGTATAGCCAGGAAGTCCAAGATCTTTAGACATCTTATGAGTTGAAATTCTTAAATATTTCTTATGATTCTTTTTAGTAATTTTGAAAGTGTTGGAAGTCCTGGCTTTACTAGATTTTCTAATAAATTTCAGATTATAGTATAAAACCCAGGGGATACATTTTTAACTCATTTCCTTAACTATCTACATATTGATTCTGATGGAATATACCTGGAGGGACTAGACAGCTGAGAAATCTATTTTAAATATTAACTTAAAATCTGTAAGGTCATGCACTTAAAAAGAAATACATTTTTTTAAATTGAAAACTTTTATGAAAAAATAATTTGGCCTTTCATTTGGTGCTTTTCTTTAAGTAAAGCTTCATTTGTTTGTGTGTGTGTGTGTGTGTGTGTGTGTGTGTGTGTGTGTGTGTGTGTCTGCATAAATTTATGTGTACAATATGTGTGAAGGAGCCTGCAGAGGCCAGAAGATGGTGTTGGATCCCATGGACCTAGAGATATAAGCAGTTTGTGAACTGCCAGGTACGTATAGGAAACTGATCCAGGGTCCTGTGCAAGAAAAGTAAATGCTATTAGCTGTTAAGCTATCCTACCAGCTCTTCACTTGACATTTTTCTGGCTAAATTTTGATGCAGACTAATAAATACCCTGTGTAAAACTTGAAGGAAAGCTCAGATATATTTCTAGATAAAGCGAGGTAACTGATATTAAATATTTAATTGCAACCATTCTACACAAGTAGAGGTTCTTTATACTAAAACAATAAATTTTCAAATAAAAAAATTGCCCTGTTTTTCACTTATATTTAGAAGATATTGCCTTCAGATATCTTTTAAAGTGAAAAGATATATGAAATATATTGGGTTTATTTTATTATCTTGAACACTGCAAAAAAAGATTGGCTTACATGAATCTACATGCTTATGCTAATATCCTAGATTTGAGTAGAATAATATTAAGAGCATATGTTGTAGAGGCAAGGTGCTGAGCATTAATACCTGCTCCTAATACTTTCTGCCTGTTGATTAATCAAGTTATATAATTGCTCTGAAAACAGGTTTCATACCTGTGAACCAGACAGGAGGATGCTCACAAGACAGAACTACCTGGAATAACATCAAAAAGTAAATGGATTATTGGTGCAATTCAGCACTGGCCACACAAGACAGACTGAACAAGATATGCTAGACCAAGGCCTTCACTTATTTTTTTTTCCATAAAATTCCTTGTTATCAATTGTGAGTTCATCATTCATGGCAAACAAAAATTGTTGTTGGTCCTTAGCAATTTCTACAACTGTAATCTGAGTTTGTAGCAAGAAATTTAAGAGAAGCAATAGGCAGGCCTCAACAAAGGAAATTGTTAATTTCTTGAAGCTCAAATCTAAGAGCTGAACTTCAGAAACACTACAAATCTTCAGAGCAGCTACCTGACACATTTTCTAATTTTTTAAATGATGAATAATATATTGATGGCACCTTATAATATTGCCTTCAGAGTGGAGAGCTAGCTCAGTGGTCAAGATTGCCTGCTGCTCTTGCAGATGAGCAGAGCTCAGCCCTCAGCACCTACATCCATGTCAGGTAACTCACAACTGCCTGTAACTTCAGATCCAGGGGATTTTACAACCTCTTCTGGCCTCTCAGTGCACACACACACACACACACACACACACACACACACACACACACACACCAATCTAAGAAAATTCCTTAAATAAATAAAATAAAGTAATGCCTGTGCTTGTGTTTGGGAGAAGGATCATCAGATCTCAATAGACTCGATTCCTTCTTCAATAGTCACACTGAATCCTAGGCATGAATCTGTACTTATAGTGTTTAAGCTTTTGTTTGTTTTTAATTAACAATCAAAACTCATGATTAATACTTTCTTTTAAATAATTAAACAGCTAAATAGTTACTCCTTCCATACAGTTTTTACCTAAACATTCTTTTTAATGGTTATAATGAATTCTTTTTTTTTCTGATTTTTATTTTATTTTATTTTACAATACAATTCAGTTCTACACATCAGCCACGGATTCCCTTGTTCTCCCAACTCCTGCTCCCTCCCCTTCCCCCCCAGTCCACCCCCCATTCCCACCTCCTCCAGGGCAAAGCCTCCCCAGAGGACTGAGAACAACCTTGTAGACTCAGTCCAGGCAGGTCCATTCCCCTCCCCCCAGGCCGAGCCAAGAGACCCTGCATAAGCCCCAGGTTTCAAACAGCCAACTCATGCAATGAGCACAGGACCCAGTCCTACTGCCTGGATGCCTCCCAAACAGATCAAGCCAATCAACCCATTCACAGGGCCTGATCCAGTTGGGGGTCCCTCAGCCTTTGGTTCCTAGTTCATGTGTTTCCATTCATTTGGCTATTTGTCCCTGTGCTTTATCCAACCTTGGTCTCAACAATTCTCACTCATATAAACCCTCCTCTTTCTCACTAATTGGACTCCTGGAGCTCCACCCAGGGCCTAGCCATGGATCTCTGCATCCAGTTCGCTCAGTCATTGGACAGGGTTTCTAGCACGACAGTAAGGGTGTTTGGCCATCCTATCACCAGAGTAGGTCAGTTCGGGCTGTCTCTCAAGCATTGCCAACAGTCTATTGTGGGGGTATATTTGTGGGTTTCTGTGGGCCTCTCTAGCACTTTGCTTCTTCCTGTGGGGTCTTCATTTATCATGGTCTCTTTTTTCTTGTTCTCCCTCTCTGTTCTTGATCCAGCTGGGATCTCCCGCTCCCCCAAGCTCTCTTTCCCTCGACCCTTGCCCTTCATTATCCCCACTCATGTCCAGGCTGTTCATGTAGATCTCATCCATTTCTCTGTCATTGGGCGATTCCCGTATCTTTCTTGGGGTCCCGTTTTCCAGGTAGCCTCCCTGGTGATGTGAGTAGCAGTCCAGTCATCCTTGTTCCACATCTAACATCTTCCTATGAGTGAATACATACCATGTTTGTCTTTCTGAGACTGGGTTACCTCACTCAGGATGATCTTTCTAGATCCATCCATTTGTTTGCAAACCTCATGATGTCATTGTTTTTCTCTGCTGAGTAGTATTCCATTGTGTATATGTACCACATTTTATTTATCCATTCTTCAGTTGAAGGGCATCTAGGTTGTTTCCAGGTTCTGGCTATTAAAAACAATGCTGATATGAACACAGCTGAGCAAGTGCTCTTGTGGTATGATTGAGCATTCCTTGGGTATATGCCCAAGAGTGGTATAGCTGGATCTTGGGGGAGATTGATTCCCAATTTTCTAAGAAAGCGCCCTAAACATTCTTTATTTGATAATTTTGTCTGTTTTATGTATACCTCTGAATACATCAACTCAGAGTCAATATGATGATACCAGTTACTTTAATATGACTGGTGAGTTCACATTGTTCCCAAGATTTGTTTATAAATGACTTAAATATTTGGTTGTTGGTAAGTTAAAGAACTGGGGAATTCCCCCTTTTGTGAATTTTAGCTACATCATTAGATATTTTCTGGAATAAATCAGCTTCATGCAGTCTGTCGACACTGCTCTATCAAAGCCACACCATGTCATTTTAACAAGTTCATCTCATTAATTGGATGATTCTTTGTGTTGCAATCAGCACCAAGATCTAGTAAAGCATCAGAAGTAAGCTTCTTTTGTGTCTCTGGGGACTGTAATTTGACTTTCATTTATTTATGTGAGAACAGCTGATATCAATTAAGCAAAAATGATTTCAAATGCTAAGAATACATGCTCTAATGCAAGAATAAATTAACATTCATATTCCATAAAAAATATTCACAAATGAGTGTATTCCACTCTGACTAATGGTGCTCATATTAATATTTATGGGTCATGAGATATCACTGTCCATTAAGTAGACCTTTATTTTAGAGCATGTATAAGAAATGATACTAAAGAAAGTGTCTCCAAATTGTAGAATAAGTTAACATACTACAGGTTTGAAGAGAAATGGTGTAGAGGGGATAAATCTTAATTTTCTAAGCATTTCATAAGATAGAAAACAGCTGCTAGATATTAATCTAGAGAAACTCAGGAGGCAAGAAATCATTGGAGATCAAAAAGAGGGTGAACATTTCAACATACAGTCTCTCAGAAGAGCCTAAGATGAAATTGATACAAAAGCTGGCATCTGCTCAGGTTAAAATTTTGATTAAAGTTGCTCAAATTACAAAGTTTTACAGGTCTGAAAATCAGCTCCCAGTAGCCGACCGCACAGGATGCTTACCATGAGGGTTGCTTTGTATGTTGTACTGCTTTTAACTATATTGTGGATGAGAGGCACTAAAAGAGTCAACTATTTTAATGATGGATTCTTTCTACACACACACACACACACACACACACACACACACACACACACACACACACTTTGGAGACTATTCCCATATGCCTTGGAAGAAAATTGTGTCTATCATCTCAAAAATTTTAAATGTTAAGCACAGCTAGGAGGCCAGTGGATGTTGAATTTCCTCTGAAAAGCAAAGCTATTGAATTGAGTTGTCATACATAGAGAAATTAGAATAGGTGTTCCTTCTTTAGGGAGGAATGTCACTAAAGATGAGCACAAGCAGTGGGCCAGGAAGACAAATTTAAGACAGCATCTAAAAAATACAAATGTTCTATAACTCAGGGACAGTAGTAATAAATCCTAGGAGGAAGGCAACCCTGAGACCCAGCATTCTGATCAAACACAGGTTTCAGTAGAAATGTACACAGCTCTTTTGTTGGCACCTATCCAAAATAGATGACTGATTATAGCAAATCAACATACACAGAAGAGGTAGCTCAAGAGTGGGCTGAGTATCAGGGTGATGCTAAAAGGCCCATAGCACTGTGGTTTATTTATTCACACTGTCACTCCTTGGTTTTAATATGATGTGTTTTTGTATTATTTCTATTTTATTTTCTTTGGCACAATCCTACCCTACCAGACTTAATTTGGGAATTTAATTAAAATCAAGCAGAGAAATATGGCTAAGTGCATTTTATTTCACTTAGTCCCCTTGCTGCCATAGTCTCTTGCCAGGCAGTCTAGGATATTGAGAGAGAAAGGACTTTGAAGTTAAGAGTGTACTGGTTTTGAAACTTGATTATCACTCTCTCCTTTTCTAAGAAAATGTTCGTAAATGCTTTGGAGAAGTTACTTAGTTTTTCTCACCTTCAAATCCTTTTCTTAAAGTAGGACCAAAAGACATGTCTCATGCATTGCTTAATTGTCATGATGATGGCTGAAAAGAAGCCACAGTAGGGTCAGTGAAATGGCTCAGTGGGTAAAGGCACTCACTACCACACTTGATGGCCTGAGTTCAGTCCCAGGGACCCGCACAGTGTAAGGAGAGAACTAAATGACTGTTGAGTAGTCTTCTGATGCATGTATGTATACATATTTACATACACACACACACACACACACACACACACACACGCTCGTACGCATGCACACAGGCACGGGGCCTAGGGGAATCAAGAAATAAATAAATAAATAACAAAAATATGTTCAAATACCCAGGATATTGAGTCTCTGGCAGCTTAATCACAGATTGTGATTTCATCCTTCGCTTTCATCTCTGTAACTGGAAAATTCAGGCCATGCCATCATATCTGCAGGGCTAGTGACCAGCATCATGTGTCCTGTGTAGACTAGTAATGGCTCTCGCATCCCCAGAGTCACTGTGCCATGGTATTAACATTACTTCCTTGCTCCTATAAATGGGTTTTCCTCGTGCAAAATCATAGAGAACTATTTAAGACCTCACTTTTTAAAAAGTGGAAATGTTTATAAAAACATTTAGGTAATTTGAAAAAAAGTATCCCTGGAACAGAGTCTTTGGACAAAGCCTGAAGTCATAAACTGAAGCATTGTTAAATCATAATTGCTGTGTTGATACTTTTAAATGGACCCAGTGCGGAGGAAGAACCCTCCTTTTCCTAGTATATTGTTCCTATGACAAATGTAAAGCAGGCACAGTGAAGGAAGGATCTTAGTGACAGGGGCAGGACTAGGCATGCAACATGGCCACTTTATTGATTGTTTAACACTTTCCAACTATATTTTATTTTTTTCCAGAATAATTTTATACATGAAAGAGCACTATGCCTGACACAGAGTCTATATTGAATACTAATCCAAAGGTTAGGGTTATTCATATCTTTTTACTCCATTCATACTGTAGGCTGAGTCTTTTACAATTAAAGAACCATGTTCAAGCTTTACTTTGAACTTGATTTCTGGTCATTGTGTATTAAATAATTGTTTGTTCTTCAATGAAGTCCAACAGCTTCCATTCTGCCTATGAATTCACAACTGTTAGTAGATGGACCACTGTTGCTATTGCTTTGTGATTTATGTAGTACTCATCCAAACACACTTCCAGTTCTGCCTTGGCTTATCTCTGCATTAGGCACATGGTAGAGTTTACTCAGTGTTTTTTATGATGGGTTGAATGCTGTTCACTTGTATTCATCCGCAAAACTGGTGACAACTCAGAATAACTATATCCCACACCTTTTGTTGAGAAAGTCTGAGAGCTATAGCAATGACAATTTTAACTTTAGCTACAAAGAGAATAATATACACATATTAGACCCCTTAGGCTTGAAATCCACAAATACAATACTTTTCCAGTCCCTTAAAGAGAATATGAATTCCTTGCTCCAGTCACAAGAAGATCCAGTCACATTACTACTACAATCTTTTTAACACTGGCTACACACTTGCCTGTACTTTAGTATGGAACCAAATTCCTAATACAGAGATATAGGAACCAAAGTAGAATCTCTATAGGAAACATAAAAACAAGTGTGGAAGTGCATCAATAAAATGTTTTGCTTGATTTACTGGAATGAGATAATAGTTCTTATCCAAGTAGACTGGCACTTTTAGGGTGAAGACCTACAGAAGAAATGATTAAACTGCAAACAAATGGGCTAATCACAAGATTAGCTCACTTTATTAATTAATTATGATGTGATTAATTAATAATAATGACATTAATCTCATCATTGAGATTCAGTCATAGTTTTGAAAGGGAACTGAAGATTCCTTTTATAACTGTTTTCACTTTCTTCTTCTTCTTCTTTTTTAACTTTCCCATCAGAAGAAAACATGCATTTTAACACAGCAGGTACTTGTGGTTAAATAGGGTTCATCTCAATGCCATTACCATGTAAATGAAAGCAGTGGTTGTCAAAACTGTTGTGACCTATGGGGTCTCTAGTTCGCCTTGAAAGAAAATTGGCTATGTTACAAGAACTTCAGTGGTCAAACAAGGAGATAGTCTACATCCCAAAAAGCTACAAGAAAGGATTTAGAGTGTTTTGATCATGGAGAAATAATAAATGCTTAAGGAGATAAAAATGGTAATTTAAATATCACATAATGTGTGTAAGGAGGAGAAAACCACACAAAATCCATTACAACAATTTTGTGGCTCAGTTCAAAAATAAAAATATGAAAGGTATAGATGTGCAAACAGAAGCACAAAGTGCTTCAGAACTTAGCTCAGGGTATAACTACTTCTGGTTTCTTTCCTTTTCTGGTAGTGACTTTTATTTCACTTATGATTTTGAACAAGATCAAGGTAACTTCAGTTCCTGGAAAACGAGGCAGCTCAAGCTGCAAAGTGCTGCTATCCTCTCAATGTAAGACTTGAAGCATGTGCTAGCTCGAAAATAAGATCAGAGTTCTAAATGTACCTGAATAACACTTTCAGCAAACTTCCTTTGAGTAAGGTAACATAATACATCAGGTAGATCTAGACAGAGGAACAAGTCACATCCATGATATGAGCATCACATCGTGACTTAAAAAATACTCCAAATCTTACTGACAGCTGTAACCCTAGAGACCTCACACCATCATTTTTAAATAGAGTAATTGCTAAGGGGAAGATTTTTCCCCTCTCATTGACTCCTGGATAATTTTCTTTATAAGATTTCCCAAAATGCTAATTTAATCTTAGCAGAATGTTGGTGGAAGGATACTACAAGGTTATCTTTCTTTTTATATTAATTTTTTTCAGTAACTTCCTTTGTGTAGAGCAAACACAAGTATCCTGGTCACATGTGTTTGGTCTGAGGAATAAATAACAATATCGCTACTATAGTGTATGAAGAAAAGAATAAGAAGTAATGCTATGACAGGGAAGCATTTACACTTCCCACCATTGGGTATACAAAACACAATTAAGGGCATGCCCATGCCAACACAAAATCAACTCAAAGGTGTTTATGAAGATTTTCCTTGCTCATATTGCTTTGTTTTGGGCTTCTTTTTTAACCTCACTGGTTTTTGCTTGTACATGTTTTTGTGGAGTTTGTTGGTGTGTATGCATCTCTACATCTATAGTTTCTCCCACTTTTTTTGTTTCATTCTTTTCTGTTTCATTTACCTGTTTGTGTTCTAAAGAGAGAGAAAGAAGGGCTTGAGTGGGGGGTGGGGTGGGGAGATGAGGGGGATCCATGAGGAAATAAGAGATAGGAAGCCATGATCAGAATATATCCCATGAAAAAATAGTTTCAATTAAAAATATAATAAACTAGAATCTACTTTTGAGTCAGGGCTGTACCATTTTTTAAAGCTCCTCCATTGTTGTTCAACTAGGATAATTTGAAATATAGGAGTAATTTTGCAGAAACAAAGCAACTCATTTTTCTAGATTCTTGTCTTCTCCACTCTCATACTTGATATAGCCAGATTGCAGACATGTGTGGTGATATATTTGTAATCTAAGAAATAAAGCTTGACTGAAGATCAGAGGACAGAGCCAGCCACAGAGTTACTCACAGAGGTCAGACAGTGGTGGCACACACCTTTAATCCTAGCACTGGGGAGGCAAAGGCAGAGATCTGTCTGGATTTCTGTGAGTTCATGGCCACACTGGGCTGGCTACATGAGCTTAATCCGGTCTAAAAGAGAAACAGAGCCAGGCAGTGGTGGCACACATCTTTAATTCCAGCACTTGAGATCACACAAATTTAATCCCAGCATTTAGGAAGGTTGAAACAGAAAGTGATATGGCTGAGCAGAGAAAGGAAGGTAAGGTGGGAGGAGACAGGAATTCAGACTCTTGCAGAGGCTCTGTTAGGCTGAGGAGTTGGTGGGGTAAGAGGTGGTAGCTGTGGCTTACTCTGTTCTCTGATCTTTCAGCTTTCACCGTGATGTTTGGCTCTGGTTTTTATTATAAGACCATTTAGGATTAATGCAATAGACATGTACTGTGGACTACTCACCAATCATGTGCCACCGATGCCCCTTCTTTCCTCTGAAACATCTAAGACACGCTATCACTCAGTCCCTTGGGTGTGGACAAGAAATCTTGGAAAGAAGCTTGCAGAGACTAATTGAACTGTGGTAGGTACTGTGACACACTCTGGAGAGACATAAAGGTTAGAGGCTCACAATCTAATACCCTTTTCTTGGGGATGGTGTTAGCAGTCCTAATAGCCATTCCTTGCCCATCTTTGTGTCAGAACTAACATCCTATGACTAACAGATAAAATCTTTTTACAATCTGCTAATTTAGCAGGCCACTAACTTCCACCAATCTGAAAGCTAAGAATGCCATCAGATAATATTTTGGCGCCTATAGAAAAGCTTTCCCTGTCTTTAACTACCTTCTCTGATGTACCCGCATCATACTTTAATCCTGATTTATGACTTTCTTTGTCTTACACAACTAAAACCTTCATGAAACTACTGCAATGAAACATGGAATTTGTGGTAACTTAAATCTGTGTCCCTGGGCCACAGTCACTCACAATGTGCAGAATAAACTATCTCTTAATCTATTTAAGATGGGAACTGTGTGCTTCATGTTGACATAAGTGTACACTCTCCTCAGCTTCCACCAGCTGCTATCTGTCTAGGTGTTCGTTGTGTTAACAAGTCTTTGACAAATTCTTACCCCAAAGGACAATTCACTTCAGTGTCCCCCTTGCACCCCAACTCCAAACCTTTTCACCACCATGTCATATAATATTCACTAAAAAGTCTCCATGCACTTTATTCTATAAGCAAGCTTCTTTATTTTGAATATGGGATGTCCATTCTTATATTCCATTTAAAATTTCATTACCATTATAAGATATAAAAGGTGGGTGAGGTTAGTATACTTCAAAAGGTAATTTGGGGTGTGCCATTATGAATGTATTAATTTACTTATGCAATTAAAATATTAATCAATTAAAAGATTTAGAGGTTATCTGGTAATGGATCTGCTATAAAATATGAGCTCAGCTAAGACTCTCACATGCTCCCTATCTCCCACTATCTGATGCCTAGAACCACCCTGTGACCCTGACAGAAAGAATCTCAAGGTGCAGCCCAGAAATTTGTAGCAGAACTTCCTATAAAAGCAAAACTCTTTTCTTTATAATGCATATGGTATGTAGTGTTACGTTATTAGCAAAAGAAAATGGGCTAAGAAATAAATATTTATTAAAAATCTACTGTATGCAAGACTTTCTGTTTGGCTTTGAATATGCAAATGAGCATATTGTCTAACTCTTACTCTGAAAAACACGTAATAGGTAATCTCATGACAACATAGGAAAGCTAACTGCTTTTTTGATTTTTTAAGAGTAGATAGATCATTGGAGAGAATGGAAATTGTATATAATGGTTTATTATGACTGATCAGTTTCAAAGTGACAATTTCTCTAGTTTTTTGGAAGTGAAGAAATAGACAGCTGGTTGGAAGGTGAACTTTGAGAAATAATGGATGGAGCAGAAACAGGCATTGAATATATAGGCTAGAAAAAGACAAATTGAAGCCTAGTTTTGCCACTTTTTACCAACACCTTGAAAACTTTTGAGTATTAATTTTCTCTGGAGATTAAAAATATGTCCATTTCTCAGGGAAGTTATACAAATTAAGAAAAAAACTGAAATAACTCTTGCAAGAATAAATCCCTCTTTGTGGCATCCATGTCTTTTGTTTTCTCCACACCCTGCCCTCTCTGTTTTTCTGTTTTAGTCTCATATAGCCCGGAATGGCCTCTAACTCCCAGTGTTGCTGAAGAGGACCCTTGAACTCCTGAACCTTTTGCCTCCGTTATGCAAATGCTGGGTTATAGGTATGTACTACCAAGCTTGTCTTAACTTTTGTTTTTGTAATTGGTATTAGGAGAGATGTTGCATTAAATCAGAGGTGGGTACCTTATCTCTGGATTATTTAGAATCACTGCTGAGGGCAGCCTAATAAAAGAGATGGGCTAAAAAAATCAGACTAAGATAGATCTTTTAAAATGGTATTTTAAATGAGAGAGACACACAGAAAAGACAATGGCCAGAGAAATTTAAGGACATGATGAGCTTGTGGACCAGGGATGCCCATAGATAGTGAAGACTCAAGAACAGCTATAATCTTCTAGAACAGAATTCAGGGAGAGAGAGGGTTGAAAGATAAATGAAAGACAAAAGAAGCAAATGCAGAAATGCATACAAATGTAAAGCAATTTCCACATAGAATAGGTGTCACAGGGAACTATTTACATATGCAAAGATTCTGTGTATGCACATATTTATTCTTGGGAGAACCTTAAGAAAGCAAGAGATGGAAAATGAATGAAAGCAAGGGAAAAGTTCAATGTATTTATAGAGCTCTTTACAATGGAATCATATATACTCACTGACCTTAATGTACACTCTGAGAAGAATTGAAATGCATCATGGACATTATATATATATATATATATATATATATATATATATATATATATATATGCATATAGAGACAGAATACTGAGAAACAGAGAGAGAGAGAGAGAAAGGCTATTTCACCTGAGTTATTTGCTCTGTTTAGTCAATAGAATGGGGTAGCTAAGATTGCAGAAGATATAATTCATTTAATTGATATGAAAATATAAGTGAAGGGAAACTGTATTTCAGTACCTTTGAGATGTGAAAATTTTCTGTAGATAAATGATATTGTGTCATTATTTTATGGACTCCATTTACTATTTTAGAATGAAAACCTTTGTAAAACCAAGAATAACCATCTGCTGTATATTTTATTTAGTGGGTGGTACAATATATACTTATGAATTTGCTTGGTCAGCATCCATCTCGCCTTATCTCTGGAGACAGATGATCAGTTTTGAATGACCACTTATTGTTTACTCTTGGTTTCCAGTTCAGCTGGGGCTAGTTAAATCTCTACTTCCTTGCATACTCTTTTGGAACAATCTAAGTAGAACTGCTCAGAGTTCTACTTGTTTCAGGTATAATGATTGAATATGAGGTCAACCTGAATGTTTTTACTTGGACTCTTGGGAAAGAGATTCTTCCTACTAGTGTTGTTAAACTGGTTGAAAATGGACATTATGACATATAAGTTGCCACAGGGAAGACTCTTACTATCAATGAAACCAATTCATAATTCTTGAAAACATTGAAATCCAGCCCAGCTTGAAGATTGGCATGAACATTTCACAGTAATGTAGCCAGTTCAGTTTGAATTACTGATATTGGTGAACCCATTATCAATGCTGTAAGTAAAAATAGAGATTTTTTTCTAAAAATACAAAATCACTGTCCTCTTCTTGTCTGTAAAGTGCTTTCCCATTTGGTAGCTTTATGATCAACCAATTAACTATGTCTTCATTAGTCTATAGACATCTATAATACCATAATTATTTGATTTTTAATTGATGTAATTATTTGACAGTAATAATGGTATATGTAAAACTGAATAAATTGAAATAAATTACTTTAACACAATTTTATATTTTGAAACAATTTTTTCATCATTGACCATGAAAATGAATTAATTTAAAATGTGTATGTGTAGTGATAGAGTTTGAACACAGTATGTGTGGCAGCAAAATCAAGCTACTTAGATTTTTTGATGGCTATAATTGTAAACAAACACATGGAATAAGATGACAGCATTGTATTGAAGTAAGTGAAAATACTAGAAAATAGGAAGGAGTTAATTATGCCAAGAAAAAGTATCAACAGTGGTTTAATAAGGAAGCATCTTTTATTTGGTTTTGAGATAGGGTAGTATACAGCTCTGGCTTGCCTCAAACCCACTGTATGACTGAGGCTAATCTTGAAGTTCAGATTTTCCCATCTCTACCTCTCCAGTGCTATGATTATAGACATACATCACAAAATACAGCTTATGTTGTTCTGGTACCAAACCCAGAGCTTCATTCACTATAAAAAATGTATTCTACCTGATCTATATTCTCAGACTATGAGCTAGACTATGTATGTATGTGTGTGTATATTTTTGTAGATGTGAAGGTCTGTATATGTAGGGAGACCATTGGCTAACTGTATATCTTCTTTTCTGAATCTCTAGCTTGCTTGTTGAGTGAAACAAGAACTTTAGGTGCTCTCATTGAACCTAGAGTTTTATGTTTCAGCTAGGATGGCTGGAAATGAAACCACTGTGGTCTGCATGTCCCCATGCCATAGCACTGGGTTTCCAGGTATGAACTACCACCACAAACTTTTAATACATGAATATTATGCATCCAAACTAATGCATGCTTACACAGCAAGCATGACTCAGACATTATTCTAGTCATGGGCATACAATTTTGATAATCATGCTTTCTAGATTATGTTATTTGCTGTGGATGAACTATAACTGGGAAGGTAGAATTAGAAGAGAATGCTAGTGGAAGAGCTGCTATTATTTTATTGAACAACATGCAATCAGCCCTTCAAAGGACACACACACACACACACACACACACACACACACACACACACACCAGATTTAATATGCTATTAAAATAAAATAACATATAAATAAAATCATTTTATACTATTTGGGAAAACTTGTGAGTTCATGTGGCTATAAGAAAAGTTTAATGTGCTGGTTGATGAATGAGAATCTATGATAACTAAATAGGGTGCTATGATTTCTGCTAAGCCACAGTGAATACCCAGGGTAACACAAAGAATACTTGGACAAGAAAGACTGGAGGAGAAACCTCTTCCTCCTCTGCAGGATTTCCCAAGTTCTGCGTAATGTTTGGCTGTGGGTCTTTGTATCTGTTTCCATTAGTTGCTGGATGAAGTCTCTCTAATGATGATTACGCTAGGCTTGTGTCTACAAATATATAGGAAAATGTCATTAAGAATCATTTCATTGACTTTTTTTTTTAAAATTTGTTTTTGTTTTTTGCCACTGGTAGTGTTTGGTTCTACCCTAGCTCTCTGAGCTACCCCATCTCTGATTCCAGGCCCTCCTGCCAGTGTCAGGGTGGGCTCCCTCTTGTGGCATATGTCCCAAGCTGAAAAAGTCCATGTTCAGTTACCACAGCACATCTTGCAGGCAGGAAAAAGTATATGTCTAAGGTTTCGTTGCTGGGTTGGTGTTCGAATCCCTTCTCTGTAAGTCTTTTCTGGTTATAGGAGATGGACCATTCAGGCTCCTTATCCTCCACTGCAAGAAGTCTTAGCTAGGGTTACCCTTGCAGATTCCTGAGAGTTTTTTTGTTGCACTAGGTTTCTAGCTCATCCCTTAGAAGCTTCCCTTGCCCCCTAATTCCAGTACTCTCTCCCTTCATTTTACCCTTACCTGATCCCCCTCATTCTTGATCCCACCATCACCCGGTCTACCTACAATATCTATTCAGGACAAACCTCTCTCACCTGCCAGTTTTGTAGCCGCTCAGACCCAACTGAGTAAAAACATAGAGACTTATATTGTTTACAAACTGTATGGCCATGACAGGCTTTTTGTTATCTAGTTTTTTATCTTAAATTAGCCCATATCTATTAGTTTATAAGTTGCCACATGGCTCGTGGCTTACTGATATCTTAACATCTTTTCATGGTGACGGCTGACAGCTCTCTCTGCCTCAGCCTTTCACTTCCTAGAATTCTCTCTCCTTATCCTTCCTATATTTCTTGTTTGGCTACTGGCTAATCAATGTTTTATTTATTCACCAGTCAGAACAACACATTTAACATACAGAACATCCAACAGCACATCATGTTCTTAAATTTACTCTCTGCTGTCTGGGGGCAATGGCATCTTTAGGGGATCCTGAAAAGAAAAATTTAGGTTAACTGTCAAGTCATGGGAGAGGTAGCTGTATTATTTGCTTTCCTTTCCAGTCTCTGAGTAATGGAAAAGTGCAGAGCTTGTCTCAAGTCCTGGCTAGAATAGTCTGTGAGGCTGGATCATCTCCATTAGTAACCTCACAATTGTCCTGATCTTGCTGCTTCCTCCACCCAAGTGTTGGGATTAAAGGTATGTGCCACTGCTACCCGGCCTCTATGGTTAAGTGGTGGGTAGCTCTGCACTCTGATCTCCAGGTAAGCTTTATTTGTTAGAGCACAAATAAAATATCACTACAGATGTTGATACCTCTGCAAGTTTTTATTATTATTATTTTATTACTTTTATTATTCATCTATTTATTTTACATCCATGCCACAGCCTCCCTACCACCTTTCTCTCCTAGTGCATCACCCCCATCCATTACTGCTCTCCCCTATTCCCACCTCCTAATCCCCTCCTCTTCTGTCTCCATCCAGGAAAGGGCAGGTCTCCCATGAATATCAATATAACATGGTATATCAAGTTGTTTAGTGTGCACCTCCCCATGTATTAAGGCTGGGCAAGGCAACCCAGTATGAGGAGTAGAGTCCCAAAAGCCAGGAAAAGAGTCAGAGTCATACCCTTTTCCTGCTTTTAGGAGTCTCACAAGAGGACCAAGCTACACAACAGTAACATATATTCAGAGTGCCTAGGTCAGTACCAAGCAAGCTCTCTGTATGTTCAGTTTCTGAAAGCACTTATCAGCCCAGGTTAGTTGATTGTGTGAGCCTTCTTGTGGTGTACTTGACCCCTCTGGCTCCTATACTCCTTTCTTCTCTTCCTCCATAGAATTCCTCAAACTCCACCTAGTGTTTGGATGTGGGTCTTTGTATCTGCCTCTATCAACTGCTGGATGGCACCTCTCTGATGATAGTTGGGCCAGGTACCAATCTGGTCACAGGAGACAGCCAGTTCAGGCTACTTATCTGCTATTGCTAGGAATCTATACTGGTGTCCTCCATGTAGACATCTGGGAGATTCCCCTGTGACAGGCTTCCACCTAAATCCCGAAATGCCATCCACAGCAGTCCCCTTGAGCACTCCCTCCCTCTGTGCCTCCCTGCAATCACTCATGTTCCCATCCCTACTCACCCTCAGTCCATTCATAAAATCTCTTTTATTGTACAGAACTGTTATCTATCCTGCCTTTTTTGTCTTTCTGTATGAAGTTCAGTATTATTCCTTCAGTGTTTGCAAGGAATTGTGTTAGCAGCCTTGATGCAGGGGAAGGGGCTTGGGCCTGCCTCAACTGAGTGTGTCAGACTCTGCTGACTCCCCATGGAAGACCATGCCTTGGAGGAGGTGGGAATGGGGGATGGGATGGGGGGAAGACTAGGGGGTGGGGAAGGGAGGGAAGGGGATCTGTGGTTAGTATGTAAAATGAATAGAAAATTTCTTAATAATAAAAAAATACAAAAAAATGTGTTAGAATTTTGATGGTGATGTATTGAATCTGTAGATTGTTTTTGATAAGCTCAGCCCCTTCATCATTTGTATATAAGAAGGCTACTGACTTTTTTCAGTTAATATTGTATCCAACCACTACATTAATGGTTTTTATCAGCTATAGGAGTTCCCTTGTAAAATTTTTGAAGTTGCTGTTGTAGACTATCATATCATCTGCAAATAATGATACGTTGACTTCTTCTTTCCAATTTGTATCCCCTTGATCTTCTTTAGTTGCTTTATTGCTCTAACTAGAATTTCAAGCACTATATTGAGTAGATGTGGAGAGAGTGGACAGCCTTGTCTTGTTCCTGATTTTAGTGGAATTGCTTTGAGTTTCTCTCCATTTAATTTGATGTTGGCTATAGGCTTGATGTAAATTTCCTTTATTATGTGTGGGTATATACCTTGTATCCCTGATCTGTCCAAGACTTTTATCATGAATGGGTGTTGGATTTTGTCAAAAGCTTTTTCAGCATCTAGTGAGATGACCATGTGGTGTTTTTATTTCAGGTTTTTTTTTTGTTGTTGTTGTTGTTGTTTTTTAATATGGTGGTTTATGTTGACAGATTTCAGATTTCACCTATATAGAACCATCGCTGGATCTCTGGCATGAAGCTTACTTGATCATGGTGCATGGTTTTTTTTTTTTTTTGATGCATTCTTGCATTTGGTTTGTGTTTTATTGAGTACTTTTGTATCAATATAGCTGAAGGAAATTGATCTTTTTTTTTTTTCTTTGTTGAGTCATTGTGTGTTTCAGTATCTGGGAGACTATTATCTCAAAATATGGATTTGGCAATGTTCCTTCTTTTTCTGTTTTGTATGTTTTGTATAATAATTTGAGCAGTGTTGGTATTAAATCTTTTTTGAAAGTCTGATAGAAGTCTACACTAAAGCTGTCTGGCCCTGGGCTTTTTTTTTTTTTTTTTTTTTTTGGTTGGGAGACTTTAAATGACTTCTTCTGTTTCCTTAGGGGTTATAATTCAATTTAAATTGTTTATCTGATCCTGATTTAACTTTGGTAAATGGTATTGATCAAGAAAACTTCCCATTTCTTTTAGGTTTTTCCAATTTTATGAAGTACAGGTTTTTGAAATATGACCTAATGATTCTCTAGATTTCCTTGGAGTGTGTTATGTCTGTCTTTTAGTTTCTGATTTTGTTAATTTGGATATTTTCTTATTGTCTTTTACTTAGTTTGGATAAGGGTTTGTCTTTGTTCTTGATTTTCTCAAAGAACCAAATCTTTGTTTCATTGATTCTTCTTATTGTTCTCTTTGTTTCTATTTTATTGATTTCTGCCCTCAATTTGATTGTTTCCTGCCATATACTCCTCATAGGTGAGCTTACTTCTTTTTGTTCTTTCAGATGTGCTGTTAAACTGCTAGTGTGAGATTTTTCCACGTTTTTTTTAATGTAGGCACTTAGTTCTATGAACTTTCCTCTTAGCACTGCTTTCATAGTGTCCCATAAGTTTGTGTGTGTTGTGCATTCATTTTTATTGAAATTTAAGATGTCTTTAATTGATTTCTTTATTTCTGCTTTGATCCAGTAGTCATTCAGTAGAGAGTTGTTCAATTTCCACGTGTTTATAGGCTTTCTTTTGATTCTGTAGTTGTTGAAATCCAGCTTTAATTCATGGTGTTCTGGTTACAGGGGGTTATTTTAAATTTCTTGAATCTGTTGAGACTTGCTTTATGACTGACTAGGCAGTCAATTTTGCAAAAAGTTTTGTGAAGTTCTGAGAAAAAGGTATAGTTTTTTTTTTTTTTTTTGTGTATGTGTGTGTGTGTGTGTTTGAGTAAAATGTTCTGTAGATATCAGCTAGGTCCATTTGAGTCATAATGTCTGTTAATGTCATTATTTCTCTGTTTAGCTTTTGTCTGGATGACCTACGCATTGGTGAGTGGGGTACTGATGTCCCCCACTATTAATGCTTGGAGTTCGATGTGTAACTTAATTTTTAATACTGTTCTTTTATGAATGTGGTGCCCTTCCATTTCAGGAATAGATATTCAGAATTGTGATTTCACTTTGGTGCATGGACTAGTATTTTTCCTTGGACTAGTATGAAGTGTACTTCTGTTTTTTGATTTTCTAGGGCCCCATGTTGGAATGCCAAAATGTTATTGGTTGTTTTTGTCCTTTTGGGGTCCTGCGATCCAGCTCCCAAATAAATCACATGGAGGCTTATTCTTCATAATAAATGGCTGACTTTAACTTGGCTTTTTTTTGTTTGTTTGTTTGTTTTTTTGCCAGCTTTTCTTAAATTATCCAGTTTACCTTTTGCCTCTGGTCTTTTTCCTTTTCTTACTTCTGTAATCTTACTTTTACTCTTACTCCATGGCTGGTTGTGTAGCTGGGTGGCTGGCCCCTGATGGCCTCCTCCTTCTCTGGCTACTTCTTCCCCTTCTCCCAGATTTTGCCTTCTATTAATTCTTTCTACCTTCCAGCCCTGCCTATCCTTTCTCTTGCCTCACTATTGGCCATTCAGCTCTTTATTAGACCATCAGGTGTTTTAGACAAAGTAGCACAACTTCACAGAGATAAACAAATGCAACATAAACAAAAGTAACATATCTTAAAATAATATTCTACAACAGTCCTTCCCCATTTCTTTTGATTAATTTTGGTTTGAAGCCTATTTTGTTAGATATTAGAATGGCTACACGGCAAGCTTGCTTCTTGGGTCCATTTGCTTAGAAAAACTTTTTCCATCCTTTTGCTCTGAGGTAATGACTCTCTTTGACGTTAAGGTGTGTTTCTTGTAGGCAGCAAAAGGATGGATCCTATTTTCATGGTCATTCTGTTAGCCTGTGTCTTTTTATTGGAAAATTGAGTCCATTGATATTGAGATATATCATAATAATATAGATATATATTAATGACCAATTGTTGCATGAATCTTAAAGAGTCTTATTAATGAAATCAAACCTGAGGTCAATTATTGAGGTGAATGCTGGAAGATCAGAGAAGCAGAACAAGCCACAGCTACCTCACCTTGCCAGTTCCTCAGCTGATCCTGTTTTCTCATACTGGAAACCTCTGAGTCCTTATCCAAAAGGATCTCAGCTGAACTGCTTCTCAAAAGCCTGAAAGCTTAACCAGCCAAATCCTTCTAGTTTCTGGTCTTCATGCATTATGTATCTTTCTGCTTTCTGCCATCACTCCCAGGGATTAAAGGCTCACCTCTTGTTATTAAAGGCATGAGTTACCATGCTTGGCTGTATCCTTGAACACACAGAGATCCAGGTAGATCTCTGCCTCTGGAATGCTAGGATTAAAGGCATGTGCTACCACTGCCTATCCTCTATGTTTAATATTGTGGCTATTCTGTTCTGTGACCCCAGATAAGTTTATTAGCATGCACAATATTTTGGGGAACACAATACCACCACAACCAATTATTGATAATTCATGTTATTTTATTGCTTGCTGTTGGTGGTGGCGGTAGTGTGTGCAAATGGGAAGATGTGTGTGCATGAGTGCTTCACTTCTTTTGGTTTTGTTGGTGTGAGATTATTTAAATCCTGTGTTTTTATTGGTGTAGTTAGCCTCTTTGGGATGGAGTTTTTTTTTTTTCTTCTAGTACTTTCTGTAGGGTTGGATTTGTGGATAGATATTATTTAAATTTAAATTTGTAATGGAATACCTTGTTTTCTTCACCTATGGTGATTGAGAGTTTGGTTGGGTATTGTAGTCCTGACTGGCATCTGTGATATCTTGGTGTTACAAGAGAGCTGTCCAGGCCCTTCTGGATTTTAGAGTCTCCCTTGAGAATTGTGTCTAATTCTAATAGATTTACCTTTATATTTTACTGGGCCCTTTTCCCTTTCAACTTTTAATATTCTTTCTTTGTTCTGTATGTTTAGTGTTCTGATTATTATTTGGCTGGGGTACTTTATTTTCTGGTTCAATGTATTTGGTGTTCTGTAAGCTTCTGTGCTTTTATAGGCATATCCTTCTTAAGGTTAGGAAATTTTTCTTCTATGATTTTGTTAAAAATATTTTATGGTGCATGGCTGTGGATCTCTGCATCTTTTTCCATCAGTTAATGGATGAAAGGTCTATGATGACAGGGTATGCACAAATCTCATTACTGGGGTAAGTCAGTTCAGGCACCCTCTCTACTCTTGCTAGTTGTCTAAGCTGGGTCTTTGTAGATTCCTGGAAATTTCCCTAGCACTATGTTTCTCCCTATCTCCATGATGTCTCCCTCTTTCAAGATATCTCTTTCATTGCTCTCCCAATCTGTCTGTGTTCCAGCTCAACCATCCTGTTCCCTTAAGTTCTCATCCCCACATCCTCTACCCTTTATTCCCCCTCCCCCCTCTGTTTACTCAGAAGATCTCATCTATTTGAGATCCAGGAGTCCAGTCACAGAGAGGGAAGAGAGATTCTATGAGTAAGAGACATCAAGATTATGATGGGGAAACCTACAGAGACAACAAAACAAGCTAGTAGGAACTCATGAACTTTAGATCGACAGCTGTGGAGCCTCCATGGGACTAGACCAGGCCCTTTGCATAAGCAAGACAGCTGTATAGTGTGGTCTGCTTAATGGGGCCCCTGGCAGTGGGATCAGCATCTATCCCTAGTGCATGAGCTGGCTTTTTGGAGCCCATTACCTATGATGGGACACCTTGCACAGCCTTGATACAGGGGAGGGGCTTGGACCTGCCTCAACTGAATGCACCAGGCTTTGCTGACTCCCTATGGGAGGCCTTATGTTTTCAGAGGAGGGAATGGAGGGTGGGTTGGGAGGAAGGCCTGGGAGGGGAAACAGAAATGTGAAGAGAGGGGGATCTGTGGTTGGTATGTAAAATGAATAAAAAAAAATTCTTAATAAAAATATTTTTGGGTCTTTGAGCTGGGATTCTTTTCCTTCTATCCCTGTTATTCTTTGATTTTGTCTTTTCATAGTGTCCCAGATTTCCTGCATGCTTTGTGTCAGGAATTTTTTAGATTTATCATTTTCTTTGACCATTTATCAATTTCTTATATAGTATCCTTGATGCCCGAGATTCTCTCTTCCATCTATTGTGCTGATGAGTCTTGCAGCCATAGTTTCTGTTTGTTTACCTAGATTTCCTATCTCCATGATTCCCTGAGTTTGTGTTTTCTTTATTTCCATTTTCAGGTATTGAAATTTTTTTCTTTTTCTTTTCTTTTTTTTAAATTTTCTTCACCCTCTTGGCTTTTTAAAAGGTTTTGCTCATTTACTCCCATATTTTGTGTTTTTTTCTGGATTTCTTTAAGGGATTTGTTCATTTCCCCTTTCAGGACATCTATCATATTCATAAAATTGGTTTTGAGGTCATTATTTGTGCTTTACCTATTTTGAAATATCCAGGACTTGCTGTAGTAAGATGCTGTGCTCTTCTGGTGCCATATTGTCCTGGCTTTTGTTGATTGTGTTGTATTCTTACACTGGCCTCTAGGCATCTGGATTTAGAGTAATTATAAATTTAGGTGCATATTTCTTAGTTTGTCTTGTTGAATGGATATTTTTTCCTTTGGTTTCTATTTCTTTTCTGGTCACCTGTCCTTAGTGCTCTATGGTTCTGGTGACCAGGGAGTCCTCAGGTCTACTATGGTGTCCCCCTTGGGGTCTTGGTGACCATGTGACCTCTGGAGTTTGAGGTGCCAGTATTGCCTCTGGTATTCTCAAGTTCAGCAAGCTACCTTGGCTTCTGGAGTTCCAGGTACTAGCATAAATTCTGGCATCCTGGATACCAGTGTGGCTTCTGGTAGAGCAGGTTTTTTTCTGAGGTTCTGCACACAGGTATGGCCTTTCAAGTTTTTGATACCAGAGTGGCCTCTGAGGTTCTAGGTACTGGTGTGGATTCTGGGGTTTCAGGTTCTGGGGTGACCTCCTGTAGAGAAATTGGGATTCTGATGGAGTTGTAGGCCCCAAGGTATGGAGATGAGGGGAGGGGTACTGTTGGGGAAACTAGGAAGTCTCTAAGGTGTTGGGATAATCTTTTTATACACTGTGTGAAGATGTATCTCTATCCTTTTTCACCTGCCTAGGGCACCTTCTGATTGGTTTAATAAAAAGCTGAATGACCAGTTGTAGATGTAATCAACCATCTTATTAAATAAGAAACACAGAACCAATGCAAAGAAGAAAGCCAAGAGGTCAGAGCCAAGAGCTAAAACCTTACCTTCCTCCTGCTATGGTCTTACCTCTCCGAAACAGAGCTACTTCCTGTGTTAAAGTCTTTATATAGACTTTCTGTTCTGCCTTCTCATTGGTTGTAAGCCCAACCACATGACCGCCTTGTCATTGCCTGTCTGTACAGACCTCCAGGTATTGAGATTAAAGGCGTGTGTATCCAATGCTGGCTGTATCCCTGAACACACAGAGACTTACCTAGTTCTGCCTACCAAGTGCTGGGATTACAAGCATATGCCACCACCGCCCTGCTTTCCTATGGCTTGCTAGTAGCTCTGACCCCCGGGCAACTTTATTTATTAACATACAAATGACATTTTAATACAAATAAAATATCACCATACCCAGTAGCTAGATAGAAGAGGATAGGCAGGACTTCTGGGAGAGATAGACACTCTGGGAAATAATCTGAGGTTGTAGATTTGCCAGCTAGATACAGAGACAATCAGATTTACAGTACTGAGGAGAGGTAATGAGCAATGTGGCAAAATATAGATTAATATAAATGGTTAATTTAAGTTTTCAGAGTAAGTTGGGAAATTAGTCAAAGCTAAGATCAAGCTTTCATAATTAATGTATGTCTCCATGTCATTATTCAGGAGCTGGTGATTCAAAGAAATACCTGCTAGATTTGGTGTCCAATGTGAAGATATATATATCCAAGAATGTTGCCTGAGAAAAATTAAACTGGGAAAAATTCCAGACAAGGAGGCAGACATGGCTTCCTAGCAAACAGTCTCTCTTACAGTCCCAGTGCTCCAGGTCTACAGAGGTGTAGCTCCTTTAAGAGGCCTTGTTGTGCAGCCAAGCACTTGAGTGGGGCCTGAGAATAGCTGGCATACTACTTGGTAGGAGACTAGGTAGAAAAGCCTGCCACAGCGTAGGACCAGCAAGTTCTCAGAACTAGACTGAATAGACATTGCTCTTGGCTAGTGCCTTTTGGAATGAGGCTTAGCTCTCATGGAAGGGCAAACAGTGGCTATAGCCCAGAACCAGTGAGATAACCTGATGGACAGACCCAAGGGGGATGGAGCCAGCAGCAAACCACATGTGGTAAGCAGCTCTGGGAGTCTAGTCAAGGAGGGGGAAGAGGGATTATATGAGCAAGCAGTGTCAAGGTCATGATGGAGAAATCTACAGAGACAACTGAACTAAGCTCATAGGAACTCATGAACTTTAGACCAGCAGTTGTGGACCCTGCATGGGATCAGACTAGACCCTCTACATAAGGAAAACAGTTGTGTAGCCTGGTCTGTTTGAGGGTCCCTTGGCAGTGGGATCAAGTTCTATCTCTGGTGCATGAACTGTCTGTCTGGATCCTGTTACCTATGGTGGGACACCTTGCTCAGCCTTAATGTAGTAAGGAGGGGCTTGGTCCTGCTTCAACTGAATGTACCAGGCTTTGCTGACTCCCTATGGGAGCCCTTACCTTTTGGAGGAGAAGATGGATGGGTGAGCTGGGGGGGGGGGGTAGGAGGAGAGATGAAGGGGGAATATGTGCTTGGTATATAAAATGAATGAAAAAATTCTTTAAAAGAAGAGCTTTCTTTCTTTTTTATTTTTCTTTTTCTTTCCACTGTCCTTCTTTCCTATCTAGAGTTGGAGAGAAAAAGATGAATGGGAATGAAAAGAAGAAAAAATGGATGATATAGGAATGATAGGATAAAAGTATAGATTATTGAGTCTGCTTTTAAACTAAAAAGCAACTGCTAGTCTCATATATTTTACATTGGTATGGATTTTTGTATAGTAATACAAATTTAAGATTATTTTTGTTACAATATTATATATATATGTGTGTATGTGTGTTTCTAATCTAATTTAAGATATTATACCTATGAAACTCATTTAAAATGTAATATAAATTCTAGTGCTTGAAAATTACTATTACTGCTTAGAATAATCAATAAATGCAGGGTAGAAGTCAGTCACCTATAACAATCAAACTTGTAGTCATGTTAGGTATATTTTCAAAGTTAAACAGGCATATATATTTTAGATAGATAGGTGGTCTTCAAACACTTCAAAGATCTACAGACTATGGCATTTAAGATATTTTTAATAACATGAGGCTTTTCATGACAGTGAGACACACTGGCTTCTGGCAGCCCTAATCTACTTCAAAGAAGATGATGGGCATGGAAGAATCTCCATGTAGTGTTTGTTTCAAATGTGACAAAGCCAGCCAATTTGCAGAGAAACTGCTCTTACCTCAGCGGCTGAGAGTATGCTGGAGAAATTGGACAAGCAGGACACACAAAAACTTGACTGCTGAACTTTGTCAAGACAAGGTAGGCCAGTCCTTCAAAAATTCCTGCTTCTCAGTAAAATCTGTCAGATATTCTGGGCCTGTAAGCTCACACCAGATGTTTCAACACTGCAGTGGACCCTTGAATGGCTTTCCAGGCAGCCAGCTGTCTCTATCATCTTTCCAGTTTTGTAAATTGTTTGCTCAGCACGTCTGGTTTACTCATGTAATATTTATCCCTCTCAGGTTATAAGATGAGGTTGAAAACTAGATAATTATAGTTTTACGGTTTTCCTTATTACCAAGTTCAGAAAAGAAACTTACAAAAGAGATGTAAAATTTGTAAAGGTTGAGAGACATAAAAGCATACATTGTTTATTTAACAAAATGTTTTAAGGTTTAAAATGATATTTTTGAGGTTGTTAATACAATACAAGTTATGATAGAAAGTAATTTAAGTACAAAACTTTGGATTCACCAAGATAGGACAGATAATAGAGTACTTTCTCCAAACTTGCAAAATACAAATGGAGTGGACACTGTGAATGTAATTCTTACATGAGAATTGTTCTTATTGTATATAGTTCATTGATGTTAGAGAATGAGCCTTTTATTGGACTAAAAGGGGAGATGTTGGGATAATATTTTTCTACATTAAAGATATTCTCTGTTCTTCATCTGCCTAATGGCACCTTGTGATTGGTTTAATAAAGAGTTGAATGGCAAATAGTTAGGCAGGAAAGTATAGGTAGAACTTCCAGGAGAGTTAGGAACTCTGGGAAATAATCTGAGGCTGGAAAATTACCAGTCAGAAAGGGAGGAAGTTAGACGTGTGGTATTGAGGAGAGGTAATGAGCCATGTGTCAAAATTTAGATTAATCTAAATGGGCTAATTTAAGTTTAAAGAGCTAGTTTGGAACAAGTTTATGCTAAGGCCAAGCTTTTATAATCAATATAAAGCCTCCGTGTCATTATTTGGGAACTGGGAGTCCAAAGAAAGACCTGCCATACTAAAGATTATTGGAGGGGTGTGGGTCAATTCTTATCTGTGGTGATATTTTATCTATGTCTCCCAATAAAGTTTGTCTGAGGATCAGAGGAAAAAGCCAGCCACTATATAAAACATAGAAGTCAGGCAATGGTAGCACATGCATTTAATCCTATCATGCCAGAGCCAGGGATCTGTCTGTATCTCTGGGAATTCAAAGCTATACTGAGAACAGAGCCAGGCGTGGTGGCACATGCCTTAAATTCCAACACTAGTTAACCATAAAGGCTTGGAGTTCTGTACAGACAGACTGGAAGTGACAGAGCTGGGCAGAAAGAGGAAGTGATATAGCTGGGCAGAGAGAGGAAGTGAAATGCAGAACAGAAAAGCATATAGGTGTGGGTATACAGGAAGTAGGTCTCTTTGGTTGGGGATCTCCAATGTGGCTGGCTTCTTTCTGCTTTTCTGATCTCTCTCTTTTAACCCCAATATTTGGCTCTGGGTTTTTTATTAATAAGACCGTTTAGCACTTCACCTTACAATAACTTGGGGTTCTGAATACAGGTGTGAGCCTCTGGTAGAACAGGGGGCTTCTGCCAGAGTTGTGGGTTGGCATATGTTGATGAGGGGAGCAGGTGCTGTTGGGCAAACTGGGTGGTCTCTGGGGAAGCATTGCATATATATGGACAGGATTTTATTTGAGGTTCTGGGTACATACCAGCATGGCTTCTGCTAGGGCAGGGGTTTTCTGCCAGAGCTGTCGCTGAGATGATATTTTTATTTTAATTATTGATATAGTATCAGCTATATGGGTCCTTTGAAACATATTGTAGATAAGTTAATTTACAAGTGCAGTCTCATTATAATTGTTTTGTCTTGAATCATGCTAACAGTATTTCTGAGTACTTCATTATCCTAGACTGCAGTGATCCAAGGGGGGTGTAAACAAAAATTTAAAGGTATATGTGTCTTCAGGTAATACAGAATCAGTTACTGATGGCATATGTTTATGGAAACCATTGACAGTCTCACTGTATAATATTAAGTGTATAATATGAAGGATTGTCTTTGTCGCTGAGCTCCTAAGAGCAAGAATAGGTAGTACTAGGGCTTCAATCAAGCTAAGGTCTGTTTGCTATAGTCTCAGGATGAAATCAGACTGGAGTTTCTGGAGTATAAACAGAACTGTCCAGAGATTTTCTAGGGTGATTTTAAGTGATCTTTGAACTTGTGATATTGGTAGTCATTTTAAGAAAGTTTTATACCCAGAAATAGCCTCTCTAAATCCCAAAGGACATGCACAAATATCTCTAGGGCTTTGGTATCATGATCTATGGTCTTGTGACTGTAGGTTGAGAGCAAGAGAAAGATAGAGATAGAGAAAGATAGATGAGAGATAGGGAGAGAGAGAGACAGGGAGAGAGAGAGAGAGAGAGAGAGAGAGAGAGAGAGAGAGAGAGAGAATTCTCTAGCTTTGACATGGCATGTGAGATAATGTTTCATATCTGTCCTGTGAGTATCCATGGTGATTATGCTTAGGATGTAGAGAACATCTTCCATAATTTCTTCAAGTCTACCACATGTGACCAAGGCCTGTGGTATTGGTAGCTATGGAGCTTCAGGGAATAAGTGGGTTCTACTCCCAATATCACAGGATAAGCTGGAGTGATATCAGGGAGTTTTGCACCAAATTTCAGACCTGAAGCTTGGTCATGTAGTAATCAGGATATGGAAGTTTGAATAGGTATGGCCCCCATTGACTCATGTGTTTGAATGCTTGGCCCATGGGAGAGGCACTATTAGGAGGTATGGCCTTATTGGAGTAGATAGGACCTTGTTGGAAGAAGTATGCCACTGTGAAAGTGGGACTTGAGGTCTTACATATTCAAACTATGCCCATGTGGGACACAGTCTTTTCCTTCTGATGTCTGTGGATCAGATGTAAGACTCTCAGCAGCATGTCACCATAATGACAGTGTACTATAACTCTGAAATTGTAAGCCAGCCCCAATTAAATATTTACCTTTATAAGAATTGTTGTGGTCATTGTGCCTCTTCACAGCAATAGAAACCCAAATTAAGACACAGGGTTACTAGAAAAATATTACCATAATATAGGTGACAATATATCTATTAGATTGTCTCAAAGGATATATTCTGGGTAGTACAACAGTGGCTGTCTACACCCTGGAAAGGTTGCAAAGAAAGTAGATGGTCAGTGTATGAGGCATCCACATCCAATGTTCATCTGCCCATTTTGGCATATTAATTGTTGAAATGTTTTGTTGTGTATCAGTAGAACGCACTGGTACTTTCATTGTCATGAATAAAATAAAACTACCATATTGAAAAATTGTCATAGGCTAGTAGTTAGACAGATACAATATAGAATTTTAGTAGCTAGAGATCTAAATATAAGATGTGTGACCATTAATGATATGGAAGATGGTGTAAAATGTTAATGAATTTACCATAGTCCCCTACTGTCCCCTATTTGGGGATGCAGCTTTCTAGAATTAGGGAAAGGTATTCAATTTTCTTGTTGATTAGAACACAGGCAAAAAAGCTCCAGATGAATTTTAACAGTCTAATGACAGATTTTATAACTAAGGCATGAAAATCGTTATTAAGTTGTAGAAGATAATGATGTTCTTAAAACCTGAATGGCTTCAATCCTTAACAGGTAAACGTGAACACCCTAAGCATGTGAGAATTTCTGACTTTGTGACTTCACATAACCTTTCCCCAGGAGAGGCCAATAGGAAAGAAGCCTGCATAGAAACCACCACTAAGATACATTTGCAAATGTACATTATTATTAAATGAACATTAATAATCTTAGGAATATATAATTTTGTAGGTGACAGATACTATTTCTACAGCTGTTTTCTAGAGAAAGAATAAGTTTCTCTTCATTAAAGACTAATGAGTGACATTACACTTAAGTATTCACATTAGATATGCTTCTTTGAATTTAATGATAGGGCAATGAGGCCTTTAATTAAATACTCAAAATTTTCCATGGGGAGAAACAAAATAAATTTATCTACAATTTAAAAAAATAATGGGATCCATCTGTTATATAATCAGATTTTAAAATTTTTGGATACTTAGGCATATTACCAATGTAAGTCTGAAAAGTAAGTTCTTGATAGCATAAAACTTATTGACACAACAAAATAAGAAATATGGTAATTTGCATTTTATTTGTCATGTTTTGTTTCTGCATCCTTTATATTCACTATTGAGTAATAAAGGATTCCCCAACACCCATTAGTTGTTCTTTAATTTACTATTATGGTTAGTTACAATATCCTGCAATAGTAGTGAATCTTAAAGAAAAGCTGAAAGAAAAATGATAATAAGATTAAAGATTGTTATCTAGAAACTGGGTTATAACCAGTTCCTTAAAATACAACCTTCTGAAATTAGTTTTTTCCTACTTTAGATACCCGAATATTCATTTACCCTGTGCTCAAGTTGATTATGTATTTATTAAAATATAGAATATAATTAAAGTTATTAAAAATAAAACATTTAAATAGAAATGCAATAATGCTAGTAGATTTTTCAGAAGGTAAACATGTAAAGTGAAATTCTTCCACAGGAAATGCTCTTTTAAAAGGACTTAAGCTCTTGGTAAAATTCAGCAATGAAGATTAGAATAACTAACGGGATAAGCAGTCAATACACACCTGAGATATTTACTCAGAATTTCACTTTGTTCTTAGTTCCAAATATTGTGACCTTTATCTAAGGGTCATCATTGCACAAATATTAAAAAACAAAGCATAATGTCCTTTTTAAAATAATATAAGGTAAAATGTCTTGTGGGATGTGAAAGGCAAAAAAGTAACTCTCTCACAGTCTATTTTGATTGAGTTAGGATACAATCTTCCATTAGGCAAAGGTTTGTAAAACCTACTGATGTGGGATTAGATGAAAGTAGATGAGACTCAAAGAGAATGCTACAAAGCTCAAGTGGGGATGCTAATTATTGGTGTATTATTGTTCTAGTTTTCATGGCTATCCAGTCTAATCTATAGCCTGCTTGAAGAGGTTTTTTTTTTTTGTTTGTTTGTTTGTTTTTTGAGACAGGGTTTCTCTGTGTAGCTTTGCGCCTTTCCTGGATCTCGTTCTGTAGACCAGGCTGTCCTCGAACTCACAAAGATCTGCCTGCCTCTGCCTCCTGAGTGCTGGGCTTAAAGGCATGTGCCACCACTGCCCAGCCTTGAAGGGCTTTAATGAGATTTTCTAGTGAAAAATGCAGATAGGAGAGGGTGTTTTTTTTTTTTTTCTTCAGAGAAATTCAAGAATTAGGGAGGAAGAACTTTTTACCCCAAAGTAGACAGGAACATGTAATTTCTAAAAAGGCTATAATTCTGTGTACATTTGAGTTATATAAGGAATATCATAGCTTCCTGTCTTTGTGTATCGTAGAGAACTATATTGAAGTACTGCCATTATGTCACTATGAGGTATAAAATAAAACCTTAAAGATAATTTACTTAAGAATAAGATAGGTAGCTCACTTAATATCAGCTCTAATGTCCTTAACACAATTTTATGTTACATCAGACAGCAGTCTAGTGCATAGAAATTCTACCGAATAAAATATGAATGCAAAATATTTAGCTCAGGTATATTATAGTAAAAGGTGGATCAACATGGAGTATATTGCCAGAAACATAAATTAACTTTAGATCTTATATGTTTCTTTTTATATCTCATGTAATTAAAACATTTTATATACATATATACATACACATACACACATATATACATATAAAAGTTCATTGCTGTTTTGAATTAGTGTCTATGCATATTATTAGTTTTCAAACATCATGATTTTTAAATTCACTTATGTCTATCACTAATCTGTACAGAACTGCTCTTTTAAGCTATTTAGTAACCACTAAATCTAAAATAGTAATTTAATTAACAAACTTAAATATCCTAAATATTAAAATTTTATCCACATAAAACAAGTAGGTACCAGTACCTCTGCTGGGCCTTGCCTCCAACTCCAGTGGAATTCCATTGTGCTGAAGCAGTCCACTGCTCTGGAGTGGATGAGTGATCTGCCGGTCAGCTGGACTGCCATTACTTTCTGTATTCTGTTCCCTCAAGACCTACTCCATCACTCATCCCCTCCCAATTCATCATCCTCACCATGGCCAGCCCTTCCCCACAACTCAAGCATTTCACATATACAGTCCACACCAGTCTGAAGAACAGGTGAGTAACCAGCCTCCCAGCTGAGCTATACCAATCCCCAGACCCTTATTCCCAGTCCCATGTCAGCAACAGCACCTTTGCCTGGTCCCAACCCCAACTCCAGTGAAAGTCTACTGCTCTGGAACAGTCCTCACCAGTAGATAAGCTGGTGAGTGACCCACCTGCTAGCTGGACTGCCCTCCTACCCCTTGGATTCTGTTCCCTCATGACCTACTCTGCTGCCCAATGCCCAATCTCTTCTACCTCATCATCATCCTCAAGATCAGCCCTTCTCCACAATTCCATCAGAATCCATAGGCCCAGAGACTATCCACACTAGTCAGAAAAACAGCATCCCCTCCACAGGGCTCCATATTCTGCTCTACAACTTTGGAAGAAGACCAGCTTTACTGTAGGTCAGACTCAAAGACTCCAAACCCCATAGGAGACACCATACTCGACATGAAGACATGCTAGTCACCAGAACCCTTGGTCACTTAGACTCAAAGACAAGAGAGGAAACTCAAAGAAAAGGAACAAAACAAACAACAACAACAATAACAACAACAAAAAACTCACACATTCAACAAAGACAAATGCAAGAATTAACACATAGACCTATAATCATCAAATCCATATGTGTAAATGCCAGTGTCCAAACAAAATCAACAACAGCAAGGGCAATATGGCACCACCAGAGCCCAGTGATCCTACTGCAGCAAGATTTGAACATTCTAACTTAAATGAAGCACAAAAAAATGACCTTAAAAATAACTTTATGAAGATTATAGATATCCCTAATGAGGAAAAGAAAAAGATCTCTTAAAGAAAGAAATCAATAAATCTCGTAAAAAAGAAGAAAGAAAGAAAAGAAGAAAAAAAGAAAGAAAGAAAGAAAGAAAGAAAGAAAGAAAGAAAGAAAGAAAGAAAGAAAGAAAGAAAGAAAGAAACAGGTGAAGGAAACTGTTCAAGACCTGATAATGGAAATAGAGGCAATAAAAAAAAAACACAAACCTTCAATTAGAGAACAGTCTCATATCCATCACATTTCTATTACAGCAAGGAACCCTATTGATAGCTATAACACCCCATCTCCTCTTCTTTTCCTCCTTATCCATGAAATAAAAACAGAACTTATAGAAAGGTCTTGTGTTTCTCCATTTGCATAATTTTGCTAGCCTCAAGAATACAGTATAAATGGAATTATAGAGTACATAATCATGTTGGTTTGACATTTCCTTACCATTTCTGTTCATTTTTTTTTTCAGTTTATTTTCTCTGCTTGATCATAGGATCATTTTTAGCCTACTTTGTTAGATTATTGATCATTTTCCTTTGTAGTTCCATCTGGGTATTGAATCCCTCAAATGATTTTATTTCAGTTATTTTTGTTCTGAAATTCCATTCATTTCTTTTTCAAACCTTCAACTCTTTTTAATAAAACTATTTATTTGTAAAGATTGCCTTCTTTTTCACCCCTTTCTTTGCTTATTTTAAATTGGATGACAATTGTTATGTGCCATTTTATTATTGCTTTGTTAAAAATTTTAAAGTAATTCTAATAGCTCTATTCCCTGAGTATTGTGACTATTAACCATCTTTCTTCATTCAGATTGAAATATTCATGATCTTGGTGTGCTTGGGTGATATTAAATTGAATATTTGACGTATTTTTCTAAGGCTATAAATCCTACAAAAACATGTCAAAAAAGTCATCTTTTCCTTTCTAACAGGTAGTGACTGGAGAAAGGATGGTATTTCTTCATCATAAGCAGTGGAGAATAGACGCCAAATGTTAGAACAAGGAGTGGAAACATCTCTGAACTACTAGGTGCAGTTGGGCATACTAGCTTCTCTCTCTCTCTCTCTCTCTCTCTGTGTGTGTTTCGAGAGAGGGTTTCTCTGTGTAGCTTCGCACCTTTCCTGTATCTCGCGCTGTAGACCAGGCTGGCCTCGAATTCACAAAGATCCACCTGGCTCTGCCTCCTGAGTGCTGGGATTAAAGGCGTGCACTACCACCGCCGGCCTACTAGCTTTCCTTTAGTCTCCACAGATAGCTCCTGTTGTGGAGAAGTAGGGATAGCTCTCTAGTGTTGTTCATGGGCATGCCAATGAGCAGGGAATGGCTTCAGCGATTGTCTAATAGGACTCTTTTAATACCAAAGAAGTATGTTTCTAGCTGTCATCATAGAGCCTTGGTCCAGTGACTGGTGGAGGCAGATGCAGAGATCCACAGCCAGGCGCCAGGCTGAGCTTCTGGAATCCAACTGAGGAGAGAGAGGAAGGATTCTGCAGGTGAGGGACGGTCAAGATCCTGGTGGAAGCCTATGAATGGTGGACTTGTGGCTGTCATGGGACTGGACTAGGCCCTCTGGATGTGGAAGACAGTTGTTTAGCTCGAACTTTTTTGGGGGCACCCAGTGAGGGGATCGGGATCTGTCCCTGTTCTGTGGGCAGACTTCTGAGAATCCTGTGTCTGAGGTGTGACACCTTGCATAGCCTTGGTACAGTGGGAAGGAGCTTGGACCTGCCTAGGCTCAGTGTGCTGGGCTCTGTTGACTTCCCATGGGAGACCTCAATTTTGGGGGTGTGGGGATGCGGGGTGGCTTGGGAAAGTGGGCTGGGGGGTGAGAGGAGGGAGAAGGGAGGAGGGAGGAGGGAGGAGGGAAGAGGGAGGAGGGAAGAGGCGTTGTCTTGTATAGTATGTGGAGTGAGTAGAAAATTTCTTATTAAAGAAAAATGAAAAAAAAAAGAAGTATGTTTCATTATTACTTGGTGGAACTAAGAGTCTAGGTTTCTCATTCAGCCTGTAATGATACCACAGAATTTGAGTATTACTGAATGCCTTTGATTCAATATGTAGATCAAATTCCCATTTTTTTCTTTTGGGCCTTCTGGTACCACATTAGTAATGAATGTTTTACATTTTTTTAAATGTTGTTCCTTTGGCCAGATAGCAGAAAAATTGTAGGCCATTTAACTAAGAAGGCATAGCTTCTAATGTCCCAGACTTATACATGTATGAAAATTTCGACTTTTGTACTCAGGCAGGCTGAAGGACAATCTTCCCCCGGTGCCTGCTTTGACCTAGACCTTGGAATGTCTTTGTGGGGTTACTCTTCCTCATAAAACTGAGGGATCTTCTCCACTGGCTTTTCCTGATATATTGTTTTTCAGTTTTATTTTTAGAGAAATGTTTAGTAGTAACTAGACAATTTAATACCTTTGTAGTGGTAGATAGTATTAACTGAACTTAAGTTATATGTTGGATTCAAACAAGTTAACTTCCCATAAGCCATATGACAACATTGTGAGTCTTTTAATACTCCCGCGTAGCTTTGCTCAACTACTGAGACATTACCATTTTTACTATTATGAGTCACTTGACAAAATTCTTCTCCCACCATTCTCTGTTTCAGCCATTCTCGCCTTCTTTAAGTTACTCTTTTCTTTTTTGCCCTGTGTCTGAAACATCCTTCCTAGCATTCACTGGAGTTATTCATTTTCATCATTTAAATATTGTTTAAATGCAGCTTCCTTAAAAACATCTTCAGTGACCTGATATTAGTCTTTAGATATCTTTATTTTGATTATTATATTTCTTTCTACAGTTATAATTTTAGTAATAAAGGTTAAAGTAATTGAGATCAGAAAACAAAACCCACAAAGTAGATGTATTGCTTATTCTAAGAATATAGCATTTAGTAGGAACTTACCACAATATGCAAGGATAGTGGTAGTATAATGTTGCTGGAGAAGAAATTCCTGTTTAGAATTAAGGTTACAGTTTAAGTATAACCTTTAAATGGATGTAAATATATTAGACTTAATACTATTGAATTTGGTTCTAAGTTTGGCCAAGATTGCAACCAGAAATAACCCAGGATCATTTTACATTAATATGGACATAGACCAAAAAAAAAAAAAAAAAAAAAAAGTCAAGAAACTAACAGTCCTGTTTAATGAGAAAATTGTGAAGAGTCACCCCATTAGACAGGGCCAAAGTATATTATCACATAGATACAATATCATTGGATTCACAACCATCTGTTCTGCCATCTAAAGCTAATTAAATTCTAAAAATTGAGCAATTAAGAAACAACTATCAGCCTAAAGTCTGAATCAAAAAAGATTTGATAATAAAACTATAGCTAGTACAAATACGCTTAATTAGGAAGAACCTGAATAAAAGTCTATAAGTCATTAATGTGGTGTTGATAGAATGAAATATGGTACCTGAGTATTAGCAGAAAAAATTACCAAAGGATAACTGTCACATGGAACATTCTATTATACTAATGAACTCATCTAATGTAAAAGGGTAACTTTTGGGTTTATTGTTTCAGAAATTTTTCTAACACACTTGAATACTAAATTCTAATACATTTTCTTGAAAAGTGGAAAGGCAGGTAAGATATTTCTTTATTCTATTTTGCATGCTTAACATTTATCTTTCTTATGATCTTTGGTAAATTCCCCGTTGATCATTCGCTTTTTACCAGAATAACAGAATTGTTGAAAGCTTCTAATGAGACAGTGTTTGTATGGAGACAGCCTTTGTCATTTTATGTTCATGATTATTAATATCATAAAATATGTTTACATACATGTAGCATTTGACTGCTCAAGAACATATACTCATAAAACAGCAGGGGTCGCCTGATTTATCAATGAATAAGTCAAGATGGATAAGATAGTGAGTTAGCAGTTATATGATAAATCTTAATTATTATAGCCTGGAAATACTTCCCTATTCTACTAGGCAGTTCCTGTTTATTTGGGAATTACCTTAGTAACACAATTATTTTGATAGATAACATTACTTACTTGGTGAATATTATAGGAAGATGATCTATAAGAACTAATTTCTAGGTTTTCTATTGGTATATACCAATTGTACATAACAATAGCCTTCATTGTGTCATTTTCATAAATTTATTAGCTGCATTTTCACCACATTCATCCTATATTATCCTTGCTTGCCTTTATGTCACTTCAGTTGACCCCCCCTCCTCTTCCCAATATGTCTCTCTTCTACATTTTTGTATATGTTAAATTGTTTTATGTGATCAAATTAATTCCTGTTGCTTACAGAAGCATGAGTGAAGGTTTAGTTACAGGATCATAGGCAACTTTCCAGTGGCTATGCCATCAAAAAAAGTCTCTCCCTTCCCTAGCGATGACTAACCTAAAGGAAGGGTACAGCATATGAGCCCCTGTTTACTCCCTGATGGAAAACTGACAGGCCTAATATTATGCAAATCTTATGCAGGTGAACAGAGTTGTAGTGACTTTAATGGTGCCCATAGTCATGACACTTTGAGAAGAACAGATATATTTCAAGATCCTAGCCACACATGTGTAACTTCCACAAACACAGCAAGTGATTGGCATATGGTTCAGGCATCCAAGTTCTAGTTTTAGAAAGAAAGTTTTCAGTGGAAAAGGTAGTTACATATTTCAAAATTGTAGAATATTAAGGCAAATGAGACAAGACCTGCATCTGAACCACTCCTCTAATACTAACATTTTTTAAAAACATGTCGGGACAATTGCATTAGCGTTATTTGTGTTTCCTTAATACAGATGGGCCTATTCAATCTACATCCATGAAAGTAATGCCTGGGAAGCATAAATATTTTATGAGCATTTCTTCTGAAATTGATAAATACCATAGTTGTAGAAAACTTCCATGGAAAACCATTAAGTTTGTGGAAGACAATTTAAAAATAAAATAAAATAAAATATTTTGACATTATAAAGATTTACAAAAGTCAAAGTCTAGTAGTAGCAATAGTCTGAACTTTTATCTTCTCAATTTATGATAGAAATACATTTTTAAACGATATACTTAGACATCAGGAAAATGCAAATAAAGACTACTTTGAGATTTCATCTTACACCTGTTGAAATGGTTAAGATCAATAAAACAACTGACAGTTCATGCTGGTATGGATGTGATGGAAGAAGAACACTCATTCTCTGCTGGGGGACTGCAAACTTTTACAGCCACTGTAGAAATCTGGGTGAGCATTTCTCAGAAAGATGGGAATCAATTTCCCTCAAGATCCAGTATGTTACTCTCAATCATATACTCAAAGGTTCTATCATCCTACCTCAGAGACACTTGCTCAATTTTGGTCATTGATGCACTATTCATAATAGCCAGAAATGGTAAATAACCCAGGTGTCTCTCAAGAGAAGAATAGATAAAGAAAATGTGGTATAAACAATGGAATATTAATCAGCTGTTAAAAAATTAAACCATTAGCCGGGCGGTGGTGGCGCATGCCTGTAATCCCAGCACTTGGGAGGCAGAGCCAGGCGGATCTCTGTGAGTTCGAGGACAGCCTGGTCTACAAAGCAAGTTCCAGGAAAGGCACAAAGCTACATAGAGAAACCCTGTCTCGAAAAACAAACAAACAAACAAAAAACCCAAACAAACAAAAAAATTAAACCATGAAATTTGCAGGTAAATAGATGGAACTAGAAAAGAAATCACCCTGAATTAGGCAGCCCAGACTCAGAAAGACAAATATGATATATACCTACTTACATGTGATATTATCTGTTAAGTCAATGATAAACAATCTATAAACTATAGAACTACAGAGGTTAGGTATAGAGCGATGGAGTGGCAGATGGTAGACCTCCCAAGGGAAAGGAAATAGATAGTTAGGGATGGTTGAAGCGTGCTGGAAATGGAGGATCAAGTGGAGGGAATACAGGGAAAGACAGGTAAAATTAAAGACTATTTGAGGGGTCATATGGAAATCTAATAGAGTAGAAACTTCCTAAAATATATACATATATAAAAGTGATCTAAATGAAATTGCCAACTAATGTACAAAACAGCGCCCTAACTAGACATTTCTTGTCACCAAACAAAATTGTCAGTATTAGGAACTGGGCACATCTAATTAAGATTTTGGCCAAAGGCATGCTACAGAAACCCCCAGACAACTCAAGTTGTTGCCAAGATCATAGGCTGCTCTCCACAAACTGACAGCAAGACCCCATTGCCATTAACAACATATACAAAATTCATTGAATATGGAGATGTCAAGCTGGTTCCTTCAAAGAGCCTTAACTCCTCCATGTAGTTGGAATTTTCTCCAGTCCCACTTGGGCCCCAGCCACTCAGATCTAAGTAAACATACAGAGACTTATATTACTAAGTAAACATACAGAGACTTATATATGGCCATGGCAGGCTTCTTGCTATCTAGTTCTTATATATTAAATTGACCCATTTCTATTAATCTAAAAGTTGTTACATGGCTTGTAGCTTACTGGTACTTTACATCTTGCTTCTGGTAGTGGCAGCTGGCAGTGTCTCCTCACTCAGCCTTCAACTTCCCAGAATTCTCCTCTCTGCTTATCCCACCTATACTATACTTCCTGCCTGGCTACTGGCCAATCTTCATTTTATTATCAATCAATCAGAGCAACACATTCACAGCATACAGAAAGACATCCCAAGCACTTCCCCTTTTCTTTTTTTTTTTTTAAAAGGAAGGTTTTAACTTATTTAACATAGTAAAATTACATATAACAAAAAAGTTATCAAGCAAGAATTATAGTTACAATATCTAGTCTATTTATAATATCTAGTCTATTTGTATCTGGCAAAATTAAAAAAGATATCCTATCTATCCTATATTTGTGAGTTTAAGATTTTATATCTAACTTATCTTTTATCATAACTAAGGAAATTATAACTATCTAGTCTGTAACTACATCAAAGATCTCAGAAGGATATAATATTACCTAAGTAAACAGGAAGTACATTATAAGCAACTTTAAAAAAATTCTAAAATGACAGAGACAGCTGTCTGCCTGGACAGTCATCCAAAGTTCCTCTGTAAAGTTGGGGCTTCCATCTTTAGCCCCCAGGTCTAGACATCCTATAGAATGTCTGGCACTCCATGAGATGGAACCTATACCTAACTCTACTTGGGTGACAGAGAACCTGAATCTAGATAGCTCAAGGACCTATGGCTAAATCTGAGTATCTTTGTTCTGAAACAAAACAAAAACAAAAAACAAACCCATAGCAATAAAATGACTCCTAATGACATTTTAGTATACTCGTAGATCAGTGCCTTGATCAGCCATCATCAGAGATGCTTGTTCTTACAGCAGATCAGAACAAATACAGAGACACACAACCAAACATTATGCAGAGAATGAGTGACCTTGGAATACTCAGCCGTAAATGGAAGTCTCCATCAAATCTCTCCCCACAGAGCTCAGAGAACCTGGCAGAAGAGGAGGTGGAAAGAGTGTAAGAACCAAAAGGGATGGAGGACACTAATAAAACAAGGCCATCTAAATCAATAAGAGCAGTTTATATGAACTCACAGAGACTGAGGTAACTTGTGTAGAGCCTCATGGGTATGCACCAGTTGGGGTACTAGAGCTGAAAGAAGTGGACACATGCCTTTTACCCCTAACCCAGAAGCATTTCTAATTGATAATGACTGCAAATAAAAATTTAGTTACCTTTAAGGGAATCTCAGTTGTGGAATCAAACTACTCTTAGAGGTAGGCTGCATACCAGCAGTAGATAGATAACATAAAAGTGAACTCAGTGACATCTTTGGAGTTTCCATGTCTTATCTCATGTTATAGCTATTCTTTAAAAGTTAATCTTACTATTTTTCAATTTTTATTTTTACATAATATATAATATATATTTCGTCCTTCATGTATACATTATACTTCTAGTTTAGTGTTTTTATGGGATTCCTGAGTGTGTTAATGACTATCTATTTCTTGTGCCTTCACTTGGACTCTTTTCTTTCTCTTTGCTTACTTAGTCCAATTCTGATGTGTTAGTTTTTGTTTATCTTATTTTGTTACATTTATTATTATCCCTTAGAAGCTTGTTTATTTGTAATGAGAGACAGGAAGGGAGTGGATTAGTTGGTAGGAGAGGTGGGTAGAAATTCTGAGTAGTAGAGGGAGAGGAAATCATAATCAGGATATTATGTGAGAAAAAATATTTCTTTTTTCTTCCTTTTAAAAGGAAAAAGTAGAAAAAAAACATTTAAATAAGAAGGTTATTTACAAAATAATCTTACATCAATGCAACACTGGATTTCAGGGATTTGTATTAAGATTTTAGGAATTAGCACTATTTTCTTTTATGCTCAGTGTTTGGCCCCCAGAGTAAACAGCTCTGCAGTGGTTCATATCAACCAGGGATGAGGAGAATCAACAATGATGTTTTCTTCTGGCACCACAATTGTCTACTCTGTGTTTATAACTAAATCATAGATTTCTTTTGAAAATGGCATCAAGTCCTTCATCCCTGTGGCAGTTTCTATGACTTTCTTCTGAGATAGCTATTAAGACACAGGGAACTCACAGCATCACAAAAATTAAGACTGACAGACAGTCTATTGCTTGAAAATGGGCAAATTTCTACTAACTATAAATCCAGAGAATTGGATTGAGAGGAAGGAAATGTGGTTTCATGAAAGAGAATAGCCTCACATTATTGAAAAAAATAGGAAGCTGTTTGTATTCCTCAGCTCTCTTTCTCCCCTTCTTTAGCTTCCCTTCTTTTTCTGATACCATCTCTACCCCATATAACTAGCTGAGATCTTAAAGAGCAACTGTATTTTAGCATATCTTGCCATTGCTGGTAATATTTCAGTCATGTTAATGTTAGTCATGATGCAATGAGGTGGGATGTTGGAGTAAGGGAAGTTTCAAAAGAGGTATAATGAGTTCTGGAAGTCCTTTACTGCTTAGAGGTAAAGAATGGGCAAGATGTGGGAGTAACACATACAGGAAATCATTACATGTTTTAATTTAAAAGCTAGGGGCTCTAGGATGTAAGATGATGAACACCCCTTTTAATTTTAATAAGAAAGACCTTGGGAACCTGGAAAAGAACTATGAACTGTAATTTACTTTTCATATCTAGTACTAAGATAAGTATTAAATTTATGAAAAAAGGACAGTAACTGAGGCCAAGGATATTCTGCTGTTTGGTTAACACTATAGGGAAGTCAATGATAAAACTTCACATGTGGCAGAAAAACAAACAAACAAAACAAAACAAAAAACAGAACAATCTATGTTCCAATACTATCTAAAATGAAAAACTAAACGATCAGAGAAGCAGAAGCTAGGACATGATTATACAAGAGAAATGAAGAGTCTTTAAAATGATTCAAGAAACTAAATTACTGAAAATCTTCCTTTTGAATTAAATCCAAAATATAACAAAAGGCAAGCATATGCATAAAGAGTATAACACAGACAAGTGTTCAAATAAAAGAGCAACACGTATTTACAGTAAATGAGAACAACCTAAAATGAAAGCATCATAGGAAAAAAAAATAAAGAAAGGCTGATGAGCCCAGCATACCAAAAAATAACTTAAAGTCTGATCTAGGCAAGGAAGTAGACTTAGTAATTTAAACTGCAGAAGACCAATTAAGTTTGTATCAGAAGCAGAAAGAGATGAATCACTATTATAGTTAATACAATCATTCATGCACAGCACAAAATTGAGATATCAATAAAAAAATGGGGGTAGGGTAGGGGAGAAATACACTGTGAAAAATAAACACTGTCAGAGGAAAGATAAAGCATATGGAAGTTCAGGAATGAAAATTTACAGTAGATAATGTGTTTTCCTTAAAGAAGAAACATGTCATTTGATTCGAAGCAATCATTAAAAGGAGGGAAAATCTGATATAAATTTCCACAGCTAATATATAAAAGTCATAACAGAATCTCATAAAAATGTACCAAGACACTCACATAAGATCAAATTAAAATGATTCTCACTGAAGCATGCACTTAAGGCACCAGTGCAGTGGAGCTGGGTCTACAATGAGGAACAACCTAAATTTGCTTTCAAGCATACCATGGCATAGTAATTGTACTTTTAAACAACTGAACAATGTCTTTAGAGTATCTATATGGTAAACTTGAAGGAATAGAAGAAATGCTTAGTAATTTGGTCATCTTTTCTGAAGAATATGAAAGAATGAAATAACTTCATCTTAAATATGGTTTAATGGAGATTATCATGAGGACCAAAATTTATATAACTAAAGTAATAAATGAAGTATAAATCTATGAGAATTATATGTATATATTATATAATACATGTGTTTTTTCTCATAAAAAGGCATGAAATAGACAAATCATAAAAATCATCAAACAAGATTTACTTATGAAAAATATCAAGTTCTTCTTCTAGAAGAAACATATATTTGGATGCTTCTTCTGATCTAATATATAAATATATGAAATAAAATAGAATATACAAATATATAAGTGTTAAAATTAAATAATGAAAATAATTTATCCCAGAAAACATATAAAAAAGATACTAGGAGTCTATTTAAAACAGATATATTTCAAATGCATAGAAATGATCTTTGTATAACAATATGTCTAATAATCTGGGAAAAAAATCTCTAGAAAAGGAAAAGGAAAAAAAAATACAGATAAAATAGATCCTATCTGAGAAGGAAAGAGTAAAGAGAGAAACCTTTAGTACTATATACTACCAACTTCAGGATAATTCCTATTTCTAAAAATGTGTGCTTGTGACGACTGACAAATTATAGTATTATAATACTGTCACAGAGTCATGTTAGGAATGATAAATAACAACATAAATGGACTAAACATGAATGAAAGAAAATGTTTCCATGAATCAAACCTTATTGTCTAGATATATCAAAATACCCTTCCTAATGCTGTGACCCTTTGATACAGTTCCTCACGTTGTGGTGACCCCCAACCATAAAATTAATTTGTTGGTACTTCATAATCAGGAGGCTGGATGTGCTACTGTAATGAATCCTAATGCAGATATCTGTGTTTTCTGATGGTGTAAGGCAACCTCTGTGAAAGACTTCTTTGACTTCCAAAAGGGTTGCAACCTAAAGGTTGAGAACCACTGTGCTAAACCAAGGATAATGTGACTAGAGCAACAAGTATAATCAACAGTAATGAAGGGAAGGAAGACATTTTGATGAGCATGTCAAATTAAAATACACTAGCCATATTTGGGCAAACAAAACAGATAAAGGTGAACATTTAATTAAAGTTGGAAAGTTGGGACCAATTATTAGCAAAACAAGTGAACAAACTCACAAAGGAAAAATTTTTATGTCAAAACTTAGATAATTATAAATGGAATACAACTAAAAGATAAAATTTAATTAAGTCATAGAATTTATAATTATGTTTGATCAACAGGGTCAATGTTGACAACCTATGAATAAGCTGGAGAGAATTTAACCCATATGAAAAATTAAGAATGGAATTCATTTATGCTTGACAATGATAATTAATTTTCATTGTCATCTTGACTAGATTTAGAATCATGTAGGGGATGTTTCTGGGTGTATCTATGAGGATGTTTCCAGAGAGGCTTACCTGAGGAGAGAAAGCAAACTCTGAATGTAGGCCTACCCTGACAAAAAGGGTGGGGAGGAGAAAGTGTGCAGGGCAGCAGCATTCACTAACCCTTCTCTGCTTCCTGACTGCAGATACAATGTGAACAGCCAGCTCCTGATCCTGCAACTTTATCTTCCCTGCCAGAGTGAACTGTACCTTCAGACTTTCAGCTCAAACAAACCCTTCCTTCCCGAAGTTGTTTTTGTTAAGTATTTTGGAAAAGTAAAAAAAAAAATTAAAAAATAGAATGGGTTTTGTAAAATTATAAAATAAGAATAATAGAATGAAACCTTGCCTGGAAAAATAGGAGAAGGGCAGCAGGAAGGGTGCCAAGCAGGAACAGAAGTTGTGCATTAGATATAAAACACTTTCAGTTCAAGATGGATAATCGTAGATGTAAATAAACCAGTGTGTTAACTACAGTTATTTCTGTTTTAGGGATTAGGGGTAGATTTAATTTGGGCTTCAGGGTACTACTTTTTTTGTATATACTTTTTTACATTTTTTTTTTCTTAAGTGAAGCTGAGTTGTTATTGAACATCAGGAATATGTGTACACGTGTAGAGATAGAGGTCAGGGAAAGTGCTTTTAGTACTAGGCGAGAAGAAAAGTGCCAGGGAAAATAAGAGGCTGGATGTGCAGCAACTCTGATTGAGGTTGTTATTTGAGTACAAACAGCCATCTACTATTCTGAAGTCCACCCTTTAAGGCACAGGGAGTTTTCTAGATCTGAGAGTGCCAGAAGAGGGACACACCACCTTCTGGACAGAAACATTTAACAACATTGGGCCAAAGCTGATCATATCTCAAGAGAAAATGAGCAAGTTTGGAGACCCACAATGAGCAAGTTGGCCTCCTATCGTTACGAACCATCTCTGTTTTGGCATGTATCTATTTCATTACTCCTCTTTAGATGACTCATTTAAACACACACACACACACACACACACAAACATAGTAATCATTAACTTGAATGGGGAACTGCATACTGACTCAATTATCTTGAATTGCGACTATTGACACAAATCTAAAGAAAGGATGTCTTTCTCAATGGTTCTCAAAGTGAAATCCCTGACCTAAAGCAGCATCACATGGACTTTTGACAGAGAAATGAATTTTCAGACCCCATCTATACTTACAGAATAGGGTGGGTACACTACAGGTAGAAACCAAGCCATCAGCATCTGAACAAAGCTTTCCTGTTGGCTTTGGTTTTCATACTAAGGGACCAGGCTTATCAAGTTGGTTTCTGGAATTTTATGCCATGTTGCCTCAGCACATTTAATTCTCTCATTCACTCATATTCTCTCTGTCTCTGTCTCTGTCTCTCTCTCCTTCTTCCTCTCTTTCTATGTGTGTATGTATGATGTGTGTCTGTCTCTCTCTCTCACACATACAGATATGAACAAATAAAGAAAAAGGTTCACTGTATTTTACTTGGTTCTCCAAATAAAAGTAGGTATAAAGGACTTCAATACAGGTTATGATAGTTAACAAATAAAACAATCAACCGCCACCAACAAAAACAGATTTAGTATTTCAATGGAGTTCTCCAGAACTATTGCTTTGAAGGTGCTTGTTGGGACTTCAAGGCACTACTTTGTCTGCAATTTATCAGTTTACTAAAGTCTCCAAGAAGTCCTGTGTTCTGGAAATACATTAGCATGGTAAACTTTAGTCTTTCGTATGTAATACCTGACCAAATCTTTCAGAAACAATGTCCCACAAATCATCTCTGGAAAAATGCTTCCTGGCTCTTATTGATTTCCAGAAAGGACAGGAAGCAGACTTCCATCACAAGGTGGACTGATAGAATACCATGAAGATAAATACTGAAATTTCCTAAAGATTTCACACTGAAGTTTAATTATGAGCATCTTATGTCATTATTGTTCATTTATTACAATGAATGAATCAATATTAATAATTTTGATAGGTGTTAGAGTTACACTTTCTCTAGGTTTCTATCTTTCACTTATCCTTATTTTAATCATTTTGATTATTTTAATTTAATTATATTTTATTTTTATCTCTCAGTTCTTTTTCCCTCATCATTTTCTGTCTTTCTGGCAGGAGGACCTGGTGCAGCTATATAATGCTCAGGACAGCTATAGGGCAGTGTTGGATAAATGTTAACAAAAGACTTCAGTTCCATCAGCAATGCAGTCTTTGGGACATTGTCATTTAATTCTATAGACAACAACCACTTTCCAAAGTTCTAGGTTAATGCTAAGTCTCCTGTGTATTTGTCATAAGACTCTCAGGAATGAAAAGAATGCTTTGTGTGAAAACAGTTTCACACAAAGGCATGGAAAGTGTGGGGATGATGGAAAACTTCAGGAAATGCTAAAACACAAATATAATGGTCACAATTATTGTCAAAGGTTACAGTTTTAAGGGGAATATTCCCACCCTTCTATCCTGCCTGGAAAGCCAGAAGCTGCAGATACTAGTTAATTCAATATATAGTAAAAAGCAATTGGCAGAATTAAGTTTGAACTTTAAAGTCCTCATCCAGGCAGAGTTCTTAATGATATTTTATATTCCAGACTAAATTGAAAAATCATTGGGTATTTTATAGCTCAAATAAAATATAAACAGATAAAATGAATGAATGGATGGTATCAACACAGACATTTCCCATGGGCAGATATAGGTCTTCTTCCACAGTGTTGTCAACATTCCACAGTGTTACCTGTTTTCCAAGTGTAAAGTAAATAACATGCATATTGATGGGCTAAGTGCCCTGTTGTGACTCTGAGAAACACCCCACAGTTGTTTGTAACTAACTCAGAAAATTCAGGGCACCTCTATCAGCACCAGTTTAATGTTTACTATTCTTTCACTTTTTTTCTAATTCTTTAGAGTCTGAAGTTTCCTCTCTCCTTTTCCACATCACAAATTACACTTTATTGCACAGAAAATGCTTTAGATCATATACGTTTCACAAAGACTCTGGACTATTTGCTAATTAATCATCTGTGATAAATGGACGCTTTGGCATTCCATGGATACTGTCCTTTTCATGCTTCTGGCTATTGTTCAGCCCATTCTACCAGGGAGATTTCTCAAAGGCTCTACACTTTAGAGTCTAAAGTTATGTTCTATCCAGCAGCGCTTCCTATGAGGATCAAAATCTCCATCTGCACTGTCCAGAATGGAAACTACCAACTCTTTGTGGCTACGGAGTAATTGAATATGGCTAGTATAACTGAGGAAATGGGCTGGAGAGATGGCTCAGTAGTTAAGAGTAGTGGCTGCTCTCATAGAAGACCTGGTTTTGTTCTCAACACTCCCATGGTATCTCACAATCATTTGTAACCTCAGATTCAGAGGAGTCTATCATCTCTTCTAACCTTCAAGGGTATCTGGCATACATGTGGCACACTTACATACATGCAGGCAAAATGCTCATAAATATAAAATAAATCTAAACTTGTAAGCAGCATGAGGAACTTAGTTTTTTAAAATGTAATTGATTTAAATTAACTTTAAGCACATATGGCTAGTGGCTACCCAGTCAGACAGTGTGGATCTCAGAGTTATTTTATTCTGGTTTTTAAAACTTAGACTTTATAGAGAACTTTAAATTTCCTTTCCATTAAAGTTTGGTTACTGAATCCAGGAACTTCCTGTCAATCATCCATGCATGACAACTATATTTTGATCACAGATATTTTTGAGTAATCGTTATAGAAAAAGTGTACACAAATTTTCTGACTTTTTTAATTGGAAAAACAACTATAATTGAATTCTGATATCTCTCAGTGCTTCTGTTCTTTAATTGTAATCTTACATTTCCTAACTACTGTCGTAATCTGGATCTGACTTCATAATCGACTGCACACTGACATGAACTGTATAAGGTTTTATACATAGAGAACCTGCATTGGTCTACATAGACCGTAGGCCAATGGGTGGTGCTATATACTTACAGTCAAAGTATGGGTGCTGAAATCCTTAGGGAACACATCTTAATCCAAAATATCTCCTTTTCTTTGCAATATGTAACTTGCCTTGATGAAGGAATATCTCAAAGCCATCTTCTTCATTAGCACAGTGGCCAATGATATATTCCTCTCACTGTGAGTCATTTTCCTCCACTGAGAGTCTATAAAGCATAAATTACCTTTAAGCAAACATAGCTCCCAACTGCTCAGAATGGCTTTTCTACATCACCACTCCACAATAACCTTGAGGACAGGAAACTACCTACATTATCCTTATGTTGCTGGGGAGTTAATTTAGGTGGCCCAGGTGAAAAGCAGTTGTTCTAGGCCAGAGATATGGCTCAGCCATTAAGAACACTTGCAAAGGTCCTAGGTTCAATTCCCAGCACCCACAAAACATCTCACAAGCATCTCTAAACCCCCTTCCAGGTCATCCGATGCCCATCTCTGATTTCTGTCGGCACTAGGCACACAGGTGGTGCATTTAACATAAATGTAGGCTAACACTTGTACACATAAAATAAATAACTAAAAATAAATTTAAGACATAAAAGTGGAGGTGATAAAGTTGGAATCCATGAAGCTGACCACCAAAATGCTTGTGTGCACTGATGCCAGGCTTTATGCCAGTCTCTGCTAATAAACATGGTGAGGAAGCCCATGCTTGTCCAGCATGTGACTTCCTCTCCATCTTAAAAAGGACTTGGCCCATTAAGTGGTCGAGAAATGCACAAACTTTGTAATATTTGAAAAAGACACTTTGAAAGAAGTGTCTACACGAAAACAAATAGACGTTCAAATAATATCTTCTTTGCTGGCAACAGTGCCCGAGGGGTAGCAGGTTTCCAAAATGAGTCTCCAGTGAAGGGGCTGACACATCTTCAGAGACCTAATTTATTCTGAATTGTTCTCAATTGCTTTCTATTTGAAAAGATGGCAGTGCTCCCAGTGGTACCCAAACAGGCCGGATCATGGCTGGTTTAGAAACACAGTTTATTAGATACAGAGAATTCAGCAGTGTAAAAGTGGCCATGACTGTGCAAACAGCTAGCATTAATTAAATACAATTTGTCAGATACTCAACCTAGGTTTAATTTATGACTGTTGGTTTGTATTCTTTGCGTGTTATTCTGGAAACATCTCTAAGCAGAAAATGGTATTTTTATATTATTTTTATATTTTTGTTATAAGCTGAGAAAATGGAAGCGGAGGGGGGGGGGCATTTAATACAGCTGGCCCAAGGTCAGACAAATGGTGAGTGGAGGTACAAGGACACAAATCCGGGCAATACTCATCTATGGATGAGTTTTTTCTCTGTTGGCAACCCTCCCTTCAGAACAAAACTATTATATACAGATAAAGAAAGCTTGCCCTCATATGGCCTTGATTATAAAATGAACTGCCATATTCCTCAGCAAACATTTCTCAAATAGAAGGAAAGAAAAGAAGAAAACATACATATATCCAAAATATAAAATAATAAAATGACTTTAAAACATCCAGCTAGAAAAATGAATGAAAATTAGGTTACATTTAAATGAGGACATAGGAAACACAGGCTATGAACAGTGAGGTGATTTGCCATACATAACAGAATCCTTCAAATTTCTGCAACTCTGACTTTTAACACACTTCCTAAAAATTTTAAGTACAGTCAATTCTTATTTCTGATTGAAACATGTGGCACATGGGAAAATATATTAACTGAGAAAGCACACAGACTCCTGTACTGACCTGGAAAAAGGTGTGAGAAAAAAAAACAAAACAATCAATAAAGCAAACAAAACCCTTTATTTAATTACAGTTCACACACATGCCATTTTTGAAGGATCTATTTTTTTGTAAATTATAGATTTATTTTGTAATTACATGTATGTGTATGCAGATATGAATATGTCAGTGTGGATGCCCACAGAGTCCAGAAGAGAGTGTCTGATCTCCTGGAGCTAGAAAACAGTCAATGAGAACCACCTGAAATGGGCACTGGGAATTGAACTCAGGTCCTCTACAAGAACAGTAAGTTCTAATGACAGCCAAACCATTTCTCTAGCAGTGGCTCCTCATGTAATCTTCCTTTAAAAGATTGCAAAATAATGTGAAGAGAGATAAATACCTCTGGGAATGAAAAAGTAGATATAAGATTTCTTAATAGAGTAACAACGTTCTAATGCTTTAGACCAAAGCCTTCCATTGGCTGTGAATGGAGGTGTCAGAACTCGTAGTTCTTTAGGCATTTACTTGTTCTGATCTTTATCTTGACCTTCTCAGAAAGGCTCTACACCACTAGACACACACCACATTCTAATTGAAAACAAACACTTCTACACTTAACAAAGTTTAATCTGTCAGATAAAGGCATCCAAGAGTGATGCATTTTTTATGAGTAGTACGGATTTTCCCACAGTCCAACAGCCCTTAAATGACAGCTGTTGGGACAAGCTATACAGAAGAGAATAAAGATAACTTTGTTTGTACTGATCACTTGACTTTCTACATTCTTGCTGGCTATTTAGAAATTTTTAACACTACCATAGTATGCTAAATTTATGAAGGGACAATATAATTAAGCTAGAGAAGCCAAAGAACATTCAGAAATTGAAAGAGAATCCTATGATGAAATAAGACATGATGGTGTATTTGCTTCATGTAAACAAAAAGCTGAAATTACAGCTGCCTCAAAAGCAACTGAGGTCAAAGATTCTAAAGTCATTTGTATTCCAATTTCACATGCTAGTTCAAGAATCCTAGAGTAGACATAGGAAACAGTTCTGACATGTAGGTATACTACTCTGAAACTCAATTTTTCTTTAAAAGATCTAGGATTGATAATATTTTGATTACTCTCATTAGATGAACACGCAAATAAAGTTAGATTGTTTAGTAAAACTATTTTGAAAATTTTAGGGTAGAGATATCATTACTTTATATGTCTAAAGAAGAATACAGCCTGCATCTGAGGCTTCAAATAAAGTTCACATGGATGAGGGACAAGGAAGGGAGCAGGAGGGAAAACATGCTTTAGTTCAGTTGTTTTTCAAATGTATATGTATACCCATATTGATACCTCCACAGATCATCTATACCCATCATCTCTATATATACCCTTATCCCTATGTCTATTACCCTTTTCCCCAAATTTTGCTTCCCATATCCCTTTTACTCTTCACCATATTGTGTCCATCTCCCTCTCTTTGAGTCTTCATAAAGCCTTTTAGGAAATAATAAAAATAACAACCAAATACTTTATGCAATGGTTAGAAGGACCAACAGGTAAATAAGTTGTAATGATGCAACTTATTGGGGAACAAAACTGATGTTAGAGTACTTTATCTTCTATCAAGTAAAACTCAAAATCTGAAATACAATCAGGATACATTAAAATGTGAAGATATTGTCAATCAATGAAACTAACCTAACTCAAACAACGTATGTAAAACATTTTTCTTTCCTCCACTTAAAATGCCAACAAAGACTCCTCATATCATTCAAATCACAAGTGCCTAAGAGTATTTCAGTTTAGCATCATGGGCATGAATATTTTTTCTTTTTTTTTAATATATATATATATATATATATATATATATATATATATATATATTATTTTACAATACCATTCAGTTCTACATATCAGCCATGGGTTCCCCTATTCTCCCCCCTCCCAACTCCTTCCCTTACCCCCAGCCTACCCTCCATTCCCACCTCCTCCAGGACAAGTCCTCCCCCGAGGACTGCGATCAACCTGGTAGACTCAGTCCAGGGAGGTCCAGTCCCTTCCTTCCAGACTGAGCCAAGTGTCCCTGCATAAGTTCCAGGTTTCAAACAGCCAACTCATGCAATGAGCACAGGACTTGGTCCCACTGCCTAGTTGCCTCCCACACTGATCAAGCCAGTCAACTGTCTCACCTATTCAGAGGGCCTGATCCAGCTGGGGGCCCCTCAGCCTTTGGTTCATAGTTCATGTGTTTCCATTCATTTGGCTATTTTTTTCAATAATTGAGTAAAACTGAAATTTATTATATGCCACAGTCATCCTAGGGACCTCCATGCTATATATATATAGCCTCTATGGTTCTATGGGTTGTGGTCTGATTGTTCTTTATTTTATATCTAGAATCCACCTATGAGTGAGTACATACCATAACTGTCTTTCTGGGTTTGGGTTACCTCCCTCAGGATGATTTTTTCTAGTTCCATCCATTTGCCTGCAAATTTCATGCTTTCATTGTTTTTCTCTGCTGAGTAGTACTCCATTGTGTATATGTACCACATTTTTTTCATCCATTCTTCCATTGATGGGCATCTAGGTTGTTTCCAGGTTCTGACTATTACAAATAGTGCTGCTATGAACATAGCTGAGCATGTATCTTTATAGTATGAATCAGCATTCCTTGGGTATATGATGGGCATGAATTTAACCATTAAAAGTATCCAGATTATTGAAACTCCTCCAGGAAACAAAACCATAAATAGTTACCTACTGGAGTGTGTGAAAATATGTAGATGTAAGAACTTATCCAGCTTTTGCAAGTCAAATTAGTGAATATCTGTATTTTACAAGTCTTAGAAATGAGGGATAGATGATAGATAGATAGATAGAGATAGATGATAGATAGATAGATAATAAATAAGATAAGGAAAATATACATACTGTACATGCTTACTGGACATTTCTCCCATGGGAAAAGGGAATACAAAGGTTAAAATAGACACAAAAATGTCTATTGTATCTTTTGATGAAATCAGTGAGTCCTAGTCCTACCATCTATGCATTCCCATCCAAGTCTTCCATCACTTGATTCCAATGGCCTTCTTATGGTGTGGGGTAGTGTAATCATGTGGTGGTTAGTGTGACACAAATCTCTCCTAGAAACACATTTATATATTGATGTAGAGAATCTGTTTCATCAACACTGAATACAAGTCCTATTGGATATTTATACATATTCTTGGGAGAATAAAAGATACCTGAAAGGAATTCTAGATAATCCATTTATATTGAATTATATGCTGTGAAAGGTACTATCAACACTTTAGTTCAAATTTATGTGTCAAAAAGGTATGAATGTCTCCTTCCTGTGGCTGTCTACATATCATGTAGGACTTCTGTCTAGAGAGGCCCATGAAATTTAGCTAAACACCTGGAGAGTGGAAGATCACATCTGGGCAACTGTCTCTATGTAAAGCTGCAAAGCAACCTAAGCAAAGCCTATGATAGCACCTGGAAAGTGAGTCACCAGAATCAGAGAATAAAACAGCCAAGAAGTACATTAAGTACTCAAAACTATCACAAATAACTTAATGGTTATTGTTTTTAATCTCTTGCTCTTGCTTTTTAGAAATTTCATGACCTATTGTCAGTCAACATTATTTATTTGAAGACCCACGCTTCCAATCTGTAATTATCTCATTTTTGAAAATGGTTATTTGTGAAATAGTAAAACAATTGCTAAAATTCATCTAGTAATTTTTCAGCTGAAATATAATCATTTTAACATGGTAGAATATTATATAATATAACTTGATCTAAAACTAAACCAAACCAAAGGAAAATAAAACAACCCACATACTGAGATAAAATGGAAATCAGGGAAAAAAATACTTGGGTCAGATAGTTTGAAAAGCACTGTGTGAAAGAGATGACTTTGCAATGGAAGAGATTTGCTTGTTATTAGAGTATCTTAATTTTGATCATAGAAATAATTCATAGCATCTCTCCTTTGATTGACAGTGTACCTCCGACATCATTATAAAAAGACTCTGGCATTTCCTGTTAGTAACTATGCTTGTGATATTGAGAAGACCTTGTGAATTTTTATCCTATTTTCAAAGCTGAATTGAATGATAGTTTGACTTTCAATATCCCTGTTGTTTACTTGTATGCCCTTAAGAATTTCCTGGGTCATTTTACTTAAACTTTAAGAGATTTCCAGGAAGTGTTAGCAGCACCTACATGTATTGAGTGTTAATTTGTGGTGCTCACCCTGCTTTATTATGTTGGTTACTGTAAAATAATTCAACAAGATTTGAATCACATTCTGTGGATTAAAAAAGAGAGACACAGATCATTTTGGAAGGTAGTACAGTTATGAAATGGCAGATTTTGGACAAAGATGAACAACCTTGAAAGCTACTTTAATCTATCTTTGACATATACTGACTTTTAAGCAAAACATTTTCTTTTACTAAATCAAAAGAATGAATTAAAGTAATGATGTGTAGGGTTTGGGAAATTGGTATGATTTAAAATTAAATTAAAAACTACACACAAATACCTGATGGGGGAAAATTGATTAGATTTTTAAAAAGTTTCTTCACATTTTGTGCTTGTGTATATGCATATCTACATGTGTCTGTATATTTGTGTAAGTGTGTGCACGTATGTGGAGGAGACTGATAGCAGGTAACTCCTTGGGTTGCTCTCCACCACACATACTGAGCAGGATCTCTCTTTTGAAGCCAGAGCCCACTGACTTAGGTAGCCCAGTTGGCCAACTTGACTGAGGAGCCTGTCTTCATCCCTTGTGAACTGCCCAATCCACCCTGCATTCATATGGGTGCTGGAGAGGCAAATTATGGCCCTCCCTTTTGTGCAATAAGAAATTGACCCTCTGAGATAACTCCTCAGCCTGAGAAAATACTTTTTCAAGGTATATGACATACAAATATAGAAATGCCATAAGGAAACCCATGACTGTGTACAATTAGCATGTACCAACGAGGAAAGACAAGAAACAAACACTAAGGAGTTACTTTCATTGTTATGCTTTTTCCTAATGGAATTCTTCAAATTCAGAAGGATTTAATCATAGTTCCCACCTAGTCTTGGAGTAAAAAATGAGTCATACAATATCCCTTTGTAATTGTGACTCATAATACTTTACAATTATTTTTTAAATATTAACTTTGGATTCTGAATCTAACTGGGTCTTCTGGACAGTCAGTTCTTAACATCTTATAGACATCATTAAACCAGTTTTTTTTTAGGGTAAGTTCAAGGCACCCACGATGTGTGCACAGTGCTGGAGTGAGCTTTCAGGTGTTTCAATAGATGTATCTTCCTTTCCCTCTGTCTGCTAGGCTGGTCAGAAAGCTCTAGCAAAAACTGGACATGCTGCTGTTGGCGAAATTTTCCAGGACATATAGAAAACATAGGTCAGGTTCTGTTTAACACCGAGATTTTTCTCTTGTTCATTTAAAATGTCACATTGCTCAATTATACAAAGGACCATCTCACCTAATCATCTTATAATTTAGCCAAACTAATCTATTTCTACTTCCCTCTATGTCAGGGTAGATAGAAAATACATGACATGCTCCACCTCCAGAAAGCTATTTCAGTTATTAACTTTTTAGTAGCATGCAGTGGAAGTATGTGAATAGGAGAACTTAATTTCAGTAATGAAATATTCTTAACTGAGAACTGAACTATTTTCTTTCTGACTCTTACTATCTTATACAAATGTTTAAAATTAATCTAGTTTTTAGTCACACAGAAATAATCTTTAACCATAGCAATCACTATTAATAACAAATATATCACCCTGCCTGTCCATTCCCATATTTCTACATATGGGTTAGGACATTCTGGATGTTGGTGGACTTCACATGCTACAGTTGTGTGGTTGATCCCTTCCTATCAGGGGCAGCAGCAGTAGCAGCAGCAACAGCTACAGCTTCCTAGAGCTTGTTAGTAATGCAAAATTGGGGTCCATTCAGGGTCCTCTAAATTTCTGGGGTTGGAGCTTAGGACTCTGTATTAACAAGCGCTCCAGGTGATTATCAGGTACACCCAAGTTTGAGAAGTAAGGAAACTAGGGGTTTTAATGAAGGCAATTAGCATTAATTGGGAAAACACACCAGGGTAGAAGTACACTTCTCTGTGGGATGCCACATCTTCACTTTCTCTTATTTTCCTTTGAAGATTGAGACTAACTTGCAATGTTTAACATATTTCCGACACTCATTCCCTCAGTCAGTGAATATACAAGTGAATCCCTACCTTCACACTCAAAGTGTAAGTAGGCCCAGAGCATTGATTTGCCCAAAACAAGGGATCTTTTTATGCTTTGAATATAAAGATATTTTCTTTGGGAAGAGTGTCCATCTCATATCCATATCCAGCCTAACCAAATAAGTTCATCAAAACCAAATTTTACTGAATAATAATTAATTATGGTTGACTGTCTTTCAGGTGTAAATATTTAGTAATAACAACAATAAGGACTAGCTTTGTTGATATGTTTGGGTTTAAAAACAAGTCACTGGCATCTAGTAGGTTGACCAAATATTTTAAAATATTATCACAAAGAAAATTTGAGCTTAATCTTAGCCTTGAAAGATAGCCCCTTTTTGTGATATGGTATGTAAGAATTTCTCTTGGTTGTTGTTTATTGTTGTTGTTTTTGTTTGTTTTATTTTTGGTTTGGGCTATTTTTGCCCATTTCTGCCTTGGGTTAAAATATCTTGGAAGCTATTGGAGAAATTATTTTGGCCACTCCACGTAGTTAAAAGGATATTTATTTAATGGCGAAACTCACAAATTAAGTAATGGGTAGGTCGCAGGGTCTGGGGAAGGTGTAATGCAGTCCAACGGTGTTCTCCGGAGCTCTACACAGTCAATCTGCACTGGTCAGCGTCCCGGCACGAGAGAGCGCCCAGAGCGAGCGCTGGCCCATCCAGCTCTCGGGTCCCCAGGCGCCTCCCCTTGCCCCGCCTCGTAGGCGTGACAGTTGCCAGAGTCTCAATGGGGGTTGGAACTTCCAGAACCAAGTTGGAATGGCTACCCACTACAGAAGCTTTCCAGTGGGGGAAAATGAGCTTATAGGTAGCAAAAAAAACTGGAAAAGAATAAATAAATTATTGTAAATGTATTACTAGAAACACACAGGATTTTTTTTATAACCTAAGTAAAGAATGGATGCTTATACACAGGTTTTGAATATAAATTAAACCTATAAAGTAAACATTGCCCAACATTTTTATTATGCTTACCTTGATAGGATAGTGGATGATATTACAAGACTATAAATTTACAGGGTATAAAATGAAGTGTCTGCATTCAAACATTTGTGGAAAGAAGATGATAGGGCATGAACATGTTGTAAAAAACTGGATATGGAAAATTTTTTCTGAACTGTGATGCATCTTATGTCCTTATAAATACAAGATAAGAAGTGGTTATTAAAAGTGATTCCTATTAATTACCCTGTTATATTACTTTTTGTAGGAATCATTTAAGAGTCATAAAAACATTAACTAATGTGTCTATTTATTATTTAATATATAACAAAGAAGCATGAGTATCAGTAAACTAAGACATTGAATAACTCATGGTCACTACCATAGCTTAATAATATCAATGCAAACTCCATGCTTTCAGAGGACACTCATTGTTCAAGATGTGGGAAGTGCCATGTGGAGAAGTTCTTTATGCATTACTGAGAATCTTCAGGGGTTCTAGCAATATGCCAATTTTGGTTAGAGACTAGCAGAACTTAGTTATATTTAATAGCACATTTACTAAGCTATAATAACTCCTTACTTCTACTATATAAAGTGAAGTGAATGAAATAATAAATCATTCTCCTAAACACTGGGGAAAGGACCGCCTCCTCTTTCTTCCCCTCTACCTTCCCTTCCCACTCTTCCTCCTCCTCTTCTTCTTCTCTTACTTTTCTTCTAGTTCTTCATCCTCTTCCTGTTTTTTTTCTTTTCTCCTCTCCACTCCCATGCTAATTTTTCACCCAATGTTTCAGTTAGTTCTGGGGATTCTCAAAATATTCTCTAATTTTACCCAATGCTTCAATTAGTTCTGGGGATTCTCAAAATATTCTCTAATAAAATATTTCATATATGAATAATAATTGTATTTGTTAGTAGAAAGCCAAGAGTGGGATTGTCAGGAAGAACACAATCATTCCATATGGAAAAGTTAAGTTATTCTAGAATGTTGTACTAATTTGCAATTCTTTGTATTAATTTGTACTAATTTGCATACTTTGTATTATCCACCTTCTTTCCCCATAAAATGCAATGTGTATAAGGTGATAGCACATTGTTGGATAGCTGCTTGATACTATATTTCCTTCAGTAAGTGTGGGTTGAACATATACTCATCATTCATTTTTATATAACACCATGTCTTCTGGGAGCATTTGTCTGTTTATCAATGTATTTTTCTTACCATGTTGAAAATATATATTAACATAATCTGTATACAATTTTTTTATTGTTTAGGTGTACTAAAATATTTCTCAATTGTATCACCTTTTCATAAACTGTTTTATAGAAATAAAACTTTTATAAAACTGACTCAATCTTTTAAAATATGGGATTATAGGCATGTATAACCACACCAGTTAGATTGCTTTCCTTTTTGATGGTTGTATAGTTGCACCTTATATGAAAAATATGTAGATCTTTTGACTGAAGGGTGAATTCACTTTCTCACCTCATACTTATTTTTTCTGTCAGTACCTTATTTATCAATTGATGCTCTGTACTATCCCTTGTCATTTTACTATTTCCAAATAAATATTGGTCTATTGCTGGAGTCTTTATTTTGGTAACTGGTCAATTTCCATTCCCCTGTATTCCTGCCACACATCTTAAATACTTATGACTTCATAAGAAATATTAATTGATTGGGCAAGTTTTTATTTGTTTATGTATTAAATTTATTCATTTAATTTACATGCTGACCAAAGTTTCAGCTCCCTCCTCTCCTCCTATTTCCTCCCCACACCACTCTTCCACCCCTCAATCCACAACTTTGTTTCTGTTGAGAAATGGGCAGGCTTCCCATTAGTGTCAACAAAGCATGGCATACCAAGTTGAGGAAGGACTAAGCTCCTCCCCTTGTACTAAGGCTGAGCAAGGCAACTCAATAGGAGGAATAGGTTCCTGGAATCGAGCCAAAGCATTAGGAACAGTCCCTGCTCCCACCACTAGGAGTCTCACAAGTAGATCAAGTAACACAACTGTCACACATATGTAGAGCACCTAGGTTGGTCCCATGCAGGCTCCCTAGCTATCATTCCAGACTTGACTACAGAACTATAGTAATAAAAACAGCATGCTATTGGCATAAAAACAGACAAGTGGATCAATGGAATTGAAGAACCTTGAATAAATCCACACACCTATGGACCCCTGATTTTTTACAAATAAGCCAAAATTATACAATGAAAAAAAAAGTATCTTCAACAAATGGTGCTGGGTAACTGGATTTAGACATGTAGAAGAATGCAAATAGATCCATATCTATTGCCTTGCAGAAAACTGAAGTCCAAATGGATCAAAGACCTCAATATGAATCCAGTTATATTAACTCTGATAAAAGAGAAAGTGGGAAATAGCCTTGAATGCATTGGCATAGGAGACAATGTCCTGAATAGAACACCAGTAGCAGAGACACTGAGACCAACAGTTAATAAATGGGACCTCATGAAACTGAAAAATTTCTGTAAGGCAAAGGACACTATCAATAAGATAAAATGGCAGCCTACAGAAGGGGAAAAGATTTTCACCAACCCCACATCTAACAGAGGTATGATCTCCAAAATATATATTAAAAAAAAAAAACTCAAAAAACTATACATAAAAAACAAATAATTGAATTAAAACATAGGGTACACATCTAAATAGAGAATTCTCAATAGAAGAATCTCAAATGGCCAAAAGACACTTAAAGAATTGTTCAACATCCTTAGTTATCAGGGCATTGCAAATCAAAATGACCCTGAGATTCCATCTTACACTGATCAGAATGGCTAAGATCAAAATCACTAATGACAGCTTACACTGTAGAGGATTTGGAGCAAGGGGAACACTCCTCCACTGCTGGTGGAAATACAAACTTTTTCAGCCAATTTGGAAATCAGTATGGAGGTTTCTCAGAAATTTGGGAACCAATCTACCTTAAGACCCAGGTATACCACTCTTAGACATATACTCAAAGGATACGATCATTTCACAAGGACACTTGCTCATCTATGTTAATAGCAGCTTTATTCAAAATAGCCAGAAGCAGCCGGGTGGTGGTGGTGGTGGCGGCGGCGGCGGCGCGGCGGCGGCGGCGGCGGCGGCGGCGGCACACGCCTTTAATCCCAGCACTCGGGAGGCAGAGCCAGGCGGATCTCTGTGAGTTTGAGGCCAGCCTGGGCTACCAAGTGAGTTCCAGGAAAGGCGCAAAGCTAGACAGAGAAACCCTGTCTCAGAAAACCATTAAAAAAAATAGCCAGAACCTGGAAACAACTTAAATGCCAGAAGAATGGATAAAGAAAAGGTGGTACAGTTACACAATGAGGTATTTCTCATCTGTTAAAAACAATGACATCATAAAATTTGAAGGCAAATGGATAGAACTAGGAAAAAATCATCCTGAGTGAAGTTATCCAAACCCAGAAAGACAAACATGGTAGGTATTCACTCATAAGTGGATATTATCTCCAAAGGAAAGGATAACCATGCTACAATTTACAGCCCCTGAGAGGCTAGGTAACAAGGAAGGCCCAAAGTGGAATGGTGATGCATTGGTTTCCCTGGGAAAATAAAAGAGATCTTCTGGGTAGACTGGGAGCCTGAGGGGATGAGAACATGAGGGAATGTGTTGGGGGATAGATAGAAGAGGAGAGTAATAAAAGAGATGTCTTAATGAGGGGGACATTTTGGGGTCAGGTAAAAACCTGATGCAGAGGGAACTTCCATGAATCTACATGATGACCCCATCTAAGATTCCTAGCAACAGTGGATAGGTAGCCTGAACTGGTCATCTCCTAGAATCAGATTAGTAACTACCCTAACTGTCATCAGAGAAGCTCCATCCAGTGACTGAGAGATCCACAGCCAAGATTGGGCAAGCCTTTTTTCTAGTGAGTTTGCTTTCAAGTTGACTTTATTAAATTTGGCCTTTTATATATTCATACAAATTTATAAACCCCTTTTAATAAAAAATGATTTTGAATGGCATTCTCTTGATCTATAATTTCATTTAAAGATAGATTTTTTAAGAGCTAGTTAGGAAGTTTATCTAGGCCCTTTTAAGACTTGAATGGCATTTCTTTTAAATTGTAGAGAATTTTACTGCTAAGCATAGATGGAGTACATAAAGTAGTTTTGATATGCTTATGTTTATGTTTATTTTAACTGGCATTGTGAAAGATATTAATGGAAGATACTCTGCTATATTCTGACACATGTATTACATAATATTTAAGTCATATTTAACCTATTTACTTATCAAATGTTTATAATTTTGTGGCAACAGCTTATAAAATCATTTCTTCTGGCTTTTCAAAATATACAGTAATTATATATATACATATATTATATTATATTATATACATATATATAATATATATAGTCACCCAAATGTGCAATAACACACCATAATTTCTTATTACCATCTAAAAATATAACTTAAACACATAGCAACCTGTTGTAATCCCTCTGCTCTTCTGTGGTTTCTGTAAGCTTTGATAACCACTATTAGACTCTAACATTTCATGAGATAATTTTTTTGTGATACTTGCACATGTGAGATCATATAACATTTGTTTTTCCATACCTATTTCTGTTCACTTAAGATAATTTTCTCTAGTTTTACCTGTGCTACTGCAAACAGGTCCTCTTTCCTTTTATAGTTAAATAGTATTGTATTGTATACATGTACAATATATTTACTAACTTTCATTTGTGATGGACACAAATTAAAAGCATATCTTATAGTAAATAATCCTGTCTCTCCCTGGAGAGCTGTCTCCTTTGACTCACAAACTGTCTCAACCTGCTTACTCAATTCTGTTCCTCCCTGCTCATGTATCTCTGCAGCAGAAGATCCCTGAGGAAGAAGGAGACTACAGAGATGAACATGGAATGTAAATGCCTCTCGTATAATTTGTCTTCATTTCTTCTGGGTACATCTCTGGTGATGGAGTGCTGCTTCATGTGGTAGTTACATTTAAAATTAGATGCATGTGCATGTGGCATGCTGTATGTATGTGTTTGGTTGTGTACATGTTTGTCAATATACATAACGAGGTCAGAGACTGACTGAAACTTGGTATCCTTTTTGACTTGTCACTTTTTCACTTTGAGACAGGGTTTCTCACTGAACCTAGAACTCACCAATTTGGTTGGACTGATAGGCCAATGAGATCTAAGGATCCACCCTTTTCCCTCTTCAGTTTGCTCTCAGTGCTGGGTGCTGGGAGTACAGAGTATGCCACTATGTCTAGTTTTGATATAGGTACTGAAGACACAAACTCAAATCCTCATGCTCATATGTCTGGAAATTTACCAACTGCCCCCCCCCCAGACCTTCCCTTCACTTCTGACTTTGTAGGGTGAATCTGCATACTCTTCTATAATGCTCTACTAAATTATAAGTCCTATATACAATAGTAAGAAAATGTCACCCTGTCTTAACTTCTTATTAGTCTTGGTAGCTGTGCTTACTGCTTTTCCAGATTTCCTATATCCATAACAACTCCCTGTAACCCCAGCTCCAGAGCCCAATAGCCTTTATAGGTGTCTGTGAGTGCCTGTATTCATGTGAACACACACACACACACACACACACACACACACACACACACACACACACAAATAAAATAAAATGTCTTTAAAGTTAAAATTGAGATCTGTTTTGTGACCTATATTATGGTTGGTCCTGGTGAATGTTCAGTGTGATAGGGAAAATGTATCTGCTGTAGCTATGTGAACAGTTTTGTAAATTTGTTAGGTTGATTTGGTCTTTGGTACACATTATGTTTCTTATTTCTTAATTGACTCTCTGGTGATCTGTCTATTGCTGAAAGTATATTATTAAAACCACAAGTATTACTGAATTATGATCTATTTCTCCCTTATGATAAGATTGTATTTATATACATTTAAATGTTCCATAACTAGGGTTATACACATTTAGAAGTATTATTTATGCTAATTTAACACCTTTATTATTATCTAGTGACTTTATCTCTTTTTATTGCTTTTAATCTAAAGTCTATTTTATATGACTTAAGCAGGGCCAGTCTTGCTCCCTTTTGTGTTTCATGTGGATGGGATGTTTTATTACATCCCTTAAATTCCAATCTATACTGGTCCATAGGGGAGAAGTGAATCTGATATTGGTCTATTGTCATTTTTTTCTGACTACTTGTTAACTCATGCTCTGATTAGTTACAAGCATAATGTGGCATATTTAGGAACAGAAAAGTGAATACCTAAAAAGACTGATCTGTCTCCACTAGTCTTTCTATGGGGCTAGAATTCTTCCAGGACCATGGTGTTCTGAACAGCTCTTGGCAGAATAATCATGGAACCATTGATCTCCTATAACATACATGTAGCCTCATGTCCTAGATGAAATGCCATGACCAAAAACAAGTTGGGGAAGAAAGGCTTATTGGCTTATACTCCCACATCATAGTCTATTAATGAAGGAAGTTAGGACAGAAACTCAAACAGGGCAGGAAAATGGAGGCAGGAGCTCATGCAAAGGTCATGGAGGGGTGATACTTACTGTTGCTTTCCATGACGTGCTCAGCTTGCCTTTCTATATAGAACCTAGGACCACCAGCACAGTGATGACCCCACCCACTTTGGGTTGGGTCCTCCCTCATCAACCACTAATTAAGAAAATGCTCTACAGGCTTACCTATAGCCCAATCTAATGGTGGCACTTTCTCTGTTGGGGTTCCCTCCTTTCAGATGCCTCTAGCCTGGGTCAAGTTTATTTAAAATTATTCAACAGGATGTAATGGACAACATTTTTTGAAATATAACCTTCCCTTACTTTGGTTCATCCCCAAGATCTCAGATTAATAAATATCACAAATATAAAGTATATTACAAACTTAATCGTCCCAGTCTTTACCAATTTAAACACTTTAGAAGTTCAGATTTCTGTAAAAATGTAGTCTCTTTTAAAATCCAAAATCTCTTTCAAAAATTCAAAATTGCTCAATTATGGGCTCCAGTAAAATAAAAAAAATAAGTTAAATATTTTCTTACTTCAAGAGGGAAGAAACAGCACACTCACAATCTGAACAAAGCAAATCCACACTCCAACAGTATAAATAATTCAATGCCCAATGACTGGGATTCACTCACAAACTTCTGGGCTCCTCCCAAAGGCCTAGGTCACTTTTCAGGCTCCTCCCTCTGTAGCGCACAAGTTTGGGAGGAAAGGATTTGTTTGGCTTACCCTTCCAAATCTTAGCTCATTACTGAGGGAATTTGGGACAGGAATTCAAATGATAGAAATCTTGAGGCAAGAGTTGATATACAGGCTATTGAGCAGTGCTCCTTACTAGCAGCTACTCTGTAGCACATATTACTAGTCTTCTAGGCTCAGGCCATCTCCACTCCAGCACTGCTGTGGTTCTTGGCAGTTGTCACATGGTACTGGTGTCTTCAAAATGCTGGGGTCTTTTACTGTAACTGGACTGCACTTTCACCAATAGCCTCTCCTGGTTCCCTTCATGGTGCAAAGTCTCAACTTTTCTCAATGATCTTTTCAATTCTTGGGCTTCCACTGCTACTCTGGCTACACCTTCACCAATGTTCTGTCGTGGTCTTTCACAGTGCCAATCCTCAGCCACTCTCCAGGACCTCTTCATGTCTTCAAAACTTGCAACACCAGGGAGACTCTTACATGTGACCAAGTTTGGCTGCCAGCATGAGATACAAGCTTGGCTACTTCTGAACAGAGTTTGCATGTGCTGTCTCTGAGAAAACACTGACCAGAAGATTACATCTCGATGCTTGTCTCTTTTTAATCACAGCTGATTTGCAAGCCCCAGATAACCATGACCAGAACACATTGTCCAAGCAAAACAAAAGTTTTACATTAATGGTTCTGGTCGGTCTTTTGTTAATTACAGTTGATTATTGAGCTCCAGCTGACCAAACACCACAGACTCCTCACACAATGGTACAGCATAGTCTTTGATTCCATCTGAAACTTCAAAAGCCAGGCCTCCTTTGTCTACATTGGTTTCAACACTCTTATCTTCTAAGGTCTTGCAGAATAGCCTACTGAGCTCTCAGCACTCAATGGTTTTTGAGACCAAAGGCAGAAATTCCTACCACAATCCCCCAAAAGCAACATGGCCTATCACAACAATCCTCAATTTCTGCTACTCATTTCTATGCTATTTAGTTACTATTGCTGTGATGAAACACTGTGACTAAAGCAAGTTTTGGAGGAAAGGATCTGTTTGGCTTACCCTTCCAAATCTTAGCTCATTACTGAGGGAAGTTGGGACAGGAATTCAAATGATAGAAATCTTGAGGCAAGAGTTGATATACAGGCTATTGAGCAGTGCTCCTTACTAGCAGGCTATGGAGTGGTGCTTCTTATTCACTTGCTCTCCATAGCTTGTTCAACCTCCCTTCTTTGTGGGGAGGCAGGAAAGAGTTTATTTTGCTTACCCTTTCATATCACAGTTCATCATTGAAAACAGTCAGCGCAGAAACTCAAATGGCAGAAATCTGAGGGCTGATGCAGACACTGTGATTGAAGCTACATCCTGCTGTCTTCATGGCTTGCTCAGCCTGCTTTCTTATAGTACACAGGACCACTAGCCCAGTGGTGGAATCACCCACAATGAGCTGGACCCTCCCACCTCAATCACTAATAAAGAAAATGCCTGACAGGCCTGCCTACTGCCCTATCTTGTGGAGATAATTTCTCAGTTAAGGGTCCCTCCTCTTAGATGGCAAGAGCTTATATCCAGTTGTCAAAAAGAAAAAACAACACCCACCAAACAAATTAGCCAGTATCCTTTGTCTCTTATAATAAATGCTAGCGCCTACTCTTCCAGTGATATGTTCATGTTTTACATACAGAATCTCCACTTTTTGTCAAATTCTATAAGATATTTATTATACCATCATCCATTTATTTTTTTAAAATTTTTTAACTCTCTTTCAAATTTATTCT